>NC_057798.1:783492621-784227918 GCF_018294505.1 Triticum aestivum
CGGCGACGATCAGGGCAGGGCGGCGCGACAAAGGGAGGAAACAGAGGGAAGAATAGAGGGAAACTGAATTTTTTTCAAGTGTTGTATATATAGGATGGACCTTTAGTACCGGTTGGAGCCACCAACCGGTACTAAAGGTCTGTTTTGGCCAGGCCAAGCGGCGGGAAGCGCACCCCCTTTAGTACCGGGTGGTGGCTCCAACCGGTACTAAAGGCCCCCCCTTTAGTATCGGTTGGTGCCACCACCTGGTACTAAAGGGGGTGCGCTGGCGCAGTGCGGTGCGGCAAGTTTAGTCCCACCTCGCTAGTCGAAGGGCTACCGCACTGGTTTATAAGCCCCAGTGCGGTAGCTCTCTCGAGCTCCTCTCCTAAGCAGGCCTACTGGGCCTACCAATTCATTGCTGCCATGTGGGCCTACTGGGCTTTTGCGGGCTTGCATCCTGGCCCAACAAAAGGTTGAGTTTCTAGTCATATGCAGGACGCTTTGGCCCAGTAGGCGGGCTTTTTTTATTTTCTTAAATTTTTTTTGCTTTTTTATTTGTTTTATTTATTTTTGAGTTGTTTTTTGCTGTATTTAGAGTTTCTTTGTGAATATTTTTGCTTTAGGTACAAAAATTTACAAACTTTGATCTGTTAGTGCCGGTAGTTTTCAAATTTGAATACTTTAAATTTTGAATTATTTGAAATTTGTGTGAATCACTAGTTTGTGAATAACTTAACTTTGGAAAAAGATTTTTCAGTGATTCTTTTTTCTTATGTTTAATATTAGTGTGTTTTATCATTATATTCAATTTGGTAATACTTAGGTTATTTAAAAAATGAAATTCCTTTGTAACAATTCAATTTTCGTCGGAAACCCTGATACTTCGAAAAAGATTGTCCATTTTATACACGAAGTGTATCCAGTTTTTGCCGTAACCCTCTCTACTTTTTTGCACATACTATTTGTATGAAATTATGATACCATGCCAACTTTCAACCTTTTCTGAGTTCATTTCAAATGCTTTTCAATTTCAGGGTCATTTAGCTGGAAAAAATCAGTAAATGCATGAAAAAGAATTTGTTTGCACATAAAATTTCTTCGCGTTTCAAATGCCAAAACACATAATTAACTACCCTAACTATTACAGACATTCCCTCCTGGGTGTGAAACACAGAAGAAAGTGATGATAGTGAAGCCGATCACATCCCAGATCTTTGGGTGTGAAACTTTTTCTTCTCGTGTGTCTCTTTGCGCTGTAGCCAGGGAAAATCTTCATCATTTAACTGGATGCTCGGGTCAATATTCACTGTGAATGGAGCAATTTCATCAAACTTTTCATAATCTTCTGACATGTCTGTCTTGTCATCCACTCCCACGATGTTTCTTTTTCCTGAAAGAACTATGTGGCGCTTTGGCTCGTCATATGATCCATTCGCTTCCTTATCTTTTCTTTTTCTCGGCCTGGTAGACATGTCTTTCACATAAAAAACCTGCGCCACATCATTGGCTAGGATGAATGGTTCGTCTGCATACGCAAGATTGTTGAGATCCACTGTTGTCATTCCGTACTGCGGGTCTTCCGTTACCCCACCTTGTGTCATATTGACCCATTTGCACCGAAACAAAGGGACCTTCAAATCACCTGATCCATAGTTAAGTTCCCATAGGTCCTCTATGTAACCATAATATGTTTCCTTTCCCGTGTTGGTTGTTGCATCAAAGCGAACACCACTGTTTTGGTTGGTGCTCTTCTTATCTTGGGCGATCGTGTAAAATGTATTCCCATTTATCTGGTACCCTTTGAAAGTCATTATATTCGAAGATGGTAACTGGGACAGCGAGTACAAGTCATTTTGAATATCGCCATCATTCAGGGCACGTTTCTGCAACCAACCGGCGAAAGTCCTCGTTTGTTCGCGTGTAATCCAGTTGTCAGACTTCTCCGGGTGTTTGGACTGTAGAAAATTCTTGTGTTCCTCCATATACGGAGCCACCAAGGCGGAATTCTGTAGAACTGTGTAGTGTGCTTTAGTGAGAGAATGCCCGTCCATACATATTATTTGATGCCCTCCTAGCGTGCCTTTTCCTTCCAGTCTGCCCTTATGCCGCGATTCAGGAACACCAATCGGCTTAAGGTCAGGAATAAAGTCAATACAAAACTCAATGACCTCCTCATTGTGATGGCCCTTCGAGATGCTTCCTTCTGGCCTAGCACGGTTATGAACATATTTCTTCAAGACTCCCATGAACCTTTCAAAGGGGAACATATTGTGTAGAAATACAGGACCCAAAACGTTAATCTCTTCGCAAAGGTGAACTAGGACGTGCGTCATGATGTTGAAGAAGGATGGTGGGAACACCAACTCGAAACTGACAAGACATTGCACCAAATCATTCTGTAACCTTGGTATGATTTCTGGATCGATTACCTTCTGAGAGATTGCATTGAGGAATGCACATAGCTTCACAATGGCCAATCGAACGTTTTTCGGTAGAAGCCCCCTCAATGCAACCAGAAGGAGTTGCGTCATAATCACGTGGCAGTCATGAGACTTTAGGTTCTGGAACTTCTTCTCTGCCATATTTATTATTCCCTTTATATTCGACGAGAAGCCAGACGGTACCTTCATGCTGAGCAGGCATTCAAAGAAGATTTCCTTCTCTTCTTTGGTAAGAGCGTAGCTGGCCTGACCCTGATGTATGTCGTCTTTTCTGTGCATACGTTGCTAGTCCTCCCGTGCCTCTGGTGTATCTTTTGTCTTCCCATACACGCCCAAAAAGCCAAGCAGGGTCACGCAAAGATTCTTCTTCACGTGCATCACGTCGATTGCGGAGCGGACCTCTAGGTCTTTCCAATATGGCAGGTCCCAAAATATAGATTTCTTCTTCCACATGGGTGCGCGTCCGTCAGCGTCCTTCGGAACAGGTTGTCCGCCAGGACCCTTTCCAAAGATTACCTTCAAATCCTTGACCATATCATGTACATCAGCACCAGTACGGTGGCGAGGCTTCGTCCGGTGATCCGCCTCACCTTTGAAATGCTTGCCTTTCTTTCTTACGGGATGCCTGCTCGGAAGAAATCGACTATGTCCCAGGTACACATTTTTCTTACAACTATTCAAATATATACTGTCGGTATCATCCAAACAGTGCGTGCATCCGCGGTATCCCTTGTTTGTCTGTCCTGAAAGGTTACTGAGAGCAGACCAATCATTGATGGTCACGAACAGCAACGCCTTTAGGTCAAATTCTTCCCCCATGTGCTCATCCCACGCACGTACACCTGTTCCATTCCACAGTTTTAAGAGTTCTTCAACTAATGGTCTTAGGTACACATCAATGTCGTTGCCGGGTTGCTTAGGGCCTTGGATGAGCACTGGCATCATAATGAACTTCCGCTTCATGCACAACCAAGGAGGAAGGTTATACAAACATAGAGTCACAGGCCACGTGCTATGGTTGCTGCTCTGCTCCCCAAAAGGATTAATGCCATCTGCGCTTAGACCAAACCATACGTTCCTTGGGTCACCTGCAAACTCCTCCCAGTACTTTCTCTCGATTTTTCTCCAGTGCGAACCGTCAGCGGGTGCTCTCAACTTTCCGTCTTTCTTACGATCTTCTGCGTGCCACCGCATCGTCTTTGCATGCTCTTTGTTTTGGAACAAACGTTTCAACTGTGGTATTATAGGAGCATACCACATCACCTTGGCAGGAATCTTCTTCCTGGGGCGCTCACCCTCGACATCACCAGGGTCATCGCGAATGATCTTATAACACAATGCACCACATACCGGGCAAGCATTCAAATCCTCGTACTCACCGCGGTAGAGGATGCAGTCATTAGGGCATGCATGTATCTTTTGCACCTCTAACCCTAGAGGGCAGACAGCCTTCTTTGCTTCATACGTACTCTCGGGCAATTCGTTGTCCTTTGGAAGCATATTGTTTATCATTACCAGCAACTTTCCAAATCCCTTGTCAGATACACTATTCTCTGCCTTCCATTGCAGCAGTTCAAGTGTGGTGCCCAACTTTTTTTTGTCAGCTTCGCAATTTGGGTACAACAATTTCTTGTGATCCTCTAACATGCGCTGCAACTTCGTCCTCTCCAGATCACTTGCGCAGTTTCTCTTTGCATCGGCAATGGCCCGACCTAGATCATCAGCGGGCTCATCTGATGCCTCTTCTTCAGCTTCTTTCTGCATTGCCGGCTCAGCTTCTTCCCCCATTGTTGTATCATCGTATTCAGGGAACCCATGGCTAGGATAGCCGTCATCGTCCTCTTCTTCTTCATTGTCTTCCATCATAACCCCTATTTCTCCGTGCTTGGTCCAAACATTATAGTGGGGCATGAAACCGGACTCAAATAGGTGGACGTGAATGGTTCTTGACGTAGAGTAACTGTGACCATTCTTACAGCCAGCACATGGGCAAGGCATAAAACCATCCGCCCGCTTGTTTGCCTCAGCGGCAAGCAGAAAAGTATGCACGCCATTAATGAACTCGGGAGAGCATCTGTCATCATACATCCATTGTCGGCTCATCTTCATTACACAACACCGAATAGACCAAATTAATACAAGTTCATACATAAAGTTCATACATAAAGTTCATATACAACACTTAATTAAATGCAACATACAAATAACTCTCTAGCTAAAGAATTTAAATGCAACAACAAATGCGATGAAGATCGCAATTAAGGTAACAATTGATCCAACAGCATAATGATACCAAGCCACACTATCAATGGCATATTTTCTAATCTTTCTAATCTTCAACCTCATTTTCTCCATCTTGATCTTGTGATCATCGACGACATCGGCAACATGCAACTCTAATTCCATCTTCTCCCCCTCAATTCTTTTCAATTTTTCTTTCAAATACTCGTTTTCTCTTTCAACTAAATTTAACCTCTCGACAATAGGGTCGGTTGGAATTTCCGGTTCACATACCTCCTAGATAACAATATCTATGTCAACTTGATGGGCATAATTTGTCATAAACACGAAATGCAACAACTAGTTTTAAAAGAGAATATACCACATCCGAATCATAACAAGGACGAGGGCCAATGGGGACGGATATCAAAACCATGGCACTATGTATAACAAACTACGTACGGGTAAGATAATTATATGAGTAACTATATATCCAAATCACATAAACATCAATTTGGTAATGTAAAACATTCATGAACAAGAGCCTCACCAGAAGGTGGTGCCGGCGACAGGACGGTGCGGGCGATCGACGGTGGTTACGACGGAGATTTAGAAGGCACTAAGTAAACCACACCTACATATGCCAACTAAGTGTTATTTTTGTGCTCAAATTGCATATAAATCAAATACTAGCAAATATAATTATTCCTCCCAAATTAATTACTATACAAAGCATTGCAAGAGCTAATCTAGCAATGAGAGTTGAAAGGACAAAGTTGCTAACCTTTGTGATCATTTGAATGGATGGGGGCCTTCAAATCTTGACAAATTTTGGGCAAAATTTGTGAGGAGCTCGAGGAGAGAGGGGGAAGAACAGAGGAAGTGAGGGGAAAGGGGAAGAACAGAGTGGCTCGGGGGGACGAAGGGTTTATGTATGTCGACCTTTAGTACCGGTTCGTGCCATGAAACGGTACTAAAGGTGCTGGACGGGCCTGTCGTGGTTCTAAGTCTGACAGTAGAGTGGGGGGTAGGTATGGAGAGGCAAGGTCCTAGCTATGGAGAGGTTGTAAACACAAGAGATGTACGAGTTCAGGCCCTTCTCGGAGGAAGTAAAAGCCCTACGTCTCGGAGCCCGGAGGCGGTCGAGTGGATTATGTGTATATGGATTACAAGGTGCCGAACCCTTCTGCCTGTGGAGGGGGGTGGCTTATATAGAGTGCGCCAGGACCCCAGCCAGCCCATGTAATGAAGGGTTTAAGGTTTATTAAGTCCGGGGCGTTACAGGTAACGCCCCACATAAAGTGTCTTTACTATCATAAAGTCTACTTAATTACAGGCCGTTGCAGTGCAGAGTGCTTCTTGACCTTCTGGTGGTCGAGTGAGTCTTCGTGGTCGAGTCCTTCAAGTCAGTCGAGTGAGTCCTTCGTAGGTCGACTGGAAGGTGATCTCTTCTAAGGGTGTCCTCGGGCAGGGTACTTAGATCAGGTCCGTGACCCTACCCTAGGTACGTGACTCCATCATTAGCCCCCGAATGGATTGAGGCTTGAGTGATGAAGGAGTTGATGTTGTTTCCGATTAGCCTTTGCATACTGGTTGTGCGTTGTTTTTGAACCAAAAAATTCTCTCTGTTGATAGTGAACAACTTTTCTTCAGTCGACTCGATCCATTCTTCTTCTTCGTCGAGTGATCTTTTTGGACTTCCTGATTTCCGAGCGATGGATCGCAGGAAATCCCGCGTCTGGTAGACTGATCTGCCGTCCGCGGATTCCGCGGGATACGGAATTTGGGGGAGCGCGTGAAGCGGAGCGGACCGCGGCGCTCGGATGGGACGGGGCATAGACGCCTCGATTCCCGCGCCGCTTTTTTCGCCACGTATCACGCTTGCGCAACTATTACAAGATATGATTAGATCGACCGGGCCCACCTGTCATCCACTAGGAAGGGATCTTATAAATGCGCCCGGCGAGGGTTTTTTGAACAGTGCCTCAGCATTCTCTCTCTGCTCCCTTCGTCTTCGCCCAACGCGCACGCTCTCGCCTCCGCACAACTTCTCCTCACGCGCCTCGCCGGTAGCCATGGTCAAGGAGAAGACGGCGGCGCTGGAGCGCGCGAAGAAGGCATCGGCGACGGAGAAGGCGAAGGGGAGATCCACCAGCCGCGGCGGGTCTTCGTCTAGATCTCGCCTGCCGAAAGGCTGGGTCCAGGGAGATTGGATCCAGTCGACCATCACGGAGAAGGATCTCCTCGACATGGCCAACGAGGGCCTGATCCCTCATGGAGCTGCGAGGCTTCCGGGGAAAGAGTGGCAGCCCCAGCCGGAAGAGGGTGAGTGCGTGCTTCTGGCTACCCATGTCGACCGCGGATTCTCTTTGCCGCCGAGCATTTTCTTCCGCGGTTTCTTGAACTTCTTTGGAGCGCAACTCCACCACTTCACCCCGAATTCTATCGCCTATCTTGCCGCGTTTGTGTCCATGTGTGAGAGTTTTCTGGGCTGTCGACCGCATTGGGGCTTGTTCAAGCACATATTCACGTGTCGCTCTCAAACCATGAAGAAGGCGAGCCCAGGCGACGAAAGAACCCGAGTTGTCCAAATGTGTGGAGGTCTGGGGATCCAGGTGAGGAACAAGAGCACCTTCCCAGCCATGACATTTCCCGAGTCAGTCAGAGGCTGGCAGTCGACCTGGTTCTACTGCCAGGATCAGTCGACGCCGGGGCAGTCGAGTGGACTCCCTCAATTTACCATGGACCGAGTGAACAAGCCCTCCTCTCTGAAGTTGATTCCGGAGGAGAAAGCTGACGTGAAGATGTTGATGGAGCGCGTAGTTCAGTTGGTTTGGGAGGGAGTGACGGGTATGGATCTCCTGGAGGTTTTCCTTAGGCGTCGAATCCAGCCTCTTCAGTTCCGGAGCCATTGCATGTGGGTTTACTGCGGGACTGAGGATGTGACTCGGGACAATCCAGAAACAGTCGACGATACCACTCTGGAAACGTGGATGGCCGCTGTTACTGGGAACAAAGATAACCCTCGCGGAGCCAGAAGGATTCCTCCACTCGACTGCCACAGTGATCTAAACAAGGTATGTCTGCTCCACTTCCCATTGTTTTCTCATCACATTTATTTCTGTTTTCTCTGCTGATCGGTCGACTGATCTTTGTCTTGATGTCTATCAGGCCCTCACTGAGCTGTACTCGATGCCCAATGGAGCACAGGCTCCGACCGAGGAGGGAGAAGCGAGCGGGGGCGAGATCCAGGAGGAGGAGTGGGACTCGGACGCCGCTGAGGCTGATGATGATGATGATGACGATGATGATGATGACGATGAGGACGAGGGAGAGGAGGAAGAGGAGGAGGTCGCACCACCGCGCTCGGAAAGGCGGTCGAAACTTGTCCATGACCCTGCGACCGAACGCGGTGAGGGGGTTGCGACTGTTACACAGTCGACCAAGCACCCTCGGACCACCTCTCCGGCGCCGACTGAAAAGGCGTCGAAGCAGCCCAGGGCGGCCCCGTCGAAGCCGACCAAGCACCTGCCGAAGATGAAGGTGTCCATCCCCACCATATCAGGGTAATCGTGTTGCTTAAGTCTTCTTGTTTTGTGTGAACTTTATCTCTGGTTGGCGCTGGAGTTAGTCGACTGACTCTTTGGAGTTGCAGTGCTGCTACTTCTGAGACCTCGGCCCGGGCTAACGACCATGAGATGGAGGACGCAGCAACCTCAAAACCTGGTACTATACTCTTAACACCGTCTTTAGTCGACTGACTCATGATCTAATCCTGATTCTTTTCTGTAGCTCCATCCAATGTTGTTATCACTCTCCCTGATGATGATGAAGATGAGGAACCGCTGAAGTACAGAAGGAGTAGGAAAGCGTCTGCCAGCAGGGTGACCCAGGATGTGACAGTGCCTGAGACTCTGGTCGCGGAGGAGGAGAACACCACTCGGCACACCGTGTCCTTCACAGATCCACTGACGAGTGCTCCGCAGCCCTCCCTCTTCACGACGCACCACGTTCCAGAGGACCAAGCTGGCGCAGCGAAGGAGGCGATACGCCAGGCAGGGATCATGATGGAGCAGTTGAAGACCATCCGAGATGCGAGCCAGGCAGCTTACGACGCCAGTTCCGCCCTCCAAAGCAATGTTCAGGTCAGTCGACCACCGTTTGTTCTGTTAGGATATGCTATCAAAATCTTTTCTTTCCAGAATTTATATTAGTCACCCACTGGGTGTGTCGAGTTAAACTCTGTGTTAGCGGGGGCACGCTGAGTGCACCCGCTGGGTGTAGTCCCCAAGGCTAAGGTCGACTGCTGGCAGTCGGCCTTAGGCTTTATAATTTCAGTCTTTCCGTCATTCGACTATGGCGACTGGATTTCGCAAACCGGTCGACTGGTCGACTCTGTCTCCAAGGCTAAGGTCGACTGCTGGCAGTCGGTCTTAGGCTTCATAAGTTTAGTCTTTCCGTCATTCGACTATGTCGAATGGATTTCGCAAACCGGTGGGGGCTCGCTGAGTGCACCCACTGGGTGTAGTCCCCGAGACTGTGGTCGACTGCTGGCAGTCGATTACAGTCTTAAAGAATATATCTCTTTTTTGAGGTCGACTGGTCGACTTTATCTTCAATAGGATTAGTGGGGGCACGCTGAGTGCACCCACTGGGTGTAGTCCCCGAGACTACGGTCGAATGCTTGTATTCGGCTGTAGTCTTAGAAACGCGTGATTTTTCCTTTTTCACTCGGAAGTGAATTATATTTGACATTTAGTCGATTGGTTCTTCGCAGAACTCCTGTGATCTTGTGGCTCGCTACTCTGAGCTGGAAAACAAGCACATTCAGCTCGAGCTGAATTTGAAACTGGTTCAGGAGAATCTGACGAAGGCAAAGGAGGAGACCGAAGGTATGTTTGGTGAGACCTTGACGACTGCTTTTTCCCTTCATTTGTTTCAAAATCTGATCTTGCTGTAACTTGCAGGTAAGGTGAGGGAGGCCCAACGGAAGAAAGACCTTGAACTAGCTGAGAAGATCAAGCTTGTTGACGAGAAGTTAGCTTCAGTCGCAAAGCTT
This sequence comes from Triticum aestivum, assembly GCF_018294505.1. Lineage (NCBI taxonomy): Eukaryota > Viridiplantae > Streptophyta > Magnoliopsida > Poales > Poaceae > Triticum > Triticum aestivum. The sequence goes on from NC_057798.1 coordinate 783,502,324, forward strand.
GAGCAAGAAAATACCAATCTGAAAGCTGCTCTTGGGAAGAAAAAAGATCTGGAGGCCTTCCTGAATGGTCTTGCCAAGAAGCTGTTTCTTATGCTTGAAGGTAAATCTCTATGCTCGGCAATCATTTCCAACCGTGGTTTTTCCATTCGACCATTGCCTTGACTCGGTGATCGTCCTTGCAGAATTTTGTCAAAACTTTGAAGAAGAAACTAGCCGGCTGGAACCAAACCTTGACCCCGTCAATTCTCCGGTGAACGACGAAGTTGCCATGAATGTTTTCCGACTGGAGTCCCGTGTTGCAGCTGTCGTGGACTATCTTGCAAGGCTGAAGGTCGCCACATCTCGCATCGACTCGACGCTCTGGCCTGGGGAGACACTCCAGAACGACCTCGAGTCGCTGATGGCTCGCTTGAACACAGTCCCTGGTCGAGTGCAGGAGTGGAAAAAGTCCTCGGCTCGGTGCGGTGCAGATGTTGCTCTGTGTCTGGCCCGAGTCCACTGCAAAGATGCGCGAGAAGACAAGCTGGCGGCCCTCCGGGTGGCCAACACCAAGAAACACGACTTCAGGTCCTTTATGGAAACTTTCCTTGCTGCTGCCACTCGGATCGCAGATGGAATTGATCTTGATGAGTTTGTTGCACCTTCCAGCCCTCCACAGGAGGGGTAAAAAACTTCTTCTAAGCTTGACGCTTTAAATTTGCCTCGGTATGCCGAGTGGAGTTGTAACCGATAAACTTTAACAGGCTTAGTGCCTGAGCACTTTCGGTTCCTTTTGGAATCGATCCCAACTTGAACTTGGTGTTTGAATATGATTGCTTTTGGCTCGAAATGTCTTTTGCAGGCTCAAAGCAAGACGCTCACTGCAGTCGACTTATTCCTTAATCCACTTAGGCGAGCACTGGGCTGCAGCTAAGCCCTCGAGTGAGAGGTTTGCTCTTCACTCGGTATGATTTTCATAACTTAGGCGAGTACTTGGACTGCAGCTAAGCCCCGAGTGAGAGGTTTGCTCTTCACTCGGTAGGATTTCTATATCTTAAGCGAGCACTGGGCTGCAGCTAAGCCCCCGAGTGAGAGGTTTGCTCTTCACTCGGTAGGATTTTTATATCTTAGGCGAGCACTTGGACTGCAGCTAAGCCCCCGAGTGAGAGGTCTGCTCTTCACTCGGTAGGATTTTCATATCTTAGGCGAGCACTGGGCTGCAGCTAAGCCCCCGAGTGAGAGGTTTGCTCTTCACTCGGTAGGATTTTTATATCTTAGGCGAGCACTGGGCTGCAGCTAAGCCTCCGAGTGAGAGGTTTGCTCTTCACTCGGTAGGATTTCTATATCTTAGGCGAGCACTGGGCTGCAGCTAAGCCTCCGAGTGAGAGGTTTGCTCTTCACTCGGTAGGATTTCTATATCTTAGGCGAGCACTGGGCTGCAGCTAAGCCCCCGAGTGAGAGGTTTGCTCTTCACTCGGTAGGATTTTCATAACTTAGGCGAGTACTGGGACTGCAGCTAAGCCTCCGAGTGAGAGGTTTGCTCTTCACTCGGTAGGATTTCTATATCTTAGGCGAGCACTGGGCTGCAGCTAAGCCTCCGAGTGAGAGGTTTGCTCTTCACTCGGTAGGATTTCTATATCTTAGGCGAGCACTGGGCTGCAGCTAAGCCCCCGAGTGAGAGGTTTACTCTTCACTCGGTAGGATTTTCATAACTTAGGCGAGTACTGGGACTGCAGCTAAGCCTCCGAGTGAGAGGTTTGCTCTTCACTCGGTAGGATTTTTATATCTTAGGCGAGTACTTGGACTGCAGCTAAGCCTCCGAGTGGAAGTCTGGCTTACCACTCGGTAGGATTTTATTTAATCTTAGGCGAAACGGATTCGCAGCTAAGCCTCCGAGTGGAAGTCTGGCTTACCACTCGGTAGGATTTTATTTAATCTTAGGCGAAACGGATTCGCAACTAAGCCTCTGAGTGGGAGTCTGGCTCACCACTCGGTAGGATTTTTACAAACTTAGGCGAAACGGATTCGCGGCTAAGTCACCCACTGAGGGGAAAATTTTATTGGACAAAATAAAAAGTGACAAAAATTATGGAGGAACTATGACACTATTATTTTGAGATCCATGAACTACAGAAGTACTTTATTGCAACTCATCCGAGTGATTAAACTTAAGTGTAAAATGGGCGGAGTAGTTCCGCATTCCAAGCTCGGGGCTCGTCGATATTATGTTCGACGTTGTAAAGACGGTACGCCCCGTTGTGGAGAACTTTGGTGACGATGAAGGGTCCTTCCCAAGAAGGAGCAAGCTTGTGTTGTTTCTTCTGATCCACTCGGAGAACTAAATCTCCTTCCTGGAAGGCTCGACCCCTCACATTTCTGGCGTGGAAACGACGCAAATCTTGTTGGTAGATGGTCGACCGGATCAGAGCCATCTCCCTTTCTTCCTCTAAAAGGTCGACTGCGTCCTGCCGCGCTTGTTCAGCTTCTGCTTCGTTGTAGATTTCAACTCGAGGAGCATTGTGGAGAAGATCACTCGGCAAGACTGCTTCAGCTCCGTAGACCAAGAAGAATGGAGTTCTTCCGGTCGACCGATTAGGTGTGGTCCGCAGTCCCCAAAGCACCGAGGGAAGTTCGTCGACCCAAGCTCCAGCTGCATGCTTGAGATCACGCATCAGTCGGGGTTTCAATCCCTTGAGAATCAGGCCATTGGCTCGCTCTGCTTGTCCATTCGACTGCGGATGGGCGACTGAAGCGTAGTCGACTCGTGTGCCTTGAGAGTTACAGAAATCTCTGAATTCCTCCGAGTCAAAGTTCGACCCATTATCCGTAATGATGCTGTGCGGGACTCCATATCTGAATATCAGTTCCCTGATGAAGCTAACAGCAGCACCGGCGTCAAGGTTCTTGATTGGTTTAGCCTCAATCCACTTGGTGAACTTGTCGACTGCCACCAGTACATGCGTGAAGCCACTTCGACCTGTTCTCAAAGGACCGACCATGTCCAACCCCCATACTGCGAAAGGCCAGACGAGTGGAATGGTCTTCAGAGCTGATGCAGGCTTGTGTGACATATTCGAGTAGAACTGACATCCTTCGCACTTATCCACTATTTCCTTTGCCATCTCATTCGCCTTTGGCCAGTAAAATCCGGCTCGGTATGCTTTGGCCACGATGGTCCGAGAGGACGCATGATGACCACAGGTTCCCGAGTGGATATCATTAAGGATGATTCGACCTTCTTCTGGTGTTATGCACTTCTGACCAACTCCAGTCGCGCTTTCTCTATATAACTGTCCTTTGATTACGGTAAAAGCTTTAGATCGACGGACGATCTGTCGAGCCTCTTCCTCATCCTCCGGGAGCTCTTTTCTCAGGATATACGCGATATATGGAACTGTCCAGTCGGGAATGACCACCAAGACCTCCATGACCAAGTCGACCACTGCTGGGACTTCAACCTCAGTCGGATCTGTGGCACTCTTGGGCTGTGGAGCTTCTTCGGTGAAAGGATCTTCTTTGACTGACGGAGTGTGTATATGCTCCAAGAACACACCACTCGGAATGGCTTCTCTCTTGGAACCTATCTTTGCTAGATCATCAGCTGCTTGATTTTTCAGTCGGGGTATATGATGGAGCTCCAACCCCTCGAACTTCTTTTCCAGCTTCCTCACTGCACTGCAGTATCCAGTCATGGCTGGGCTTCTCACGTCCCACTCCTTCATCACTTGGTTGACCACTAAATCCGAGTCGCCATAGACCATCAGGCGACGGACGCCGAGTGAAATGGCCATGCGCAATCCGTATAAGAGGGCCTCATATTCTGCCTCATTGTTGGAGGAATCAAAGTGAATCTGGAGCACATATCTGAGCTTATCTCCTCTGGGGGAAACCAGGACAACCCCAGCACCGGAACCATTCAACATCTTAGAGCCATCAAAGAACATGGTCCAATGCTCCGAGTGAACTTCAGTCGGCTGCTGCTGTTCAATCCACTCGGCAAGGAAATCTGCTATTGCCTGGGACTTAATGGCTTTCTTTGCCTCAAACTTGATATCAAGGGGAAGAAGTTCAATCGCCCATTTAGCCACTCGACCAGTTGCATCTCTGTTGTGCAAGATCTCTGATAGTGGAGCGTCGCTGACGACTGTGATGGAATGATCAGAGAAATAATGAGCAACCTTCTTTGTGGTCATGTATATTCCATACACAAGCTTCTGATAATGAGGATATCTTTGCTTGGATGGAGTCAAGACTTCAGACAAATAATACACTGGGCGCTGAACTTTGAAAGCTTTTCCTTCTTCTTCCCGCTCGACCGTAAGCACAGTACTGACGACTTGTCCTGTGGCTGCGATATAAAGCAACAAAGGCTCTTTGCTGATTGGAGCAGCAAGCACCGGCTGGGTGGAGAGCAGAGCTTTTAGCTCGGCAAACGCTGCATCAGCTTCTGGAGTCCACTCGAACTTGTCTGCCTTCTTCATCAGTCGGTAAAGAGGCAATGCCTTTTCACCGAGTCGTGAGATGAATCGACTTAATGCGGCCAAGCATCCAGTAAGCTTCTGGACATCGTGCACTCGCACAGGGCGTTTCATTCGGAGAATAGTGCCGATCTTCTCTGGATTAGCGTCGATCCCTCGCTCGGAAACGAGAAAACCGAGTAACTTGCCACCAGGAACTCCGAATGTGCACTTTGATGGATTGAGCTTGATATCATACCTTCTGAGGTTGGCAAATGTTTCGGCGAGGTCAGCGAGCAGGTCGGAACCTTTTCGTGACTTGACGACGATATCATCCATATACGCTTCCACATTCCGACTGATTTGAGTGAGTAGACACTTCTGAATCATTCGCATAAATGTGGCTCCGGCATTCTTGAGGCCGAATGGCATGGTGATATAGCAGAAGCACCCGAATGGAGTGATGAAAGCTGTTTTTACCTCGTCGGGTCCGTACAGACGGATCTGGTGGTACCCGGAGTAGGCGTCTAGAAAAGACAATCTCTCGCATCCCGCGGTCGAGTCAACAATTTGATCTATGCGAGGGAGAGGAAAATGATCTTTCGGGCAGGCCCGGTTGATGTGCTTGAAATCAATGCACATTCGGAGTGATTTGTCCTTCTTAGGAACCATGACGACATTAGCGAGCCACTCGGAGTGGTATATCTCTCGGATAAATCCTGCCGCCAACAGTCGAGCCACTTCCTCACCAATGGCTTTTCTCTTCTGGACGGCGGACCGCCGAAGATGCTCTTTGACTGGTTTTGCAGATGAGTCGACTCTTAGGCGATGCTCAGCCAGTCCCCTGGGAACACCTGGCATGTCAGCGGGCTTCCATGCAAAAATGTCCCAGTTCTCACGGAGGAACTGGATGAGCGCTTCTTCCTATTTCGGGTCGAGTGTCGTGGAGATGTGGGTCGGAGCTGCATCGGGGTCGGTCGGGTGAATGTGAACAGGCTTCGTCTCACCGGACGACTGAAATGCAGATTCTGTGGCGGGTTTCTTGGATCGCAGCAAGTCACTCGGATCTGCGTTTTGCTTGTATTCTTCAAACTCGACCGCTGTCACCTGGGAATCAGCAATCTTTGAGCCCTTCTGAAAGAACTCTTCTGCCTTTTTCCGATCACCGGTGACAGTGATCACTCCTTTGGGACCGGGCATCTTCAATTTGAGGTACACGTAACATGGTCGAGCCATGAACCGTGCATAAGCTGGTCTCCCCAAAATGGCATGATATGCACTCTGAAAATCCACGACCTCAAACGTCAACTTCTCTTTGCGAAAATGTTTCGAATCACCAAACACCACGTCCAGAGCTATTTGGCCGAGTGACTCGGCTTTCTTCCCTGGTATAACTCCATGAAAGCTCATGTTACTGGTGCTCAGTCGGGACATTGGAATGCCCATTCCTTTCAGTGTGTCTGCATACAACAAATTCAGCCCACTACCACCGTCCATCAGCACTTTTGTCAGTCGAGTGCCTTCGACAACTGGATCGACCACCAAAGCTTGCCTCCCAGGGGTGGCAATATGAGTCGGGTGATCAGATTGGTCGAATGTGATGGGTGTTTGGGACCATCTCAGATAATTTGCTTTTGCTGGGGCAACCATGTTCACCTCACGGTTAATAACTTTCAATCGACTCTTGCTTTCCACATCTGCAAAGATCATCAGAGTGGAGTTGATATGCGGATATCCTTCCTCACTGTCCTCCTTGTCTTCGGCCTTGTCCGACTCCTTCTCCTTGTCTTTAGACTGTTTTCCCTGAAACTGCTGGATCAGGAGTCGACATTGGCGAGTGGTATGCTTCGGGTAGATGATATTCCCCTCTTCGTCTTTCTTCGTGTGGATGTGACACGGCATATCCATCACGTCGTTCCCTTCTTTATCCTTTACCTTCTTAGGGTTCCAGGATCCTTTTGGTTTCCCTTTAAACTTTCCCTGAGTCACGGCCAGAGCCTCCCCAGGAGCTGCCGGTTCAGCCTTCCGCTTCTGTTTCCGACTGGTGTTTCCCTTTTCCGACTGACTCGGCTTGTGCTTGCCGCTTCGGAGTCGGTCTTCTTCTTCGCCGTTGGCGTACTTGGTAGCAATCTCCATCATCCGACTCAAGGTCATGTCACCGGTTCGACCAAATTTCAAACTCAATTCTCTGTTCTTGACACCATCCTTAAAGGCGCAGACTGCCTGATGATCAGACACATTCTCCACAGTATGGTGCAAAGTGATCCATCTCTGAATATACTCCCTGAGGGTCTCATTGGTCTTCTGCACGCAGACTTGCAGCTCCGTCAATCCAGCCGGTCGCTTGCAAGTTCCTTCAAACGTTCTGATGAACACTCGGGACAGATCTTCCCAAGTGTAAATGCTGCTAGGAGGTAATTGAGTCAACCATGCCCTGGCAGAACCTTCCAGCATGAGGGGCAAATGCTTCATGGCCACCTCGTCATTCCCACCACCAATCTGAACCGCCACTCGGTAGTCCTCAAGCCAAGTTTCAGGCTTAGACTCACCAGTGAACTTGCTGACTCCTGTTGCCAACCTGAAATTGGGAGGGATCACTGCGGCTCTGATAGCTCTGCTGAAACATTCAGGACCAGAAACATGCACTCGACTGCTCGTGGGCGCATCTCTGTCGAGTCCACCTCGATGGGCTCTGTTCCGGTCGACCAAGCCTTGCACGATAATGGATCGCGCGTCGAAGCCTGGTTCTCTAGGGTCGACTGGAACTCTTCGCCCCGCACTGAGCTGACGTCTGTCATCTTGCTGCCGAGGAGCGTAAGACCCACCCCTCGGAGGGGAATTGGGCACTCGACGCCTATCATCTCGGTCGTGTCGGTCTCCATATTGGTCTCGCCGATTCTCGCGCCCTTCACGCCGCGGAGGCGATCTGGGGCTGTGAGCCGACTGAACAGTATTCGCAGCGACGGATCGACTGTGAATTCTGTTGCGCGACTGCGATACGGCCGAATTCTGATCGCCTGCTGCCCGGAGCAGATCCCTGATCTGCATCAAGCCTCTGCCAGCTTCCGACTGAGAGGGCTGGATGGACTCTGCAATACGGGTCGCAGCTGCTAAATTCTGGACTGGGGTTCGATATACCTGAGTCGGCGGGAAGAGTTGACGTCGACTGGTGTCGGGAACTCGTTGCCGCGCGCGCTCGTCGAGTGCTCGCTGAAGATTCTCCAGTCGAGTGCGTTCGGCCAAATTGGCCAAACGCGCCTCCTCCAAGGCGCGAGCCTCGGGGGTTTCTCCTGCGATGGGAGTACGCAGGGCATCCACGTTCCTGCGGCGAAGTTCCTCTCTTTGCAGAGAGTCGAGTGGCTCGGGCTGGTACTCTTCGTGGTCTCGTGCGGGGTCGCCTCCGTCGCCTGCCCCACCATCACGGGCGAAGCCAGGGGGACTGCGGGGCCCGTCGACCATCAGGATTTCCGCCGCTGGATCACTGCTATCGCACTCGGATGCAGTCTCTACGGAGCCAGTCGACAGATCGAACAGGCCGTAGAGAGATTCGTCGGGCTCGATTGCCGCAACTTGGGTGGTGGCCGTCTGGCGAGCCACCGCGTGCCTCACCCACGCTGAAGCCTCGACCGGCCCGAGCGCTTACGCTGGCGGGAGACCGGGAGGGTGGCCGACGGGGGAGTCGACCGATACGGGGTCGACGGTTGCCGCAGCAGAACGCCGCGGACACATGCGCGAAAATGCGTCGCACCGCGGACGGGGAGCGCATCGACGTCGAGTGGAGCCTCCTGGAGCCAGGCGGAGTCGTCGGCGACGAAGGTGAGAGCACCGAGACGGATCTCTCGACCCTCGACCAAAACTCCAGCAGCCACCATGATGAAAGTACTCGGAAGAATCGCAACTTCTCCACAAAATCGCTAAAACACCTGCCCCAAGGTGGGTGCCAACTGTCGTGGTTCTAAGTCTGACAGTAGAGTGGGGGGTAGGTATGGAGAGGCAAGGTCCTAGCTATGGAGAGGTTGTAAACACAAGAGATGTACGAGTTCAGGCCCTTCTCGGAGGAAGTAAAAGCCCTACGTCTCGGAGCCCGGAGGCGGTCGAGTGGATTATGTGTATATGGATTACAAGGTGCCGAACCCTCTGCCTGTGGAGGGGGGTGGCTTATATAGAGTGCGCCAGGACCCCAGCCAGCCCACGTAATGAAGGGTTTAAGGTTTATTAAGTCCGGGGCGTTACAGGTAACGCCCCACATAAAGTGTCTTTACTATCATAAAGTCTACTTAATTACAGGCCGTTGCAGTGCAGAGTGCTTCTTGACCTTCTGGTGGTCGAGTGAGTCTTCGTGGTCGAGTCCTTCAAGTTAGTCGAGTGAGTCCTTCATAGGTCGACTGGAAGGTGATCTCTTCTAAGGGTGTCCTCGGGCAGGGTACTTAGATCAGGTCTGTGACCCTACCCTAGGTATGTGACTCCATCAGGGCCCCAGACTGACAACACCCTGCCACCACCCTCTTTAGTACCGGTTCGTGGCACGAACCGGTACTATAGGTTCGCCACGAACCGGTACTAATGAGAACGGCCGGCTAGCCGTTGGAACCGGTACTATTGGACACATTAGTGCCGGCTCAAAACCAAACCGGCACTATTGTGTCTCATATTAGGTCCTTTTTCTACTAGTGAAAATAGGGCATTTGTCTCGGTTGGTGAGGCCCTTTTGTCCCGGTTCATGAACCGGGACTAAAGGGTCGTTACTAATGCCTCCCCCTTTAGTCCCGGTTCTAACACCAACCGGGACAGATGGGCCTCCACATGGCCACTGCGAGCAGCCCAGGCAAGGGGGCCTTTGGTCCCGGTTGTTGACATGAACCGGGACCAAAAGGCTTCCACGTGTCAGCAGCTGGCTGGAGCTGAGGTTTTTCTTTTTAAAAAAAAAAAGTGGCTGGTTTAGGGGTTTTGGGGGTTAATTTTATGTTGTTATTAGCTAGCTAATAGAGAGAAGTGTCCTCTCTTATATCTTCGTCCTTGGTTTACCAACGCTACTGCTATGTTCATTTCACCCGCTGATATATAATAACTCATGCATGCTCGCATCATACATCATCATATATAATAACAAGTCCTACTAATCATGCATCATCATACAACTTCTACTCGTTATTAATAACAAGTCATATGATCATCATCCTCATAGTCATCGAACCCAACCCTACATAATTGTTCTTAGCACATGATCATCAGTATCAGGTAGGACCTAAACCCCCTTAAGGTAAAATACCATAAAACAATATAGACCCTGACTCTCCATTATGAAGAATAGAGATCATCCTGTCTCCAATGCTTGCCCTTCGCCTCCTTTTGCTTCCAAGAAGCTCCTTATGATTGTCCATACATTTTTTCCATTCTTTGACTGTCATGTCTCCACTTCTTTTAGAAATTCGGTATGGACAATTGAGATTCGTAGGACGACTTGGTTGTATGTTCAAAACATCAAGGTGACCGTGCGTATACATATGATGAGGCACACAATCATTCGGGATTATCTGTTGAAAAACATAGTAATAACTTCATAGTTAGCAATGATGTACTAGTTTTAGAAGTATTTAAAAAGATGCAGGGATGTCGTAATAGTAAAAAATCTTACCAGGGTATCTCCATGGTAGTTACCGTAGTTCAACACGTGCACTAGTGGCACGTATTGTCCATAATGTTCAGGAGTTCGATTGTAGACATTGTAATTCTCAAGATCAGTACAAAATGCGATCAGATGATTTTTCTCCTTATAAGTTAATTCGGAGCCATCGGTGTAGTGGGTTTTGTCTACCATTTTCCGCACATTCTTTGAAGAATGAAAATAAGCTATCAATGGAAACAAGCTGTCAACTATTTTGAAATAAACAATATAAATTACTTAATAACTATGTTAAGCTCACATGGGGGAAGAATTGGAGGTGTATCCACAAGGACCCAAATGCCCATATTGTCTTCCTGGATTGTAGGGTCACCAAGATCCATGGTGACAAGCATACCCTCATCAAAACCATACATCTTGCAAAGTGCTTCCCAATTTTTGTGTTGGTCACTGCACCAAGCCCAGCGCTGCCATGGCCTTTCAGTATCATCGATGATCGCTCCACCCAAGCAAGTAAGGTGGATTTTCTGCTAGCTCACATATACTCTCTCCGTTCCTAAATGTAAGTCTTTCTTGAGATTCTAATATGGACTACATACGGAGCTAAATGAATGAATCTACACTCTAAACTATGTCTATATACATCTGTATATATCCATATTGAAATATCTAAAAAAGACTTATATTTAGAAACGGAGGGAGTAGTTGATAGTGAATGTACTTCCTCAGCTTTGTCTTACAGCTTAGGTTGGTCATGAATGCTCTCCTAGCCACGTGTCGCCCCCCCCCCCCCCCCGCGGGCGACCCGGGCGCCCAACCCTAGCCGCCACCGAACCCAGCCCCCACCTCCTTCCTCTCCTCCAGCCGCCACCGGTCAAAGCCCGCGCGGTGCCGGCGGCGGCGGGATCTCATTTGACCTCGCCTGGAATAGGGGCCGTGGGAGGCTGCTTCTTCGGGCGCGGTGGCGGAGCTCGGCGGCCGGCGCGTCGGGTGGCGCGCGCTGGTGGTGCGGAGTGGCGCGGCCTGCTGGCCGGTGGCGGCACGTCACGGTGGAGCGCGCGGGCCGGTGGCGGCGCACTGTTCTTCGCGGCGGTGCTTGTTCTGGTCAGATCCGTGCCGGCTGATCTGAGGCGGCGGGGAGTGCTCGTCGGTGAGGTAGGCCGGATCTCCTCGGCTGCGCGGGCAGCAAAGTCCCGGTGGGCGATGGTCATGGCGTGGGGAGGCCCCGGGCTTCCCTCGTCAGATCGAAGGTGATTTGGTTCGCTCTTGTTGCATGACCTCCGGCCGGCCTTGATCTCTGGCGTGCACGCGCCTGTTGATGTTGTGTCTGGTTCGGAGGTGGCGGCAGGGTGCTTGTGTTGGGGAACGTAGCAGAAATTCAAAATTTTCCTACGTGTCACCAAGATCTATCTATGGAGAAACTAGCAACGAGGGAAGGAGAGTGCATCTACATACCCTTGTAGATCATTAAGCGGAAGCGTTCATGAGAACGGGGTTGAAGGAGTCGTACTCGTCGTGATCCAAATCACTGGAGATCCTAGTGCCGAACGGACGGCACCTCCGTGTTCAACACACGTACAGCCCGATGACGTCTCCCACGCCTTGATCCAGCAAGGAGAGAGGGAGAGGTTGAGGAAGACTCCATCCAGCAGCAGCACAACGGCGTGGTGGTGGTGGAGGAGCGTGGCAATCCAGCAGGGCTTCGCCAAGCACCACGGGAGAGGAGGAGGAGGAGAGGTAGGGCTGCACCAAGAGGAGAAGTTCTCATGTGTCTGGCAGCCCCAAAACCTCATGTATTTATAGGAGGAGGGAATGGGGCTGCGCCCCCTCTAGGGTTCCCTCCCCAGGGGTGGCGGCAGCACCCAGATGGCATCTGGTGGCGGCCAGAAGGGAGAGAGGGGGAGGCGCACCTAGGGTGGGCCTTAGGGCCCATCTGCCCTAGGGTTTGCCCCCCTTCCCCACTTCCCTGCGCCTTGGGCCCTGTGGGGGGGGGGGCGCACCAGCCCACCTGGGGCTGGTCCCCTCCCACACTTGGCCCATGCAGCCCTCCAGGGTTGGTGGCCCCACTTGGTGGACCCCCGGGACCCTCCCGGTGGTCCCGGTACGTTACCGGAAAAACCCGAAACTTTTCCGATGACCAAAATAGGACTTCCCATATATAAATCTTTACCTCCGGACCATTCCGGAACTCCTCGTGACGTCCGGGATCTCATCCGGGACTCCGAACAACATTCGGTAACCACATACAAACTTCCTTTATAACCCTAGCGTCATCGAACCTTAAGTGTGTAGACCCTACGGGTTCGGGAACCATGCAGACATGACCGAGACGTTCTCCGATCAATAACCAACAGCGGGATCTAGATACCCATGTTGGCTCCCACATGTTCCACGATGATCTCATCAGATGAACCACGATGTCAAGGACTCAATCGATCCCGTATACAATTCCCTTTGTCTAGCGGTATTGTACTTGCCCGAGATTCGGTCGTCGGTATCCGATACCTTGTTCAATCTCGTTACCGGCAAGTCTCTTTACTCGTTCCGTAACACATCATCCCGTGATCAACCCCTTGGTCACATTGTGCACATTATGATGATGTCCTACCGAGTGGGCCCAGAGATACCTCTCCGTTTACACGGAGTGACAAATCCCAGTCTCGATTCGTGCCAACCCAACAGACACTTTCGGATATACCTGTAGTGCACCTTTATAGCCACCCAGTTACGTTGTGACGTTTGGTACACCCAAAGCATTCCTACAGTATCCAGGAGTTGCACAATCTCATGGTCTAAGGAAATGATACTTGACATTAGAAAAGCTTTAGCATACGAACTACGATCTTTGTGCTAGGCTTAGGATTGGGTCTTGTCCATCACATCATTCTCCTAATGATGTGATCCCGTTATCAACGGCATCCAATGTCCATGGTCAGGAAACTGTAACCATCTATTGATCAACGAGCTAGTCAACTAGAGGCTTACTAGGGACATGGTGTTGTCTATGTACCCACACATGTATCTGAGTTTCCTATCAATACAATTATAGCATGGATAATAAACGATTATCATGAACAAGGAAATATAATAATAACTAATTTATTATTTCCTCTAGGGAATATTTCCAACAGTCTCCCACTTGCACTAGAGTCAATAATCTAGTTTACATCGCCATGTGATTAACACTCACAGGTCACATCGCCATGTGACCAACATCCAAAGAGTTTACTGGTTCACATCATCATGTGATTAAGACTCAAGGAGTTCTGGGGTTTGATCATGTTTTGCTTGTGAGAGAGGTTTTAGTCAACGGATCTGAACCTTTCAGATCCGTGTGTGCTTTGCAAATTTCTAGGTCATATTATAAATGCTGCTTCCACGCTCCATTTGAAACTATTCCAAATGGTTGCTCTACTATACGTATCCGGTTTGCTATTTAGAGTCATTTGGATAGGTGTTAAAGCTTGCATCGACGTAACCCTTTACGCCGAACTCTTTATCACCTCCATAATCGAGAAACATGTCCTTATTCCTCTAAGGATAATTTTGACCGCTATCTGATGATCCACTCCTTGATCACCTTTGTACTCTCTTGCCAGATATGTAGCAAGGCACACATCAGGTGCGGTACACAGCATAGCATACTGTAGAGCCTACGTCTATAGCATAGGGGACGACCTTCGTCCTTTCTCTCTTTTCTGCCGTGCTCGAGCTTTAAGTCTTAACTTCATACCTTACAACTCAGCCAAGAACTCCTTCTTTGACTGATCCATCTTGAACACCTTCAAGATCATGTCAAGGTATATGCTCATTTGAAAGTATTATTAAGCATTTTTGATCTATCCTTATAGATCTCGATGCTCAATGTTCAAGTAGCTTAATCCAGGTTTTCTATTGAAAAACATCTTTCAAATAACCCTATATGCTTTCCAGAAATTCTACATCATTTCTGATCATCAATATGTCAACAACATACACTCATCAGAAATTCTATAGTGCTCCCACTCACTTCTTTGGAAATACAAGTTTCTCATAAACTTGGTATAGACCCAAAATCTTTGATCATCTCATCAAAGCGTATATTCCAACTCCGAGATGCTTACTCCAGTCCTTAGAAGGATAGCTGGAGCTTCGCATACTTGTTAGCATCTTTCAGGATTGACAAAACCTTCTGGTTGTGTCAACCTTTCCTCAAGTATAACGTCGAGGAAACAATGTTTTGACATCATATCTGCAAGATTTCATCAATCATGCAGTAACTGCTAATCCAATTCCAACAGACTCTTAGCATCGCTACGAGTGAGAAAACCTCACCGTAATCAACTCCTTGATCTTGTCGGCAAACATCTTAATGACAAGTTGAGCTTTCTTAATGGTAACTCTTACCATCATTGTCTGTCTTCCTTTTAAAATCCATCCGTACCCAATTGCCTTACAACCATCAAGTATTTCTTCCAAAGTCATGGATCCGTTCTCGGATTTTATGGCCTCGAGCCATTCGTCGGAATCCGGGCCCACCATCGCTTCTCCATAGCTCGTAGGTTCATTGTTGTCTAGCAACATGACCTCTAAGACAGGATTGCCGTACCACTCTGAAGCAGTCCGCATCCTTGTCACCCTACGAGGTACGGTAGTGACTTGATCCAAAACTTCATGATCACTATCATAAGCTTCGACTTCAATTGGTGTAGGTGCCACAGGAACAACTTCCTGTGCCCTGCTACACACTTGTTGAAGTGATGGTTCAATAACCTCATCAAGTCTCCACCATCCTCCCACTCAACTTTTCGAGACGAACTTTTCCTCGAGAAAGGACCCGATTCAAGAAACAATCCTTATTGCTTTCGGATCTGAATTAGGAGGTATACCCAACTGTTTTGGGTGTCCTATGAAGATGCATTTTATCCGCTTTGGGTTCGAGCTTATCAACCTGAAACTTTTTCACATAAGCGTCGCAGCCCCAAACTTTCAAGAAACGACAACTTAGGTTTCTCCAAATGGTGTCGTCTCAACGGAATTACGTGGTGCCCCATTAAAGTGAGTGCGGTTGTCTCTAATGCCTAACCCATGAACGATAGTGGTAATTCGATAAGAGATATCATGGTACGCACCATATCTAATAAGGTGCAACTATGATGTTCGGACACACCATCACACTATGGTGTTCCAGGCGGTATTAATTGTGAAACAATTTCCACAATGTCTTAATTGCGTGCCAAAGCTCGTAACTCAGATACTCATCTCTATGATCATATCATAGACATTTATCCTCTTGTCACAATGATCTTCAACTTCACTCTGAAATTACTTGAACCATTCCAATAATTCAGACTTGTGTTTCATCAAGTAAATATACTCAGTATCTACTTAAATCATCTGTGAAGTAAGAACATAACGATATTCACTGCATGCCTCAGCACTCATTGGACTGCACACATCAAAATGTGTTACTTCCAACAAGTTGCTATCTTGTTCCATCTTACTGAAAACGAGGCTTTTCAGTCATCTTGCCCATGTGGTATGATTTGCATATCTCAAGTGATTCAAAATCAAGTGAGTCCAAACGATCCATCTGCATGGAGTTTCTTCATGCGTATACACCAATAGACATGGTTCGCATGTCTCAAACTTTTCAAAAACGAGTGAGTCCAAAGATCCATCAACATGGAGCTTCTTCATGCGTTTTATACCAATATGACTTACATGGCAGTGCCACAAGTAAGTGGTACTATCATTACTATCTTATATCTTTTGGCATGAAAATGTGTATCACTACGATCGAGATTCAATAAACCATTCTTTTAGGTGCAAGACCATTGAAGGTATTTATTCAAATAAATAGAGTAACCATTATTCTCCTTAAATGAATAACCGTATTGCGATAGACATAATCCAATCATGTCTATGCTCAACGCAAACACCAAATGACAATTATTTAGGTTTAACTCCAATCTCGATGGTAGAGGGAGCGTGCGATGCTTGATCACATCAAACCTTGGAAACACTTCCAACACATATCGCCGGCTCACCTTTAGCTAGTCTCCGTTTATTCCGTAGCTTTTATTTCGAGTTACTAACACTTAGCAACCGAACCGGTATCTAATACCCTGGTGCTACTAGGAGTACTAGTAAAATACACAATAACTTAATGTATATCCAATATACTTCAATTGACCTTGCCAGCCTTCTTATCTACCAAGTATCTAGGGTAATTCTGCTCCAGTGGCTGTTCCCCTTATTGCAGAAGCACTTAGTCTCGGGTTTGGGTTCAACCTTGGGTTTCTTCACTGGAGCAGCAACTGATTTGCTGTTTCATGAGGTGTCCCTTCTTGCCCTTGCCCTTCTTGAAACTAGTGGTTTCACCAACCATCAACAATTGATGCTCCTTCTTGATTTTTACTTTCGCGATGTCAAACAACGCGAATACCTCAAGGATCATCATCTCTATCCTTGATATGTTATAGTTCATCATGAAGCTCTAGCAGCTTGGTGGCAATGACTTTGGAGAAACATCACTATCTCATCTGGAAGATCAACTCCCACTCGATTCAAGTGATTGTTGTACTCAGACAATCTGAGCACAAGCTCAACGATTGAGCTTTTCTCCCTTAGTTTGCAGGCTAAGAAAATCGTCGGAGGTCTTATACCTCTTGACGTGGGCACGAGCCTGAAATCCTAATTTCAGCCCTCGAAACATCTCATATGTTCCGCGACATTTCGAAAACGTCTTTCGTGCCTCAACTCTAAACCGTTTAACTGAACTATCACGTAGTTATCAAGACGTGTATGTCCGATGTTCGCAACATCCACAAACGACGTTTGGGGTTCAGCACACTGAGCGGTGCATTAAGGACATAAGCTTTCTACTGTCCGCATAATCGCTACTTTCAACTTTCAACTATATTTTCTCTAGGAACATATCTAAACAGTGGAACTAAAGCGCGAGCTTACGACATAATTTGCAAAAGGTCTTTTGACTATGTTCAAGATAATTAAGTTCATCTTATGAACTCCCACTCAGATAGACATCCCTCTGGTCATCTAAGTGATTACATGATCCGAGTCAACTAGGCCGTGTCCGATCATCACGTGAGACGGACTAGTCATCATCGGTGAACATCTTCATGTTGATCGTATCTACTATACGACTCATGCTCGACCTTTCGGTCTCTGTGTTCCGAGGCCATGTCTGTACATGCTAGGCTCGTCAAGTTAACCCTAAGTGTTTTCGCGTGTGTAAATCTGTCTTACACCCGTTGTATGTGAACGTAAGAATCCATCACACCCGATCATCACGTGGTGCTTAGAAGCGACGAACTTTAGCAACGGTGCACAGTTAGGGGAGAACACTTCTTGAAATTGTTGTAAGGGATCATCTTATTTACTACCGTCGTTCTAAGTAAACAAGATGCATAAACATAATAAACATCACATGCAATTATATAGTAGTGACATGATATGGCCAATATCATATAGCTCCATTGATCTCCATCTTCGGGGCTCCATGATCATCATCGTCACCGGCATGACACCATGATCTCCATCATCGTGTCTTCATGAAGTTGTCTCGCCAACTATTACTTCTACTACTATGGCTACCGGTTAGCAATAAAGTAAAGTAATTACATGGCGTTGTTTAATGACACGCAGGTCATACAATAAATAAAGACAACTCCTATGGCTCCTGCCGGTTGTCATACTCATCGACATGCAAGTCGTGAATCCTATTACAAGAACATGATCAATCTCATACATCACATATCATTCATCACATTCTTCTTGGCCATATCACATCACATAGCATACCCTGCAAAAACAAGTTAGACGTCCTCTAATTGTTGTTTGCATGTTTTACGTGGCTGCTATGGGTTTCTAGCAAGAACGTTTCTTACCTACGCAAAACCACAACGTGATATGCCAATTGCTATTTACCCTTCATAAGGACCCTTTTCATCGAATCCGTTCCGACTAAAGTGGGAGAGACTGGCACCCGCTAGCCACCTTATGCACCAAGTGCATGTCAGTCGGTGGAACCTGTCTCATGTAAGAGTACGTGTAAGGTCGGTCCGGGCCGCTTCATCCCACAATACCGTCGAAACAAGATTGGACTAGTAACGGTAAGCATATTGAACAAAATCAACGCCCACAACTACTTTGTGTTCTACTCGTGCAAAGAATCTACGCAATAGACCTAGCTCGTGATGCCACTGTTGGGGAACGTAGCAGAAATTCAAAATTTTCCTACGTGTCACCAAGATCTATCTATGGAGAAACTAGCAACGAGGGAAGGAGAGTGCATCTACATACCCTTGTAGATCATTAAGCGGAAGCGTTCATGAGAACGGGGTTGAAGGAGTCGTACTCGTCGTGATCCAAATCATCGGAGATCCTAGTGCCGAACGGACGGCACCTCCGCGTTCAACACACGTACAGCCCGGTGACGTCTCCCACGCCTTGATCCAGCAAGGAGAGAGGGAGAGGTTGAGGAAGACTCCATCCAGCAGCAGCACAACGGCGTGGTGGTGGTGGAGGAGCGTGGCAATCCAGCAGGGCTTCGCCAAGCACCACGGGAGAGGAGGAGGAGGAGAGGTAGGGCTGCACCAAGAGGAGAAGTTCTCATGTGTCTGGCAGCCCCAAAACCTCATGTATTTATAGGAGGAGGGGAGGGGGCTGCGCCCCCTCTAGGGTTCCCTCCCCAGGGGTGGCGGCAGCCCCTAGATGGCATCTGGTGGCGGCCAGAAGGGAGATAGGGGGAGGCGTACCTAGGGTGGGCCTTAGGGCCCATCTGCCCTAGGGTTTGCCCCCCTTCCCCACTTCCCTGCACCTTGGGCCCTGTGGGGGGGCGCACCTGGGGCTGGTCCCCTCCCACACTTGGCCCATGCAGCCCTCTAGGGTTGGTGGCCCCACTTGGTGGACCCCCGGGACCCTCCCGGTGGTCCCGGTACGTTACCGGAAAAACCCGAAACTTTTCCGGTGACCAAAACAGGACTTCCCATATATAAATCTTTACCTCCGGACCATTCCGGGACTCCTCATGACGTCCGGGATCTCATCCGGGACTCCGAACAACATTCGGTAACCACATACAAACTTCCTTTATAACCCTAGCGTCATCGAACCTTAAGTGTGTAGACCCTACGGGTTCGGGAACCATGCAGACATGACCGAGACGTTCTCCGGTCAATAACCAACAGCGGGATCTGGATACCCATGTTGGCTCCCACATGTTCCACGATGATCTCATCGGATGAACCACGATGTCAAGGACTCAATCGATCCCGTATACAATTCACTTTGTCTAGCGGTATTGTACTTGCCCGAGATTCGATCGTCGGTATCCGATACCTTGTTCAATCTCGTTACCGGCAAGTCTCTTTACTCGTTCCGTAACACATCATCCCGTGATCAACCCCTTGGTCACATTGTGCACATTATGATGATGTCCTACCGAGTGGGCCCAGAGATACCTCTCCGTTTACACGGAGTGACAAATCCCAGTCTTGATTCGTGCCAACCCAACAGACACTTTCGGATATACCTGTAGTGCACCTTTATAGCCACCCAGTTACGTTGTGACGTTTGGTACACCCAAAGCATTCCTACGGTATCCGGGAGTTGCACAATCTCATGGTCTAAGGAAATGATACTTGACATTAGAAAAGCTTTAGCATACGAACTACGATCTTTGTGCTAGGCTTAGGATTGGGTCTCGTCCATCACATCACTCTCCTAATGATGTGATCCCGTTATCAACGACATCCAATGTCCATGGTTAGGAAACTGTAACCATCTATTGATCAACGAGCTAGTCAACTAGAGGCTTACTAGGGACATGGTGTTGTCTATGTACCCACACATGTATCTGAGTTTCCTATCAATACAATTATAGCATGGATAATAAACGATTATCATGAACAAGGAAATATAATAATAACTAATTTATTATTGCCTCTAGGGCATATTTCCAACAGCTTGGCCGGGGGAAACCCTTGGCCGCCGGTGGCGGTCATGACGTGGATGGCGTCCCGGACGCCATTCCCTCCTTGGTGGTGGCGCCGAGGCTAGACCTCACCTGCCTCCCCCCTTCCCCTGTGCCCGGGTGAAAACCCTAGCCCCAGTGGCTAAGCGGCAGCGGCGCCACAGCGTCGTCACCTTCTTGAAGGCGCCGACTTGGGCATGGGGATGCTGGGTGTGCATGGCGAGTTTGTCTGGTTCCTGGTGGCGGCCCATCTGATCTAGCGCGTCGCAGCTCCGGGCATGTCTAGTGACTGCGCTGCTTATCTTCCGGCCGTGTCTCCGATGGTGACCTCGCCCTTCCTCACCTTGTACTTGCCGTGGTGGAGCGGTTCTTCATTTCACTCATTGATGGTGGCGGAGATCGGCGGCATGGCGCTGTGAGGCTCGGCGTCCGATGCGCGGAGATGGACTCGCGCAGGAGGAGGTAGCTGTCTGGCGTCATGGTGACGTCGATGGCAGAAGTGGCCTTCACAAAGTAGAAGACTCAATATAATCTGAAGACGGACTTGTGGAAGATGGCGGCGACGACACAAGAGTGCGTCTGACCGGATTGTGCCCCAGACCCGGTATGTGGCTCGGCTGGGGCTTCCGGCATTTGATGTTAGGTTTAGGTGAGTGGTTTGGGTAGTGGCCCAGCTAGCATCCCTTCATCATATGGGTAAGAGTAGCGGCATATGTTGCCAAGATGGTGGATTCAGGTATATTATTTGTAATACTTTGTAAGGTCCTCGAGAATAATTAATAAAGCGCATCTCCCAGATGCAGAGGCCGGGGGTCATCCTCCTTTTCTAAAAAAAACCTTAGGTTGGTCATCTCCTCCTTTTGGAAGTGTAATCGCTGCTCAGTTGCTTGAGCTGGGTAAGAATAATAAAATTGTGACTGATCAAGTCCTTCGGCAAGAGGAAAAGTCGATTTTAGTATCATACTTTGATATCAGGGAATTGTGACGGACAACGCTGAATTTTACTGACCATGTGCTTCCTCAGATGTCAGAGTTTCTGTCACTGCCAGCTGTTGTTTCAGCAATTTCTTGTGATGTGAAGCTGTTGATAGAAGACAATAGTTCTGTGAGAGCTGCGTTGTCTGAAGCCCCTTTTGTCTTAGCAGCTAGTGGAGCATGGTTACATTCTTCCAGGTCCCTCCCTCTGTGTGTGTGTGTGTCTTTGTTTGGGCTGATCGACCTTATTTTGTTTTACTTGTATGCTCCAGCAGCTTTAACTTGCATTTGCAGGCATGAGGTGTCAGTTATTTAAATATTGATGTTTATCTTTTCTTTTATCCTTTACTCTAGATTTCAGTTTAAATAAGTAACACTTGTTTTTCTTCATGCTTTATTTTTTTTTGGAAATGGAGGCTTACCCCGGCCTCTGCATCATAATGATGCATGCAGCCATCTTATTAAAAAAGTTCGAAGTAACACAACGTCGTAAAGGTATTACAGCTCGCAAACGGAGCAAGACAAAGAAAAGAAAAGTACATGCTCAAGATCACAACCGGTACGGCAAAAGAAGGATAAGCTCCCTAGACTCCTATTCTGTTATGTGACCGCCATCCAAACCGGTTGAATATAACCTGTGCTATCATCTCCCATTGGTTGCACCCAGTAACCAACGGCTCCCTGGAGTCCATCGGATTGAGTAAGGACCACGTACGGATTCATGCGGTAGCTCTGAAGATAACCTGCAAGAAATTTAAATTGTGTTGTCTGTTAAAAATAAAATCATTCCTACAGTTTCATATAGCCCACAAAAGCGCACATATTCCAATCCGAATACGAGCTGCAGTAGTATGTTGAACCCCAGCTAACCACGCTCCAAACAACGACTCAATGTCAATTGGAGGAGCAATGTTGAAGGCTATATGAATGGTTCTCCAGAGCAATTTGGCGAGTGGGCAGTCAATGAATAAATGTTGGATTGTTTCATCATGCTCACAAAAGCAACAACGTGAACCACCTACCCACCGCCTCTTGATTAAGTTGTCCTTGGTGAGTATTACTTGCTTGTGGACAAATCACATAAATATTTTAATACGCAAGGGAACCTTAATCTTCCAAATGTGCAACGATCTTGAGATTGGGCGAGAATTGATTAAATCTATATAAAAATATTTCATCGTAAAAATCCCATTAGGATCGACCACGTCTATATGTTGTATCGCGACTAGGTTTGCTCTTTCAAAGTCGGCGAGTCGACCCTCGAAGTCGACATGCATTTCGCGGCGACCCTCATGGTGATCCCATCCAGCGAGCCTGCCGAGGTGCCTGTTGATGGGCAGACCAACGGGGTTCTCGATGCCTAGATAATTCGTGCAGTAGGAGATGCACTCTTCGGTCAGAAAGCCCCTGGCTATGCTTCCCTCTGGACGTGACATGTTGCGAACGTATCCTTTGATGACACCATTCATCCTTTCGAACGGCATCATGCTGTGCAGGAACATCGGCCCGAGTTGGATGATATCCTCCAAGATATGGACCAGCAGATGCACCATAACGTCGAAGAATGCGGGCGGGAAGTACATCTCAAGCTCGCATAGTATCACCACGATCTCTTCCTGTAGCCTTTTGAGTTGCCTCACGCCAACCGACTTCTGAGAGATGACGTCGAAAAAGTTGCATAGGCCAAATAGCATTTCACGGACGTGCGCGTCCATGATCCCACGGATTGCAACTGGAAGTATCTGCGTCATCAGCACGTGACAGTCGTGAGACTTCATCCCGCTGAACTTCTGCTTCGCTGAGTCTAGGTATCTACTTATCTTCCCCGCGTAACCGTAAGGAAGTTTTACTCCTATGAGGCAGGTGAAAAATTGATCGATCTCCTCCTGACTTAGAGTGAAGCACGCGGGAGGGAAGTCATTTTTGGTCTTCTTGGCCTTTTTACCGTTGCGACGACTTTCCGCGTCCTGCTTCGCCTCATCATCATCATCATTAGCGTGAAGCTCCTCCCTGATGCCCATTGATTTTAAGTCTGCCCTTGCTTTCGGCCCATCTTTGGTCCTCTCTGGCATGTTGAGTAGGGTACCAAGCAGACTCTCGCACACGTTCTTCGTGATATGCATGACATCAAGGCTGTGAGGCACACGGTGGATCTTCCAGTACGGCAAGTCCCAGAAAACAGACCTCGTTTTCCATACCTTCAGCAGCGGCTCTGGCGCCTTTCGCTTCTTTCCCGGCTCTGGCGCTTTTTGCTTCTTTCCTGGCAATGGGCAATCTTTCCAATTTATCAACAGCTCGTCTATTTCCCTACCGCTCCTCATACGCGGGCGTCTTCGGGGTTCGGTTTCATCATCAAACAGGTCATTGCGTTCCCGCCATGAGTCATCGTTGCGAAGCCACCTTCGATGTCCCATGAACACGGTTTTCGAAGACCCGGGATCTCTATCTAGCTGGCGATATGTTGTGTCATCCATGCACCTGACGCATCTAGAAAATCCGTGGACCACCTGCCCCGCGACATATCCGTAACCGAGATAGTCGTGCACCGTCGTGAGCAGTGCGACTCTCATAGGGAAATACTCTTTCTCTGCGGCGTCCCACGTATTGGCTGGCGTTTTCCACAGCGTGTCTAGCTCCTCTTTCAGCAGCCCCAGATACAGATTGATGTCGTTCCCTGGTTGTTTCGGCCCTTCAATTGGCATACTCATGTGAATGTACTTTCTCTTCATGCACAACTAGGGGGAAGGTTGTACATCCACACAAACACAGGCCAGGTGCTATGTGTGCTTCTCTGGCTGCCAAACGGATTGACTCCATCGGTGCTCGCGCCTAGCACGATGTTCCTTGGATCCTTCCCAAATTCTGGGTGTTCGAAGTTCAACGCTTGCCACTGGCTCCCATCCTTAGGGTGACTCAGCATCCTGTCTTTTTTATTTATCTCCGGATCATTTGCGTCATCTTCTCGCTTCTTCTCCTTCCTATCCGCGTGCCAACGCATGAGCTTTGCTACCTTAGGGTCCGCGAAATACCGCTGCAGACGAGGAGTGATCGGAAAGTACCACACCACTTTTCGAGGAGCTTTCTTCCTCTTCTTGTATCGAGTGACGCCGCACACCGGACATATGGTAGACTCCGCGTGCTCGTCCTGATAAATGATGCAATTGTTCATGCACACATGGTATTTCACGTGTGGTAAATCCAGAGGACACACGATTTTCTTCGCCTCCTCGAAACTGGTCGGGTACTTGTTCCCTTTGGGAAGACGTTTGTGCCAGAATGACATGTTCTCGTCGAAGCATGCGTCAGTCATTTTGTGCCTTCATCTCCAGAGCCATGAGCGTTACTTTCAGGCGGGTATCCTCGGGCCTGCATCCTTCATACAATGAAGTAACCGCGTCAATCTCCAGTTGATCCAGCTTGGCTTTCTCTCGGGCGGCAGCTCTTGCGTTATCCGTCTGGTTGAGAAGCAGCTCTTGAATATGAGGGTCCTACACCCAGCCCATCGATGGTCCATCGTCGTCTGCTCCGGCATCTTCATCTTCATGATCATGCCCTTCGTCTGCTCCGGCATCTTCCTCATCATCATGTTTGGCATCTTCTACATGATGACTGTGTACTACATCTACTTTGTGATCATGTCCTGGAGATTCTTCGTCTTCTCGCCCGTCCTCGCCGCGGTTGTCTTGCTGCCCTTCCTCATTTCTTGCCCGGCCCTCATGGACGACTTCATAATCATCTTCATCACCTTGCCACCGATAGCCATCCATGAAACCACGCAAGAGGAGGTGGTCCCGCACCTGTACGGAATCCGGGTCCATAAGGCTCCTCAGCTTGCTTCTTCGACACGGACATCTTATCTCCGTCTCGTTATTTTGAAGCATCTCGGCCTTCACGGAGCTCAAAAACCTACTCACGATGCCTTCGGTCATCGTGCGGACCATGGTCGCCTGCGGGGTAGAGCAAAACGATATTTTAGAACCAAGAAAAAATTTGGCATGACTTTGCCTAAAAATAGGACAAAAAAGAATGCATAGTGCCAAAATTCTCGCCGAAACGGAAATGAATCAACATTGCGGCAAAATATTGGCAACTATCGCATTTCAAATACCGGTACCTGCAAACACAAACATATATGCAACACCACAAACATATGCAACACCACAAACATACATAGATCTAGCTAGGCCATAAAAAGTGCATGTGCACGTTTTTGGAGGGAGAAAAAAAGTAGATCTTTTTACAACATAAAGATAGCTTTCCCATTACTTACCTATCAAAAAAGGTAACTTAACCACTTAATTTGGATGAATCTATGGTGCAAATGAGGTGAGGAGGAGAAGGCATCTGAGACAAGCTTGGAGGAGGAGGTGGAGAGAATGAAGTGGGGAAAGTGAGTGTGTAGGTGTGGCTGTCCAAAATATCTAGCTGGTCCCAGGTTACTAATGGCGCACCACCTACAAATGCGCCATTAGTAACCCTGGTTACTAATGGCGCACCAGCTGGTGATGCGGCATTAGTAGTTTTGCAAAAAAAAAGTAATGGCGCACTGTGTGGTTGGTGCGCCATTACTAGTAAAAACTAGTAATGGCGCACTGTGCCCTGGTGCGTCATTAGTATTTTTGGAAAAAAAAATTTGTTACTAGTGACGCACCATGGGTCTGGTGCGCCATTAGTGTCTATCTCTACTCCTAATGGAGCAGTTGATAGTCTCGCTTCCAGGTTTTTTTCGTCCCACCACTTTCGTCCGATTTTTTTTCGTAGGTTAACCGTCGTAGATTTTTTTCGATGCTGGTTTCTTATTCACCAGTTTATTTATCCCTCAGCTCTTTCCTTGCAAATCAGCACTTTCCAAACGTGCACGCAATCAAGGATCTAAATTTACTAACTTATCCAAATCAACCGATACCTTCCATTATTGCAAATTTCTTTAGGAAACAAATAATAGATTTTAAGGAAACAAATAAAAGATTTTAAAGACGCATCATACTTTACTAACAATCACTAAAAATCAAATCTAAATTAATTAACCTTACCTTAAATCACTCAATCACTTTAATTAGAAAACATTTTTTTTCCTAACTGCACCCCGCTTAGTGTGCACATAACAATCCGAAGTAATTAGAGTCACATGATTGAATCCATTTATTTAGAGCGACATGATTGAATTCATTTATTAACAATAATCCTCATCAAAAGTGCGTTTAGCAATTTTAGAGGGCGGACCAAAACTCTGCCATCCGCTCGCCCGCGTTTGTTTAGGTACAGGAAAAAATGGCATATGGAAACAACACGACCGGGGCGGCGGCGCAATCTTCGGGGATAGGGGATCGGAGGAGAAGGATTGGCCTGGCAGCATGATTGGGGTGCTTCCCCGCGGCCGCGGCCGTCCTCGCGATGCCACCTACCCGAAATCAACGCTGCTCCCTGCCGTCAGCCGAGGCGACGCCGCCTGCCCTCCTACCCACGGTCCGTTGCCGCGTGCGGCTACGGAGGGAGGAGTAGCTACGGGGCCGAGGTCCTTCATGCGTTCCGGGATGGAGGCCATGATTTCGTCGAGGTCGTTGCTGCCTCCTACACTCAGGGTGTGTCGCTGAGATCGAGGCGAGCATGAGGAGCTGTGGCCACCGCCATGGTCACCCCATCGCAGGGGATGGAGCACGCCGTCGGCCTACAGCTTGTGGAGATCACTGTTGCTCTTCAGGTCGCGTGGTGACCGGATCTTGCCGATGTGTCCCTCCCCGACGACCTCCTCTTCGCCCGGTTGGCTGGCATGGATCTCGCCACTGCCGCCCTCAACTTCTCTGCCTCGAGCTCGACGGTCAGCCACCATGGATCCCCCAGCTGGAGGGTCACGTGAACCAGCCGTCCTCCCATGCTGCAGCGCTGAGAAGGTGACATGGCTCTCCGTACACGAAGAGTGGAGTTCAGTCAAGTACTTATATACTTGGCCTCTACTGGTGATCCATGTACATGGAGAAGAACAGACAACCGCCCATTCATACTTCGTTCCACTCCTTTGCGCTACATTACTGGAGGTGACATTTTCCTATCTCTCTATGTTGTAGCAAGCCTGCTGCCTGCATAGTTAATGGATTTTTTATTTAAATTTATCGCTGCTTAGTGCTTTGTTGCAATTGTTCACCCAAGATTCTTATATATAATCTGAGCGTATGTAGGCATACTTAGCTTTGCTATTCCATTTTTTCTGGCGCATAGAAATAAGAGTATTGTCCAGGTTAGGTATTCAATTGAGTATGGTATTTGGATTGCTATCAGAATGTCTTTTCTATGCATGTGATTTCTCACGTGCACTTGGAAGCGGGCCCGTGGCCCGCGCTGGACGGCGCCGACGCCGACCCGAGCCACCTCGTCTGCGTATTCTTGGAGCTGTGGCTGGTCGATTTACATGAAATTAATTCCCTCAGTTCTGGTGGCAAATATAATACACATAATCCATATTGTTATACACTAGCGTGTATGTGTGAAATAGATAGATTATGGTCCCGTACCCAATAAGATGGATATGTGTGTGTGTTAGAGAGAGAGGGAGAGGGGGATAGAGAGTGAGGAAGAGGGAGGGAGAGTGTGTGTATGTGTGTGTGTGAGGATTTGATGGTAAAAAAGGTCACCAATGTCGTAATATTAAACTCTTAAAGTTAATGTGGCCCCGTTGCAATGCACGGGCGTTCTTCTAGTCACACTAATGGCGCACCAACACATGGTGCGCCACTACTATATAGTAGTGGCGCACCACATGTCTGGTGCGCTATTAGTGGTCATATCATCTGTAGCCTTTTTCCTGGTAGTGAAATCATATAAAAAATAGCCAACACATTCGGTCATCTATGTAGGAAATATGTAGTTATTTCACAACAAAGTGCTCTCTCGCACACATGCATCATGCATATCCCATCTTGTATAAAAAAATGCCATGCATATTCCATCTACAAAATTAACATAAATGCATATACTCGGGCAAAAAATAATGTCTCATAAACGCATGCATAAATGATGTATATGTATGGTATGTTCCCATATTGTAGCTGCTACCCATGATGAATCAATTACTGTACGTGCCTAGCAAGAGAGAGATCAATCAAGACTGACCTATTCACATGAAGACGCATGCGTACGTGTGTGTTTGTGTTGTGATCGCCCGAAGCTCCTTGACTCAACTTGACTGCGCCGCCACAACCATTGACTCAGTGACAACTCTGCCAGGCCATTGCGTACCTGTCCCGTGACATGCGCCATCGGCCGTTGCCTATGCGGCCGCCGTAGCCGTCGTCGCCACAGCCACTGTTTAGGTTATCTTCTACGATTCATAAACATCGATCCAGCGAGTAGCTGTTCATATTCCTCCTCATGCCGGCAGTGCACAATCACGTACTTCTTCGATCATTGTTATGCCGGCAGCAGGCTCCACGTCCGTGCATCAGCGAGATCGCGCGAATCACGGTCACGTCATGGTCCTTGGCTTGTTGCTTGGAGAAGACAGAACCCTAGTATGCATGCACGGTCAATCAGGAAATATTCATGTATTTGGCCTTGTCCAACTCATAATAGATCGGCTAAAAAAGTGTATAATAGGCATCCTATGCCGGTACTCTAGAGCATGTTGTGGAGTCGTATTATCTATTCGTTCCAAATTACCTATACTTTCCGTGTCAACTTTTTTGGACGTCGATAACTGCCACACGTGTGGCATATACGACATGCACCCACACATCGTGTGTGGTGTGAGTAGGAGGCAGCCCACACGGGCTGTGTGTGGGCGGACGTTAGAATTGCCCACACGTGTGGGCGCGGCTACTTCGTGCCACACGTCCAATAAGTACTACTCATCTCCACCTCGTGCGTGTGGCACGAAGCAAAAATGCCCATACGTCCTGACGCAGCTACGGTAGGTACCCCGTGGGATGACGATTTAGTTGCCATCCTGGTTGGCAGATGTAGTTATCTGGGATGGCAAGTGTAGTTGTAAAAGCATGGCAACTCTATCTGTTTTGGTTAACTATAGTTGCCATGTCTAATTTATGGTAGTTGCCGCGTGTAATCAAACCGTAGTTGCCATGTGTGATTAACTACTTGCCACATATGGTCAAAACAGTAGTTGCCATGTGTGTTTACCTAGTTGCCACGTATGGTCAAACCATAGTTATCATGTATTGTTAATCACACTGTCCATGTGTGTGTATCTGGTTGCCACGTACGCACAACTGCAGTTGCCGTGTAGCAAAGAATCACAGTTGCTATGTGTGTGTACCGAGTTGCCACGTTCGCGTAACTGCAGTTGCCGTGTAGCAAAGAATCACAGTTGCCATGTGTGTGTACCGAGTTGGCACGTTCGCGTAACTGCAGTTGCCGTGTAGCAAAGAATCACAGTTGCCATGTGTGTGTACCGAGTTGCCACGTTCGCGTAACTGCAGTTGTCATCCACAAGGTAGGAGTGTCGTGTGGGCGAAAAGCAGTTCACCCACACGCGCATGACCTAGGTGGTGGCTGTGTGGGCGAAAAGCAGTTCGCCCACACAACGCAGCCGGCAAACAACATGGTGCGGGCGTGTGGGCAAAATCTCCAACGCCCACACACCAGCCCCGTCCTACGTGGCACATCAAATCCACCTTTTCGTGTCAAGATTCGTGCAAAAGACAGTGAACAACAATCCAGACGTGTGGGCGAGCAGGATAACGCCCACACGTGTGGGCGTTAGTGTTTCTATAACACCCTTTCCGTGTCAATCTGATTTGATCTGATTGCTTCTCCTATCCATCACGTTTGGCTTGGGTTGGAACATACTTTTGTACGTAACGTTCTATATTGTTTTTGCCTAACTCTATTTTGTATGTAACGTTTACACCTTTAAATCTGAACCATCTAAAATTAGCGGTCAAGATTTAAATCTGAACCCTTAATATCTAAAATTAGCGATCAAGATAATTTAATCTGTGTGGACTAACGTAATGATTTGTTTGACTCTTGTTTTAATTATATAATAGATAGATAGATGTCGACAGGGCCCATACGCCGAGAGAGTCGCATGGTGCTTGGGGAGTAATCGTCAGAGATAACAATGGAACGTTGATGGCTGCTAGAGCGGGCCGCGTTGACCATGTAGCTGATGCCTTTGGTTCTGAACTAAGAGCAGTGGAAAAGGCGATCGACATTGCAGCTGAACTGGGGGTGGTTAGACTGGTGATTGAAACGGACGCCATGCTGGTTATACAAGCCCTCAACAGACACACCCATGATTTTTCAAGGGAAGCCCAGGTGATTGAAGACATCAAGGTCCAAGCTAGACTTTGGTTTACATGATGTGAATTCGTCCACTGTAAGCGTGAGGCGAACATACCTGCTCATTCCTAGCAAAATTAGGTCTATCCACCCAGGATGGACAAGTTCTTGTTCTAGATGATTATGTTCCATCTTGTGTAGCTGATTCTGTAATGGGCGATTTAGCCCAGAACGTTTCATAATAAAGCTTGACGCTTGCCCTAAAAAAAAGGCGGAACAGAGACCAAAATACTGCCCAACTGTATCAAAGTATCTGCCGAACATGAGCACAGATCACACAAAGCAAGAAATATACGCACAAGATTACCCCCAAACAAATACCTCCAGGAATTCAAACACCATTTTTCTTCACAAAAATGAAACGCACCCTGAATTTGGAAAATACGCACAAAAAAAGGTAGAAACAAAAGAATTTGTAGGCTCTCCGGATCGGCAGCTGAGAAGTTGCTTCTCCACAGCTTCGGTGACCTCTGCATACTTCAGGCACCATCTTATCATTTGTTATCCTCCTATTTGAGTTTCAGACATTTCGGTTGCGCTTGAGATCAATGTCCTGAACAGGGCCAGCCGGAACTCCTCCTGACATGAATGTAACAACCAGCCACAAATTCAGAACCCAGGCACGAACATGAGAGAAGGTAATTGTGGAGCTCTAATGGTGTGATCGTTATCTGAATCTGATGCGAGTGACCTTAATTA
Source organism: Triticum aestivum (assembly GCF_018294505.1). Classification (NCBI taxonomy): domain Eukaryota; kingdom Viridiplantae; phylum Streptophyta; class Magnoliopsida; order Poales; family Poaceae; genus Triticum; species Triticum aestivum. The sequence goes on from NC_057798.1 coordinate 783,533,330, forward strand.
CCTTGTGGATGAGGCCGTCCTTGAAGATGGAAAACCATAAGGAAGGGCTACACCCCAAACCAGCAACAACCAAAAGCCACCAGGATCATCCAGATTACAAAAGTCGACATGCTACCGAAGAGAATGATCCAGTTACAGTAACTGAGCAAATGCTGTCCAGAACCTCAAGCTCCTCTTTTCCATCAAGTTCCTGACAAGGGAAATTTTAGGTTAATTTGCAATAGAAACAAATTAACATTCCTTCCACAATTTTTTTTGTTGCCAAAGAAATGTCAGATACCTCTACTGCAATAAGGCCTTGCATATGTTCTGAGGACGATCTGGGTGAGCAAATCTTATCGTGGATCTACTTTATGTTACTCAGCAAATGAGAACCATCTGGAATTTATCCACAAATATACTATGTAATATAGACAACAATGAACTAATACTGAAAATTCACATTAACTGACAAAACAGTGACGCAACAGTTACAACTAATGAACTATTGCAGTAGCATAAATAAAATATCCAATTCCTCAAAAATAATCAAGCACACATGGAATTCTCCAATGGAGAATATGATGAAGCTGGACTGTCATTGCTGAAGAAATGAATTACTGATTTCACTGAGGTAAGTGCCAATTCTACATTCTTCTTGTCAGGTTAGTATATGATTGAGGAGTCGACTTCGAGAAACCCTGATAATGTGGTTCAACTCATTTCAGCTCCAATATATTCTTCCATGCTTTCAGTTATACCTCGTCTTTCAGATTAAAAAAAAAGCAACACCTGGAAATCACTATTTTCTGTGTGGTTAGTTCTGTTTTTCACATGTGTATTGTCCATTTTACTTTTAGTTTGCAGGAACATCTAGGCATGAACTTAATTATATTAGACTAAGCTGTCGGGTTGGTAATTGCTTGTGCAAGCCACATTTTCTCCGTGTCATTTTTGTTGCATCTTCTATACCTTGGGGTATTTCTCTCTAATTAGAAATTTTGTAGGTTAGACACTAACAGGGGAAAAAGACACTTCAGGAAATCAGTCAAGATCTCTGCCTGCTAAGATTATGTATGACTTCTGTTTTTCCAGTTAGTCAACATCATAATAATACACCCTTCAATGTGGGTCCAAAATAACATTTAGCAAATTGATGAACTTATCAAGTGTCGCCCATCAACAGACCCATCTGCCCAAAAGGAACTGGTGCAGATGCTGATACATATTTCTTTTAGCCCTTGGTTCAGAGCCTACTTTGGCATTTGAGCATGCTATTATGACTCCTAACCATCTAAAACGTGAAAAAATATTATGTAAATGAATTCAGCAAATGTAACTGAAGTAACAACCGTACCTATATCAGAGAGAAGAATCTGGCAGGTGAGGTTGCAGTGGAAATTACACCATCAGTCAGCCCAAAGGATGAAAAATGTAGAAATAGCCAGCAGAAAGAATATTCAAGGCATCACAAACAAAATACTCCCTCCGTAAACTAATATAAGAGCATTCAGACCACTATTTTAGTGATCTAAACGCTCTTAGGAGGTGTTTGGTTTAGAAGTCCTAGGACTTTTTCTAGTCCCAGGGACTAATCAAAAAAGACTCTCTAGTAGAGTCTTTTTTTAGTCCCTGTAGAAAAAGTCCCTCCCGTTTGGTTCCTAGGGACTTTTTCTAGTCTCTGGGACTAAAAAGTCCCTGAACCAAACACCCCCTTATATTAGTTTACAGAGGGAGTAGCTGCTAAGTGTTAGAAGTATAAACGTAGAGATAAGGAGAGATAGAGATAAACTTAGTTTAAAACATAATATCTTGCCTTGTACTCCAAACTTCTACCTCTCATGTACTTCTATATATAACCCATACGACAGTCAGTTCAATACAACACAATATTATCATCCTACAATTTCTACATGGTATTAGAGCGGTTAGTCTCACGACGCCGATCTTAGGCCTCCCCACCACTTCCGCAGCGCGCCGCCCCCGGGGAGAATAATTTCCTCTCCCCGGGGGCGCGGCATCCGATTTTATCGAATATTATATCGGTTCATAGATTAGATAAGTTCCGTAGATTAGGTCAACTCAATTTTCGAAATTCTATTAGATTAGGTTTTCTTAGCCACCAAATAAATTCTACACCCCTTTATCCAGCGAGAAAAATCAGCAGAAATTCGATGATACCCGGTGGCAGATCGAATCGACGTTATAGGCGCCAGCATCAACAACCAGATCGACTTCGAGCCAGTCCAGCACATCCATGGTGCACCGTGCGTACGTCCGGTCACAGGAGGGCGGAACCTCGCAACGTCGTACGCGGATCTCTCGGCAACCAGCAACTTCATCGACTCATCTTCACGTAAAGATCCGCGTACACCATCCACACGCCAGGGCGGTGTGGAATGAAATGCAATCCTTATCGACTTCTTCGGCACGACACAGCATCGATACTTCGTCGCCACGAGGATGCCTCCAACGCAGCGCATCATCGTCGACATGCCGCTGCAATCCCATCGCCGACACTTCATCGCCAAGGTCCTCATCAACGTGGTCCTCATTAACATCTTCGTCAACAAACCGCCGCCACCTTGTCCACAAGATGGACACCTAGCGTTCTCTGACAAAATTTTCTGCAAGACACGACCATGACGATGGCATCGGCCGCGTCATCCACGACGGCACGACTGCATCGACACGGCGTCACTACAGTGACGACCCTACACGGCCGCACGGTTCTGGCAAAACCGATGTGTGCTTGATGGGCTTCCTCCGGTCTTGGCAAAACCGGTGGACTCATCACCGACGACACCATCTGACATCCGCAAGGTGCATCGTCCACGTCTGCAGCTCCGTCATAGTGCATTTTTTTGCGCCTTTGGCTTTGTGCAGTTTCATCATCCACGACAACCACACCATTGACCACAACTACCTCGACCACGGCTACATCATGATCGGCTACATCGACATCGACACACACGACCACGTCTATAGCAATACATCGGCGACAACTCCAATCAACAACGTCCGCGTCGTCACCGGTATCCACGCCACTCCCGCTGTGACTGTGGGAGGGAATAGAGGAGAGACAAGGAAGGCACCAGAAGGGGACGTAGTCACCGCCCTAGGTGTCGACCCATCAGAGACGTAGTGATGATGGCGCAGCGGAGAAGACGAGAGAAGCGCAAGACTTCAAATTCAGTCGTAATCATCCGCTTCACTCCCGCTACGACTGAGGGGAATTATTTTTTTTTGCGGGGGGACTGAGGGTGAATGTTAGAAGTATAAACGTAGAGATAAGGAGAGATAGAGATAAACTTAGTTTAAAACATAATATCTTGCCTTGTATTCCAAACCTCTACCTCTCATGTACTTCTATATATACCCTACACGAGGGTCAGTTCAATACAACACAATATTATCATCCTACAATTTCTACACTAAGAAGTCCCAGCCCATAGTTGAATGTTTCCCTCAGTTTCCGAGGAGGAAGTTGGAGGCTGCAAACTTCTTCTCAGCTTCCCATGGTTCCTTCAAAGACCACTATCAATGAAGAACCCTGGATGTCACCTAAAGATATTTTTTGGAACAAGAAATTCGTTAATTTATATGGGTCGAATATTTAGGTATTAACCTCGCAGTCATAGGATTAAGGAGAAAACAAAATAATGCTCCCTCCATTCCATAATGTAGTGCCTGTAGATTTTTGTGAAAGTCAAACTTTGCCAACTTTGATCAAGTGTATAGAGAAAATTGTCTACGTCTACAATACCAAACATGTGCATTCTGAAAATATAACTCATGATGTATTCAATGATGTGCATTTGGTATTCTAGATGTACGTACTTTTCTTTATAAATATGGTCAAAATTTGTAATGTTTGACTTTTACAAAAATCTATAGGCACTATATTATCAAACGGAGGGAGTAAGAACTACTCATAGCAGACTGTTTATCAGAATAAAGAAAAGTATGATTGAAATAATTGGACAGAGACAATTTACAGCATTCCTAGACTTAGCTGCAATGAGGACTGCTTTGGATGATCTCGTTTCTCATATATTAGGTCCACTTTCTTTGTATCAATAGCAGTACCATCAGAAAACATCTTGAGTTCATCATAAGACTTGGAAAGCTCAACTAACTGGGACAATAAAACGTTCACATTTGGTAGGTCTAACCAACCAAGTTTTCTTTGCAGATACATGCAACAAGAATCATAATTCAGTCGCATTTTTTATGAAGCAAGGCACATTTGCGATCTCGGCCTAGTAGTGACTGGAGGTGCTACATGATCTTTTGATTAATGGTGCCACAGGGACAGGACACCAAGAAATGTTTTTTTTAGCTCTACCAAAACTCATGCTATGGTAGATCAAGATCAAAGTTTGAGAACAAAGACATAATAGTTAGGTCTGGGTCACACCTATCACCTTCATTTTCTGCTTCCAGATTTCCATCAGTTTTAGAAGCTTCCAGATCGACCTCCTCATGGAAGGTGTCCTTGTCCTCAATGTTTGACATCTTCAATTCAAGAACATTTAGACAGGTAAGCAGCATTTGGCCATGCATAAATGCATCATCGCCTTGTCCCGAATTGTGGAGCAGTGAAACTGACCTTGCAATGTCAAGCAAAGTACTAAAAACCGGTTTTTCTTTCCAGTCCAAAACTTGCAAACAGTTCAATTATTTCAGTTCCCATGAACTTTTCCGAAGGAAAAAAGGTTTCTTTGTGCAGCAACTTATGAAACTCTGGCATACGGGGATCATAAAGCCTGAAGAAAAACAAGCGTTACTTATTTATACTGAAATCTAGAGTAAAGGGCAAACATCAATATTTAAGGTATGAGTATTGACACCTCAAGTGCAAATGCAAATTAAAGCTGCTGGAGCATACAACTAAAACAAAATAAGGTTTACCAGCCCAAACACACACACACACACACACACACACACACACACACACAGTAAGAGAGAGGGAGAGGGAGAGACCTAGAAGAATGCAGCCTGTGAAGAACTATTGTCTTCATATAACGCAGCTCTCACAGAACTATTGTCTTCTCTTAACAGCTTCACATCACGAGCAACTGCTGAAACAACTGTGACAGAAACTCTGACATTCGAGGAAGCACATGGTCTGTAAAGTTCAGCCTTGTCAGTCACAATCCTCTGGTATCAAAGTACGATACTAAAATCGATTTTCATCTGGCTGAAGGACTTGATCAGTCACAATTTCATTGTTCTTACCCAGCTCAAGCAACTGAGCAGTGATTACACTTCCAAAAGGAGGAGATGACCAATCTAAGCAGTAAGACAAAGCTGAGGAAGTATATTCACCATCAAGTATACGCGAGCTAGCAGAAACAATCCACATATCCTCCTGCAGCCTTACTTTCCTGGGTGGAGCGATCATCAATGACACTGAAGGTCATGGCAGCACTGGGCTTGGTGCAGTGACCAACACAGGACACTAACAAATCATTCTCAAGTCACACCAGAACTTCTCGAGGTCAAATTCCCAAGGTGTATCATGAGGCCTCGGTGCAGTAGTGACTTCCGCAAGCATATTACTCACCTTCTTCCGGGCATCAAATGCTTTATGTACATGGCATTTGTGAGCATGAATTTCAAGATATGAAAGAAGCACTTTGCCCCTTGAATGAGCCTTCTCTCTATCTTTGTGCACGGACGGATCAATTTGCCGAGCACTTTCTATTATAGTATCAGTAGAAACAGAAGTTGTTACCCCCAAGCAACGAAGGTATCATTGAAGAAAGATTGGACCATCAATGAGTGAAATATATTTAACCTGAGAGTTGGTTTTTTCATTGGGATGTACGGAACACAAAATCAGAGTTGAGTAGGTGTTCAGGAACACGAAGAGGTGGCAGATACGTTTTTGAATTAGACAAATCCAAGAAGTCAGAACTGTGAGATCCTCCATCAAACACTCTGAAGATGGGCAACTTTTTGCATAGCTTTATGTTCATGTTAGAAAGGCAGACTCCTACGCACCATTTCGGATCTACAAGAAACTGGTATAGTTCATTTTTCTCACCAGGCGTGATGCATTGAAGCGGTGCATGTAAATCAACACCCTCCAGTGAGACAATTCCAAAGATTGAATGAAGAGCTCCAGTTGCATCACCATCATATACGTAATAAGACAGCTGTTGATACACACTTATATACTTGGTGTCTAGTACTCCCTCTGTAAACTAATATAAGAGCGTTTAGATCACTACTTTAGTATTCTAAACGCTTTTATATTAGTTTACGGAGGGAGTATCTTGTAACCTAACTTGGCCAATAGTTCCTTCATCAAACTAGATGGTGACTCTGTTTCAATTAGCTTTGATGCTGTAGATGCTCTGTAAAGGTGTCCACAATTACAAAGGCAGTATAGGCCAGTCACTGAACAAATCAAGGTCATAAGAGCGTTTCCCAATATAGTACCAAAAAAGTTTAAACCAGTCTGCCGTAGGAGATGACACACCGAATAATGGATCCCAAGGGACTTGGTTTTTGCACTGAAGAAAGATTGGACCATCAATGAGTGAAATATATTTCACCTGAGAGTTGTTGCCTATCTGATACAGCTTATCTAGTAGTACAGGGGGGGGGGTGCTTCGGTCAATTATTCTGTCACCAACTGCAGAAAGGAGGTCATATTCTGTCTTATTGCAGAAATAATAGGTGTTCTCTTGTGAAATCTCAGAAAAAATCCCATACTGCTTATTTGCTAGTGGAATCAGTGGGAGGCCATTCATGCATTTATCAATATCAGCACTGTCCAGATCACTAAGGCAATATTCCAGTAATATTAGCTTATGAGATTTTTCCTAATGTACCAAGCCTTACAAAATCTTGGAGAAAATGTCTCACTGCAGCAGGAGCAACTCATTTTATTGTAGACTTCATATAGAGTTCCCAAAACATATCAACAATTGCACTTGGTACACGAAAACCAGGCATGCCTAACAATACAAGAGCTTCACTAAGATCATTACTTTTTGAAAAGCCCTCATCATGAAGCAAAGCTTCAGCCGGTGATACCCATGTCCCACCTTTGATCTCTGAATGCAAAACTGGAGAGGTATAGATAACTTTGTAAGTTTGGTCCACAAGAATACTCCAGGGTTCCTCATATAAACCAGTATTGTGGAGTCTGAAAGAGTCCGCAAAGCCAGCAACAGTTCTCTGAACAATGGAGCAACAGCATCTTCCAGCAGTAGCCTGTTCCAATCAGCGCGAAGCTTACCACCCCTGTCCATGTCAGCTCCATACCAAATGTCACGTCGATTGGACAGAACTTCAAAATAACCATTCACATGCACAGATAGTCCAGTCCCTACTGGCAAAGGAAGAAAACAGAATGCATGACCTTTTCTGAGATTAATATCCTGTAAAATCCAGTAATTACCATAAAGCGTAAAAAAAAAGAAAACACTAGGAAGTAAAAACCAAAATACGCCAAGCATTAGGAAAATGTGCTACAGTGCCAGAACATTTTGCAACATATATGAAACAAATTATTTGCAGTTCTAGAAATTATGTCTTGTCATTGAAGGGTATAGGTGCAGACTTCATCAACAACAGCAACAGGTATGTCTCGTCATTGAAGTGTATAGGTGCAGACTTCATCATTGAATATAAAACAAAAAGAACTACAGAATACACAAAACCACTCTTTTACATATGGGCATTGTTGTTGATGTGATTTTTTTTATTTATTTTTTGCAATGAAGCAACAACAGATAACAACAGTTTGGGCCCAGCTGTTGCCACCGAACCCGAAGAGCATACCCATGAAAGAAATGGTCACTACATTAGCCACAGCTAATAGACCGAAAAATTATTTGTAACTCTATGAGTTGGGGTCACATACCCATCTTGCTAGTTTGAGTGCAAAATCAGATGAAAAGAAACAAGCTTTCCAGTTCACACAATCACATTTACAAGTTCCATCCGATTAACAAGACATGCATGAATAACAACTACTATAATCACGAATCAATCAAAAGCAGGAAGCATGTCGAAAGTAAAAAATAATGTCGGGTGGTTCGTAAACTGAACAAAAAAACAATTCCAACATAGCTACAGGGACATAGCTAGTCTAGGTTAGTAGACTGAAAATGAACCGGGCATTACCTCAGGCTCCATTTTGAAGATGCAAGTGAAAGAATTGGTGGAAGCGTTCCTACTCCTCCTTGGAGGAGCCGCGTCGTATATATTGATTGTGGGCAGAAACAACCTCTGCCGTGGTTTACAAGATGTCTCTCGATCTCTTGGATTCGGTGGTTACAACTTAAAGGAGAGATAGAAGGATACGGGAGAGGATAGAGATAGAGGAAGTTGAGATTACATGTCCAGAACGTTTACAACTCTATTTCTAACACCCTCCCTTAATCTCAACTATCCTATATTAAGATTGTTCTTGAACTCTTCAAATGACTTGACTGGCAAGGCTTTGGTGAACCCATCTGCAACTTGATCTTTCGAAGGAATGAATCGTATCTCTAACTTCTTCTCTGCAACTCTTTCTCGCACAAAGTGAAAGTCTATTTCAATGTTCTTTGTTCTAGCATGGAACACAGGGTTAGCCGATAGATAGGTAGCACCCAAGTTATCAAACCATAGACATGAGATGCGCCGTTGCTTTATTCCCAATTCTGCAAGCAATGACTCCAACCAAATAATTTCAGCAGTAGCATTTGCTAGAGACTTATATTCAGCTTCTGTACTTGATCTTGATACTGTTGCTTGTTTTCTGGCACTCCATGAAATAAGATTAGAGCCAAAGAAAACTGCAAATCCTCCAGTTGATTTTCTGTCATCACTATAACCTGCCCAATCAGCATCGGAGAAAGCACTGACAAGTGTAGAGTTAGAGCGTCTGAACTGAAGTCCCAAGCCTGCAGTGTGCTTAACATATCGTATAATTCTTTTCACAGCTGTCCAATGAATGGATGTAGGAGCATGCAAATACTGACACACTTTATTGACAGCAAAAGAAATATCTGGCCGTGTCAAGGTTAAGTACTGTAGTGCTCCAACAGTGCTCCTATACCTTGTGCTTTCTTCTTCCTTAAGAGGCTCTCCTTCATGTGCTGAGAGTTGCTCCGAAGAACATAGTGGTGTGGGTGAAGGCTTGCAATCCTTCATTCCCATGCGAGTCAGAAGTTCGGTGACATATTTTTCTTGATTGAACACTACTCCATCTTGAATCTTCTTGACTTCAATGCCTAAGAAAAAATGCAAATCACCAAGGTCCTTCAAGGCAAACTCTGAACTTAGATCATGCAAAAGAGCATTAGTAGCACTTTGTGAGGAACTTGCAACTATGATATCGTCAACATATATGAGCACGAAAATGACAGTGTTTGCCTTGTTGTAAATAAAGAGAGAGGTGTCAGCTTTAGATGCAATGAAACCAAGATGCTTTAACTTTGAACTCAACCTGGAGTACCATGCTCGAGGCGCCTGCTTCAGACCATAAAGTGCCTTGTCAAGTTTGCACACATGGTAAGGTTTTTGTTTATTTTCATACCCAGGTGGTTGCTTCATATAGACCTCCTCTTCCAGAACACCATGCAAGAACGCGTTCTGTACGTCTAGCTGTCTCAGACTCCATCCTTTGGATATAGCAATAGCCAGAACAAGTCGTATAGTTGCAGCTTTTACAACAGGGCTAAAAGTATCCTCATAATCAATACCATAGCGTTGCTTGAGACCTTTTGCAACTAAACGTGTCTTGTACCTGTCAATGGAGCCATCTGCCTTCTTTTTGATTCTATAAACCCATTTGCAATCAATGATGTTTTTACCTTTCTGATTTGGCACCAAATGCCATGTTTTGTTCTTCATAAGTGCAACATATTCTTCATCCATTGCTTTTCTCCATTTGGGATCGTCAAATGCATCATCCAATTTTGTTGGTTCACCTGAAATACACAACATGCCATATGGTATAGTACCATCAGTCCTTATTTTTGGATTTCTAATACCTTTCTGCAGCCGAGTCGTAGCCCTCAAAGGAGCAACTTGTTGCTGCTGCACAGGAGGTTGTGTATTTCGGCTGGCCGCAGATGATCCAGAAGAGCCTTCCAGGCTCGTTGCATGCGTTGCGGCAGACAATTCCAGGTGAGCTGATGCAGACGATCGTGTGGCATCTGATGTGGCCGGACTTGCACTGTTTTCGCTGGAGTCCATGCTCGTTTCCTGCGCAGACGATCCCGCACCGATTACTGACGCGCCCGCTGGTCCAGGGGCTGTCGGCCGCAGGCACGCGCTCGCTCCACCACGTGATGACGTGGCTGCGCCGGACTGGGTTGTCACCGCCCGGCCCCGCTGTCCACTATTCGGTGTGGGATTCAACGCGGATCGCGCGTGATCCAAGGCTGATGGACGCGCAGGCTGGCGTGCCAGGCGCCTCCAAATCATCCTCGTATGGCGCGCCTGCTCCCTCTTCTCCATCTACATGCAATATAGCATCATTTCCTGCCAGATTTTGATCATTTTGACCATTTTCTGCGCCATTTTCTTCAAGGACCTGCACAGGCATGAGAGAAAGACTAGAACTAGCATGGTTACTGTCATATTGGTTATCACAATTGTTGTCTCCCCCGTGATCAAAACTCTGGAGGTTACGTGGAAGAAGGAGTATTTCCTTGCGAAGAAGGGCACCGGCATTTGGATGGAGAGATTTGAAAGGGAAAACGGATTCATCAAACACAACATCTCTAGAGATATAGACTCTGCCTGTGGAGACGTCAAGGCATTTTACTCCCTTGTGCATAGGACTGTAACCTAAGAAGACACATTGTTTTGAACGAAACGCAAGTTTGCGTGTGTTATATGGTCTGAGGTTTGGCCAGCATGCACAACCAAAGATGCGAAGGGATGTGTAATCGGGAGTAATACCAAAAAGGCGTGTGATGGGCACCTCAAATTTTATGACTTTACTAGGACGAATATTGATGAGATATGTAGCTGTGAGAAAGGCTTCATCCCAGAATTTTAGAGGCATAGAAGTATTGGCTAGCAATGCTAGTCCTACTTCAACAATGTGACGGTGTTTGCGTTCAGCTGAACCGTTTTGCTGGTGAGCATGGGGGCAAGAGACATGGTGCGATATTCCAATTTTTTAAAAGAAGGAATTAAGTTTCTCATATTCACCACCCCAGTCAGTTTGCATGGCAAGAATTTTGGAGTTCAATTGTCGTTCAACAAGATTCTGGAAATTGCTAAAGACTTGAAAAACATCAGATCGTTTCTTTAACAAATAAATCCAAGTAAATTTGCTATAGTCATCAATGAAGCTTACATAATATGAGAATCTACCAACTGATGTGGGGGCTGGCCCCCACACATCTGAAAAAATAAGTTGTAATGGAGCTGTGGATACACTAGTAGAAATAGGGTATGGCAATTGATGACTTTTAGCTTGTTGACATGAATCACAAACTGACTCAACACTAGACTCATAGGGAAGTTTATTTTTTCTAAGGACATGCTGAACGATGACTGAGGATGGATGACCCAAGCGACTGTGCCACTTTGCTGAGGTTGGCTTGGTGACACTCCAGGCTTGTTTATTCGACCATGATGATGACGATGATATAAGTGGATAGAGGCCCCCCTCACACTTTCCTCTAAGGATGACTCTCCTCGTTGCCAAATCCTTGATAACAAAAGAGTAAGGATAAAATATGATAAGAACATTGTTATCAAGAGCAAAGCGATGAACTGAGATAAGATTCTTTGATGCTTGAGGACTATGTAGAACATTGTTTAGATGTAAATTTTTAACGGGGGTTTTAACAATTGAATTTCCAATATGAGTGATTTCCATACCAGAACCGCTTGCCGTGTGCACTTGGTCGCCACCATGATACTTCTCTCTCATCGTTAATTTGTCGAGCTCCCCTGTAACACCCCAAAAATTTAACCAGGTTTTAGTTATTAAAATTTTGCCAAGAGTTTAAAATTTTTGCCTGCAAGAATATATCTGTTGATTTCAAAAAACTTTTCTTTTAATTTAAGGAGTTTTTCCCAAGTGGATCCTTCCAAAACATCTTGGACTTATTTTCCCTCTCATTTAAAAACATCCCTCAATCAGTAGTTTTATTTATAAAATTATTTCACCCTGAGCTTTATTCATTAAATGACTTGTTTTAAAATTTGGAGCTCTTTTTGAACTACAACCATTTGATATATTTATCTAAAAATCCAACCAAAATTTGGAGATGTCATATGATGTTTTTAAATCACTTTTATACAAAAATATCTTTTATTCTTGAAATATTTTGAGCTCTACACCCAATTTTCTTCTCTGGTCCAGAGAGCAATTTTGCACTACAACCCTTTTAAATTTTTGTTTCTAGCTTACACCAAAATTTTGGGATGTCAGTAGGAGCATACCATTTCATTATATGCAAAATTCCAGGGTTGTTCTTTGAAAATTTGAGTGAAACAACCTCATCTTTATTCTGGCCCAACATGATGGTTTGTACAGCAACCACATTTTTAGTTGCTCCTTTATCCATGATTCCTCTTCCTACTTGTAGTCCTCCATGTTAAACTCCTAAGTCCAGGAGCATGCAACCATTGGCACATTTTTGGTCCATGAAATAATGCCCTTCACCTCCTGTCCAGATTTGAAGTTCTGCAAAACTTGCACTAGCAAGTTTATGCTTTTCACTAACTAACCTCACCAACCTCTTGTGCCTCCAAAGAGACACTGATCTGGAAGAATTTGCCCCTCCAAGACCTGCCTAGATGCCTCTGGCATTTTATCAAACACCCTGTGGGCATGGACAGATTTGGCATGATTGTAAGTTTGTGTTGTGAACTTTCCCATCTGTCCAAACCAAGTTGTCTAATAGCCTTCTATATGTCTCTAACCTAGGCTTGTGGATTTGCATTAGCTTCCTAGCAACTTGGCTCGCCCTGGCATTTCGTCGAACGAGTGCCGTGCACGCCCAGAGCGCGAGCAGAGCGCGCGTTTTGCACGTGCTCGCGCCCGAGCCAACTCACCCCCTGGATAAGTTTCCCTGAGCTCATCCAAATCCTCTCCCTCTCGCCACGTCACGCTAGAAGCCCCGACCGCCTCCGCGCCCCCTGCAGCGTAGCCAGCAAGCGGCTTGGCGGCACGCCCGTGGCCGCACCCGCCACCGCCATGAGCAGCACCGCCCAAACCACCACAGCGCGCCAGCTCGCCTCCTTCGACAGTGGAGTGATCGTCGTTAGCCCCTGGAGCTAGCCAGCCACCGCCACGTCGCTCTGCAGCACAGTAAGACGGTCGCCGGCGACCTTATCCGCGGCCACCATCGGAACCGACCCCGAGCGCCTATTTAAGGAGGCCCCGAGCACGTTCCGTTCGCGGGCGGCCTCAGTACACTCCTCCAGTTCCCCCTTGGCAGCCAATCGACCCGAGGAGGCCGTCTTCCTCATCTCCGGCAACTCCAGCCGCCGCCGCTGCCTCGACCATTCCGGCGCCACCAAAGCCTCCCCCTCCCCATTCTCTTCACCAGGAGCTTCATCTCCACCTCGTGAATCCATCCCCTTGCTCGATTTCGATCGGGACTCACTGCGGGAGAAAAACCACTTTGCCCGATGACGACCGTCCGCTGTGAAGCTCGCCGCCGGCAGGTCCGTCCACCCCAGAGACCGTATCGACCATCGGAATGACCGTCTCGATCCCCTGAACCTGCAGATGGCCTCCGTTTCCCGAACGGTGCCGCCATTCGCCGGCGATCATCGTCGGAGCTCCCGCCTCTGTTCGGCCATAGGAAGGGGAGGGAGGGCGACTGGTCAAACATGACTAGTGGGCCCCCTGGACCCACTGTCAGTGACCCAGCCCCGCCACCACGTGACTTAAGTGAAGACGTGAAATCACAAAGATTTTTGAAGAGAGGAGATATACTTTCAAAAGTTTTGGAGTACACCCTGCCTTACCACACATTGAAGGCAAGCATTCTGAACCCCGGCATAATATTTTTGTGTGTTCGATGACACGTTTATAACACCACCTCACTTCGGAGAAACTTGTTATTTCATGTGACATGATCATATGCATGGGTGCATGTTATTGATTTCCATGCTGTTGGAAATGAACACACTTGTGATGATAATCACCCTCATGTGCCTTGCATGCATACCGGCAGGAACCCGGGAAAACCTCAGCCTTGGGTAGGCATGAGTTTTTCGCCAGTCTCCGTCGGGACGGTTATGTCTGGTATGGCATGGCAAGATGATATGAGCGGTGACTCTGTTGGTTGAAATAGATTTGTTATGCTAATCATGCAGGGAATACTTAAACCTCCTGAGTCGACCGTAGATCGAGTCTTGTTTCAGTAACCCCCATACTTGTTTCGTACTACCACTCGTCTCTACAGCAAGTAGAGTACGGTTCAGTAAGTTGTCAACCTCTTTCTAGAACACACCGTACAGTGAGGCCAGGGTGGAAGATACCGGTTGTAGCTGGTAGGCAGGCCACCTGGTCCGGGGGCATGGGTGTTTCCGGTTGGGACCGAGAGGGGGGCACCCCTTAGAGCGTGCGGTATAAATTTGATCCCATGCTACGCGAGGTTGTAGCCTCCCCACTTAGAGTTTTGCTTGACAGGTGTCGTGGGTGATTCCAGACACCGGTGAGTTAAGCTGGTGTGTGCAAGTTAGGTGTGTTTTCAACAAAAAGACCGTAGACGGAATTAGTCCCGATGGACTATAGAAATCCGTTACTCGTGGGTAAAGAGTACACCCTCTGCAGAGAATAAACCTATTCGAATAGCCGTGTCCATGGTTAAGGATTACAGTCTGGGATGGGTCAGGTGTCGGTCTTAGTGTCGGTCTTCGGAGGTGAAATTGTTAACCAGAACTGGAACAACATGGATTGTGACTTGTGACTTATGATGATTATGATTATTATTATTGTTGACTAACCCGTGATATTATTGTTATTATCGAGTATCTCTGGGATGGTTCTACCTCCGGGATATTCACTATGATTGTTTCTTTTAAAGCCCTTTATGTGGTGTCGCTCAGACGCCCGACTGTGGCATTTCTTTTAAAGCCCTTTTTGTGGTGTCGCACAGACGCTCGACTGTGGCATTCCTTTTAAAGCCCTTTATGTGGTGTCGCTCAGACGCCCGACTATGGCATTTCTTTTAAAGCCCTTTTTGTGGTGTCGCACAGACGCCCGACTGTGGCATTCCTTTTAAAGCCCTTTATGTGGTGTCGCTCAGACGCCCGACTGTGGCATTTCTTTTAAAGCCCTTTATGTGGTGTCGCTCAGACGCTCGACTGTGGCATTTCTTTTAAAGCCCTTTATGTGGTGTCGCTCAGACGCCCGACTGTGGCATTTCTTTTAAAGCCCTTTATGTGGTGTCACTCAGACGCCCGACTGTGGCATTTCTCTTAAAGCCCTTTATGTGGTGTCGCTCAGACGCCCGACTGTGGCATTATTTGTTATTTCATACATTCTAATACTACTATGTTATTGCACTTTTATAAATAACTTGCTTGCACGCATCAGAGTTTTATTTATCTTTTGTGACTGACGTCATGAGCATAAAATATTTTCAGCACATCATTGTTATATTATACCTGTGTTCGTAATGTTTGTGAGTACATTCAAAGTACTCACTGGCTTGTCCCTGGCTATTGTCTTGGCCAGATTTTCTTGCACAGGGAGGAGCGACGCGATGACAGCCCCGGAACCTAAGCAACGATGATAGCAGCCTCGTGAAGATAGGAGTTAGCCTGGTCAGCTGTTCCTGTGGGAATTGGAGTCCCATAGATACTGATGATCCACAAACCGCTTCCGCCATCAACCACTAGAAACCATTTGTTGTACTCACAGGCCAGAATGGTCTTGTACTACATATCTTGTATTTTGCTTGGAATTTCTGTATCAAGTTGGAGCATCATCAGCTAACAGTAATCCTGGGGCTGATGAGCACGACGGTCTTTTTCTGGAAATTTATACCCGGAAAAACCGGTCGTGACAGACTTGGTATCAGAGCCAGGCTGACCATTGGCTAATCCTATCTTAGCCAGGTCGAAAAACTTAGGCAAACCAACCCACCAGACCATAACCAAACCCCAGCCAAAGCTTCTCGTACAAGATAGCCACACAGTGACCCCGACACTTTTGGCAGTCGGTTCCCAACGTATCAACCTAGCCTGTCGGTCATGCACCGGTAGCCAGCACCAAGGTGTCTCATTCGCAAGCGTGCGAAGGAAGACTCCGTTCCCTTTTACTATAAAAAGGACATGCTAGCCCCAAACCAGCACAACACAGCCTCTACCCCAAACCGAGCCACAATACCTGGTCCCGTCGTGCACAACGAGACCACAACAACCAGCCTTGGAGGTTTTGTGACCATACTCGCAAACCTCACCCATCGTGCCTATGCGTTGGAAGAGCATTTAGCCCCGCACGTGACGAGTTATCTCCAGAGTCTCGCAGATTTAAATCCTCAGATCGCCATCGGCAGATCACGGAGGCCCGACCAGGAGAGACACATTCATTGTCTAGTCAATCCATTTTCCCCGATAGAAGAGGAGTGTATCCCTGTGACAGAGACATTTTCTCAGGGCCCCGTCTAGTAACCGTTTTCGATTTAGACGTCACTGTTATATTTATTATCGCAACTTTTATTTACGTGTTGTAACTTATGCGTGGTACCCCGAGTTTGCGCGGCAAGTAAATCTTTAGCTTCAATTAATATGAGTGATTCTGTTGCATTACTGTTTTATTCCGCATATAATCCTGGAGGGAGATTTCTTTTCCCTGATCTGCTGCATCTGCATCTTCTCACGACATGGGTTATTTTATTTCACACAGCACAACGACCACAGACACTCGACCATAATCATCCGAGCACATACACTGTTTGCAAAACTTTGCAACGGTGTTACATCTGGTTAACCACCCCCTAACAACAGTTAGCACCCGGCACACCTCACCTACTCCTCGTGATCATCACCAACGCGGAGAGCCAACACCCGAGCAGCAGCATCGCGACGATCATCAAGGATCATCGCACACAGGAGCACGGAGAACCCCAGCAGTGTCGCCAGCCCTCCGCATACCAGGATCGCGAACCAGTCTGGCATCGCCTCTGCCATTAGAGCCTCACCCGAGCTTTTGTGAGAAGAAGCGCGCGGGAGAGAGGAAGAAGAGAGAGCCAGAGGAAGAAGGAGAGACTGACAGTGGGCCCCGGTCCCACCTGTCAGCCAGAGAGAGCACTGTGCTCTCGGGTACGACCAGCGTATTGTTAAATTTAGAATTTATTCTAAATTCACGGTGTCCAGCATAGAAACCGCTCGTTTTCATAAGCATGGATTTTTCCACACAGCGCCAGTACCACACTGTAGTTACTCACCACTTATTGCCCTCTCACTGTAGCCTCTTTTTACCGTCTGTGTAGAATGATCTTTTGACCAAGTAAAAGTGTTTTTGTTTTACAACTCTTAGCAAATCTCGAGGACGAGATTTTTTTAAGGGGGGTAGTATTGTAACACCCCAAAAATTTAACCAGGTTTTAGTTATTAAAATTTTGCCAAGAGTTTAAAATTTTTGCCTGCAAGAATATATCTGTTGATTTCAAAAAACTTTTCTTTTAATATTAAGGAGTTTTTCCCAAGTGGATCCTTCCAAAACATATTGGACTTATTTTCCCTCTCATTTAAAAACATCCCTCAATCAGTAGTTTTATTTATAAAATTATTTCACCCTGAGCTTTATTCATTAAATGACTTGTTTTAAAATTTGGAGCTCTTTTTGAACTACAACCATTTGATATATTTATCTAAAAATCCAACCAAAATTTGGAGATGTCATATGATGTTTTTAAATCACTTTTATACAAAAATATCTTTTATTCTTGAAATATTTTGAGCTCTACACCCAATTTTCTTCTCTGGTCCAGAGAGCAATTTTGCACTACAACCCTTTTAAATTTTTGTTTCTAGCTTACACCAAAATTTTGGGATGTCAGTAGGAGCATACCATTTCATTATATGCAAAAATCCAGGGTTGTTCTTTGAAAATTTTGAGTGAAACAACCTCATCTTTATTCTGGCCCAACATGATGGTTTGTACAGCAACCACATTTTTAGTTGCTCCTTTATCCATGATTCCTCTTCCTACTTGTAGTCCTCCATGTTAAACTCCTAAGTCCAGGAGCATGCAACCATTGGCACATTTTTGGTTCATGAAATAATGCCCTTCACCTCCTGTCCAGATTTGAAGTTCTGCAAAACTTGCACTAGCAAGTTTATGCTTTTCACTAACTAACCTCACCAACCTCTTGTGCCTCCAAAGAGACACTGATCTGGAAGAATTTGCCCCTCCAAGACCTGCCTAGATGCCTCTGGCATTTTATCAAACACCCTGTGGGCATGGACAGATTTGGCATGATTGTAAGTTTGTGTTGTGAACTTTCCCATCTGTCCAAACCAAGTTGTCTAATAGCCTTCTATATGTCTCTAACCTAGGCTTGTGGATTTGCATTAACTTCCTAGCAACTTGGCTCGCCCTGGCATTTCGTCGAACGAGTGCCGTGGACGCCCAGAGCGCGAGCAGAGCGCGCGTTTTGCACGTGCTCGCGCCCGAGCCAACTCACCCCCTGGATAAGTTTCCCCGAGCTCATCCAAATCCTCTCCCTCTCGCCACGTCACGCTAGAAGCCCCGACCGCCTCCGCGCCCCCTGCAGCGTAGCCAGCAAGCGGCTTGGCGGCACGCCCGTGGCCGCACCCGCCACCGCCATGAGCAGCACCGCCCAAACCACCACAGCGCGCCAGCTCGCCTCCTTCGACAGTGGAGTGATCGTCTTTAGCCCCTGGAGCTAGCCAGCCACCGCCACGTCGCTCTGCAGCACAGTAAGACGGTCGCCGGCGACCTTATCCGCGGCCACCGTCGGAACCGACCCCGAGCGCCTATTTAAGGAGGCCCTGAGCACGTTCCGTTCGCAGGCGGCCTCAGTACACTCCTCCAGTTCCCCCTTGGCAGCCAATCGACCCGAGGAGGCCGTCTTCCTCATCTCCGGCAACTCCAGCCGCCGCCGCTGTCTCGACCATTCCGGCGCCACCAAAGCCTCCCCCTCCCCATTCTCTTCACCAGGAGCTTCCTCTCCACCTCGTGAATCCATCCCCTTGCTCGATTTCGATCGGGACTCACTGCGGGAGAAAAACCACTTTGCCCGACGACGACCGTCCGCTGTGAAGCTCGCCGCCGGCAGCTCCGTCCACCCCAGAGACCGTATCGACCACCGGAATGACCGTCTCGATCCCCTGAACCTGCAAATGGCCTCCGTTTCCCGAACGGTGCCGCCATTCACCGGCGATCATCGTCGGAGCTCCCGCCTCTGTTCGGCCAGAGGAAGGGGAGGGAGGGCGACTGGTCAAACATGACTAGTGGGCCCCCTGGACCCACTGTCAGTGACCCAGCCCCGCCACCACGTGACTTAAGTGAAGACGTGAAATCACAAAGATTTTTGAAGAGAGGAGATATACTTTCAAAAGTTTTGGAGTACACCCTGCCTTACCACACATTGAAGGCAAGCATTCTGAACCCCGGCATAATATTTTTGTGTGTTCGATGACACGTTTATAACACCACCTCACTTCGGAGAAACTTGTTATTTCATGTGACATGATCATATGCATGGGTGCATGTTATTGATTTCCATGCTGTTGGAAATGAACACACTTGTGATGATAATCACCCTCATGTGCCTTGCATGCATACCGGCAGGAACCCGGGAAAACCTCAGCCTTGGGTAGGCATGAGTTTTTCGCCAGTCTCCGTCGGGACGGTTATGTCTGGTATGGCATGGCAAGATGATATGAGCGGTGACTCTGTTGGTTGAAATATATTTGTTATGCTAATCATGCAGGGAATACTTAAACCTCCTGAGTCGACCGTAGATCGAGTCTTGTTTCAGTAACCCCCATACTTGTTTCGTACTACCACTCGTCTCTACAGCAAGTAGAGTACGGTTCAGTAAGTTGTCAACCTCTTTCTAGCACACACCGTACAGTGAGGCCAGGGTGGAAGATACCGGTTGTAGCTGGTAGGCAGGCCACCTGGTCCGGGGGCATGGGTGTTTCCGGTTGGGACCGAGAGGGGGGCACCCCTTAGAGCGTGCGGTATAAATTTGATCCCATGCTACGCGAGGTTGTAGCCTCCCCACTTAGAGTTTTGCTTGACAGGTGTCGTGGGTGATTCCAGACACCGGTGAGTTAAGCTGGTGTGTGCAAGTTAGGTGTGTTTTCAACAAAAAGACCGTAGACGGAATTAGTCCCGATGGACTATAGAAATCCGTTACTCGTGGGTAAAGAGTACACCCTCTGCAGAGAATAAACCTATTCGAATAGCCGTGTCCATGGTTAAGGATTACAGTCTGGGATGGGTCAGGTGTCGGTCTTAGTGTCGGTCTTCGGAGGTGAAATTGTTAACCAGAACTGGAACAACATGGATTGTGACTTGTGACTTATGATGATTATGATTATTATTATTGTTGACTAACCCGTGATATTATTGTTATTATCGAGTATCTCTGGGATGGTTCTACCTCCGGGATATTCACTATGATTGTTTCTTTTAAAGCCCTTTATGTGGTGTCGCTCAGACGCCCGACTGTGGCATTTCTTTTAAAGCCCTTTTTGTGGTGTCGCACAGACGCCCGACTGTGGCATTCCTTTTAAAGCCCTTTATGTGGTGTCGCTCAGACGCCCGACTATGGCATTTCTTTTAAAGCCCTTTTTGTGGTGTCGCACAGACGCCCGACTGTGGCATTCCTTTTAAAGCCCTTTATGTGGTGTCGCTCAGACGCCCGACTGTGGCATTTCTTTTAAAGCCCTTTATGTGGTGTCGCTCAGACGCCCGACTGTGGCATTTCTTTTAAAGCCCTTTATGTGGTGTCGCTCAGACACCCGACTGTGGCATTTCTTTTAAAGCCCTTTATGTGGTGTCACTCAGACGCCCGACTGTGGCATTTCTCTTAAAGCCCTTTATGTGGTGTCGCTCAGACGCCCGACTGTGGCATTGTTTGTTATTTCATACATTCTAATACTACTATGTTATTGCACTTTTATAAATAACTTGCTTGCACGCATCAGAGTTTTATTTATCTTTTGTGACTGACGTCATGAGCATAAAATATTTTCAGCACATCATTGTTATATTATACCTGTGTTCGTAATGTTTGTGAGTACATTCAAAGTACTCACTGGCTTGTCCCTGGCTATTGTCTTGGCCAGATTTTCTTGCACAGGGAGGAGCGACGCGATGACAGCCCCGGAACCTAAGCAACGATGATAGCAGCCTCGTGAAGATAGGAGTTAGCCTGGTCAGCTGTTCCTGTGGGAATTGGAGTCCCATAGATACTGATGATCCACAAACCGCTTCCGCCATCAACCACTAGAAACCATTTGTTGTACTCACAGGCCAGAATGGTCTTGTACTACATATCTTGTATTTTGCTTGGAATTTCTGTATCAAGTTGGAGCCTCATCAGCTAACAGTAATCCTGGGGCTGATGAGCACGACGGTCTTTTTCTGGAAATTTATACCCGGAAAAACCGGTCGTGACATCCCCCGTGATGTGTTCGGTTGCACCAGAATCTGCATACCAATTAGTATCAATACCATAAGAGTTGGTGGTGACCACGTTTGCCCTTTTTTCTTCTTGGTGGTCGTCATCGTAACGATGCCAGCACGCCCTAGCGCCGCCGGCATGGTGCTTGTAGCAGATCTGACATTCTGGAAAGTCACGATCCTCCTGCTGCTGTTGCTGTCGTGGATGTGAGCGCTGGTGGTAGCCGCCGCCGCCACCACCACGGGCTGGAGACGAGGATGAGCGATCCCCACGCCCACGCCCACGCCCTCTGGTGCCGCGACCACGGGGGCCCTTGCCCCGATTCTGACCGCGCCCTCTGTAGACGGCGTTGGCAGATCCGTGGTAGCCGCCAGCGGGAGCATCTCCTAGCATCTCCATTCTCTGATCAAAAGCAGCAATCTGCGCAAACAAATCATCAACAGAGATTGTGTTCTTGATGGCGCCGACCGCTGCAACCACTGGATCGTAGTCACGGTCGAGACCAGCTAGGATGTAGTCGACCATCTCCGGATCAGAGACGGGCCGACCAGCAGCAGCTAGTTGATCTCCTAAACTTTTCATCTTTGCCATGAACAGGGTGCTTGGCATGGTTCCCTTCTTTGTGTTGGAGATGGCAATCCTCAGATTCGTGATCCGAGACTGAGACTGCGAGGCGAAGAGAGTCGTAAGTGCAGTCCATAAATCGAAGGTATTCTCCTTACCGACGACTTGTGCTAGTATCTCCATGGAGAGGGAATTGAGCAGGTAGCTGAGGACTTGCTGGTCCTTTGACAGCCATGGTCCGTAGTCCGGGTTGGGCACCATGGATGTGCTCTTGTCCGACTGCTGCTGCTCCACCATCTTCGGGGGCGCTGCATCGGTGCCATCCAGGAGTCCGGTGACCTGCGCTCCTCGCAGGGCCGGCATGACCTGGGCCTTCCAGAGGAGAAAGTTTCCCCTTGCTAGCTTCTCGGTGGGTGGCGCTCCAAGGTTAAGGGCGACAGGAGAAGAGGAAGACATGGCGAGGTAGATTGGTTTTCTCTGTGGACGCTAGATCGATTGGAAGAGGTTGGCTCTGTATACCATGAAAGAATTGGTGGAAGCGTTCCTACTCCTCCTTGGAGGAGCCGCGTCGTATATATTGATTGTGGGCAGAAACAACCTCTGCCGTGGTTTACAAGATGTCTCTCGATCTCTTGGATTCGGTGGTTACAACTTAAAGGAGAGATAGAAGGATACGGGAGAGGATAGAGATAGAGGAAGTTGAGATTACATGTCCAGAACGTTTACAACTCTATTTCTAACAGCAAGCAGCAACAGAAGCCCAAGGCAGCAGGTGAAGGCCATATTCTTTGGCAGCGCCAGTTGCAAAAATACCTATTTTACTTAATGCAGCTGCCATTTCCTGTACAATAAAATAAGTAGGTATGGGTCATTTTCTCAAACTTGTTCCCCAGGAATGCCTCCGATACAAAATCCATAGAAAAGGAATCTATCTTCTGCTCAACGTATTCAGCAGAAGTGCCAGAGAAGCTGACTAGAGCTTGGTGATGCCATGACAGTTTGTCATCATGTGAGCGCCACGGGGAAGAACTGACATATTTGGAAGGTAAGCGCCACGGCCCACGGGGATCAAACATTACGACATACTTATTTGCCGCTCACGAATGATGGCAAGTCATTGAGTTGAAACCAACGCTGCAGAAACATAAACCATGGGTTACTATGGGAGTGAGTGCATGAGCATCGATAAAATAGTTGACTCCAGAGGCTTTCCGGATAAAAGCTTACTGAAGGCATGGCCCTGAGTTCTAGAACTAGAATAATACTGTAGTACTCCCTCCGTCCCAAAATAAGTGTCTCAACTTTGTACTAGCTCTAGTACAAATTTGTACTAAGCTCAAGACACTTATTTTGGGACGGAGGGAGTAGTAGATATTACCGTGCCTCTGTGCTTCAGATAGAAGAGAAATGCAGATATAGGAAAGTGAGCAACAGGTGCAGAACTCAAACTGAACTTGATCACAGAACAAAGGGGAATACTAAGCATACTTACAAACATGAGTGATCACGCTCATCAAACACATGGAAACGGTGATGGCATCAGTCAGAACACAAAACAGCAGCAGCAGCAGCAGCAGCAGGATTCATAGGTGCCAACACCACTAGAGAAAATAAGCACGCACACGCACTGGTTCAATTCCAATAGTAGGGAAGCTCAGATTGCAATTGGCAGCGACTACTGATAGAGAGAGCGACAGAGAGCGTACCGGGGAGGCTGGCCTTGTTGCTGCCGCCGATGCGGGGGATGCTGCCATGCTGGCGAAGCCGGCGTAGGTGAAGGCGGCGTCTTTGTGGGCGGGACCCTGCAGCGCGGCGGCGTTCTGGAGGAGCTCCCGCAGCTCGGTGGTGCCCTCCGGGTAGCTGGTCAGCACCTCGCGGATGCGCCGCGTCAGGTCCACCCGCTTCCCCAAGTCCTCCAGCAGCAACGCCCCGCCCGGATTCATGGCCGGGAGCTAGCTGGGCATTGGAGCTCTAGGATTTGGGGGTTGGGTTGGTCTTTGGCCGGTGTGCGCCGACGGAGAGGGGGAAGGAGGCGGCGGCGGGGGCGGCGGCTTGGTTCGTGTCGCCGGCTACTCGTTTTTTTTTTTTTTTGATTTTTTTAGCGCATTTCCTCTTCTTCCCCTTTTGAGTGGAAGCGAGAAAGAGGCTGTATTGGACTGGCCTCCTTGCAGAGGACTATTGAGAGGCAGCGGTCGCGGTTAAGATGGATCCGAGAGGGTGACGTTAATACCAAGTTATTCCAGGCGGTGGCAAACGGTCGTAGGTCCAAAAACTTTATCCCACACGTGAGACACAACGGCGAGTTGATCACTAAGGGCATCTCCAACCGTTCGCCCCCCAGGGCGCCTAAATAGAGCGGCCTGGGGGCGTGCCGGCGCTAGTTCGGTCCCTGGGGGCGACCTAGCTCCCAGTCACGGCCCCACGCGCCGGCCCCAGGAAGCGGGAAATTCAAACTTGGTCATTCCCGCTCTCAAAAGACGCCGCAAATCCGGCGATCGGACGTAGTCTGACGTTACAAAAAACAGAGGGCCATCGTGCGCAACGATTCACTCGGCTTGGTCGGCTCCAGGCGTTGGCGGAGTCGGCATGCGCGGGCTTGTCGGTGTCGAACCTCTTCGTCGCAGGCCTGCGTCGGCGCGGCTTCGGCACTGCTGGGCGGCGATGTAGAGGCGCCGTCCGGGCTTGGCGTCCGTGTGGTCGTGGGCGTCATCGGCGTCGTCGGCGTTGCCGTCGGTAGCTCGTTCAGGATGAGGCTGCGCTACACCAGGTACCACGCCTTGAGCTTCTCGTCGTTGCTCTGGAGCATGTCCGTCCCGCTCATCAAAAAAGCCATGTCGGTGTTCCTCTTCTTCGTGGAGACGTTCGTCCGGAGCAGGTCGAGCTTGATGGCGTTGTTCTTCATAAGCGACGACCACCGCGCCTTGGTCTTCTCTTTGCGTAGGACGGCCCGGGCCTGGGCGTCGGCGAGGCAATGCTCGATGGACTCCTGCACTCGCGTGATTGCCGCGTCGACGCTTTTCCCCTTCTTTGCCAACTTGTGGCCGTCCGGCCGTCCCTCTGACGCGCCCGGAGTCGCTGCGTCTGGCTTGTATGTCTCCTTGGCCTTGTCGGGGGCACGCTGGACTTCCGCCCACTTCTTGCACTTGTCAATGCGCTTGTAGACGTGGAGGTGCTTGAAGTCGGCGTCTTGGTTGTCGCTCCGATACATGGCGAACATACGCAGTAGCTGCGTGGAGAGACAAACAGTTGGCGGCGCGGCGGGCGTAGGGGACGAAGATATGCGGGCGAACGGCGTGCGTACCTGATCCTCAATGCTGGCGCCGCTCTCCCGTGAGCCGCGACCTCCTCGACGATTCCATGCCATTTGTTGCACGCCAACTGGATATGCCCCCAATGGTTCGCCATCGCCTTGGAGCCACGCTGCATGTACACGCCTTTGAAGTAGGGGTCGACGAGCTTCCGCTCGTCGAACTCGGCCTTGATGCGGTCCCAGTACGTGTCCAAGCTCTGGTTTGCGCCGGTGGTCGGGTCGAGGCAGACGACTTTCCATGCTTCGGCGAGGCATTCCTCCTCTTTGGACGTCCACTTGATGCGCGGTTCGCCTGACCTAGCCGCCTGCTTCTTCTTCTTCTGGCGCCCCTTCATCGGAACAGGAGCTGGTTCCTCCTCCTGCTACTCCTCCTCGTCCTCCTCCTCCTCGGGTTCCTGCGCGTCGTCGCCGTAGACGTAGCCGAGCTCGGCCTCCATGTCACCGCTGAGGTCCACTACCTCGTCCTGGGTGGCGAACCCGGGAGACTCAGCGGCCGCGGTCGATCCTGTCATGATGATGTCGTCCATGTCGGCTCCCGCGTTGTCGGCGTCGCCGAGGTGCGAGAAGGGTAGCGGTCCGCGGTAGAGATGGGGCGTTGGTGTGGACGCGTAGGAGGCGGGCGGCGAGTAGTTGTATGGAGGGTACTGCACGCCGACAAAGGCGGGCGAGGGCGTGCGCGTAGCGGGGTGACCATGAGGGAAGGTCACGTTTGGGTTGAACCCGCCGTGCGCGTCGCCGTCGGCGTAGCCGGGCGACGATGAACCCCATGGAGATTCGGCGCCTTGCTGTCCCCAGGGCGCGTACTGGGCGTGGCTGACGACAGGCAGATTCATCCCCGCCTGGTCGACCGATGAGGAAGACGCCGCCGCGCGCGCCGCGTTGTCGCGGGCCTTCTTGGCTATGGCCCTATTCCGCCTATCGGCGGTGACCGCTTCGCGCCGCTGAACTTCCACCCTCCACTCGGCGTTCGACAGGCCCGGTGGCTTCGATGGCGGCGCCCTCGACTTCCTCTGCTTCGGCTGGACCACGGCGCCAGTTGCGATTGCCGCCGCGCGCGGCATGGCGTACTTCTTCGGCGGCATGGCGTGCTTCTTCGCGGCGAGCGGGAGGGGGTTTGGCGGGAGAAAGGGATAGAATGGCTGGAGGAAGGCGAGCGAGCGGGAGAGATGCGAGGGAAAAGCGTCAAGAAACGGCGGGAAAAGACCCTCGGGTCGCTTCCAGGGCGGGCCCACGCGCCTTTTTCGCTTGCGCCGGCTCCCCAAGCGCCCCCAGGGCGCCGGGTTCGGCCTGAGTCCGCCGGCACCAGTTTTGGCCCGAGCCGGCGAAAAACGGGCTTCTGGGAGCGCGGCTGGGGCCTTTTTTTGGCGCCGGTGCGGCAAAATCGCCTGGGGAGGGCCTGTTGGGGGCGCGGCTGGAGATGCTCTAAGCAGCATCGGAAGGAGGAGATCTTCTCGGAAGTTTATGAGCAGCTCCTAGGGAGATCCATCGCGAGGGAGGTGGACGTGGATCTCGAGTTTCTGGAGATGGATTCGAACAATCTGTTGGAGCTCGATGAGATTTTTTCGGAGGAGAAAGTGTGGAGTACGATCAGGGACCTGCCTCCTGATCGTGCGCCGGGTCCGGATGGGTTTATCGCTGCATTCTACCAGAAGGCATGGCACATTATAAAGGAGGACGTGATGGCTGTTTTCATGAAGCTGTATGTTGGGGATGGCCGAGGATTCAACAAACTTAATCGTGCTCACATTGTTCTTATCCCGAAGAAATCGGATGCAGAGGTGGTGGGTGACTTTCGC
The DNA here is from genome assembly GCF_018294505.1 of Triticum aestivum. Taxonomy (NCBI): domain Eukaryota; kingdom Viridiplantae; phylum Streptophyta; class Magnoliopsida; order Poales; family Poaceae; genus Triticum; species Triticum aestivum. The sequence continues at coordinate 783,560,581 of NC_057798.1, forward strand.
CCCGGTCAGTTTGACCCATAGCATGGCCAAAAATTTCGCTAAACTCCTGGCGAATCGAGTTAGAAAAAGGATGCAGGAGATCGTGGCGGCTAATCAGTCGGCTTTCATAGGTGGGAGACATTTGCACGATGACTTCATCTTGGTGCGGCAAGTGGCTAGAAAGATCCATTCGCGGAGGGAGGCTGGAGCTTTCCTTAAGCTTGACATATCCAGGACGTTCGACTCGCTAGCTTGGCCTTTTCTGTTTAAGGTGATGGCCCATAAAGGATTTGGTGTTAAATGGCAGTGTTGGGTGTCCATTCTTCTCAAGACAGCCACCACGAGAGTCTTGGTGAACGGATGCCCAGGAAGAAGTTTCCAACACGTGCAAGGATTAAGTCAAGGGGACCCTGTGTCTCCGCTGCTTTCCGTCATTGCGATGGATGTGTTGTCCAAGATTATGTTCAAAGCTGTGGCGCTGGGGGTGACGAGCAAATTTACTGGGATTTCGGCCGAGCAAAGTGTGTCCATCTACACTAACGACGTGGCGCTGTTTGTTAAGCCCACGTAGACGGATTTAAGTTTTGTTAAGGAAGCGTTGTGGGCATTTGGGGAGGCTTCAGGTTTGAAGATCAATTACCATAAATCCTTGGCTGTGATGATCAATGGTGAAGCTGAGGATAGGGTGCGGCTGGAGACCATTCTGGAATGCAATGTGGGAAGCTTCCCATGTAGATACTTGGGGCTACAGCTGGCTATTCATCAACTGAGCAGAGCTGAGTGGCAGCCCATGTTGGATCAAGCAAAGAAAGCTGCTCCAGCATGGCAGAGAGGGATGATTCCTAGGTCGGGTTGGCTGATACTTGCTAAATCTGTCATTGCGGCAAGACCCATCCATCATTTTATGATAGCGGAGGCCCCGGCGTGGGTGTTGGAGGAGATTAACCAATGGATGCGTGCGTTCTTCTGGGCGGGCAAAGATAAGTTGCACGGAGGGCAGTGCCTGGTGGCTTGGAGCACGATATGCAGACCTACTTACTTGGGCGGTCTGGGGGTGAGGGATTTAAAGCTTCAAGGACTTGCTCTTAGGGTGAGATGGGAGTGGCTGAAGAGGACGGATCCTACGAGGCCATGGCAGGGGCTTGCCATGTTGGAGGACAAAGACGCGAGAGAGGTCTTTGACAGCATGGTTAAGATTGAGGTTGGAGATGGTACTAAGGTGCTGTTCTGGAGAGATAGATGGATTCATGATTTTGCTGTGGTGGATATTGCACTTTTGCTTCACATGATGGTGGATACCCGTACCAGGAACCGACGTACGGTGAGGGATGCCCTCGAGCAGGGAAGGTGGCTGCAGGATATGAATGGAGAGCTTACCTTCACAGGCCACATGCAACTACTTCACCTTAACCTAGCTATCAACACTGTGCCTTGGGATATGGAGAGGTCCGATTGCTTCTCTTGGCCGACGGACCCGTCAGGGCAGTATACCGCTAGATCCACATATCATCGTTTGTGCCAAGGGAACCAGCGGGTTGGCTTTGCCTCTTGCATCTGGAAGAGTTGGGCGCTGCTTAAGTGCAAAATATTTGTTTGGTTGGCGATACATCATCGCATTTGGACCTCGGACAGGAGGGCTAAGCATGGGTTGCAAGAGCGCTCTTCTAGCTGCTTCATTTGTTTGCAGGCAGAGGACAATGCGGAGCACATTTTGATCCAATGCGTCTTCGCTCGGGAAGTGTGGCACGAATGCCTACAAGAGCTCAACTTGAACGCGGTTCGGCCGACGACGGAGGATACTTTGCTAGAGTGGTGGCTGCAGGCTAGGAGGGGTTTCAGGAAAGAGCACAAGCGTGGGTTCGACACTTTGGTGATTGCGGTCACCTGGGCTTTGTGGAAGCAGCGCAATGCTCGGGTCTTCAATAGAACGGCACAACAAAAAGCACCTCCTCAGGTGGTTGATGCGGTCCTGCGGGAGATTCAAGAGTGGAGGGAGGCGGGTCTAGGAGTTGGTGGGTTGTCTAGATTTGTTAGAGAGTAGGCTTGATTTTTGAGTGGGGTGTTCTAGGGTGTGGCCAGAGGTGTGTTGTTCGCATCCTCCTTTTGGCATCTCTCGTAAACATTATTGCTCTTCTTTTATAAAGTTAAGGTACGCTATTGGCGTACTCTTGAAAAAAAAGAGGCTGTACTGGCTGATGAGTGGGACCCGCTTGCCGGCGAAATGGTTTTCCTCTTCTCTTTTTTTTACCAACACACGTCCTCGGTGAATCGGGTGACTTTAGGGGGGAGACAGGGACGTGTCGGACTCGGCATATATTCCTTGTATATATGGTAAGAAATATTTATGCTAGCAGTTTATATATGAATGATTATATCCCTAAATGATCAGTTTATATAATAATTAGAAAATATCCATGCATTCAGAAACCATAATATTCTCTGGTACTCCCTCCGTAAACTAATATAAGAGTGTTTAGATAACTACTTTAGTGATCTAAACGCTCTTATATTAGTTTACAGAGGGAGTATATGATAAGAAATATTACCTCCGTCCTAAAAAGCTTGTGGTAGATACGGATGTTTCTAACACTAAAAGATGTCTAGATACAAATATAAGACAAGCTTTTTGGAACGGAGGGAGTATTTATGCTAGCAGAAATAAAAATTTGGTTACATATATATGCATTAGGAATGTGCGAAACAAATGTTCATGTGCCTCACAAATAAATATCCGTGCACATTAAAAAACAATGTTTATGTGTGTGTTTAAAGACGCTCTTGTATGTAAGAAGAAACGAACATACATAAATCATAAAGGAGATGATAATGTTTCCCAAAATATCGTGCTTTTCAATAAGAAGTGTTTGTGTGTCTCATAACAAATAATGATGTATTTCCCCATAAAAATGATTTTTTTAGTTATATCGTATAGTACTTAAATAGAGAAGATAAATAGAGACATGAAGTGAAGAAAATATAACCAGGAAAAAAACACAATCTCTTCTTCTACTAATATACTTTATCTTTCGTCCCATCTAAAAAGAAAGTATTGTTTCCATTTCCACCTTTACACCAGGTTTTTTCGTCCTCCGATTCGACACCTCTCATCAACCTTCTCCCACTCGATCCAATGCCAAACGCACAAGCGCATGAACAAAACCAGCGGACACAACCGGGTGGTTGAAACCCAAATACGCACGTCCTTCGGCTAGTTTGTAAAATCTCGTGAAGGCTGGCATGGAGGTTGAGAAAGTACGAGATTTGTTATTCAAAATGGAGTTTACCATGATCATTCCTCCATCTTTGCTTCGTATCCTCAGATTAAGTTGAAAGCATTAGCAGCATCGGCATAAAGGGCATGAAAGCATGAAGAAGGTTTGGTAGCGAGAAGGTAATACATAGAGGGAGGAAGAATATGTGAAATAGAGGAATCGGTGGTTGTGGGCCATAAAGAAATTTAGAGGAACCGTCTGATCGGATCGGCGGTTGCTACTCCACCACCGCAGCTCCTGATCTGCAGTTTTGCACACAAGGTACATGACCTAGGTTCATAAGGGTCCTCTACCACTCCTACAAGATCTAACCACATGATCCTTTTCGCCCGCATGCTTGCAAGCCGGAGCATGTCACGTTTGGTTGCATATGGGAGCTATTCTTCTGCACATGCATGATGGAGAAGGAACGGGTGACATTTGTATATCCTCTGTGATTTTGATTTCACCATTTGCATTATTCAACACTTCTATTTTTAATATTTTAGTACCATGTCTCGGGCATATTTCTGCTTGATCAGCCATAGATATGCGACTATTTTTTCAATTAAGTGTGCTGTGACAGAACATCTATACATATTCACAAGACATTTAATTGTGTGTGATGCGTGTAAGCTGCATATTTCGGGTAGCCCTTTATAAGCGGAGGGGGCTTAAATTCTTTGCATCACTGAGTGATGCTCGATAAATATCTCACTGTTGGGTTTGTATGGTTGCTTGCCTGAAGCATAATAATTGTGGCATATTCTAGAGCAAAGATTATATCAAATCGTAAGTAGTGAATTGGCTATATTCTAGAGAAGAGATTCATTGTTGCTTTGTTGAGGAATCATATTTTCCTAATGTACAAGATATAGATGCATATATGAAAATGATCATTTACTATTTTCTTCATCTTACTAGCTTGAGTTTGTCGTGAAGGAAGTATGGACTAACAAAATTGCTAAGAAGCCATGTCATTATAGTGCACTACTACTTTCTTCGTGTTACATGTTGGCATGAGAGGACATCAAGTACCATTTTAGTTTAGGCGGTATAGTTTGTTTCAATTGCGGAGATTTTTTTTGTGATTTACATATACATGACTTATATATAGGATGACCAAACACTACATGATGAACTTCTAAATTGATGAAAGGGAATTCATTGTGATTTACAATTCCTACAAGCATATGAGTATCTTTGATGCAATATAGAAAAAATGGTTTGAAAAAAGTTGTGGACTTGTGGTGAACTTGGCAATCATGATCTGAACTTGCTTGTTTTTATTCAAACTACATATTTGAATTATGTGTTTTTATCCTTTGTTCATGCTTGATTTGACATTGTTATTTATAATTTATGATTTATGTATCTCAATGTGTTGGATTCTAGCGTTTGTTGATCTTAGAATGCCATAATTTCACACTTCTCTTATTCCGTTGAATTTTTTGGCTTCCGTAGCAACGCATGAGCATATACCTAGCACTACCTAAAAAGACGCAGCGTTCCATTTCCTCGCAGGTATAATGTTTCATCCAACCTTGCGTACGTTCCCCCTCCCTCGCTCCATTTTGATTTTCCCCCTCATGTCTCTATTTATTTGGTTTTCCTTGAAAACCGTCTTAAGTCCCACCTTTTATTTGGCTTATCAAATGAAATTATGTTTTATTTGGTAAGACAATAATTTTTTTACCAAATAAAATCCTAAAAACATTTAGGTACATAAGTCATGGGTAGGATTTGATAAATCAGGGGCTAATGTACTAGAATATTTATATCTCGTTGCAATGCTCTACGAATTATCTGATAGAAAAAGGCGTATTGGTCCATGCGAGGTGCATATATGGGCTTTGGTTCATAAAAGGGGGGGGGGGTATCCATGCCCTGAAAAAGCACAGGGGGGTTGTAGCACTTTCGTGATAAGTGAAGTGTCGAACCTAGAGGGAGCGAAAAGAAACAAACTACTAACCCAACAACTACATTGTCACCGACGTAGTTTTGTACGCGCCCAAAATGAAGTTTGGAAATAGTATACTCTATAAGTTGCTAGGGAAACAAAATAAAAATGAGTTTTATCTAAACCACAAACGGAAAGGTCATACCAGGAATTAAAAGGAACTAAACTAAATGGAGGTCGAGATTGGGTCGTAAAGCATTCTCTAGGGTTCCTAGGTCATCACTACTAATATAATCTGTGCAACACATGCAGAGCAAGCTCATGCAGAGCAAGCTCCCTGCCATATCCCCAAGCTACTCTTATGTGTCTAAGTGGGCGGCTACCGGTTCAGATACGTTCTACTCGAGGTAGACTCCGTATCACATATGCCACCATCGTACTTTTCTCATGCCGGTTTTTACTACGAGTAACTAAGAGTTTCCCAGTGGACGCAACCAACTAGTAGGTTTTTCATTACTCCCCTACCATTTGCAAAGGTGATGAAGCGAGGACTTTACGTACACCTCGAAATACCTCAACATCCTAATCTAAACAACGGTAGTAATATGCTCCATGGCCAATCAAGGCTATAATGTTGTGTGAGTGCTCCTCACAACACTTATGAAAGCTATTAACTTGAACATAAATAGAAGCTATTGCATCACATATAGGAATTTAATTCTAATCGTAGAAGAGTTCATCCATATTTCTGAGAACTAGTACAACTACTCAAACATATAGAATGTAAAGATAAAAGAGACAGGGTCAAGGTACAAAGCCGTCATCAAGATGGGGAAGGGGAGAGTAGGGCTGCAAGAAAAGCTCAAGGCCCATGAGCCGCTCGAAATCGACTTGTATTTTGGCTCGACTCTAGATATACTCGAAAAGAAATGAGTTGAGTATGAACATTTTATATAGCTCAATCGAGAAACGAGCTGACTTGAGTCAACACTATCTCGCTTGATTTTAGCTCGATAGCCCGATATCATATAATTATACTACATATTTTTAATATATATTAAAAATGGATAATTTATTATCATATAGAAAGTCAAAAAAAGTTATTGCAATATATGTTGTGTATGATTTTTCTCCATTTTACCTACTGCCAAGCATGGAAAGTTAATTAAGTGCGGAGAAAATGTTGTCCCAATATGATATGTGGTCAGCCATTTACTAAACATCACTAGTATAACGCCCGTGTGTTGCCACGGGCTCTTCAAAATTTATAATCAGTATTTTTCATTTATCACCCCCTCATATTGGGTGATTATGGGGTGCTCTAATTAGAAACACAATAATCAAATATTAGGAAATTTCACCGAACGAACAACATTGAATAATACGATATCTATCAAACGAATAAAATGAGGTCATATTTTTGATCCGTCATGCACTTCTGTTGAAAAGTGCCTATCCCTTTTAGAATCAACCCATTGTTTGCTCGCACGCAAAAAAAATACATCTCTAAAGTGGGGAACCGATTGGTGCCAAAAAGAACTCAAACTCCTATCCAATCTCGACTTCGTGCTCTTCCACTTCCATTGATAAAGATGGGACGTCAAGGGTTTCATCATGATGACCTCGAGCAGCCGCCGACATCCCTCCCCACATCTACCCCTACACCCTGCTGCCGCTTGCACTGTCCTTGCTCCTCGAGGGAGCTAGGGACACAATGTTCTCTAGGATGGGCATGACCAGATCCACGAGGAGGCCACATTCTTCCATGGGAACCCAACCAAGCACACCACCCTCCGCAACCATCCAATCCGAGCCTAACAAAGTCAAGACCCGCCATCGATCCACAAATCAGGCTCGCTGCATCCAGGTTCACTGCAAGTCTACGACGAGTCTGTAGTCAACATCTTTACTTTGGCTATCCCCACGGAAGAATCATCGGATCCTTCTTACTTTTACCATCACTTCGTCTCTTCCCAAGGCAGCGACACCACCCAGCCAATCACCACCACCGCTTGCGGCTTGCCTACATAAAATCATATGAGAAATCCCCATGGTGGTGCTGTAAGATCACCTTGGCGACCTCGACAGTGACCGACTGGTCTAAGATCTAAGCTAGCTGCTCTTTGTAGAAAACAATAGAAGTAGGCATGTGACTCAGATTTGTTCTTTGGTGTGCATGCGTTTCTTGCTGCCCACCAGCACTTGTCTACAACTCGCCTATATCTATACCAGCTCTTGGTCTACAACTCGCCTATCTCCATGCTCGAGAATCTGGAGTGTAGTAGTTAAAAAAAAGACCAACTTTATACTCATTTGATAATTCAACGTGCATGGGCATGCACCGGATGGAATTCACGCTCTATGTAAAATCTGGAGTGTAATGACCGTGGTTGATGAATGAAAGTCTTATTTCCGCAAAAAAAGAAGTTAAAGGTGAATATATTCCTCATGTGTAGAGTACAAACAGAGCATATAGTGATTGAGGTGAATACATGCCAGTACTAAAATCTTCTAATTTCTTTTGATTGAATCCAAGTTGTCTCTTTTCTTTCGATTCAGCAAAGCTAGTTCGAATAAATAGGATTGTCTATATCTTAACTCCTTTGCCAATTAAGCTTCAAAATTGCAGTCTGATTCAGAAACAATCGAACGATTGTGTCGTTAACTCCAGGAGATTCTCGTTAGATCTTAGGAACGCTGCAAGCCATCATATCATATAAGAATAAGATCGACAATTGATATGGACAGATCTTACTACAATCATATTACTACTACTCGCACACTGATATGGACAGATCATACAAGATCGAAGGTACGTAAGACAAGGTCCTCTAGATTACGAAACACTGTTTGCTTCGCCTCATGTGAGACGGACCCCGAGCTATTCTTCAATGGCGCACCGCGCGCACATATTTGGCGGCGAAGTAACTCGTTATCCTAAGGACGTCCCCGTCAAGCCCGTCGACAGCGTCACCCTTTTCCATCTCCCGGGCTGGACCTCGCCGAGTTTCCATTGTCGACGGCCTGCCGCCGCCGCATTCTGCTGCACGAAGGAGATCAACGACGGTTTAGACGTGCACGGGTGCAGCAGAGCAGATCGACCGTCGGATCGGTTGACAACACGTACCGTCGCAGGCCGCGTGGCCGTGGTGGGGGGCGGCGGCGCTCGAGGTGCCCTGCGCCTCGCATTCGCAGGGCGAGACGGCGCTCGTGGCGCTGGTGCCGATCTCCTCCTCCGGACGGACGAGGAGCCAGCCGTCCAAGCTGGGTGAGGGAGCCAACGGCGGCCTGCAGCGCTGCCGGCTCGACTCCTTGCAGTAGGCGATCGCGCTCGCGACGGCCTCCTCCCTCGCCCGGGCGGTGCCGTCCTCGCCGGCGGTGACCCTCCCGTCCGGCTTCGTCGCCCGGCCCTTCCGTCTCCCGCGCCCGTCTGGCTGCTCGTCCGCAGCACCGGCGCGCTGCAGATTTCTGGCGAACCTGCGCAAGCACCGCCTTAGCGCGTGGCCCTTCCGTGCGGCCGTGTCACCGCCCTCCCTCACCGGTGAGCGCGCGCTGTTCGACAAGCTTCTTCGGGCGCCGAGCAAGGAGGAGGAGGTGGACGACCTCGACGCCGGGGAGGAGCCCGGGTCGGAGGCCACCTTAGCGTCGCCAGGGCCGAACGCCGGCGACGAGGAGCTGCCCTTCTCAACGCTAGAAGCATCGTCCGTGGTCGCTGTCGTCACCACGGCCGGCGCCATCGCCGCCCACACGGCGCACGGGAACATCCACGCCATGACGACCTGGAAGAAATGCATGGTGATCAGGAGCACTGGCGTTTGCTTGCAGGCCCTTGTGCACGTAGTACGTCCTTGTATATATATACACGTCGCGATTGCGATCGCGTTCGCCTCCGACTCCGGCGGTGGTTGCAGGGGGGGGGGGGCACGGCGACATTTGCGGGCACGTGATTTCCGAAATCCGAGATGCCACAGCGAGATTGCCAAAATCCTGTGGCTAATCTATGGAATACTCCGGCGGTTCCTTCCATATACGGAGGGATTACTAATTACTGCACGGTTTAATTACTCGATCGCTGATTTATCGGATGAGCTAGTAATGCGGACGGATCGCTGATTTATTACCATATTGGATATTTCCTGAGTTATGGTCTTACCATACCTGGATTGATTTATTACTATACGTGGATTAATTATGATTTATTACTATATGATTTATTACTATACGTGGATAGCCTTACCATACCTAGTGGTAATTTAAATTTATTACCATATTCGATATTTCCCGAGTTATGGCCTTACCATACCTGGATTGGTAGCCTTTGGGGTAATTTAAATTTATTACCATATTCGATATTTTCCGATTTATGGCCTTACCATACCTGGATTGATAGCCTTTGGGGTAATTTAATTCTATTACCATATTCAAAATTTCCTGAGTTATGACCTTACCATACCTGGATTGATTTATTACTATACGTGGATTAATTATGATTTATTACTATATGATTTATTACTATACGTGGATAGCCTTACCATACCTGGTGGTAATTTAAATTTATTACCATATTCGATATTTCCCGAGTTATGGCCTTATCATATCTGGATTGATAGCCTTTGGGGTAATTTAAATTTATTACCATATAATTACCATATTCAAAATTTCCTGAGTTATGACCTTACCATACCTGGATTGATAATTAATATACGTGGATTAATTATGATTGATTACCATAAATACGTTGGGTATTGCCGGTCAGACGAGAAAAGAGAGAAACCGGTGGGAGGGGCTGGTGGGAGGTGGGACGAAGAAAAACCGGTTGAAAGTGGGGGGACTATTCAACCAATTCGTCCATTAGGAGTAGAGATTCGTGAAGGAAATATGCCCTAGAGGCAATAATAAAGTTATTATTTATTTCCTTATAATCATGATAAATGTTTATTATTCATGCTAGAATTGTATTTACCGGAAACATAATACATGTGTGAATACATAGACAAACAGAGTGTCACTAGTATGCCTCTACTTGACTAGCTCGTTAATCAAAGATGGTTATGTTTCCTAACCATGAACAATGAGTTGTTATTTGATTAACGAGGTCACATCATTAGTAGAATGATCTGATTGACATGACCCATTCCATTAGCTTAGCACCCGATCGTTTAGTATGTTGCTATTGCTTTCTTCATGACTTATACATGTTCCTACGACTATGAGATTATGCAACTCCCGTTTACCGGAGGAACACTTTGGGTACTACCAAACGTCACAACGTAACTGGGTGATTATAAAGGAGTACTACAGGTGTCTCCAATGGTCGATGTTGGGTTGGCGTATTTCGAGATTAGGATTTGTCACTCCGATTGTCGGAGAGGTATCTCTGGGCCCTCTCGGTAATACACATCACATAAGCCTTGCAAGCATTACAACTAATATGTTAGTTGTGAGATGATGTATTACGGAACGAGTAAAGAGACTTGCCGGTAACGAGATTGAACTAGGTATTGGATACCGACGATCGAATCTCGGGCAAGTAACATACCGATGACAAAGGGAACAACGTATGTTGTTATGCGGTCTGACCGATAAAGATCTTCGTAGAATATGTAGGAGCCAATATGGGCATCCAGGTCCCGCTATTGGTTATTGACCAGAGACGTGTCTCGGTCATGTCTACATTGTTCTCGAACCCGTAGGGTCCGCACGCTTAAGGTTACGATGACAGTTATATTATGAGTTTATGCATTTTGATGTACCGAAGGTTGTTCGGAGTCCCGGATGTGATCACGGACATGACGAGGAGTCTCGAAATGGTCGAGACATAAAGATTGATATATTGGAAGTCTATGTTTGGACATCGGAAGTGTTCCGGGTGAAATCGGGATTTTACCGGGTTACCGGGAGGTTACCGGAACCCCCCGGGAGCCATATGGGCCATCATGGGCCTTAGTGGAAAGGAGAAAGGGGCAGCCCAAAGGGGCTGCGCGCCTCCCCCCTTCCCTAGTCCTATTAGGACTAGGAGAGGTGGCCGGCCACCCCTCTCCCTCTTTCCCCCTTGGGAATCCTAGTTGGAATAGGATTGGGGGGGGGGGGGAGTCCTACTCCCGGTAGGAGTAGGACTCCTCCTGCGCCTCTCCCTCTTGGCCGGCGCCCCCTTTCCCCTTGGCTCCTTTATATACGGAGGCAGGGGCACCTCTAAACACACAAGTTGACACAAGTTGATCCACGTGATCGATTCCTTAGCCGTGTCGGTGCCCCTGCCACCATATTCCTCGATAATACTGTAGCGGAGTTTAGGCGAAGCCCTGCTGCTGTAGTTCATCAAGATCGTCACCACGCCGTCGTGCTGACGAAACTCTTCCCCGACACTTTGCTGGATCGGAGTCCGGGGATCGTCATCGAGCTGAACGTGTGCTCGAACTCGGAGGTGCCGTAGTTTCGGTGCTTGATCGGTTGGATCGTGAAGACGTACGACTACTTCCTCTACGTCGTGTCATCGCTTCCGCAGTCGGTCTGCGTTGGGTACGTAGACAACACTCTCCTCTCGTTGCTATGCATCACATGATCCTGTGTGCGCGTAGGAAATTTTTTGAAATTACTACGAAACCCAACAGTGGCATCCGAGCCTGGTTATTGATGTTGATGTTATATGCACGAGTAGAACACAAGTGAGTTGTGGACGATACAAGTCATACTGCCTACCAGCATGTCATATTTTGGTTCGGCGGTATTGTTGGACGAGACGACCCAGACCAACCTTACGCGTACGCTTACGCGAGACCGGTTCCCTCGACGTGCTTTGCACAGAGATGGCTTGCGGGCGACTGTCTCTCCAACTTTAGTTGAACCAAGTATGGCTACGCCCGGTCCTTGCGAAGGTTAAAACGGAGTCTATTTGACAAACTATCGTTGTGGTTTTGATGCGTAGGTGAGATTGGTTCTTACTTAAGCCCGTAGCAGCCACGTAAAACATGCAACAACAAAGTAGAGGACGTCTAACTTGTTTTTGCAGGGCATGTTGTGATGTGATATGGTCAAGGCATGATGCTGAATTTTATTGTATGAGATGATCATGTTTTGTAACCAAGTTATCGGCAACTGGCAGGAGCCATATGGTTGTCGCTTTATTGTATGCAATGCAATCGCGATGTAATGCTTAACTTTATTACTAAACGGTAGTGATAGTCGTGAAAGCATAAGATTGGCGAGACGACAACGATGCTACGATGGAGATCAAGGTGTCGCGCAGGTGATGATGGTGATCATGACGGTGCTTCGGAGATGGAGATCACAAGCACGAGATGATGATGGCCATATCATATCACTTATATTGATTGCATGTGATGTTTATCTTTTTATGCATCTTATCTTGCTTTGATTGACGGTAGCATTATAAGATGATCTCTCATTAAATTATCAAGAAGTGTTCTCCCTGAGTATGCACCGTTGCCAAAGTTCGTCGTGCCCAGACACCACGTGATGATCGGGTGTGATAAGCTCTACGTCCATCTACAACGGGTGCAAGCCAGTTTTTGCACACGTAGAATACTCAGGTTAAACTTGACGAGCCTAGCATATGCAGATATGGCCTCGGAACACGGAGACCGAAAGGTCGAGCGTGAATCATATAGTAGATATGATCAACATAACGATGTTCACCATTGAAAACTACTCCATCTCACGTGATGATCGGTTATGGTTTAGTTGATTTGGATCACGTAATCACTTAGAGGATTAGAGGGATGTCTATCTAAGTGGGAGTTCTTAAATACTATGATTAATTGAACTTAAATATTATCATGAACTTAGTACCTGATAGTATCTTGCTTGTTTATGTTGATTGTAGATAGATGGCTCGTGCTGTTGTTCCGTTGAATTTTAATGCGTTCCTTGAGAAAGCAAAGTTGAAAGATGATGGTAGCAATTACACGGACTGGGTCCGTAACTTGAGGATTATCCTCATTGCTGCACAGAAGAATTACGTCCTGGAAGCACCGCTGGGTGCCAGGCCTGCTGCTGGAGCAACGCCAGATGTTATGAACGTCTGGCAGAGCAAAGCTGATGACTACTCGATAGTTCAGTGTGCCATGCTTTACGGCTTAGAATTGGGACTTCAACGACGTTTTGAACGTCATGGAGCATATGAGATGTTCCAGGAGTTGAAGTTAATATTTCAAGCAAATGCCCGGATTGAGAGATATGAAGTCTCCAATAAGTTCTATAGCTGCAAGATGGAGGAGAACAGTTCTGTCAGTGAGCATATACTCAAAATGTCTGGGTATAATAATCACTTGATTCAATTGGGAGTTAATCTTCCGGATGATTGCGTCATCGACAGAATTCTCCAATCACTGCCACCAAGCTACAAGAGCTTCGTAATGAACTATAATATGCAAGGGATGAACAAGACTATTCCCGAGCTCTTCGCAATGCTGAAAGCTGCGGAGGTAGAAATCAAGAAGGAGCATCAAGTGTTGATGGTTAACAAGACCACTAGTTTCAAAAAAAAGGGCAAAGGGAAGAAAAAGGGGAACTTCAAGAAGAACGGCAAGCAAGTTGCTGCTCAAGAGAAGAAACCCAAGTCTGGACCTAAGCCTGAAACTGAGTGCTTCTACTGCAAGCAGACTGGTCACTGGAAGCGGAACTGCCCCAAGTATTTGGCGGATAAGAAGGATGGCAACGTGAACAAAGGTATATGTGATATACATGTTATTGATGTGTACCTTACTAGAGCTCGCAGTAGCACCTGGGTATTTGATACTGGTTCTGTTGCTAATATTTGCAACTCGAAACAGGGACTACAGAATAAGCGGGCACTAGCAAAGGACGAGGTGACGATGCGCGTGGGAAACGGTTCCAAAGTCGATGTGATCGCAGTCGGCACGCTACCTCTACATCTACCTTCGGGATTAATATTAGACCTAAGTAATTGTTATTTGGTGCCAGCGTTGAGCATGAACATTATATCTGGATCTTGTTTAATGCGAGACGGTTATTCATTTAAATCAGAGAATAATGGTTGTTCTATTTATATGAGTAATATCTTTTATGGTCATGCACCCTTGAAGAGTGGTCTATTTTTATTGAATCTCGATAGTAGTAATACACATATTCATAATGTTGAACCAAAAGATGCAGAGTTGATAATGAAAGTGCAACTTATTTGTGGCACTGTCGTTTAGGTCATATCGGTATAAAGCGCATGAAGAAACTCCATACCGATGGACTTTTGGAACCACTTGATTATGAATCACTTGGTACTTGCGAACCGTGCCTCATGGGCAAGATGACTAAAACACCGTTCTCCGGTACTATGGAGAGAGCAACAGATTTGTTGGAAATCATACATACCGATGTATGTGGCCCGATGAATATTGAGGCTCGTGGCGGATATCGTTATTTTCTCACCTTCACAGATGATTTAAGCAGATATGGGTATATTTACTTAATGAAACATAAGTCTGAAACATTTGAAAAGTTCAAAGAATTTCAGAGTGAAGTTGAAAATCATCGTAACAAGAAAATAAAGTTTCTACGATCTGATCGTGGAGGAGAATATTTGAGTTACGAGTTTGGTGTACATTTGAAAAACTGTGGAATAGTTTCGCAACTCACGCCACCCGGAACACCACAGCGTAATGGTGTGTCTGAACGTCGTAATCGTACTTTACTAGATATGGTGCGATCTATGATGTCTCTTACTGATTTACCGCTATCATTTTGGGGATATGCTTTAGAGACAGCCGCATTCACGTTAAATAGGGCACCATCAAAATCCGTTGAGACGACGCCTTATGAACTGTGGTTTGGCAAGAAACCAAAGTTGTCGTTTCTTAAAGTTTGGGGCTGCGATGCTTATGTGAAAAAGCTTCAACCTGATAAGCTCGAACCCAAATCGGAGAATTTTGTCTTCATAGGATACCCAAAGGAAACTGTTGGGTACACCTTCTATCACAGATCCGAAGGCAAAACATTCGTTGCTAAGAATGGATCATTTCTAGAGAAGGAGTTTCTCTCAAAAGAAGTGAGTGGGAGGAAAGTAGAACTTGACGAGGTAACTGTACCTGCTCCCTTACTGGAAAGTAGTTCATCACAGAAAACTGTTTCAGTGACACCTACACCAGTTAGTGAGGAAGCCAATGATAATGATCATGAAACTTCAGATCAAGATACTACTGAACCGCGTAGATCAACCAGAGTAAGATCCGCACCAGAGTGGTACGGTAATCCTGTTCTGGAGGTCATGCTACTAGATCATGATGAACCTACGAACTATGAAGAAGCGATGGTGAGCCCAGATTTCGTAAAGTGGCTTGAAGCCATGAAATCTGAGATGGGATCCATGTATGAGAACAAAGTATGGACTTTGGTTGACTTGCCCGATGATCGGCAAGCAATTGAGAATAAATGGATTTTAAGAAGAAGACTGACGCTGATGGTAATGTTACTGTCTACAAAGCTCGACTTGTCGCAAAAGGTTTTCGGCAAGTTCAAGGAATTGACTACGATGAGACCTTCTCACCCGTAGCGATGCTTAAGTCCGTCCGAATCATGTTAGCAATTGCCGCATTTTATGATTATGAAATTTGGCAAATGGATGTCAAAACTGCATTCCTGAATGGATTTCTGGAAGAAGAGTTGTATATGATGCAACCAGAAGGTTTTGTCGATCCAAAGGGAGCTAACAAATTGTGCAAGCTCCAGCGATCCATTTATGGACTGGTGCAAGCCTCTCGGAGTTGGAATAAACGTTTTGATAGTGTGATCAAAGCATTTGGTTTTATACAGACTTTCGGAGAAGCCTGTATTTACAAGAAAGTGAGTGGGAGCTCTGTAGCATTTCTGATATTATATGTGGATGACATATTACTGATTGGAAATGATATAGAATTTCTGGATAGCATAAAGGGATACTTGAATAAAAGTTTTTCAATGAAAGACCTCGGTGAAGCTGCTTACATATTAGGCATTAAGATCTATAGAGATAGATCAAGACGCTTAATTGGACTTTCACAAAGCACATACCTTGACAAAATTTTGAAGAAGTTCAAAATGGATCAAGCGAACAAAGGGTTCTTGCCTGTGTTACAAGGTGTGAAATTGAGTAAGACTCAATGCCCGACCACTGCAGAAGATAGAGAGAATATGAAAGATGTTCCCTATGCATCAGCCATAGGCTCTATCATGTATGCAATGCTGTGTACCAGACCTGATGTGTGCCTGGCTATAAGTTTAGCAGGGAGGTACCAAAGTAATCCAGGAATGGATCACTGGACAGCGGTCAAGAACATCCTGAAATACCTGAAAAGGACTAAGGATATGTTTCTCGTATATGGAAGTGACAAAGAGCTCATCGTAAAAGGTTACGTTGATGCAAGCTTTGACACTGATCCGGACGATTCTAAATCGCAAATCGGATACGTGTTTACATTAAACGGTGGAGCTGTCAGTTGGTGCAGTTCTAAACAAAGCGTCGTAGCAGGATCTACATGTGAAGCGGAATACATAGCTGCTTCGGAAGCAGCAAATGAAGGAGTCTGGATGAAGGAGTTCATATCCGATCTAGGTGTCATACCTAGTGCATCGGGTCCAATGAAAATCTTTTGTGACAATACTGGTGCAATTGCCTTGGCAAAGGAATCCAGATTTCACAAAAGGACCAAACACATCAAGAGACGCTTCAACTCCATCCGGGATCTAGTCCAGGTGGGAGACATAGAGATTTGCAAGATACATACGGATCTGAATGTTGCAGACCCGTTGACTAAGCCTCTTCCACGAGCAAAACATGATCAGCACCAAAGCTCCATGGGTGTTAGATTCATTACAGTGTAATCTAGATTATTGACTCTAGTGCAAGTGGGAGACTGAAGGAAATATGCCCTAGAGGCAATAATAAAGTTATTATTTATTTCCTTATAATCATGATAAATGTTTATTATTCATGCTAGAATTGTATTTACCGGAAACATAATACATGTGTGAATACATAGACAAACAGAGTGTCACTAGTATGCCTCTACTTGACTAGCTCGTTAATCAAAGATGGTTATGTTTCCTAACCATGAACAATGAGTTGTTATTTGATTAACGAGGTCACATCATTAGTAGAATGATCTGATTGACATGACCCATTCCATTAGCTTAGCACCCGATCGTTTAGTATGTTGCTATTGCTTTCTTCATGAATTATACATGTTCCTATGACTATGAGATTATGCAACTCCCGTTTACCGGAGGAACACTTTGGGTACTACCAAACGTCACAACGTAACTGGGTGATTATAAAGGAGTACTACAGGTGTCTCCAATGGTCGATGTTGGGTTGGCGTATTTCGAGATTAGGATTTGTCACTCCGATTGTCGGAGAGGTATCTCTGGGCCCTCTCGGTAATACACATCACATAAGCCTTGCAAGCATTACAACTAATATGTTAGTTGTGAGATGATGTATTACGGAACGAGTAAAGAGACTTGCCGGTAACGAGATTGAACTAGGTATTGGATACCGACGATCGAATCTCGGGCAAGTAACATACTGATGACAAAGGGAACAACGTATGTTGTTATGCGGTCTGACCGATAAAGATCTTCGTAGAATATGTAGGAGCCAATATGGGCATCCAGGTCCCGCTATTGGTTATTGACCAGAGACGTGTCTCGGTCATGTCTACATTGTTCTCGAACCCGTAGGGTCCGCACGCTTAAGGTTACGATGACAGTTATATTATCAGTTTATGCATTTTGATGTATCGAAGGTTGTTCGGAGTCCCGGATGTGATCACGAACATGACGAGGAGTCTCGAAATGGTCGAGACATAAAGATTGATATATTGGAAGTCTATGTTTGGACATCGGAAGTGTTCCGGGTGAAATCGGGATTTTACCGGGTTACCGGGAGGTTACCGGAACCCCCCGGGAGCCATATGGGCCATCATGGGCCTTAGTGGAAAGGAGAAAGGGGCAGCCCAAAGGGGCTGCGCGCCTCCCCCCTTCCCCTAGTCCTATTAGGACTAGGAGAGGTGGCCGGCCACCCCTCTCCCTCTTTCCCCCTTGGGAATCCTAGTTGGAATAGGATTGGGGGGGGAGTCCTACTCCCGGTAGGAGTAGGACTCCTCCTGCGCCTCTCCCTCTTGGCCGGCGCCCCCTTTCCCCTTGGCTCCTTTATATACGGAGGCAGGGGCACCTCTAAACACACAAGTTGACACAAGTTGATCCACGTGATCGATTCCTTAGCCGTGTGCGGTGCCCCCTGCCACCATATTCCTCGATAATACTGTAGCGGAGTTTAGGCGAAGCCCTGCTGCTGTAGTTCATCAAGATCGTCACCACGCCGTCGTGCTGACGAAACTCTTCCCCGACACTTTGCTGGATCGGAGTCCGGGGATAGTCATCGAGCTGAACGTGTGCTCGAACTCGGAGGTGCCGTAGTTTCGGTGCTTGATCGGTTGGATCGTGAAGACGTACGACTACTTCCTCTACGTCGTGTCATCGCTTCTGCAGTCGGTCTGCGTTGGGTACGTAGACAACACTCTCCTCTCGTTGCTATGCATCACATGATCCTGTGTGCGCGTAGGAAATTTTTTGAAATTACTACGAAACCCAACAATTCGTCCATTAGGAGTAGAGATTATCATATTTGAGATTTCTAAGTTTATAGCCTTATCATACGTGGATTAATTGTGATTGATTACCATAAATACGTTGGGTATTGTCGGCCAGACGAGAAAGAGAAAAACCGGTGGGAGGGGGGTGGTGGGAGGTGGGACGAAGAAAAACCGGTTGAAAATAAACCGGTTGAAATTAAACCGGTTGAAAGTGGGGGGACTATTCAACCAATTCGTCCATTAGAAGTAGAGATGTTATTTTGGCCGAAGTTTTAGAGACACACCTTTATTTTCTTCTCTTGCTAGTTCATCTATGATCTCTTTCTATTGAGTAATCATTTCGTCCCGTAATCTAAGACTATTTTTCATGCTAACATGGCTTGCAAAACGGTCTTACATTATGGGATGTAGGAAGTACTAGTCTTCAGTTGAGAGAGAATAAACCGAACTATGTAATGGTTTCTTTTGTTATGTTGTAGCCTACCTTGCTTGAAAATTTGTTATAAATTATAAGGAAAAAATAATCTTATTTAGCTCAAAATTAGCTTGAGATCGACTCGAAATCGCTACAAGCTGAGCAGGAGCCACTTTCTATGGCTCCACCTTAAATTTTGCTCTCTTTGAGCTCGCTCAAATTTTATTATAAGTTGAGTTGAGCCTAATCCAACTTGCTCGAACACGACTGGTTTGCAGCCCTAGGGGAGAGTGATACGTCTCAAACGTGTCTATAAATTTTTTATTGTTCCATGCTATTATGTTATCACTTATATATATATATATATATATATATTATGGCATTTAATATTATTTTTTAGACTAACCTATTAATTTAGTGCCCAGTGTCAGTTTCTGTTTTCTGCATGTTTTTGGTTTCACTGGAAATCAATATCTAGGAAGGTCTTAATATGATGCCAATTTCTACGGCTTTTTTCTGGATGACAAAGGACTCTAGAAGCTTCATGGGACGACAAGACAACCCACCATGTGTCCACACGGCCAGGTGGCTTGCCCTCGGCCTAGGGCGAGTGGGGTTGATGTCGCTTGAACTACATCAGTATTCTCCAAATAGGAAGGGATGATGCAACACAACTACGGTAGGTATTTTCCTCAGTTATGAAACTAAGGTATCAATTCAGTAGAAGAACCAAGTATCACTATTTAAACGGTACCTGCACACAAAGAGCAAATACTTGCAACCCGACGCGTATATGGGGTTTTCAATCCCTTCTTCAGGTAACGACGCCAGAAATTGTCAAGTTGATGGGATAAAATTATGATAGATTGGATAAATAGATCGCAAAATAAAAGATGCAAATAAAAAGCACAGCAACGTATTTTTGGGTTTTTAGACTAATAGATCTGAAAATAAAAGTGGCAAATAATAGACCGGGAAGCAAATATGATAAAGAATAGACCCGGGGCCGTAGATTTCACTAGTGGCTTCTCTCAAGAAATAGCCCACGGTGGGTAAACTAATTACTGTTGGGTAATTGATAGAACTTCAAATAATCATGACGATATCCAGGCAATGATCAATATATAGGCATCACGTCCAAGATTAGTAGACCGACTCCTGCCTGCATCTAGTACTATTACTCCACACATCGACCACTATCCAACATGTATATAGTGTATTAAGTTCATGGAGAAATGGAGTAATGCAATAAGAACGATGACATGATGTAGACAAGATCTATTCATATAGGAATATACCCCATCTTGTTATCCTTAATAGCAATGATCAATACGTGTCTTGCTGCCCCTTCTGTCTCTGGGAAAGAACACTGCACGACCGAACCCATCACAAAGCACCTCTTTCCATGGCAAGAAAAATCGATCTAGTTGGCCTAACTAAACCAATGATTCGAAGAAGAAATACGAGGCTATAAATAATCATGCATATAAGAGATCAAAAGAAGACTCAAATAACTTTCATGGATAAAATGGATCTGATCATAAACTCAAAGTTCATCGGATCCCAGTAAACACACCGCAAAAAGAGTTACATCAAATAGATCTCCAAGAGACCATTGTATTGAGAACCAAAAGAGAAAGATGAAGCCATCTAGCTGTTGCCTACGGACCCGTAGGTCTACAATGAACTACTCACGCATCATCGGAGAGGCAACAATGAGGATGATGAACCCCTCCGTGATGGTGTTTAGATTGGATCTCGTGGTTCTGGAACTTGCGACGGCTGGAATTGTGTTTCGTTGACTCCCCTAGGGTTTTTGAAATATTTGGGTACTTCTTTGGACCATGTTGTTCCTTCTGGTCCGAAAAAATTCTTCAAAAGGTTTTGCTGCGTTTGGACTCCGTTTGGTATTGATTTTCTGTGAAGTAAAAAAACAAGCAAAAAAACAGCAACTGGCACTGGGCATTATGCCAATAGATTAGTCCCAAAAAATGATATAAAGTTGCTATAAAATGATTGTAAAACTTCCAAGAATGATAATATAACAGTATGGAACATGAAAAGATTACAGATACATTGGAGACGTATCAGGAGCCCACCACAACTATCATGCCTCCATTCCACCGTCATGAATACCTATAAATACCAAAACCCTTTGCTATATTGTTAGAAGAATTTTACCGCGGCAGTAAGTTCCTATTTCGCGAAGATCCAATATGGAGGCCTGTTCTAGAGCTCTGCCAGAGGTGGAATCCATTGCTAGAGGCTTCTTCATCAACCTTGTTCCCTTCATGATCATGTGTTAGTAGTTCCATTAGGACCTTAGGGTCCATAGTAGTAGCTAGATCTCTCTCTCTCTCTCTCTCTCTCTCTCTCTCTCGGATCTTCAATACAAAGTTCCATTGAGCTCCTCACATGATTGGTATCTATTCAATGTAATTTTTAATGTATTTGTTGAGACATGATGAATTGCTACATTATGGATCAGATTATTCATTGAAATCAACTGAATATTTTGAGGTTTTCTCGTTGTATAATTAAATAGCTTTGCATGCTCTTCGATATATCTACCTTCTTTGGCCATGTTTGATGGGTTTTTTCTTCAGAGGGAGTGGTGCTTTGTAGTGGGTTCAATCTTGCATAGCTCTAACCCGATGACAATAAGGGCCAAGACACGTATTGTATTGTTGCCACTAAGGATATGATTGGTGTTTTTCTGTCTATATTATGTCATCTTGCTTATTGCGATGCTCTCTTTCTCATAAACATAATACCTCGAGATGCATGTTGGATAGAGGTTTTGGGGTGGAGTATTAGTAGTAGACCTAGTTGGATTAACGGTCTACTTATCACAGACATAATGCCTATATGATATTATACCATTCATGGCTTGCCTATAAATATTGCAATGTTAATCGGTGCTCAACTGTGATTTGTTTACCATGTCACTATCTTGTTTGCTTTGGGAGAGATGTCACTAGTGAACATATATATGCCCTCGTGGGACTATTCTGCACTATTAAATTCTTCTACACAATTGCTATCTTTATTTTGCTGTGTTACCTTGCTACTATTTATCTCTATCACTTACACTTTAATCTTGTAACCCTCTTGCCCTACCGGGATGAGTGCGTTTGTTTTTTGTGTGCAAGTGCTCTTCACTTTGTTAGCTTGGGGGACTCCTACTAGATTGATAACCTTGGCTTTCTAACCGAGGGGAATACTTGTTGTTGGGATACTTTACCCTTCCTCTTAGGGGAATCCCAACAACTAGGGCTGGAATGCGAGCCGAGTCAAGCGAGCTCGGCTCGACTCGCTAGAGCTCGCTTTGTTAACGAGCTAGCTCAACCCGACTCATTACTATAACGAGTTTAAATCCAAGATTGGCTCGACTCGTGTAGCTGGCGAGCTAGCTCGTTTAGCTTGTTAAGCTTGTTTTAGATATGAACATAAAACCTTATGAATGTGATAAAAAATTATTAATTGGGATTGTGATACGTCTCCGTCGTATCTACTTTTCCAAACACTTTTGCCCTTGTTTTGGACTCTAACTTGCACGATTTGAATGGAACTAACCCGGTCTGACGTTGTTTTCAGCAGAATTGCCATGGTGTTATTTATGTGCAGAAACAAAAGTTCTTGGAATGACCTGAAACTCCACGGAGGTTATTTTTGGAAATAATAAAAAATATTGGCGAAAGAATCAAGGCCAGGGGGCCCACCACCTGTCCACGAGGGTGGGGGCGCGCCCCCTGCCTCGTGGGCCCCCTGGAGCTCCACCGACCTGAACTCCAACTCCATATATTCGTGTTCGTGGAGAAAAAAATCAGAGAGAAAGATTCATCGCGTTTTATGATATGGAGCCGCCGCTAAGCCCTAAACTCTCTCAGGAGGGCTGATCTGGAGTCTGTTCGGGGCTCCGGAGAGGGGAATCCGTCGCCATCGTCATCATCAACCATCCTCCATCACCAATTTCATGATGCTCACCGCCGTGCGTGTGTAATTCCATCGTAGGCTTGCTGGATGGTGATGGGTTGGATGAGATTTATCATGTAATCGAGTTAGATTTGTTAGGGTTTGATCCCTAGTATCCACTATGTTCTGAGATTGATGTTGCTATGACTTTGCGATGCTTAATGCTTGTCACTAGGGCCCGAGTGCTATTATTTCAGATCTGAACCTATTATGTTTTCATGAATATATGTGAGTCCTTGATCCTATCTTGCAAGTCTATAGTCACCTACTATGTGTTATGATCCGGCAACCCCGAAATGACAATAATCGGGACCACTCCCGGTGATGACCATAGTTTGAGGAGTTCATGTATTCACTATGTGTTAATGCTTTGGTCCGGTACTCTATTAAAAGGAGGCCTTAATATCCCTTAGTTTCCATTAGAACCCCGCTGCCACGGGAGGGTAGGACAAAATATGTCATGCAAGTTCTTTTCCATAAGCACGTATGACTATATTCGGAATACATGCCTACATTACATTGATGAATTGGAGCTAGTTCTGTGTCACCCTATGTTATGATTGTTACATGATGAACCGCATCCGGCATAATTCTCCATCACCGATCCAATGCCTACGAGCTTTTCACATATTGTTCTTCGCTTATTTACTTTTCGTTGCTACTATTACAATCACTACAAAACCCAAAAATATTACTTTTGCTAATGTTACCGTTACTTCCATATTACTTTGCTACTAAATACTTTGCTGCAGATACTAAGTTATCCAGGTGTGGTTGAATTGACAACTCAACTGCTAATACTTGAGAATATTCTTTGGCTCCCCTTGTGTTGAATCAATAAATTTGGGTTGAATACTCTACCCTCGAAAACTGTTGCGATCCCCTATACTTGTGGGTTATCAGAATGTAACATGTACATATTAAGCATGTATGATGTTCACAAACAATTCTAAGTATCTTAACTTACAATTGTGAGTACCAGCAACATGTCAGCAAGTCAGTAGCATGTACATTTCCACAATAATCAGCAAGCCAGTAACATGTACATGACCACAATTCCACATACAATGGTACATGACCACAATAATGAGCAAGTTAGTGACATGCACATGACCCGAGAGGTGGGTTTACGCGCCACTGCCGCTCTCGTGAACTCTTGATTCATAAATAGAGGAGACAAGAGGGGGATCTACAGACTGGTCTCTCGCTATTACACTAGGGATGGAAGGAGAGGAATCATGGCGTGCATCTCCTTCGCGGCCGAGCCTAGTGTTTTGAGGATGGGCCTTGTGTTGTGCCTATGCGACTGGCATGGGATGCAAGGTCGTGCTGGGTGGCTGATTTTTATACCGAGCCTAACGAGTTACATGAGTACTCGTGAACTCGACGTGTTTAACTTGGTTTATAAACGATCTTAAAATAAAGCTCGACTCGACTCGTTATTCATCGACTTTTAGTCGATTCGAGCCGAGTCACGAGTTATTAGTTTAAAAGATGTTTGGTATAGAATTTGTGATGCTCAAAATAGGTCCACTCATAAGCAATCTACTATGATTCTTCTTAGGAATTTCTATGTTGGCGTTACTAGTTGGTATAGGTTTGTCTTGGATACTCTAATAGGAGGGAATTTCTTGGGTAGTCATTGAAGGAAATATGCCCTAGAGGCAATAATAAAGTTGTTATTTTATATTTCCTTATATCATGATGAATGTTTATTATTCATGCTAGAATTGTATTAACCGGAAACTTGATACATGTGTGGATACATAGACAAAACATAGTGTCCCTAGTAAGCCTCTACTAAACTAGCTCATTAATCAAAGATGGTTAAGTTTCCTAATCATAGACATGTGTTGTCATTTGATGAACAAGATCACATAATTAGGAGAATGATGTGATGGAGAAGACCCATCCGTTAGCTTAGCATAATGATTGTTAAGTTTTATTGGTATTGCTTTCTTCATGGCATATACATATTCCTTCGACTATGAGATTATGCAACTCCCGGATACCAGAGGAATACCTTGTGTGCTATCAAATGTCACAACGTAGCTGGGTGATTATAAAGATGCTCTATAGGTATCTCCGAAGGTGTTTGTTGGGTTGGCATAGATCGAGATTAGGATTTATCCCTCCGAATATCGGAGAGGTATCTCTGGGCCCTCTCGGTAATGCACATCATAATAAGCCTTGCAAGCAATGTGACTAATGAATTAGTTGCGGGATGATGTATTACGGAACGAGTAAAGAGACTTGCCGGTAACGAGATTGAACTAGGTATGAAAATACCGACGATCGAATCTCGGGCAAGTAACATACCAATGACAAAGGGAATAATGTATGTTGTCATTAGGGTACGACCGATAAGGATCTTCGTGTTGGGAAACGTAGCATGCAATTTCAAAAAAATTCCTATGCTCACGTAAGATCTATCTAGGAGATGCATAGCAACGAGAGGGGGAGAGTGTGTCCACGTACCCTCGTAGACCAAAAGCGGAACATGATCCAACCGACACTACTAGAAAAAGGCCTACTAATGGCGCACCGGTTTTGCCTACTAATGACGCACTGCACCATTAGTATAGCCCAAGGTGCGCCATTTTTTTCAGAATTTTTTTTTCAAATTTTTTTCTTAATCTCAGGTCACTAT
Organism: Triticum aestivum; assembly: GCF_018294505.1. Taxonomy (NCBI): domain Eukaryota; kingdom Viridiplantae; phylum Streptophyta; class Magnoliopsida; order Poales; family Poaceae; genus Triticum; species Triticum aestivum. The sequence goes on from NC_057798.1 coordinate 783,586,355, forward strand.
GGCTTAATCTCAGGTCAATATGCTTAAACTCAGGTCAAATCGCACTCCGTGGTCAAACTTCCCGAAAGGTCACCCATCCTCACACTACTCCAGCCCAAGCACGCTTAACTTCAGAGTTCTATCCAAGCCCAGCAACAGCTCACTTCACAAGCACTTGTTGATATATCTAGCATATCAATCTTATTATACCTTGCTGATGTCTAGGACTTTGTTCATGTTCATGACTATGATGAAATTTTGAAAAGTATTTCAAACTTCCCGGTCATATTACGTATCATTTTTTGAAAAAAATTCAAAAAAAAATTCAAAACCATTTTTTTTCTATTACTAGTGGCGCACCACATCCATGGTGCGCCACTAGTAAGTTTGAAATTATTTGAATTTTTTTGCCTCTAGATCTTGAAAGCCCCGTAACTTTTTTCTGTTAGGTTTTTGGGGATTTTGAAAATGTAACTTTTCGAGTAGATGATTTTTCATATAAAAAATTTTTTAATCCGAGTTCGTATGCAAAAGTTATGGCCATTTTACAAATTTCCAGAGAGATTTTGCAAATAAAGTCGAAATTCATATTTGTAAATTTTCCCAACAACTAGAACACATATCACATGGGAAACTTATTTTCTTTTATTTTTTTGACATTTTTATCATTTCTTTTATTTTTTAAACTAAAAAGGCGGTCCACCGGGGGGTGCATTCGGGAACTTTTGGGACATGTTAGTAATGGCGCACCGTGGGGTGGTGCGCCATTACTAGTATTACTAGTTAAACTAGTAATGGCGCACCACACCCACGGTGCGCCATTACTAGTTTTGAAAAGAAAAAAAGAAAAAAAAATGAATTTTTTTTTGAAAAAAACTTAGTAATGGCGCACCTATGGACAGTGCGCCATTACTGCGCACTGTCCACAGGTGCGCCATTACTGCGCACTGTCCACAGGTGCGCCATTACTAACATTTTTTTATTTTTTTTCAAAACTACTAGTGGCGCACGGTGGGTGTGGTGCGCCATTACTATGTCAACTAGTAATGGCGCACCACACCCACGGTGCGCCATTAGTAGTTTTGAAAAGATTAAAATATTTTTTTTACTAATGGCGCACCGTTGGATGTGGTGCGCCATTAGTATTTGCACACTAATGGCGCACCAACACATGGTGCGCCATTAGTATTTAGTAATGGCGCACCACATGTATAGTGCGCCATTAGTGTCCATCCCATCTATAGCCCTTTTCCTAGTAGTGCGATCCAAGTACCGAATGTACGACACCTCCGTGTTTAGCACACGTTCAGCTTGATGACGTCCCTTGAACTCTTGATCCAGTAGAGGGTCGACGAAGAGTTCCATCAGCACGACAGCGTGGTGACGGTGTTGGTGATGTGATCCACGCAGGGCTTCGCCTAAGTACTACGACGAGTATGATCGGAGGAGTAAACTGTGAAGGGGGGCACCGCACACGACTAAGAGAACAATTGATGTGCCTTTGGGGTGCCCCCTGCCCCCATATATAAAGGAGGGGAGGAGGAGGCCGGCGGCCAGGAGGGGCGCGCCATGGGGGGAGTCCTACTAGGACTCCTAGTTCTAGTAGGATTCGCCCCCCCCCTTTTCCTTTCTCCGCCGGAGGAAAAAGGAAGGAGAGGGAGAGGGAGAGGGAAAGGGGGGCGTCGCCCCCTCCCCCCAGTCCAATTCGGACTGCCATGGGGGGGCATCCCTTGCGGCCCTCCTCTCTCTCCAGTAAGGCCCACTAAGGCCCAATATTTCCCCGAGGGGTTCCAGTAACCCCTCGGTACTCCGGTAAAGTAACCGAATCACTCGGAATCATTCCGATGTCCGAATACAACCTTCCAATATATGAATCTTTACCTCTCGACCATTTCAAGACTCCTCGTCATGTCTGTGATCTCATGCAGACTCCGAACAAACTCCGGTCACCAAAACACACAACTCATAATACAAATCGTCATTGAACGTTAAGCGTGCGGACCCTACGGGTTCGAGAACTATTTTGACATGACCGAGACACATCTCCGGTAAATAACCAATAGCGAAACCTGGATGCTCATATTGGCTCCTACATATTCTACGAAGATCTTTATCGGTCAAACCACATAACAACATACGTCATTCCCTTTGTCATCGGTATGTTACTTGCCCGAGATTCGATCATCGATATCATCCTACCTAGTTCAATCTCGTTACCGGCAAGTCTCTTTACTCGTTCTTTAATGCAACATCCCGCAACTAACCCATTAGTCACATTGCTTGCAAGACTTATAGTGATGTGCATTACCGAGAGGGCCAAGAGATACCTCTCGGATACACGGAGTGACAAATCCTAATCATGATCTATGTGAACCCAACAAACACCTTCGGAGGCACCTGTAGAGCATCTTTATAGTCAACCAGTTATGTTGTGACGTTTGATAGCACACAAGGTGTTCCTCCGGTATTTGGGAGCTGCATAATCTCATAGTCAGAGGAATATGTATAAGTCATGAAGAAATCAATAGCAATAAAACTAAACGATCATAATGCTAAGCTAAAGGATGGGTCTTGTCCATCACATCATTCTCTAATGATGTGATCCCGTTCATCAAATGATAACACATGTCTATGGTTAGGAAACTTAACCATCTTTGATTAATGAGCTAGTAAAGTAGAGGCATACTAGGGACACTATGTTTTGTCTATGTATTCACACATGTACTAAGTTTCTGGTTAATACAATTCTAGCATGAATAACAAACATTTATCATGTTATAAGGAAATATAAATAACAACTTTATTATTGCTTCTAGGGCATATTTCCTTCGGTCTCTGACTTGCACTAGAGCCAATAATCTAGATTACATAGTAATGATTCTAACACCCATGGAGTCTTGGTGTTGATCATGTTTTGCTCGTGGAAGAGGCTTAGTCAACAGGTCTGCAACATTCAGATCCGTATGTATTTTGCAAATCTCTATGTCTCCCTCCATGACTTGATCGCGGATGGAATTGAAGCATCTCTTGATGTGTTTGGTTCTCTTGTGAAATCTGGATTCCTTCGCCAAGGCAATTGCTCCAGTATTGTCACAAAAGATGTTCATTGGACCCGATGCACTAGGTATTACACCTAGATCGGATATGAACTCCTTCATCCAGATTCCTTCATTTGCTGCTTCCGAAGCAGCTATGTACTCCGCTTCACCCGTATATCCCACCACGACGCTCTTCTTGGAACTGCACCAACTGACATCTCCACCATTCAATATTAATACATATCTGATTTGTGACTTAGAGTCATCCGGATCAGTGTCAAAGCTTGCATCGACGTAACCATTTACGACGAGCTCTTTGTAACCTCCGTAAACGAGAAACATATTGTTAGTCCTTCTCAGGTATTTCAGGATGTTCTTGACCGTTGTCCAATGATCCACTCCTGGATTACTTTGGTACCTCCCTGCTAAACTTATAGCATGGCACACATCAGGTTTGGTACACAACATTGCATACATGTGATAACCCACAAGTATAGGGGGTCGCAAAAGTTTTTGAGGGTAGAGTATTCAACCCAAATTGATAGATTTGACACAAGGGGAGCCAAAGAATATTCGAAGGTATTAGTAGCTGAGTTTTCAATTTAACCACACCTGGAGATTAATTATCTGCAGCAAGTAATTAGTAGCATAGTAGTTTGATAGTTTTGATAATAGTGACTGCAGCAACGGTAACGGTAATAGTGATAGCAGTAATTTTGTAGCAAGTGTAACAGTGATGATAGCAATAGTAATGCAGCAAGAACAATATAAGATAAATTCGTAGGCATTGGATCGGTGACTTGTTGGATGATATTCATCATGAGACAGTTATAACCTTGGGCGATACGCCACTAGCTCCAGTTCATTGTTATAATGTAGGCATGTATTCCATAAATAGTCATACGTGCTTATGGAAAGAACTTGCATGACATCTTTTGTCCTACCCCCCCGTGGCAGCGAGGTCCATATTGGAAACTAAGGGATATTAAGGCCTCCTTTTAATAGAGAACCAGAACAAAGCATTAACACATAGTGAATACATGAACTCCTCAAACTACGGTCATCACCAGGAGTGGTCTCGACTATTGTCACTCCGGGGTTGCCGAATCATAACACGTAGTAGGTGACTATAACTTGCAAGATCGAATCTAAAACATGGATATAATCTCTGTTGGAAAAGGCAGTGCCTAGGAGGCGCTTAGGCACGCCTAGGCGCTAGGCAATGGCCAAACGCCTCGCCTAGGGCATAGGCAGAAGTCTAGGTAGAGGAAAAAAGAAATTCTCTACCCAAGCAAGAAATCATGACATATTGCACTGATATGCCAAAAGGGCCATATTCCAATCATAGTAGCAGGTAGTTAACATACTTATATGCCCTAAATTAATAAAATACACATATAATAGCCACATATACATGCTAATAGTAAAAAAAATATAACCGCCTAGGCTGCGCCTAGGGCGCTTAAGCAACGCTTAGGCACTAGGCGAAGGCCAACCGCCTCGCTTACGCCTACCGCTTTTTCCAACCTTGGATATAATGATGAATTCATAAACAGTTCAGATCTGAGTTCATGGCACCCGGGCCCAAAGTGACAAGCATTAAGCATAGCAAAGTCATAGCAACATCAACCTAAGAACATAGTGGATACTAGGGATCAAGCCCTAACAAAACTAACTCGATTACATGATGAATCTCATCCAACTCCTCACCGACCAGCGAGCCTACGAAGGAATTACTCACTCCCGGTGGGGAGCATCATGAAATTGGCGATGGAGATGGGTTGGTGATGACGAAGAACGAAGATACCCCTCTCTGGAGCCCCAAACGGACTCCAGATCTGGCTTACAGATGAAGAACAGGAGGTGACGACAACTCCGTCTTGTGGAACACGATAATTCTTTCTACCCAATTTTTTCTGGAAATATGTGATTTTATAGCATCGAAATCAGGGTCTACGGGGCCACCAGGTGGAGACAACCCACCTGGGCGCGCCAGGAGATGGGGGCGCGCCTTGGTGGGTTGTGCCCACCCAGGTGCCCCTCTCTGGCAGGTCTTGGCTCCAGAAATTCTCTTTTATTCCATAAAAATTCCTCGCAAAGTTTCATTCCATTCCGAGAATTTTTATTTCTGCACAAAAACAACACCATGGTAGTTTTGCTGAAAACATCGTCAGTCCGGGGTTAGTTCATTCAAATCATGCAAATTGGAGTCCAAAACAAGAGGAAAAGCGTTTGGAAAAGTAGATACATTGGAGACGTATCAACATGATAGAACCTAATGTTGAGGCATAGGGAATGACTTTCATTTTCTCTCTATCTTCTGCAGTGGTCGGGCATTGAGTCTGACTCAACTTCACACCTGTTAACACAGGCAAGAACCCTTTCTTTGACTGATCCATTTTGAACTTCTTCCAAACTTTATTAAGGTATGTGCTTTGTGAAAGTCCAATTAAGCGTCTTGATCTATCTCTATAGATATTGATGCCCAATATATAAGCAGCTTCACCGAGGTCTTTCATTGAAAAATTCTTATTCAAGTATCCTTTTATGATATCCAGAAATTCTGTATCATTTCCAATCAGCAATATGTTATCCACATATAATATTAGAAATGCTACAGAGCTCCCACTCACTTTCTTGTAAATAGAGGCTTCTCTAAAAGTCTGTATAAAGCCATATGCTTTGATCACACTGTCAAACCATATATTCCAACTCCGAGAGGCTTGCATCAGTCCATAAATGGATCGCTGGAGCTTGTAGACTTTGTTAGCACCTTTAGGATCGACAAAACCTTCTGGTTGCATCATATAAAACTCTTCTTTAAGAAATCCATTAAGGAATGCAGTTTTGACATCCATTTTCCAAATTTCATAATCATAAAATGCGGCAATTGCTAACATGATTCGGATAGACTTAAGCATTACTACGGGTGAGAAGGTCTTATCATAGTCAACTCCTTCAACTTGTCAAAAACTTTCGCAAAAAGTCGAGCTTTATAGACAGTAACATTACTGCCAGCGTCAGTCTTCTTCTTGAAGATCCATTTATATTCTCTATTGCTTGCCGATCATCGGGCAAGTCAACCAAAGTCCATACTTTCTTCTCATACATGGATCCCATCTCGGATTTCGTGGCCTCAAGACACTTTGTGGAATCTGGGCTCATCCTCGCTTCCTCATAGTTCGTAGGTTCGTCATGGTCTAGTAACATGACTTCTAGAATAGTATTACCGTACCACTTTGGTGCGGAACGTACTCTGGTTGACCTACAAGGTTCGGTAGTAACTTGATCTGAAGTTTCATGATCATCATATTAACTTCCTCACTAATTGGTGTAGGCAGTACTGGAACTGATTTCTGTGATGAACTACTTTCCAATTCGGGAGAAGGTACAATTACCTCATCAAGTTCTACTTTGCTCCCACTCACTTCTTTCGAGAGAAACTCCTTCTCTAGAAAGGATCCATTCTTAGCAACGAATATCTTGCCTTCGGATATGTGATAGCAGGTGTAACCAACAATTTTCTTTGGGTATCCTATGAAGACGCATTTCTCCGATTTGGGTTCGAGCTTATCAGGTTGAAGCTTTTTCACATAAGCATAGTAGCCCCAAACTTTAAGAAACGACAGCTTAGGTTTCTTGCCAAACCATAGTCCATATGGTGTCATCTCAACGGATTTAGATGGAACCCTATTTAACGTGAATGCAACCGTCTCTAAAGCATAACCCCAAAACTATAGTGTTAAATCGGCAAGAGACACAATAGATCGCACCATATCTAATAAAGTACGGTTACGATGTTTGGACACACCATTACGCTGTGGTGTTGCAGGTGGCGTGAGTTGCGAAACTATTCCACATTGTTTCAAATGAAGACCAAACTCATAACTCAAATATTCACCTCCACGATCAGATCGTAGAAACTTTATTTTCTTGTTACGATGATTTTCCAGTTCACTTTGAAATTCTTTGAACCTAATTTTCAAATGTTTCAGACTTATGTTTCATCAAGTAGATATACCCATATCTGCTCAAATCATCTGTGAAGGTCAGAAAATAATGATATCCGCCACGAGCCTCAACACTCATCGGACCACATACATCAATATGTATTATTTCCAATAAGTCAGTTGCTTGCTCCATTGTTTCGGAGAACGGAGTCTTAGTCATCTTGCCCATGAGGCATGGTTTGCAAGAATCAAGTGATTCCAAAAGCCCATCAGCATGGAGTTTCTTCATGCGCTTCACACCAATATGACCTAAACGGCAGTGCCACAAATAAGTTGCACTATCATTATTAACTTTGCATCTTTTGGCTTCAATATTATGAATATGTGTATCACTACAATCGAGATTCAACAAAAATAGACTACTCATCAAGGGTGCATGACCATAAAATATATTACTCATATAAGTAGAACAACCATTACTCTCTGATATAAATGAATAACCATCTTGCATCAAACGAGATCCAGTATAATGTTCATGCTCAACGCTGGCACCAAATAACATTATTTAGGTCTAAAACTAATCCCGATGGTAAATGTAGAGGTAGCGTGCCGACGGCGATCACATCGACTTTGGAACCATTTCCCACGCGCATCGTCACCTCGTCCTTAGCCAATCTTTGTTTAATCCATAGCCCATGTTTCGAGTTGCAAATATGAGCAATAGAACCAGTATCAAATACCCAGGTGCTACTACGAGCATTAGTAAGGTTCACATCAATAACATGTATATCAAATATACCTTTCACTTTGCCATCCTTCTTATCCGCCAAATACTTGGGGCAGTTCTGCTTCGAGTGACCAGTCCCTTTGCAGTAGAAGCACTCAGTTTCAGACTTAGGTCCAGATTTGGGCTTCTTCCCGGGAGTAGCAACTTGCTTACTATTCTTCTTGAAGTTCTCCTTCTTCCCTTTGCCCTTTTTCTTGAAACTAGTGGTCCTGTTAACTATCAACACTTGATGCTCCTTCTTGATTTCTACCTCCGCAGCCTTTAGCATCGCGAAGAGCTCGGGAATTGTCTTATCCACCCCTTGCATAGTATAGTTCATCATGAAGCCTTTATAGCTTGGTGGCAGTGATTGAAGAACTCTGTCAATGACACTATCATCAGGAAGATTAACTCCCAACTGAGTCAAGTGGTTGTGGTACCCAGACATTCTGAGTATGTGTTCACTGACAGAACTGTTCTCCTCCATCTTGCAGCTATAGAACTTGTTGGAGACTTCACATCTCTCATCTCGGGCATTTGCTTGAAGTACTAACTTCAGCTCCTGGAACATCTCATATGCTCCATGACGTTCAAAACGTATTTGAAGTCCCGATTCTAAGCCGTAAAGCATGGCACAATGAACTATCGAGTAGTCATCAACTTTAGTCTGCCAGATGTTCATAATGTCCGGAGTTGATCCTGCAGTGGGCCATGAACCTAGCGGTGCTTCCAGGACGTAATTCTTCTGTGCAGCAATGAGGATAATCCTCAAGTTACGAATCCAGTCCGTGTAGTTGCTACCATCATCTTTCAACTTAGCTTTCTCTAGGAACGCATTAAAATTCAAGGGAACGGTAGCACGAGCCATTGATCTAAACAACATAGATAGATATGCAAAAACTATCAGGTACATAAATTAAAGTTCAATTAATCATATTGATTAAGAACTCCCACTTAGATAGACATCCCTCTAGTCATCTAAATGATCACGTGATCCATATCAACTAAACCATGTCCGATCATCACGTGAGATGGAGTAGTTTTCAATGGTGAACATCTCTATGTTGATCATATCTACTATATGATTCATGTTCGACCTTCCGGTCTCAGTGTTCCGAGGCCATATCTGCATATGCCAGGCTCGTCAAGTTTAACCCGAGTATTCTGCACGAGCAAAACTAGCTTGCACCCTTTGTATGTGAACGTAGAGCTTATCACACCCGATCATCATGTGGTGTCTCCTCACAATGAACTGTAGCAATGGTGCATACTCAGGGAGAACACTTATACCTTGAAATTTAGTGAGGGATCATCTTATAATGCTACCGTCATACTAAGCAAAATAAGATGCATAAAAGATAAACATCACATGCAATCAAAATATATGACATGATATGGCCACCATCATCTTGTGCCTTTGATATCCATCTCCAAAGCACCGTCATGATCTCCATCATCACTGGCTTGACACCTTGATCTCCGTTGTATCATCGTTTTCATGTCACCAACTATTGCTTCTACAACTATCGCTACCACAGAGTGATAAACTAAAGAAATTACATGGCGATTGCATTTCATACAATAAAGCGACAATCATAAGGCTCCTACCAGTTGCCGATAACTTTTACAAAACATGATCATCTCATACAATAACGTATATCACATCATGTCTTGACCATATCACATCACAACATGCCCTGCAAAAACAAGTTATACGTCCTCTACTTTGTTGTTGCAAGTTTTACGTGGCTGCTACGGGCTTCTAGCAAGAACCGTTCTTACCTACGCATCAAAACCACAACGATTTTTCGTCAAGTGTGCTGTTTTAACCTTCAACAAGGACCGGCCATAGTCAAACTCGATTCAACTAAAGTTGGACAAACAGACACCCGCCAGCCACCTATGTGCAAAGCACGTCGGTAGAACCAGTCTCATGAACGCGGTCATGTAATGTCGGTCCGGGCCGCTTCATCCAACAGTACTGCCGAATCAAAGTAAGACGTTGATGGTAAGCAGTATGACTATTATCGCCCACAACTCTTTGTGTTCTACTCATGCATATCATCTACGCATAGACCTGGCTCGGATGCCACTGTTGGGAAATGTAGCATGCAATTTCAAAAAAATTCCTACGCTCACGCAATATCTTGTTGGGGAACGCAGTAATTTGAAAAATTTCCTACGATCACGCAAGATCTATTTAGGAGAAGCATAGCAACGAGTGGGGAGAGTGTGTCCGCGTACCCTCGTAGACCGAATGCGGAAGCGTTTTATCAACGCGGTTGATGTATACGTACGTCTTCACGATCCGACCGATCCTAGCACCGAACGTACGGCACCTCCGTGTTCAGCACATGTTCAGCTCGATGACGTCCCTCATACTCTTGATCCAGTTGAGGCCGAGGGAGAGTTTCATTAGCACGACAGCGTGGTGACGGTGATGATGAAGTTACTGGCGCAGGGCTTCGCCTAAGCACTACGACGATATAACCGAGGTGTGTAACTGTGGAGGGGGCACCGCATATGGCTAAGAGATTGTCTATTGTGCCTTTGGGGTGCCCCCTGCCCCCGTATATAAAGGAGGGGAGGAGGAGGCCAGGGAGAGGGGAGTCCTACTAGGACTCCAGTCCTAGTATGATTTGGCCCCACCCTTTTTTCCTTCTACCGGAGGGGGAAAAGGGGAAGGAGAGGGAGTAGGAGAAGGAAAGGGGGTGGCGCCCCCTTCCCATGTCCAATTCGGCCTCCTCCCTTGTGGGGGGGCGCACCAGCCCCTTGTGGGCTGGTTAGCCTCCCTCCTATGGCCCATAAGGCCCATATCTTTCCCCAGGGGGTTCCGGTAATCTCCCGGTACTCCGAAAAATGCTCGAATCACTCGAAACCATTCCGATGTCCGAATGCAACCTTACAATATATGAATCTTTACCTCTCGACCATTTCGAGACTCCTCCTCATGTCCGTGATCTCATCCGGGACTCCAAACAAACTTCGGTACATCAAACCACATAACTCATAATACAAATCGCCATGGAACGTTAAGCGTGCGGACCCTACGGGTTCGAGAACTATGTAGACATTAGCAAGACACATCTCCGGTCAATAACCAATAGCAGAACCTGGATGCTCATATTAGCTCCTACATATTCTGCGAAGATCTTTATCGGTCAAACTGCATAACAACATACGTTGTTCCCTTTGTCATCGGTATGTTAATTTCCCGAGATTCGATCGTCGGTATCATCATACCTAGTTCAATCTCATTACCGGCAAGTCTCTTTACCTGTTCTGTAATGCATCATCCTGCGACTAACTCAGTCACATTGCTTGCAAGGCTTAGTGTGATGATCGTTACCGAGAGGGCCCAGAGATAACTCTCTGATACATGGAGTGACAAATCCTAATCTTGATCTATGCCAACCCAACAAACACCATCGGAAACACCTGTAGAGAATCTTTAGAATCACCCAGTTACGTTGTGACATTTGATAGCACACAAGGTGTTCCTCCGGTATTCGGGAGTTGCATAATTTCATAGTCAGAGGAACATGTATAAGTCATGAAGAAAGTAGTGGCAATGAAACTGTAACGATCATAATGCTAAGCTAACGAATGGGTCTTGTCCATCACATCATTCTCCTAATGATGTGATCCCCTTCATCAAATGACAACACATGTCTATGGTTTGGAAACATAAGCATCTTTGATAAACGAGCTAGTCAAGTAGAGGCATACTAGGGACACTTTGTTTTGTCTATGTATTCACACATGTACAAAGTTTCTGGTTAATACAATTCTGGCATGAATAATAAACATTTATAATGAAATAAGGAAATAAATAATAACTTTATTATTGCCTCTAGGGTATATTTCCTTCAGTCTCCCAGTTGCACTAGAGTCAATAATCTAGTTCACATCGCCATGTGATTTAACACCAATAGTTCACATCACCATGTGATTAACACCCATAGTTCACATCGCTATGTGACCAACACCCAAATGGTTTACTAGAGTCAGTAATCTAGTTCACATCGCCATGTGATTAACACCCAAAGAGTACTAAGGTGTAATCATGTTTTTCTTGTGAGAGAGGTTTAGTCAATGGGTCTGCCACATTCAGATTTGTATGTATTTTGCAAATTTCTATGTCAACAACACTCTGCACGAAGCTACTCTAGCTAATTGCTCCCACTTTCAATATGTATCCAGATTGAGACTTGGAGTCATCCGAATCAGTGTCAAAAACTTGCATCGACGTAACCCTTTACGGCGAACTTTTTGTCACCTCCATAACCTAGAAACATATCCTTATTCCACTAAGGATAATTTTGATCGTTGTCCGGTGATCTACTCCTAGATCACTATTGTACTCCCTTGCCAAACTCAGTGCAGAATATACAATAGGTCTGGTACACAACATGGCATACTTTATAGAACCTATGGCTCAGGCATAGGGAATGACTTTCATTCTCTTTCTATCTTCTGCCGTGGTCGGGTCTTGAGTCTTACTCAACTTCACACCTTGCAACACAAGAAAGAACTCCTTCTTTGACTGTTCCATTTTGAACTACTTCAAACAATTTGTCAAGGTATATATGTACTCATTGAAAAAACTTATCAAGTGTCTTGATCTATCTCTATAGACCTTGATGCTCAATATGTAAGCAGCTTCACCGAGGTCTTCCTTTGAAAAACTCCTTTCAAACACTCCTTTATGCTTTCCAAAAAATTCTACATCATTTCGGATCAACAATATGTCATTCACATATACTTATCAGAAAGGCTGTAGTGCTCCCACTCACTTTCTTGTAAATATAGGCTTCATCGCAAGTCTGTATAAAACTATATGCTTTGATCAACTCATCAAAGCATATATTCCAACTCCGAGATGCTTGCACCAGTCCATAGATGGATCGCTGGACCTTCCAGATTTTGTTAGCACTTTTAGGATCGACAAAACCTTCTGATTGCATCGTATACAACTCTTCTTTAAGAAATCCATTAAGGAATCTAGTTTTGACGTCCATTTGCCAGATTTCATAAAATATGGCAATTGCTAACATGATTCGAACAGACTTAAGCATCGCTACGAGTGAGAAAAATCTCATCGTAGTCAACACCTTGAACTTTGGCAAAAACCTTTTTCGACAAGTCTAGCTTTGTAGATAGTAACACTACTATCAGCGTCCGTCTTCCTCTTGAAGATCTGTTTATTTTCTATGGCTTGCCGATCATCAGGCACATTAACCAAAGTCCATACTTTATTCTCATACATGGATCCTATCTCAGATTTCATGGCCTTAAGCCATTTCGCGAAATCTGGGCTCATCATTGCTTCCTCATAGTTCGTAGGTTCCTCATGGTCTAGTAACATGATTTCCAGAACAGGATTACCGTACCACTCTGGTGCGGAACGTACTCTGGTTGACTGATGTCTACTACACAACCTTCTTCTTGTAGATGTTGTTGGGCCTGCAAGTGCACAGGTTTGTAGGACAGTAGCAAATTTCCCTCAAGTGGATGACCTAAGGTTTATCAATCCGTAGGAGGCGTAGGATGAAGATGATCTCTCTCAAACAACCCTGCAACCAAATAACAAAAAGTCTCTTGTGTCCCCAACACACCCAATACAATGGTAAATTGTATAGGTGCACTAGTTCGGCGAAGAGATGGTGATACAAGTGCAAAATGGATGGTAGATAAAGGTATTTGTAAACTGAAATAATAAAAACAGCAAGGTAACTAATGGTAAAAGTGAGCGTAAACGGTATTGCAATGATAGGAAACAAGGCCTAGGGTTCATACTTTCACTAGTGTAAGTTCTCTCAACAATAATAACATAGATAGAACATATGACAAGCCCTCAACATGCAACAAAGAGTCACTCCAAAGCCACTAATAGCGGAGAACAAACGTGGAGATTATGGTCGGGTACGAAACCACCACAAAGCTATTCTTTCGGATCGATCTATAAAAGAGTTCGTACTAGAATAACACCTTAAGATACAAATCAACCAAAACCCTAATGTCACCTAGATACTCCATTGTCACCTCAAGTATCCGTGGGCATGATTATACGATATGCATCACACAATCTCAGATTCATCCGACCAACATAAAAGTACTTCAAAGAGTGCCCCAAAGTTTCTACTGGAGAGTCAAGAACGTGTGCCAACCCCTATGCATAGGTTCCCAAGTGTCACGAAACCCGCAAGTTGATCACCAAAACATACATCAAGTGGCACATGATATCCCATTGTCACCACAGATAATCGCGGCAAGACATACATCAAGTGTTCTCATAAAGACTCAATCCGATAAGAAAACTTCAAAGGGGAAACTCAATTCATCACAAGAGAGTAGAGGGGGAGAAACATCATAAGATCCAACTACAATAGCAAAGCTCGGGATACATCAAGATCGTGCCATAGATGGAACACGAGAGAGAACACGAGAGAGAGAGAGAGATCAAACACATAGCTACTGGTACATACCCTCAGCCTCGAGGGCGAACTACTCCCTCCTCGTCATGGATAGCGCCGGGATGATGAATATGGCTACCGGTGATGGGATCCCCCTCCGGCAGGGTGCTGGAACAGGGTCCCGATTGGTTTTTGGTGGCTACAGAGGCTTGCGGCGGCGGAACTCCCGATCTATCTTCTGTTCTGGAAGTTTTAGGGTACGTAGGTATATATGGGTGCAGGGGGTACGTCGGTGGAGCTACGGGGGCCCCATGAGGTAGGGGGGCGCTCGGGGGGGGGGGGGGAGGGCACGCCCCCACCCTCGTGAGCACCTCCCATATCTTCTGACGTGCACTCCAAGTCCATCGGGTGGCTTTCCTTCCAAAAATAACTTCTCCAGTTGATTTCGTTCCGTTTTGACTTCGTCTGATATTCCTTTTCCTCGAAACACTGAAATAGGCATAAAACAGCAAATCTGGGTTGGGCCTCCGGTTAATAGGTTAGTCCCAAAAATAATATAAAAGTGGAGAATAGAGCCCAATATTGCCTAAAACAGTAGATAAAGTAGCATGGAGCAATCAAAAATTATAGATACGTTGGAGACGTATCATTGACCTACGAGGTTCGGTAGTAACTTGATCTGAAGTTTCACGATCATCATCATTAACTTCCTCACTAATTCGTGCAGGCATCACTGGAACTGTTTTCTGTGATGAACTACTTTCCAATTCGGGAGAAGGTACAATTACCTCATCAAGTTCTACTTTCCTCCCACTCACTTCTTTTAAGAGAAACTCTTTCTCTAGAAAGGATCCATTATTAGCAACGAATATCTTGCCTTTTGGATCTGTGATAGAATGTGTACCCAACAGTCTCCTTTGGGTATCCTATGAAGACACATTTCTCCGATTTGGGTTCGAGCTTACCAGGTTGAAGCTTTTTCACATAAGCATCGCAACCCCAAACTTTAAGAAACGACAGCTTAGGTTTCTTACCAAACCACATTTCATACGATGTCGTTTCAACAGATTTAGATTGTGCCCTATTTAATGTGAATGCAACTGTTTCTAATGCATAACCCCAAAATGATAGTGGTAAATCGGTAAGAAAAGTCATAGATCGCACCATATCTAATAAAGTACGGTTACGACGTTCGGACACACCATTATGCTGTGGTGTTCCAGGTGGCATGAGTTTGTGAAACTATTCCACATTGTTTTAATTTAAGGCCAAACTCGTAACTCAAATATTCGCCTCTGCGATCAGATCATAGAAACTTTATTTTCTTATTACGATGATTCTCCACTTCACTCTGAAATTCTTTGAACTTTTCAAATGTTTCAGACTTGTGTTTCATCAAGTATATATACCCATATCTGCTCAAATCATCTGTGAAGGTCAGAAAATAACGATACCCACCGCGAGCCTCAACACTCATCGGACTGCATACATCAGTATGTATTATTTCCACTAAGTCAGCGACTCGCTCCATTGTTTCGGAGAACGGAGTCTTAGTCATCTTTCCCATGAGGCATGGTTCGCAAGTATCAAATGATTCATAATCAAGTGATTCCAAAAGTCCATCCGCATGGAGTTTCTTTATGTGCTTTACACCAATATGACCTAAACGGTAGTGCCACAAGTATGTTGCACTATCATTATCAAATTTGCATCTTTTGGCATCAATATTATGAATATGTGTATCACTATGATCGAGATTCAATAAACCATTTATATTAAGTGTATAACCATAGAAGGTTTTATTCATGTAAACGGAACAACAATTATTCTTTGAGTTAAATGAATAATCGTATTGCGATAAACATGATCCAATCATATTCATGCTCAACGCAAAACACCAAATAATATTTATTTTAGGTTCAACACTAATCCCGAAGGTAAAAGGGAGTGTGCGATGGTGATCTCATCAACCTTGGAATCACTTCCAACACACATCATCACATCGTCCTTAACTAGTCTATGTTTATTTTGCAACTCCTGTTTCGAGTTACTACTCTTAGCAACTAAACCAGTATCAAATACCGAGGTGTTGCTATAAACACTAGTAAAGTACACATAAATTTTATGTATATCAAATATACTTTTGTTCACTTTGCCATCTTTATTATCCACCAAGTATCTAGGGCAGTTCCACTTCCAGTGACCAGTCCCTTTGCAGTAGAAGCACACAGTTTCAGGCTTAGGTCTAGCTTTGGGCTTCTTCACGGGAGTGGCAACTTGCTTGCCATTCTTCTTGAAGTTCCCTTTATTTCCCTTTCCCTTTTACTTAAAACTAGTGGTCTTCTCAACCATCAACACTTGATGCTTTTTCTTGATTTCTACCTTCGCCGATTTCAGCATCGCGAAGAGCTTGGGAATCATTTCCGTTATCCCTTGCATATTATAGTTCATCACAAAGTTCTCATAACTTGGTGATAGTGACTAGAGAACTCTGTCAATCACTATCTTATCTTTAAGATTAACTCCCACTTGATTCAAGTGATTGTAGTACTCAGACATTCCGAGCACATGCTCACTAGCTGAGCTATTCTCCTCCATCTTGTAGGCAAAGTACTTTGTCAGAGGTCTCATACCTCTCAACACGGGCATGAATCTGAAATACCAATTTCATATCTTGGAACATCTCATATGCTCCGTGGCGTTCAAAACATTTTTGAAGTCCTGGTTCTAAGTCATAAAGCATGTGCACTAAACTATCAAGTAGTAATCATACCGAGCTTTGTTAAACGTTCGTAACGTCTGCATCTTCTCCTGCAATAGGTATGTCACCTAGCGGTGCATCAATGACATAATTCTTCTGTGCAGCAATGAGGATACTCCTCAGATCACGGACCAAGTCTGCATCATTGCTACTATCATCTTTCAACTTATTTTTCTCCAGGAACATATCATAAATAAAATGGGGAAGCTATACACGAGCTATTGATCTATAACGTAGATATGCAAATACTATCAGGACTAAGTTCATGCTAAATTTAAGTTGAATTAATCATATTACTTAAGATCTCCCACTTAGATAGACATCCCTTGAGTTATCTAAATGATCACGTGATCCATATCAACTAAACCGTGTCCGATCATCACGTGGGATGGAGTAGTTTTCAATGGTGAACATCACTATGTTGATCATATCTACTATATGATTCACGTTCGACCTTTCGGTCTCCAGTGTTCCGAGGCCATATCTGCATATGCTAGGCTCGCCAAGTTTAACCCGAGTATTCTGCACGTGCAAAACTGGCTTGCAGCCGTTGTATGTGAACGTAGAGCTTATCACACCCGATCATCATGTGGTGTCTCAGCATGAAGAACTGTCGCAACGGTGCATACTCAGGGAGAACACTTATACCTTGAAATTTTAGTAAGGGATCATCTGATAAAGCCACCGCCGAACTAAGCAAAATAAGATGTATAAAAAATAAACATCACATGCAATCAAAATATGTGACATGATATGGCCATCATCATCTTGTGCCTTTGATCTCCATCTCCAAAGTACTATCATGATCTCCATTGTCACCAGCATGACACCATGATCTCCATCATCTTGATCTTTATCAACGTGTTGTCACATGGTCGTCTCACCAACTATTGCTTTTGCAACTATTGCTATCACATAGCGATAAAGTAAAGGAATTACATGGCGCTTGCATCTTATGCAATAAAGAGACAACCATAAGGCTCCTGCCAGTTGCCGATAACTTCTACAAAACAAGATCATATTATACAACAATTTATATCTAATCACGTCTTGACCATATCACATCACAACATGCCCTGCAAAAAACAAGTTAGACGTCCTCTACTTTGTTGTTGCAAGTTTTACGTGGCTGCTACGGGTTTATAGCAAGCACAAGGACCAGAATGATTTTTTTGTCAAGTGTGTTGTTTTAACCTTCAACAAGGACCAGACATACTCACACTCGATTCAACTAAAGTTGGAGAAACAGACACCCACTAGCCACCTGTGTGCGAAGAACGAGGGTAGAACCAGTCTCATGAACGCGTTCATGTAATGTCAGTCTGGGCCGCTTCATCCAACAATACCATCGAATCAAAGTATGACATGCTGGTAAGCAGTATGACTATTATCTCCCACAACTCTTTGTGTTCTACTTGTGCATATAACGTCTACACATAGACCTGGCTCGGATACCACTGTTGGGGAACGCAGTAATTTCAAAAAATATTCTACGAACACGCAAGATCTATCTAGGAGAAGCATAGCAACGAGTGGGGAGAGTGTGTCCACGTACCCTCGTAGACCGAAAGCGGAAGCGTTTTATCAACGCGGTTGATGTAGTCGTACGGCTTTACGATCCGATCGATCCTAGCACCGAATGTACGGCACTTCTGTGTTCAGCACATGTTCAGCTCGATGACGTCCCTCGTACTCTTGATCTAGTTGAGGCCGAGGGAGAGTATTGTCAGCACGACAGCGTGGTGATGGTGATGATGAAGTTACCGGCGCAGGGCTTCGCCTAAGCACTACAACGATATGACCGAGGTGTGTAACTGTGAAGGGGGGCACTGCACATAGCTAAGAGATTGTCTGTTGTGCCTTTGGGGTGCCCCCCTGCACCCGTATATAAAGGAGGTGAGGAGGATGCCAAGGAGAGGGGAGTCCTACTAGGACTCCAGTCCTAGTAGGATTCGGCACCACCCTTTTTTTCCTTCTACCGGAGGGGGAAAAGGGGAAGGAGAGGGAGTAGGAGAAGGAAAGGGGGGTGGCGCCCCCTTCCCAAGTCCAATTCGGCCTCCACCCTTGTGGGGGGTGAACCAGCCCCTTATGGGCTGGTTAGCCTCCCTCCTATGGCCCATAAGGCCCATATCTCTCCCCGGGGGGTTCCGGTAACCTCCTGGTACTCCGAAAAAATGCCCGAATCACTCGGAACCATTCCGATGTCCGAATGCAACCTTCCAATATATGAATCTTTACCTCTCGACCATTTCGAGACTCCTCGTCATGTCCATGATCTCATTCGGGACTCCGAACAAACTTCGGTCATCAAATCACGTAACTCATAATACAAATCGCCATCGAACGTTAAGCGTGCGGACCCTACGGGTTCGAGAACTATGTAGACATGACCGAGACACATCTCCGGTCAATAACCAATAGCGGAACCTGGATACTCATATTGGCTCCTACATATTCTACGAAGATCTTTATCGGTCAAACTGCATAACAACATACGTTGTTCCCTTTGTCATCGGTATGTTACTTGCCCGAGATTCGATCGTCGGTATCATCATACCTAGTTCAATCTTGTTACCGGCAAGTCTCTTTACTCGTTCCATAATGCATCATCCCGCAACTAACTCATTAGTCATATTGCTTGCAAGGCTTAGTGTGATGATCATTACCGAGAGGGCCCAGAGATACCTCTCCGATACACGAAGTGACAAATCCTAATCTCGATCTATGCCAACTCAACAAACACCATCAGAAACACCTGTAGAGCATCTTTGTAATCACCCAGTTACATTGTGATGTTTGATAGCACACAAGGTGTTCCTCCGGTATTCGGGAGTTGCATAATCTCATAGTCAGAGGAACATGTATAAGTCATGAAGAAAGCAGGAGCAATGAAACTGTAACGATCATAATGCTAAGCTAATGAATGGGTCTTGTCCATCACATCATTCTCCTAATGATGTGATCCCGTTCATCAAATGATCGACAACACATGTCTATGGTTAGGAAACATAACCATCTTTGATCAACGAGCTAGTCAAGTAGAGGCATACTAGGGAGGCTTTGTTTTGTCTATGTATTCACACATGTACTAAGTTTCCGGTTGATACAATTCTAGCATGAATAATAAACATTTATCATGAAATAAGGAAATAAATAATAAGTTTATTATTGCCTCTAGGGCATATTTCCTTCATATTTATCTAGGAGATGCATAGCGACGAGAGGGGGAGAGTGTGTCCACGTACCCTCGTAGACCCAAAGCGAAAGTGTTAGGTTAAGGCGGTTGATGTAGACGAACGTCTTCACGATCCAACCGATCCATGTACGGAACGTACGACACCTCCGTGTTGAGCACATGTTCAGCTCGATAATGTCCCTCGAACTCTTGATCCAGTATAGGGTCGAGTGAGAGTTCCGTCAGCACGACGGCGCGTGGTGACGGTGTTTGTGATGTGATCCGCGCAGTGCTTCGCCTAAGCACTATGACGCTATGACCGGGGGAGTAAACTATGGAGGGGGGCACCGCACACGGCTAAGAGAACAATTGATGTGCCTTTGGGTGCCCCCGCCCCCGTATATATAGGAGGGGAGGAGGAATCCGGCGTCCAGGAGGGGCGCGCCATGGGGGGAGTCCTACTAGGACTCCTAGTCCTAGTAGGATTCGACCCCCCCCTTTTCCTTTCTCCACTAGAGGGAAAAGGAAGGAGAGGGAGAGGGAGAGGGAAAGGGGGGTGTCGGTGTCAAAACCGGTGGATCACGGGTAGGGGGTCCCGAACAGTGCGTCTAAGGTCGATGGTAATAGGAGACAGGGGACACAATGTTTACCCAGGTTCGGTCCCTCTCTATGGAGGTAATACCCTACTTCCTGCTTGATTGATCTTGATGAATATGAGTATTACGAGAGTTGATCTACCACGAGATCATTGACGGAGTCCTGGATTAGTGGGTATCCGGACAGCCAGACTGTGTACAACGTCCGGACTATTGAAGAGTGAAGATACAAGACTCAAGGCTTCGGCCCGTGTCCGGATGGGACTTTCCTTGGCGTGGAAGGCAAGCTTGGCAATCCGGATATTATATTGCCTTCCTTGTAACCGACTCCATGTAAACCCTAGACCTCTCCGGTGTCTGTATAAACCGGAGAGGTTGGTCCTTAGAAGGCCGATCACAATTACAATCATACCATCATAGTCTAGCTCCTAGGGTTTAGCCTCTACGCTCTCGTGGTAGATCTACTCTTGTACTACCCATATCATCAATATTAATCAAGCAGGAAGTAGGGTTTTACCTCCATCGAGAGGGCCCGAACCTGGGTAAACATCCGTGTCCCTTACTTCTTGTTACCATCAGCCTTGACGCACAGATCGGGACCCCCTACCCAAGATCCGCCGGTTTTGACACCGACATTGGTGCTTTCATTGAGAGTTCCTCTGTGACGTCGCCACAGGGTTTGATGGCTCCTTCAATCATCATCAGCAACGCTGTCCAGGGTGAGGCTTTCCTCCCCGGACAGATCTTCGTGTTCGGCGGCTTCACACTACGGACCGACCCGCTCGGTCATCTGGAGCAGATCGTGTCAGGATCGCCGGATAGTTATGATGAGCACGGCTTGGACCTACCGTCAGACGATGCTCGGGATATTACCCCGGCAAAAGCCTCGGGTCTAAATCCAGGGCAGGTTGCGTTGCCTAAGGACGGTGGGCTGGTCCCTGTCCCATAGGCCATACCCTCGTTGGTGATAGAGCCGAACACAGGTCTCACCTCCACGGGGACCTATGACTCCGGACCCTCGGATTCATATCCAGATGTAGGTTCCAGTCCGCGCGTCCCCGAGCCCGCCGATCCTGGTTGGGCTCCGGTGATGGAGTTCACCGCGGCGGACATCTTTCAGCATTCGCCCTTTGGCAACATACTAGAATCATTTAAAACCCTCTCTTTGACAGAGAACTTCGGGCCGAACTATGTAAGGCTCGAGTGGGAAGCAAGTGACGAAGAAATTCGTTACCCACCCACCACCCACCTAATAGCCACGGTTGATGATTTAACCAACGTGCTGGACTTCGACTCTGAAGGCATCGACGGTATGGACGACGATGCAGGAGAAGACTCAGCATCTACGGGGTAC
The DNA here is from genome assembly GCF_018294505.1 of Triticum aestivum. NCBI lineage: Eukaryota > Viridiplantae > Streptophyta > Magnoliopsida > Poales > Poaceae > Triticum > Triticum aestivum. The sequence continues at coordinate 783,608,390 of NC_057798.1, forward strand.
CGGATTCCCGCCTCGTCACATGACATATACATGGTGGACACACCCAAGGAAGACGACGGTGACAATCCGGAAGATCACACGCCTGGGCAAAAACCAAAGCGACGGCGCAGACGCCGTTCCAAATCCGGCAACAGCAACAACATCAGCAAGAGCGCCAGAAGAATGGATACTCTGGTCAACCCTGAAGGCAATAACGACCAAACAGAACCAGCGATGGAGCAGGACGAACCAGGTCACGCCGAACATAGTCCAGAGCGTATGCCCGAAGAAAACGATCCAGAAGGACGACTTCATCAAACCGGCCCAGGACAAGAATATACCGGACAAAGATGCATTCATCGTTCCGGAAGAACGCATGGAACCTCCACAGAAAGCTTATGGCCACATCGAGAAGTCTGAAGAAGCAGAAGCAACGGCTTAAAGCCGCACAGGAAACGCTCAACCGCAGATGGAACAAAGTGCTAGACACTGAAGAAAGATATGGCGACGATCGCCATACAAAGAGCTACCCAAAATGCAAGCTACTGCCAAAATTCGACGACGAGGCCGTTCCACCAAAGAATAACACGACCAGGAGACCAGGAGTACGACTTCATAACCGCAATAAATCAGCTACCAAAGACGCCCACGATCTACGTGAGCACCTGGAGAAGAAAGCTGGTGCAGCTAGGTCCATCTATGGATCTAAAGGACAAACCCCGGCGGGGGACCATGGTCGTGAAACAATTATGACAACCAAACACCAGTTCGGAATAAACACCGAACACAACAACAGCCGACGGCATGCCACAACGCGTCCAGATACAGAGGGGCTGCTCACCCCCTGTGCTTCACTGATGAAGTACTGGACCATGAATTCCCACAGGGCTTTAAACCTGTAAACATAGAGGCATACGACGGAACGACAGATCCAGGGGTCTGGATCGAGGACTTTATCCTCCACATACACATGGCTCGTGGGGATGACCTCCATGCCATCAAATACCTTCCCCTCAAACTGAAGGGACCAGCTCGGCACTGGTTGAAAAGCCTCCCCGAAAATTCAATCGGGAGCTGGGAGGAACTAGAGGACACTTTCAGGGACAATTTTCAAGGAACTTATGTCCGGCCTCCGGATGCTGACGATTTAAGTCACATAATCCAACAACCCGGAGAGTCCGCCCGCAAGCTTTGGAACAGATTCCTCACTAAGAAGAATCAATCATTGACTGTCCGGATGCCGAAGCCTTAGCAGCATTCAAACACATCATCCGTGACGAGTGGCTTGCCAGACACCTCGGCCAAGAAAAGCCAAGGACAATGGCAGCCCTAACAAGCCTTATGACCCGCTTTTGCGCAGGAAAAGATAGCTGGCTAGCCCGTAAAGGCACCAGCAACCCCAACACATCCGAAATAAGGGATGGCAACGGGAAGCCACGGCGTAATAAAGATAAACGCCAAAACAAGGAAGATAGCCCGGACAACACAACGGTTAATGCCGGATTCAGGGGCTCTCGACCTAACCAGCATAATAAGCAATCTAAAGGCAGTAAAGAAGGAACGTCCGGTCTGAACAAAGTTCTGGACAGACTATGCCAAATTCATGGCACCTCCGACAAACCTACGAACCACACGCACAGAGAGTGCTGGGTCTTCAAGCAGGCCGGCAAACTAAATGCCGAACACAAGGAAAGGGAAACACCAAGTGAAGACGAGGATGAACCCTGCCAGTCGAACACTGGGGGGCAGAAGAAATTCCCGCCAGAGGTTAAAACAGTGAACATGATCCACACGACTCGCACATCCTTGGGGAGGCACGAACGCACCCATAAAGACGCACGTGATATAGATCCCATCGTACCCACACCTAACTACTGGATGTCTTGTTCGATCACTTTCGATTGCCTGGACGGCCTAACTAGTATTCGGCGCGAAGGATCAAACGCCTTGGTGCTTGACCCAATAATCGACGGATACCATCTCACTCATGTCCTCATGGACGGTGGCAGCAGTCTCAATTTAATATATGATGACACTGTCTGCAGGATGGGGATAGACTCATCCAGAATCAGCAAGATCAACACCACCTTTGAAGGGGTAATACCAGGCGTTGAAGCCTACAGCAGGGGCTCCGTCATACTGGAGGTAACATTCGGCTCTCCAGGCAACTCCAGAAGCGAAGAACTAGTCTTCATCATCGCACCCTTCCAAAGCAGCTATCAAGCATTGCTCGGAAGAACGGCCTTCGCCCGCTTCAACGCATTGCCGCACTACGGCTACCTTACACTTAAGATGCCCGGTCCACGCGGCGTCATCACCGTTAGCGGAATAACAAAGTGCTTTTCGCGCGCAGAGGAATACGCGACGGCCCTAACGGCTGGACTATAAGCGGCCTCTAACAAAAACATAACGGGTCATTAAGACCACGGACACGGTTAGACGAGTCCGACAGCCCATATTAAACCAGAGCACTGTATATGTAATCCTATAGTGGACACCAGGGGCTAATAATAAAGCTCCACACTCAGCTCAACCTTATTGGCAGGCCAGCATCTTATATTTTCTACTATCCATCGCATACTTACGTTGCACTCTCCTACGAGATTCCCTTTTTTGCAGACAATGTTCGCGCGATACCCTTCCAGGATGCCGCACAACGGAGACAAAGGCGCGGACGTGCCGCAAGGCCCCGTTCAACAGGTTTCTTTTTATATTAAGCCCCTATGTAAACCTTTTCTGTTGCCTCTTGTTGTTTCATCATCACATGGGTTCCATACCCACAGAGGATACTGCCGTTTTTGGCATTTCGCCACGACAGATTAACGCACGCACCTGGAAATACAGGGTTTATAATGAATGGGCATTCTTGAGCCCATCATCTATTATAAAGTCCGAATACCTTCGGGAGTGTTCGGCGTCACGAGTTTGGCCTTATATGCATCAGCTCCGAATCATGTCTTTGGTCAAATGTTGGGTTTTCCCGGCTCCTGGGTTTCCCGCCTTACATTCCGTCATAATCGGCTAAGGTGGCCAAACGAGAACTACTGCGATTGTGCCCTGGTTATTCCGGATGAGCACCTCAGTAGAGAAAGCCGAAAACTGACCGTCATGATACAGCGAGAGATTGGTCAACCACTCGACGACTCACCAGAATCTTTAGGATTCCTCCGCATTAACGAAGGGCCATTTCCTAGCCAGGTACATACGCGCCCGTATTCGGATGCATGCGAAGATACCAGGGGCTACATAGTAGCCCCAGCGTTAGAATCCCGCGGCTAAGCGGAAGTGTTACAGCTATATAGTCTGGTTGCCTAGTTCGATGTGCGATCACCTCCTTGCCGAACCAAGACGTTGGATAAAGAGTGATTAAGCACATTTTTTTCGCGAACACCCCCGCACTGTATGCGTGGGGGCTGAAGCCAACGACTGCTATCTTTCGGATTACACACACACACACACACACACACACACACACACACACACACATATATATATATATATATATATATATATATATAAACGGCCGCACCGGGGACACAATCATATTTTCAGACAAAAGTTATAAATATAACTTTCTAATCAAAATGTTTTTACAATGATTGGAATCATCACTCGAAAAGGAGATTCTTCGGGCACTGCGCCTCTACCAGGCGGGCACCCTCCGTGACCTGCGCGAAGTAGTGCCCGGCCGGATACAGGCCCCACACCAGATCCTGAGATGCTACCATAGTGGCATCCATATCCGTCCAATACGCTTTAACGCGGGCAAGGGCCATCCGAGCACCCTCTATGCATGTTGACCTCCTCATGGCATCGATCCGAGGCACGGCCCCAAGGAACTGTTGCACCAAACCAAAGTAGCTGTCCTGCTTAGGCCCCTTCGGCCAAAGATGGTCTATTACAGACCGCATTGCAAGACCGGACAGCCTGTGAAGCTCCGCTACAGCGGCCATCCTATCACTTAACGGCAGCGGGCGTGTGGGAGCATTGAACTGCGACCAGAAAAGCTTCTCCACCTCCTTCTCACCCTGATCTTTGAAAAACTCCACAGCATCAGCCGTACTCTTCGCCAGGTCCGCGTATGCGTTTGGCGAGCTCCAGCGTCCATCCAGGGGAGCATACTTCGGATCGAAGAACTTCGTCCGCAGCAAATAGGAGCTTCCAGCTGCGATCTTACCGGCCTGTTGAAGCTCCTCCCGCACACTTCTGAGCTTGGTCCGTATTTCCTTGGTGGCATTAAGTGCCTTGCTCAGGTCAGCCGATTTATCCTCATGCTCCTTTTTCAGGAGCTCATACCGGTCAACGGCATTTTTTAACTCGATAGCCATTTCGGCTACCTTTTCCTCGCTTCGGCGATGAGCAGCCTGTTCGGCTCTCAATTCCTCGGCCACCTTTAGGGCAGCCGCATGGCTCACCCGACCTTGTTCCTTGGCTAGAGCAAGTTCCGCCCTCAGGGCCTCGACAGCAGCAGCACCATCTGCAGTCTGAACATATTACATTACTATATGCCACCTCAAATATTTTCCTATGCAGGAAAGACAGGACACATACCTTGCGATTTATCCAGTCGCTCATTCATCAGTGTGATATCGGCATCAACCGAACCAATTTACCTCGTTAGTTCGGCCACTTCAATGGACGGGCCGGCGGCCAGACCCACATGTACCTGCACACATTTACAACATAAATGTTTTGTTTATGATCCCCCGTTTGCCGCCTAAGGCGGGCAACCAGAGTCTCAGGGGCTACTGTCTATAGGGAGCACACCTAGCGCGAGCCTCACAATTAAAGGAATGGTGGATTCTCCATTACATACCTCAAAGCCTCTGAGCAGGCTTGTGAATGCTTCATTCAAACCACTCGTAGCGGATGAAATCTTCTTAAGCACCGAGCTCATTAATGAGCGGTGCTCCTCCGAGAGCGCAACTCGCTCCAGCAAGTCCGTTAGTACGTCCGGCCGGACATCAAACTGCGCCGAACTCCTCCCATCACCCCCCCCCCCCCGTTGTAGCCAAGTGCTCCAGGCGCAGGGCGGCTATCGAATCGATTGCCGGATTCGACAGACCCGGACTCCTCCGTGATGACACCTCGGTGTCGCCCGCTTCATGAGTCGGAGAAGGGGATGGGGTCTCGCTCTCCATCATCTCCGGAGGAAGGTCCCCCAAAGACGAACCCTGTTGAGAGGAGCTGCTGGCTGGACTGCAAAAATTTGAATCCTGGTTACTGACCGAGGAGAAACGCAGCACCTTCGAATTTTAGATTGACTTACAACTCGGTGGAGGGCTGGCCCATTGGAAGGCATGGTGTGGTGAGCGTGCCTATCGGGGCAAGGCCCCCTGCGGATGCCTTTCTCCCCAATTTGGGCATCTCTGCCTCCAAATCTTCAGAGGCGGCCCTCTTCTTCCCGCGCGGGGAGGAGGCCTCGACCTCTCCTCCCCGACTATCCTCCTTGGGGGAGGTAGCAACTCCCCCAGTTCATATGCGTAGCGTGTGGGGTTCGGATTTTTCATCCCTCCCCTCGCCTTTCCCGAGGGCATCCTGCTGAGTACTCGGTCAAGCATCTTGGCCATGGTGGGAGCGGGCGAGCCTTCGGGAAGTGGCGACGGACACCTGATTCTCTCCGCCTTGCTGAGCCATTCCTGGACGCGGATGATTTTCAGAATAAACAATCATGATAAATACAAAACGGGGTGTCTGGTTTCAAGGCTACTTACTCGAGTGTCTAGGCGATTGCAGCTTAGGCCCGCATCCTCGGTGGTGTCCGGACACGTTACTTTCCGTCCGAAGAATAATTGCACATCTCTTCGAGCTTCAGGCCGAAGAAGTGCTTGATGGTCCGCGGACCCTCTGGATTGAACTCCCACATCCGGAGAGGCCGCGTTGGCACGGCAACATCCGCCGGATCAACATCACTTGCATTATGCTGACGAGATTAACGTCCCTTGCAAGAAGCTCCCGGATGTGATTCTGCAGTACTGGTATATGACCAGCGGGTCCCCAATTCCGCCCTACGTCTGTCCAAGACACCAACTGTGATGGAGGGCCCGAGCGAAACTCGGGGGCAGCCGCCCACTTTGTGCCTCTGGGATCCGTGACATAAAACCACCTCCGTTGTAATACATTGGATACTTCTGGAAAGGAACCCTCTAGCCATGGGGCGTCGGCATTTCTGCTTATTACGGCACCTCCGCACTCCACGTGTCGCCCCCCGATCATCTTCGGCTTCACATTAAAGATCTTGAGCCATAAGCCGAAGTGCGGGGTGATGTGGAGAAACGCGTCGCACACGATAATGAACAACGAGATATGGAGGATAGCGTCCGGAGCCAGATCATGAAAATCCAGTCCATAATAGAACATGAGCCCCCTCACGAAAGGATCAAGGGTGAAACCCAAACCGCGGAGGAAGTGTGGGACAAAAACAACACACTCATTGGGCTCTGGCGTTGGGATGACTTGCCCTGGGGCCGGAAGCCTGTGCTGGATATCTGCGGTTAGGTATCCGACCTCCCTAAGCTTTGCAATCTCCTTCTCCTCAATCGAGGAGGCGACCCACCGGCCTTGAGGATCAGATCCGGACATATTGGAGGATTTCGGAGGGGTGGAGCTTAGGTTTTGGGTGTTAGAAATCGAGGTGCGAGAAGGCGCGATGAAGGTGAAAGAAGAGGCGTAGGTCTCAACCCCTTTATAAAGAGGGTGAATATCAAGAGTCCCCGGTGTGACCGTTTGAGGCTTATCTAAAAACACGCGGGGTAATACCAACAGCCGTCGTGGGGTCACGCACGCTCATATTGATGGAATATCCCTTAATAAAAGGGACAGGATCTCTGCCTCGACGGGACATGCCAATAGAACCGCCTCATAACATGAGTCATCGTGGGGTAGGAAACGTCGGTTCACGTTGGACCGAGCCACGATGCAAGGGCACGACGCACGAAGATTGCCAGCAAATCAGATATGTACCATACGAAGATCATCTTGCGGACCCGGACACGATTTGCGTGTTCGATAACCACTTTGGAGTATTCGAAGAAGGAACCCGCCTTGCAATGCCGAAGACAATACTGCGTGCCAAACTCATCATCATTGAAGCCTGGTTCAGGGGCTACTGAGGGAGTCCTGGATTAGGGGGTATCCGGACAGCCGGACTGTGTACAACGTCCGGACTATTGAAGCATGAAGATACAAGACCCAAGACTTCGGCCCGTGTCCGGATGGGACTTTCCTTGGCATGGAAGGCAAGCTTGGCAATCCGGATATTATATTTCCTTCCTTGTAACCGACTCCATGTAAACCCTAGCCCTCTCCAGTGTCTATATAAACCGGAGAGGTTGGTCCTTAGAAGGCCGATCACAATTACAATCATACCATCATAGGCTAGCTCCTAGGGTTTAGCCTCTATGATCTCGTGGTAGATCTACTCTTGTACTACCCATATCATCAATATTAATCAAGCAGGAAGAAGGGTTTTACCTCCATCGAGAGGGCCCGAACCTAGGTAAACATCTGTGTCCTTTACTTCTTGTTACCATCAGCCTTGATGCACAGATCGGGACCCCCTACCCGAGATCCGCCGGTTTTGACACCGACAATCGTAATGGCTAAACCCTAGAAGTCTAGCCTGTATGACTATGATAATGAGTATATCTCTATCCGGACTAAGCTCTCTGGTTTGTATAGACTCCAGTGAGATCTAGGGTTATATAGAGTCGGTTACATAGAAAGGAATCTGCATAGTTGAGCGCCAAGCTTGCCTTCCACGCCAAGGAGAGTCCTATCTGGACAAGGGTGCAGTCTTCGGTCTTCGTATCTTCACAGCCCATTAGTCCGACCCATTGCTAACAGGCCGGACGCCCGAGGACCCCTTAGTCCAGAACTCCCACAGTAGCTCTTGAACCTGGCTTCAATGATGAGGAGTCCGGTGCGCAGATTTGTCTTCGACATTGCAAGGCGGGTCCCCCTTTCCAAACTCCAAGATATTCTTCGAACATAAGCATTATATCCGGCCTTGTTCACACAACTATAGAGAACATAATATTTCATGAGTCCAATTATTTCCGAACCGTTGGCTAGCCCACTGTCGGTGTCAAAACCGACGGATCTCGGGTAGGGGGTCCCGAACTGTGCGTCTAGGCGGATGGTAACAGGAGACAAGGGACACGATGTTTTTACCCAGGTTCGGGCCCTCTCGATGGAGGTAAAACCCTACTCCTGCTTGATTAATATTGATGATATGGGTAGTACAAGAGTAGATCTACCACGAGATCAGAGAGGCTAAACCCTAGAAGCTAGCCTATGGTATGATTGTTGTTCTGTCCTACGGACTAAAACCCTCCGGTTTATATAGGCACCAAAGAGGGTTAGGGTTACACAGACTAGGTTACAATGGTAGGAGATCTATATATCCGTATCACCAAGCTTGCCTTCACGCCAAGAAAAGTCCCATCCGGACACGGGACGAAGTCTTCAATCTTGTATCTTCATAGTCCAGGAGTCCGGCCAAAGGTGATAGTTCGGCTATCCGGACACCCCCTAATCCGGGACTCCCTCAGTAGCCCCCGAACCAGGCTTCAATGGCGATGAGTCCGGCGCGTAGATTGTCTTCGGCATTGCAAGGCGGGTTCTTCTCCAAATCCTGTGTACCTGTTGAATAGCGTCCGGCTTCCTATAAATATTGCGCTCCTCGGCTTCCACGCCCAATAATGGCCATCTTCCACATGTTGAACGAATGCGAAAAGCCAGGTTATTTTTACATTTACCCCCCTAGCTGCGCAAATGAGCTGCCTATAAAAGAGACGAGGATCTAGATCCGAATCACACCATCCTCCCTTCGCGAGCATTCATCAGAGCGTATCTGACAGAAATCCATTCCATCATGGACAGTCGACGCGGCTCCTCCTCTCGCCTTCCCAGCCCTCGGCCTGGAGATTGGGAGAGATGCTTCGTCCCGCACAGCGAGTTATTGACGCTCCAAACCAAGGGATTTCTTCCCCCAGCCTTCATGGTTCCGGTCCGAGCCGGACTCGCCACCTATAAGGGCGGAAAGCAAGCGGAGAGCGTCCCCAGCCCCTCCAAAGGAGAGCGGGTATGCCTTGTCTCTTATTTGATAAGAGGGCTCGGATTTCCAATTCATCCGTTTCTCCGGGGGCTCCTGGAGTTCTACGGCCTCCAGTTGCACAACCTTACGCCTGCCTCCATTTTGCATATTGCGGGCTTCGTGGCCCTTTGCGAGCTGTTTTTGGGCATCGAGGCTCATTTTGCGCTGTGGAAGAAGCTGTTCTGCCTTGTGCCCCGTTCTCAAGAGGGGTCAATATATCAAGTGGGCGGAGCCGAACTATGGCGCATCGCCGGGACCGGATATCTATCCGGAACCCCGAAGAAGGCGTCCGAAGACTGGCCTTTGGAATGGTTTTATATAGAAGATGTCCCCCTGCCGGACCCTGTTCGGATCGGCCTCCCTGAGTTCAATAACGCTCCTTTGAAGAAACGCCTAAGCTAGCGTCCACGGAGCCCTCAAAAGGAAAATGGCAGGGACGTCCTTTACCTGATGAGCTGAATAAGGTTGTTAGCTCATTCCGGACTGACCATGATCGGGGTCATGGCCACATGCATTATGCGAGGGATGAAGCCGCTCCAGTATAGAGGCCACCCTATGTGGGATTTCAACGGGAGGATGATGCCACCCGCTGCGGCCGTAAGGGGCCGGGATCAGTCGCCGATCTGATGAAGATCTTGTCCTCATTGTACAAGGGAGAAGAGGAGGATTTTCTCCGCATCAATCCACAGGGCGGATTTTCCATGTACAACCCTCCAAGCTAGGTAAGCGGACATTTATTTTTGCCTATCCGATCCATACTCCCATAGTTAAGTATCTCATTTTGTGATTTCAGCGCAGGAACTGTGCTGGGCCGTAAAGGATATAAACAGCCCGCCTCCACAAACCGAGGATCTGGAATGGTTCGTCGATCCGACCTCCCAAGAGGATCCAGACATATTGGTGGAGCTGATCGACGGGGTATTTCACCAACTGAGCATCAATAATGCCTTGGTCGCCATTACGGCCGATTACCCCGGAATACTTCCCGCCTCGCAGGTAACTGAGACCGAAGTCCCAATACTTTGAAAATGACCCATCCGTGCGTGTTTTTGATCACCGTATACCAATGGTGTTTCGCAGGGGAAGTCCTTGAGGCGGAAGGCCGAGCCTGCGACGGCCAGTCAACAAGGGATAGCAAGGCCCAACATGCTGAAAAGAAGTGCAGTCCAGATTGAAACGCCGGTGCAACGGTATGGCGTGTCATCTTGCTCCCAGGTTTTATTCCCGGGAGGCATACTAATGCTCGTGCTTTTTCAGGAGGAAGAGCGCTCGCCAGACTATATCCGGAGAGGTTGCCAATCAATCCTCCGCTCGCCAGGCTCCAAAGCCAGGTCCAGAAGCGGAGGCGAACACGAGGCGTGCGTCGGATGCTCCTCCGACAGAGGATGCCGACAGGTTATCTGCCACCAATTCCGAGGTGGAGAGTGCCATGAATCACAGGCGTCGCCGGACAGTTCTTCGTGACGCATGTTTCTCCCCAGAGGCATTGGATGATTTCAATTCGGGAGATGTGCACCTCCGTGCCGCTCAAAATGGTCTAGCCAGAGCCATGGAGCAGTATGTAAAAGACATACGGGTGAGAAAATTTGACAGTTATATATGCCAGTAGCCCCGAGACTTGAAATAGTTAGAATAACTGATTTAAGGATCATTTACTATGCAAGATCTTACGGAAAAGAATACCCAACTGTCCCAGGAGCTGGAGGAGTGCAAAGCCCAACTTGAGGCCGCACTAGCCGCAGCGGGGGAAGCCAAAGAAACCCCCTCTGGTAATATATGCTTCAAAAGATGAGTAATTTGTGAGGTGCGCGTGTGTATAAGTATGATAATAATATTGCAGATGGCGCCGGGATAGATCCGGACAAGCAACAGCTCATGCGCCGGTTAAAGGCCGGCGAGAATGTGCTTACAAGGGTGAGGCAAGAGAAAAATAATCTCCAAGATGCCAACACCCAGCTGGGTGAGGAACTAAAGGATGTTCGTGCCCAGCTGTCTGACTCCGTTAAGGAGAATCGGCGGCTTCGACGCGGCATTTTTAGTAAGTGCTTGAACTAACTTTGAAAAAAGAGTTCGGCGAGGAAGTCGACTAACAGAGTTATGTTTGTAGGTATGCTCACAGGCCGTCCTGCAGAGGAAATGCCCGGTTCTACGGGTGACCTTCTTCCCGAGCTCTTGCAACTGCACGAACGAGTTCGGCAGGTGATGAAAGGCGTCGCCCAGGCCTTGTGGCCATCTGTCTCCCTGCCCGAAGGCCTTGGAGAGCTTGCAGAGAGGCTTCAGGGAGCGCGGCAGCGCTTCCGCTTATGGAAGATATCGGCCTGCCGTCAAGGCGCCAGGGAGGCCTGGGCCATGGTGAAGACGCGGTACACGAAGGCTGACCCAAACCACATGGCCGAGGTCGGACCTGCGGGGCCCGATGGGAAGGAGATCCCTGTGAGCTTAGTGTACGGCCAAGTAGAATTGGCCGCAAAGTATTCCCAACAGGACTGTAAACTAGACAACCTGCTGGATGGCATTGAAGAGGAATATGCCCAGTCAAGTTGACTATGTAATTTAAGATGACATGTAAAATGCCTTCTAGCCGGATTGTAGATCGTTTGTCATAGCGGACCTTTTCGCTTCAACCTTGGGACCCAATAGTCCGGAGTGTGTCCGAATACCCTCGCGGTTATATAAGAACCGGGGCATGCGTGGAGACCAGGCGTAGGGGTCATTAGTGCTTTATCAGACAAGTGCCCAACTAGTTATGTTATATTACATGGTTAGTAAGAAACATCTTCCAGGGAGAATAGTTCCGTTAGGGGTTCCTTTCCCTGGGAGGCATGCCCTAAAGTGCATGTCCGGACTGCGAAAAAAGCAGAAAAACATCTGGGGGCAGATAAATAAATAGATAAGAAATCGTCTTTTAGTTCACCGACCGAATATTCCCTTAAGAACGCTAGCTTTTGGCTTCACCCAGTCTGAGGTACACATCCGGCTGACCCGGCAGTAACAATCGCAGAGGTGCTCCCTTTACCGCCTAGCCGAACAATCGGGAACGTAGGGGTAAGCACAGGAGCCAGGCAACCCAGCTTGGCCAAAACTTAAGTCATATCGATGCATATAATGGTGAATAAAAGGTACATGCGGAAGTGTGACACATGTGTTGGGCATGAAGCCCGTATAAATAAGCTTCTGTTAAAGAAGCCCCCAGGTATAATGAGCGCGGATAGCGTGTCAAGTGTGTGCGAACAATGCGCAAACAAGCTTTCAAAGGCTGTAATGGGAAAGGAGGGAGAAGGAGAGAAACAGAAGACAGGTAATATGTAAAATATAGACGGAGGAAGGAGACGAACTCAGAATCCGGCGCTAGGCATAGAATCTTCGGAGACGGGCTGCGTTCCATGGGTTCGGCTCGAGTCGGTTATACGATGCATCTCGCAGACGGTACGCTCCACCGGTCAGGACTTGGTCGATGATAAAGGGACCTTCCCATTTGGGCTTGAGTTTGTCCTTTTTCTTGTCCGGCAGGCGTAGAACTAACTCGCCAACGTTGTAAGTTTTGGCCCGTACTTCTCTGCTTTGATATCTTCGAGCTTGCTGTTGATAGAATGCGGAACGGGCTTTTGCCACGTCACGCTCCTCCTCCAATGCGTCCAAACTGTCCTGCCGATCGAGCTCGGCTTCTCTTTCTTCGTACATGCGCACGCGAGGTGAGTCATGAATTATGTCACAGGGCAGAACTGCCTCTGCGCCGTATACCATAAAGAATGGTGTAAATCCGGTGGTGCGATTCGGAGTGGTCCGCAGCCCCCAGAGTACGGAGTCGAGCTCCTCTACCCAGTGCGTGTTAGATTCCTTGAGGGACCGCACTAATCTGGGTTTGATGCCGCTCATGATTAGACCATTTGCTCGCTCGACTTGACCGTTAGTTTGAGGGTGATAGACTGAAGCATAGTCGAGCTTGATGCCCATGTTTTTGCACCAGAGTTTGACCTCGTCGGCCGTAAAGTTCGTGCCGTTATCAGTGATGATGCTATGGGGGACGCCGTAACGGTGTACGACCCCTGATATGAAGTCTATCACCGGTCCGGATTCGGCCGTCTTAACAGGTTTGGCCTCTATCCATTTGGTGAATTTATCCACCATGACCAGTAGGTATTTTTGCTTGTGGGTTCCTCCTTTAAGGGGTCCAACCATGTCAAGCCCCCAGACCGCGAAGGGCCAGGTTATGGGTATAGTTTTGAGGGCGGTGGGTGGCATGTGGCTTTGATTAGCAAAGAGCTGGCAACCGACGCATCGTTGGACTAAGTCCTGAGCATCTGCCCGGGCCGTCGGCCAATAAAATCCTGTACGGAAGGCCTTGCCTACAAGGGCCCGGGCTGCGGCGTGGTGCCCGCCGAGTCCGGCATGAATTTCAGCCAGAAGATTCCGCCCTTCCTCTTCGGAGATACACCTTTGAAGGACTCCGGTTGTGCTTTTCTTGTAAAGCTCTCCCTCATGGACCTTATAGGCTTTAGATCGCCGCACTATGCAGCGGGCCTCGTTTTGGTCCTCGGGAAGTTCCTGCCTGGTTAGGTAGGCTAGGAATGGTTCCGTCCACGGGGCAATGACTGCCATTATTACGTGGGCTGAGGATGTTACTTCGTTGGCAGAACCACCAATTGTGTCAGAATGTTCGGTGTCGGGCAGTGCGGTTGGGTCCGGGTTGTTATTTCCGGACTCCCCCTCCCATAGTACGGATGGCTTGAACAGCCTCTCTAGGAAGAAGTTGGGAGGGACGGCATCGCGCCTTGCGCCAATGCGTGCCAATACATCTGCTGCCTGGTTGTTACCCCGGGCTATATGATGAAATTCGATCCCCTCAAACCGAGCTGACATTTTTAGGACGGCGTTGCGATAAGCTGCCATTTTCGGATCCTTGGCATCGAAGTCTCCATTTATTTGGGATATCGCGAGGTTCGAATCCCCGCGCACCTCTAGGCGTTGAATGCCCATGGAGACTGCCATCCGGAGGCCATGTAGAAGGGCCTTGTATTCGGCTACATTGTTGGAGTCCGTGTACATTATCTGGAATACGTATTGAACCGTATCTCCGGTTGGGGATGTCAGAACGACGCCAGCCCCCAGACCAGCCAACATTTTGGAGCCGTCGAAGTGCATGATCCAGTTGGAATATGCGCCGTACTCTTTAGGGAGTTCGGCTTCAGTCCATTCGGCGACGAAGTCGGCCAAAACTTGCGACTTAATAGCTCGCCATGGCTTATAGGTTATGTCGAACGGGAGGAGCTCAATGGCCCATTTGGCAATCCGGCCCGTCATGTTGCGTTTGTTTACAATGTCATTAAGAGGTACTTCGGAGGCTACTGTTATCGAACACTCTTGAAAGTAGTGTCACAGCTTCCGGGATGCCATGAACACCGCGTACGCTATCTTTTGATAATGCGGGTATCGTGACTTGCATGGAGTTAGGACAGTGGACGCGTAGTAAACTGGTTTTTGAAGGGGGAACTTGTGTCCGTCCGTTTCTCGTTCGACAACGAGTACCGCGCTCACAACTTGATGAGTTGCTGCGATATATAATAGCATTGGTTCGCCCATGTTGGGCGCGGCCAGGACTAGATTTTTTGCCAATATGGCTTTTATTTCTTCGAGTCCGGCCGTGGCGGCATCCGTCCACTCGAAGTGTTCGGTGCGTCGGAGGAGGCGATAAAGGGGTAATGCCTTTTCTCCCAAACGGGAGATAAAGCGGCTTAGAGCCGCCACACATCCTGTCAATTTTTGTATTTGTTTGAGGTCCTTTGGGATATCCAATTGGGACAGAGCTTGGATCTTGGCTGGGTTTGCTTCAATTCCTCTACCGGGTACAATGAAGCCCAAGCGCTTTCCGACTGGTACGCCGAAAACACATTTTTCTGGGTTAAGCTTAATGTCGTATGTTCAGAGATTATCGAACGTGAGCCTCAAACCGTCTACTAGAGTTTCGACGTGCTTGGTTTTGACGACCGCATCGTCTACGTATGCCTCCACTGTTTTGCCGATCTGGTTTGCCAGACATGTCTGAATCATGCACTGATATGTTGCGCCGGTGTTTTTGAGCCCAAAGGGCATTGTGTTGAAGCAGAATGGGCCGTATGGGGTGATGAATGCTGTTGCGGCTTGGTCGGGTTCTGCCATCTTAATTTGGTGGTAGCCGGAGTATGCGTCAAGGAAGCACAATGAATCATGTCCTGCAGTAGCGTCGATAATTTGATCGATGCGGGGGAGGGGAAGGGATCCTTTGGGCAAGCCTTGTTAAGGTCCTTGAAATCGACGCATAGGCGCTAGGATTTGTCCTTCTTTCGTACCATCACCAGGTTTGCTAGCCAGTCCGGATGTTTTATATCTCTGATGAATCCGGCCTCCAATAGTTTGGCTAGCTCCTCTCCCATGGCCTGTCTCTTGGGTTCGGAGAAACGCCGAAGAGCCTGTTTGACTGGCTTGAATCCTTTTAGGATGTTTAGGCTGTGCTCGGCCAGCCGGCGTGGGATTCCTGGCATGTCTGAAGGGTGCCAGGCAAAAATGTCCCAATTTTCGCGTAGGAATTCTCGTAGTGCGGCGTCTACATCAGGGTTTAATTGTGCCCCGATGGAGGCCGTTTTTGTAGGGTCCGTTGGATGGACTTGGAATTTGACTATTTCGTCCGCTGGTTTAAAGGAGGTGGACTTGGATCTCTTATCGAGTATCACATCGTCCCTATTCACCATGGAGCGCAGCGCAGTGAGTTCCTCGGCCGCTAGGGCTTCGAATAGTGCCTCAAGGGCTAGTGCGGCTGTCTTGTTTTCGGCGCGGAGTGCTATGTCCGGGTCACTAGCAAGAGTGATGATTCCGTTGGGCCCGGGCATTTTGAGCTTCATGTACCCGTAATGGGGTATAGCTTGAAAAATTGTGAATGCCTCTCGCCCTAATAGAGCATGATATCCACTGCTGAACGGGGCCACTTGGAACGTGACCTCCTCGGACCTGTAATTATACGGCGTGCGGAACACCACATCTAGTGTGATTTTTCCAGTATAGCATGCTTCCCGACTGGGGATTATTCCTCTAAAGGTTGTGCTGGTTCGCTCCATGCGGCTCCAGTCTATTTCCATTTTTCTGAGGGTTTCCTCGTAAATGAGGTTCAATCCGCTGCCACCATCCATGAGTACCTTGGTAAGGCGAAAGCCGTCCACTATTGGACTGAGGACCAATGCGGTTGGTGCTCGGGCTGTTCGGAATTTAGGTTTGTCACTGGCATTAAAGGTAATAGCCGTGTCACTCCATGGGTTTATTGTTGCTACTTGGTAGACTTCGGCAAGGCTGTGGAGTGTTCCTTTCCGCATATTATTTGATGCGAAAGTCTCGAAGACTGTTAATACCGTACTGGTATCCTTGGGCTAGTGCTCTGGAGTTAGAAGCTCTTCGCCACTTTTGGCCACCTGTCGTAGTATCCAACATGCTCTAAGGCTATCAGTTGGAGTGGCGCCCTCTGTACTATGAATTTTGCAGGGTCCGTTGAGCCATCCTTCCAGTACGGTTCCATGCCCTATAGAGGGTTTTTGCTTTTTGGTATTTAACCCAGGTGCCTGGCGATAATGCACCCATTTATTTCGGACTGGGGTTGTATTCAGGGCCGGATTGTCCCAAAATTTGATTTCGGTTTTCCAGGCGCTTTCCATCACACAGTACTTTCGTACTATGGACGTCAAGTCAGCGAAGCGTGTAATTTCACGACGACTTATGGCGTTGAGGATTCCCTTGTCCGTGCAATTATTGTAGAAGAATGAAATTGCGTCCTCCTCGCAGAAGTCCTTTATCCTGTTCATAACCAGGAGGAATCTGGCCTAGTCATGGTGTACTGTTTCTGCGGGCTCTTGCTGGATTTGGGATAGATCATTTATGTTTGGGTGGGCGGGTGGAATTAAATTCGGAACCCCATCCACTTTAAGACTCTGGGGCCAAGTAGTTTCCGAACTTGGAAGCTTGGGTTCTTGGATGTTGTCCAATGAATCTAGCCCGCCGCCTGACTTTAGGTTCAGGGCTTGAGTAACATCCTCCCCTCCGCGGGAATCCGGCATGGAGGGATCGGGAATCCAAACATAGCTAGTCCCTAAGATAGAAGAAGGGTCGCCGTATTGTTCCTCTACCACAGCAACATGGTGGGTAACCTGGGGAGAGTTAATATCTCTCAGATCGGGTTTAGGCCCAATCTGATCGTAGTTTGTAGCAACTCCCAGGGCAGCGATGCGATCCAAGAGCTCATTTAAGGAGGAGAGCTCCATCAGATCTAACTGCTCGGCGAGTTCCGAGCTAACGTGAAGATTGCTTTCGATGACCCGAGAAGTCATCGTCGGCGCGGCGGCCGGACAGGCGGTCATAAGGGAACCGCCTAGCCGGAGAGTTTGGCCGATAGCCAAAGCTCCTTTAGCAACAGTGCCATCTTTAAAGATGGGATGTGGCATCCTTCCTGATGGCGACGGCACAGAGGAACTCTCAGTGAAAGCACCAATGTCGGTGTCAAAACCGGCGGATCTCGGGTAGGGGGTCCCGAACTGTGCGTCTAGGCGGATGGTAACAGGAGACAAGGGACACGATGTTTTTACCCAGGTTCGGGCCCTCTCGATGGAGGTAAAACCCTACTCCTGCTTGATTAATATTGATGATATGGGTAGTGCAAGAGTAGATCTACCACGAGATCAGAGAGGCTAAACCCTAGAAGCTAGCCTATGGTATGATTGTTGTTCTGTCCTATGGACTAAAACCCTCCGGTTTATATAGGCACCCCGAAGATGGTTAGGGTTACACAGATTCGGTTACAATGGTAGGAGATCTACATATCCATATCGCCAAGCTTGCCTTCCACGCCAAGAAAAGTCCCATCCGACACGGGACGAAGTCTTCAATCTTGTATCTTCATAGTCCAGGAGTCCGGCCAAAGGCTATGGTCCGGCCATCCGGACACCCCCTAATCCAGGAGTCCCTCACCCGCCGTCCCACATTTTGAGACGTGGTTTTATTGGCATGTTTTGTCGAAGCAGAGATCGTGTCCCCTTATCGTGGGATTCTCATCAATACGGGTGTGGGTAACCCAACCGTCACTTGGGTACAACTCCTTGGGAATAGGCAAGTTTTGAGGCCCAGGAGGAGACGCTCGATATTCGCGGTCTTTATATAGGGGTACAAACCCGTCTTTTTCTTTCACGCTTGCTTCTTCCTCAACCCTCACTACCTCGAGTTCCAACACCCGGGTTTCAATCGCCACCAGCTCCATTCATGTCCGGATCCAACCGTCAAGGCCGGTGGGTGGCTTCTTCTGTCACAGAGAAGGATATTGCAAAGCTTCGTGCGGTGAGGTATCCGACCGCAGAAATCCTTCATCGGCTTCCTGTTGAGGGGCAGGTTATCCCCACCCCCAAATCTTGCGAGAGGATCGTGTTCGTGTCCCACTTCCTCTGTGGGTTAGGGTTCGCGCATAACCCTTTCATCCGAGGGCTCATGTTCTATTATGGGCTAGATTTTCATGATCTGGCCCCGGACTCTATTCTTCTCATCTCGGCGTTTATCATCACGTGCGAAACCTTCCTCCGAACTCCTCCACACTTTGGATTGTGGCTCAAGACCTTCAACATGAAGCCGCAAGTGATAGAGGGGGAGCAGGCTGAGTGCGGTGATGCCACGGTGGGCAAGCTCGCTAGCACTGGCCAAAAGGATCCTTTGCCGAATCTTCTGACTTATGGCAGCAGGGGTGGTTCTATATCACCGAGCCTCGTGGCTCCAAGTGGGTAGCTGTGCCTGCATTCCGATCCGGCCCCCCAATTAGGCTTGCTTCATGGATCAATAAGGGGTTAGACTGGAGATCAGTTGATGAAATGCGGACTCTACAGAGTCGCATCTGAAGCCTCACCGAGAAGGGCATCGATCTTGTTAACGTTGTTCAAGTAATGCTAGTCCGCCGGACCCTGCCGTGCCAGCGACGGCCTCGCCGCATGTGGGAGTTTAATATAGAAGGGTCGCGGACTCTTCAGCACTTCTTCGGCGCCACACATGAAGGAATGTGGAGATTGTCGGGAAACGAAAGTAATGGCCGGACACCACCGAAGATCTTGGCCTTGACTGTAACCGTCCAGACACCTTAGTAAGTATTCAATTTCTGAACACCTTTTAGTCAAGCATCCCGTAATAAGATACTGAGCAAACCATCTCTTTCCAGGGCTGGATAAAGAAAGTGGAACAAATCAGGTGTCCGGCCCCCCTTCCTGAAGACTCAGCAGACGCCATGCTGACGAGGATGCTGGCCCCGACACCATACCAGGTGTCCACAAGGGAGGGCGAGAACAGGGAGACTAGAGGTGACCTCTGTCCCGGAGATAGACTAGACACCGTGTTCTGGGAAACCGAAACTCCTTCGCCCAAGGGCGAAGGTGCGGGAGAAGTGAACATCCCTTCTTCCCATGGCAAGAAGAGGGCCGCCTCCGGAAATCGAGAGGGGAAGTCTCCCAAGAGAGGCAGAATGCCATTGTCGAGCGCTCGGGCCTGGCAAGCGATGGCGCCGTACAGCTCCATGATGAGGACAAGCCTCCGGTCAAATCGTAAGTGAAGCAGGGTGCTTTAAACATACCCCGCTCCTTTCCTGTTACCGAAGTAACATCTAATGTATGTACATTCTCGCAGTTTGACGCCCAGTGTTCTGCAACCATCCTCTTCCTCGGGAGATCTTCTTCTAGAGATGATGGAGAGTGATACGCCTTCTCCGGCCTCCTCGCCCCACAGGGCGGACGACTTTGAAGTGTCGTCCCGGAGGGTTTCTCCCGACTGACAAGCAGTGCAGGGGACGAACACTAGTAGAAAAGGGGGCAATGGTGCAGGCAGGGCCAACCCATTAGTCCCGGTTCAGTCCAGAACCGGGACCAATGGGGGCATTGGACCCGGTTCGTGAGCCCCGGCGGCCGGCCGGGCCACGTGGGCCATTTGTCCCGGTTCGTCTGGACCTTTTGGTCCCGGTTGGAGGGACGAACCGGGACCAATGGTCCTCGCTCCTGGCCCACAACTATTGGTCCCGGTTGGTGGCATGAACCGGGACCAAAGGCTACCCTTTAGTCCTGGTTCATTTCACCAACCGGGATTAAAGGGTTGGTCCTCGTTGCGGCCAGAGTTTAGTCCCACCTCGCCAACCGAAGGGGGCACACACCGGTTTATAAGCCCCTCCCTCTCTGCCTTGTTGAGCTCCTCTCAAAATGAAAATAGATGCCCTTATACAGGGAATTTCACCTACTGAATTTCTTTGAAGTTAGTAGAAATTTATTATGAATTTTAGGTTGAATTCTCTCTATAAGCGCATCTATGCTCATTTTTTAGTAAAGTTAATCACAACTATTTTTTCTACTATTTCTTTCTGAGTAGTTTTTATATAGTTTTTTCTCTTTTCTGCTATATTTATTTTTTTCTATTTCTTTCTGAGTTGTAATAAGTCATTAAAAATAAGCATCTATGCTCATTTTTTTAGTAAAGTTAATCACAACTATTTTTTCTTCTATTTATTTCTGAGTTGTAATAAGTCATTAAAAATAAGCATCTATGCTCATTTTTTTTAGTAAAGTTAATCACAACTATTTTTTCTTCTATTTATTTCTGAGTAGTTTTTTATATAGTTTTTTTTCTTTTCTTCTATATTTATTTTTTTCTATTTTTTTCTGAGTTGTAATAAGTCATTAAAAATAAGCATCTATGCTCATTTTTTTAGTAAAGTTAATCACAACTATTTTTTCTCCTATTTATTTCTGAGTTGTAATAAGTCATTAAAAATAAGCATCTATGCTCATTTTTTTAATAAAGTTAATCACAACTATTTTTTTCTTCTATTTATTTCTGGGTAGTTTTTTATGTAGTTTTTTTCTGCTATATTTATTTTTTTCTATTTATTTCTGAGTTGTAATAAGTCATTAAAAATAAGCATCTATGCTCATTTTTTTAGTAAAGTTAATCACAACTATTTTTTCTTTAATTTATTTTTCAGTTGTAATAAGTCATTAAAAATAAGCATCTATGCTCATTTTTTAGTAAAGTTAATCACAACTATTTTTTTCTTCTATTTATTTATGAGTTGTAATAAGTCATTAAAAATAAGCATCTATGTTCATTTTTTTAGTAAAGTTAATCACAACTATTTTTTCTTTTATTTATTTCTGAGTAGTTTTTTATATAGTTTTTTTCTTTTCTGCTATATTTATTTTTTTGTATTTATTTCTGAGTTGTAATAAGTCATTAAAAATAAAAAAAAGAGGTGCAATGCTCGTTAATTAGGTTCAAGCCTTTCGGAATAGTGTAAACTGCACTGCACATAGCTCCGTGCAGTCTACCCTAATCCTTAAGGCTTGAAGCTAAGCAACGTGCAGGTGAGCATTGAGCCTCTTCTTCATCGTCTCTGCACTCAAGGCTTATAAACCGCTGCGAGTGCCTCTCGCTTGGCGAGGTGGGACTAATTAAAAACAGCTGCAGAAAGAATCAACTAAAAAACAGCTGCAGAAAATAGATAAGTAATTAGACGGGTGCATTGGTCCCGGTTGGTGCCACCAACCGGTACCAATGCCCCTCTTTAGTCCCGGTCGATGGCAGCAACCAGGACCAATGCCCCTCTTTTGTCCCGGTTGGAGCCACCAACCGGGACCAAAGGTCTTTGTTTCCCGCCCTTTGGGCTGCTGAAAAGAGGCCTTTGGTCCCGGTTGGTGGCTCCAACCGGGACTAAAGAGGGGCATTGGTCCCGGTTGGTGCCACGAACCGGGACCAAAGCCTTTGCTATATAAGTAGAACTTAGGAAAATTTCAGAACCACGCATCCCCACTTCGATCTCTCCTCCTCCTCTCCCCCGACGGTGGTGAATCCATCCTCGACGCCGGCAGGCTGCCCGAGCCAGCCCTCGCCCCGACGCCGTCGCCGCCCCGGCCCGCCCCGACGCCGCCGTACCCTGCCGCCCCGGCCCGCGCCGTCGCCGCCGTCCCTGCCGCCTCAGCCCGCGCCGTCGCCGCCCCTCCCCGCCCCGACGCCGCTGTCTGCCGCCCCGGCCCGCGCCGTCGCCGCCCCGCCCCGCCCCGACACCGCCGTCCCCTGCCGCAACGGCCCGCGACGTCGCCGCCCCGCCCTGCCCCGACGCCGCCTTCCCTTGCCGCCCCGGCCCGCGCTGCCCCGACGCCGTCACCGCCCCGCCCCGCCCCGCGCCGCACCTGGCCGTCGCCGTCGCCGTCGCCGTGAGCAACTTTCTATGATTTTTGTTAGATTTTTTTAGAATTTTTTGTAGTTCATAGATTTTTTTGTTAGATTAGATGTGTAGTAATATAGATGTGTTTCATAGTATGTTAATTTAGATTGTGTAATTAATTTGTTCATATTGTGTTAGATTTTTTTTCTGTTAATAGATATTTTTGGGTGATATTATTGTTGAATATGCATGTTTGTATGTTCATATATATGCAACGATCGAATATGTCAAATTTTTATGATTTTTTTCTGTTCATAGAATTTTTATGATTTTTTTCTGTTGTAATTTTGTTTATAGAATTTTAATGATTTTTTTGTTCATAGTATTTAGAAAAAGGAAAAAATAAGAAGAGAAAGTGTTTAATATAATTAGTTAGAAAAATACTATTTTATTTTTAGTAAGTACTACTTTATTTTATTTATAGTAAGTGCTTCATATATAGTTGAACTAGCTAGTTGATTTAATAAACTACTTTATTTTACTATATATAGAACTAGTTTGTTTTTAGTAAGTACTACTTATTTATTTATAGTAAGTGCTTAGTAGTTGAACTAGCTAGTTGATTTAATTAATAAAACTACTTTATTTAACTATATATAGAACTAGTTCCCGCATCGACGTCGGTGATGCCTATCCCGCATCCTCGTCGTCGTCGACTCGGCGGTGGAGGCCTGCTTGATCAGGGCCATGTTCGGGACTCGGCTCCGCCGGGCTGGTATTGGGAGGTGCTACCTTTTGAGGGACGTAGGTTGGTGAGGAGGCATCCTGTTGTTGACCCGATCCTTGTTTGGTGGTGGTCGCGTGGGCCAGTGACGGTGCTGAGGCTTCCGGACACCACGAAGGTGGTACATCACCGTGTCAGCAAGGAGGACGAGCACGTCCGTCGCTACATGGTTGCATTGGAGGGCAGGTTCGACAATACCTGCAGGTTCTTTAGGGATCTAACTGGAGCTATGATCCTGTGATGGTTCCTTATCTTTGGGTGTCCACGGCCCGCAGCGATACCCATCGGGCGCTACGGTTCTAGTTGTATTAGTGATGCTATATTAGTGATAATATTCGATGATGTACGGACACCAAGAGATGATGTACTTTTGCTTATAATTATTGAATGCATGCTAATTGGAATACTACTTTATTTTATTATTTGGTTTTGCTTATTGAATGCTCATATTGGATAAGTTCTCCTTCATTCCCGTGTGCTAGACAATTTGGTGTAATAATGCACTCGGGAATGAAAGGAGGAGCTACGTACATCACCAATAGTCAACCCGTGATTAATAATAATGATCTAGTTTAATATTTGAATTATGAACATAGGCCGGAAATGTCGTAATCGGACGACGAAAACCGCCCGGGGGAGTGCGACTGGTGCCACGACGACCGAGGTATGTGCGATAGGTTCATTGAGCTGGATGAAGATCGGTGCTTCAGCATTAAGCTCGAGGAGACCTTCGATGTTCATACGGTACGCAACGACGACAATAGTTTTTTTCGTAATTAAGCACGACTTCAACTATTTTAACATGTATTTTTCATCTTTTCCAATTCGACTAGCTTATCCCATGCTATGCAAGACGCTATGTCTTGGAGAGGATGGGTTTTGAAACCATGAAAGTATGGAAACCAAAAAAATTATACTAAGTACCCATCATGGTGTGGATTTTCAAGTAAAGTTGTACAATGCTCAGAGTGTAACCCATTTTGGTTGCAAAAATTGGGAAGCACTTTGCAAGATGTATGGTTTTGATGAGGGTATGCTTGTCACCATGGATCTTGGTGATCCTACAATCGAGCAAGAGAGACCTTCGATTTGGGTCCTTGTGGATACACCTCCAATTCTTCCCCCATGTGAGCTTAACATAGTTATTAAGTAATTTATATTGTTTATTTCAAAATAGTTGACGACTTACTTCCGTTGACAGCTTATTTTCATTCTTCAAAGAATGTGCGAAAGATGGTAGACAGAACCTACTACACCGAAGGCTCCGAATTAACTTATCAGGAGAAAAATCATCTGGTTGCATTTTGTACTGATCTTGAGAATTACAATATCTACAATCAAACTCCTCAACATTATGGTCAATATGTTCCACTAGTGCATGTGTTGAACTACGGTAACTACCATGGAGATACCCTGGTAAGATTTTTTACTATTACGACATCCGTGCATCTTTTTGCACACTTCTAAAACTAGAAGGTCATTGCTAACTACGAAGTTATTACTATGTTTTTCAACAGATAATCCCGAATGATTGTGTACGTCATCTGATGTATACGCACGGTACCTTTCATGTTTTGAACATACAACCAGGTCTTCCTACGAATCTCAACTGTCCATACCGGGTTTCTAAAAGAAGTGGAGCCATGACAATCAAAGAATGGAAAAAATGTATGGACAGTCGTAAGGAGCTTCTTGGAAGCAAAAGGCAGCGAAGGGCAAGAATTGGAGACAGGATGATCGCCATTCTTCATAATGGAGAGTCAGGGTCTATATTGTTTTATGCTATTTTACCTTAAGGGTGTTTAGGTCCTACCTGATACTGATGATCATGTGCTAAGAACAATTATGTAGGGTTGGGTTCGATGACTATGAGGATGATGATCGTATGACTTATTATTAATAACGAGTAGAAGTTGTATGATGATGCATGATTAGTAGGACTTGTTATTATATATGATGATGTATGATGCGAGCATGCATGAGTTATTATATCAACGGGTGAAATGAACATAGCAGCAGGGTTGGTAAACCAAGGACGAAGATATAAGAGAGGACACTTCTCTCTATTAGCTAGCTAATAACAACCTAAAAATAACCCCCAAAACCCCTAAAGCAGCCACTTTTTTAAAAAAACATGGACTTTTGGTCCCGGTTGGTGCCACCAACCGGGACCAAAGGCCCCCCTGACTAGGCTCGGCGCACCGGCCACGTGGAGGCACATCTGTCCCGGTTCGTGTTTTAACCGGGACTAAAGGGTGGAGGTATTAGTAACGACCCATTAGTCCCGGTTCATTAACCGGGACTAAAGGCCCTTACAAACCGGGACAAATGCCCCCTTTTCTACTAGTGGAGGAAGGCATTACCTGAAGGTGGTGCCTCTGTCACCCAGGGTTCGGGTGTCAAGAATGACGGCCCCGGACTATCCGGTTTACAGCCAGAGATGATTCTGGAGATGAGTAAATAGATTCCTTCAAAGGAAGGCCATACTCTTGCGGTGGCTTCCAAAGATCCGGGAACGCCGGACATGCTGACGGACATGCTACGACAAGCGTCCGTCTCAGAGGAACACCGTGCCTTGATGGGTACAGTGGTCAAGAGGGTTCTGTCTGCGAAGAGCGTATTGAATGAAGCATTCACGAGCCTACAAAGAGGCTTCGGGGTTTGTGATGTAATTTTTCCAACTGTACTTTATTCGCAGAATGCACCTGTGTATAGATAATAGCCCCTGAGACTCGGATTGCCTTCCCAAAGGAGGCGATCGGAGGATCAAAAAGATATGCTCATGTACTAACCTGATGTAATTGGAATACAGGCTGTTTCTCCCCTGGCAGCTACCCAGATTATGGGGCTAGCCGAACTGCAGCGAAAGCTTGATGTTGCAGGGGATGACATTGCATTGATCAAACAGCGTCTTGACGACTCGCAAGGTGTGTATTTCGAGCATTCGTTACACAGATGTGCTTATAATGTAAGCCTGATGCTGAAAAATTGTATATTGGGCATGCATGATTGCAGATGGTGTTGCCGTAGTTGAAGTTCTTCGGGCAGAGCTAGCCCGGGCCAAGGAGCAGGCCCGGTGGAGTAATGTGGCTGCCAAAAAGGCATCGGCTGAGTTAAAAGCCGAACAAGCTGCTCGGTACCAAGACGAGGAGAGGATATCCTCAATGGCGCTCGAATTTAAGAATGCTGCTAGGCGTTGTGAATTTCTTGAAAAGGAAAATGAAGCCAAAATGTATGAACTTGACAAGGCCTTACGAGAGGCGAGAGAAGCACGGTCTGAATCCAAAGCAACCTGTGAGGAGATCCGGATGGCTGGGGAGATTGCAGCCGGTAAGCCCTTTTTGCTATAGACTAGGTTCGGCGATCCGAACTATGCTCAGCTTAACCAGGTGTGGAGTTCTCCGGACGAGTTTTTAGACTTGCCGAAGAGTTCTTCTGATGCGACGCGGTTTTACCAAGCGCGAGAGGGGTATGCAACGGAGAAGCTTTTCTGGTCACAATTTGGCGCATCAAAGCGCCCTCTGTTGCTGAATGAACAGATGTCCGAACGGGTCGAGCTTCATAGGATATCCGGCGACGCCATGAAGAACGTCGTAACCCGGTTGTGGCCAACTGAGCCTATTCCGAATAGCTACTTCGGCTTGGTGCAGCGGCTTGTTGATGCAGTGTCGCGTATAGACGATGTGAAGCGGTCGATGTGCATTGAAGGTGCACGGATGGCCTTTGCCCGAGTCAAGACATTCTGGGGGAAAATGAAGGCCATCGATGTTGCAGCGAAGAGTCCACCCAAGGGCGAGGACCGTTATGAACCGGAGCATTGTTTTGAAGACGTCCTAGAGGTCGCCCGCTTGATAGAGGGTCAATGCTCGAAATACGTAATGTTCAAGTGAGGTGTATGAGAATTGTAAAAGACAATTTTATAGTTAAACTATTTTTATGTTTTGCTTAAAAGCTTGTGTTCATCCTATGCGACCGTTTTGATGTAATCTGAAAGTTTTCCAGTCGTTGGCTTCAGCCCCCTCGTAGGAAGTACGGGGGTGTTCTGAAAAGCATTTAATCACTCTTGATCCAACGTCTTGGTCCATAAAGGAGGTGATAATGCGGCGAACCAGGCAATCGGACTATAGGGCATTAAAACTTTCACTTAGCCATAGGAGTTTCATAGGGGGGGCTACGATATAGCCCCTGGTATGTATACGGCTTATTCCAATATGGTGTGTTACGTATACGACCTGAAAAAAGAGGTCCTTCGTGTTATACGGAGGGAATCGCGACAGATTCCGATAAGTCATCGAGTGGTTGACCAGCTCGCACAGCATCATGATAGTCGGTTTTCGGCTTTCTCTACTGAGGTGCTTGACCAGATGAACCAGAAGCACAATCGCAGTAGTTCTCCCTTTACTACCCTAGTCGATAGAGCGGAACGTAAGGTAGCAAGCAAAGGAGCCGGGCAACCCAACCATTGACCCAAGACATGATTCGGAGCTGATGCATATAAGGCCAAACTCGCGACGCCGAAGTACGCTGTAAAGCTGTTCAGACTTTGTTGGCAACTCATTTGTTCCCATATTGAGCCCCCACTACTAGGGAAAACCTTATACACAGAAATTTAGCAACAACGCGGGTCAAAAAAGGGCGCTAGTGCTAGATAGCAGTAGCGATTGGAGAAAAACCGCGCTACAGATACCACCTTAGCAGTAACGCGTGTAGTGGCAAAAGCGCTACTACTAATATTCCAATTGCTAGAATGATACGCTACGCATAGCAGTAGCGGGCTTGGAAGAAACGCGCTACCGCTACAGCATAAATAGCAGCGCGTTTCCTAAGAAGAGCGCTACTACTAACGGAAATAAAATAAGATGAAAAACAAATAGAAAAGTAAATGAAAATGAAAGAAATAGAAAAAGGAGAAAGGAAAAAATAAAATGTAAAGCAAAATAAATGAAAAAGCAAAAAAACGGAGGAAGGCATAGCAGCAGCGTGTGTTTGTAAGAGGCGCTATAGCTAACGTAGTTGCAGCACGTGTCCTAGACCCCCGCTATAGAAACAGAAAAGGAAATTAAAAAATGGAAGAAAATTACATAGCTATAGCAGCAGCGCGTTTTGTAAAAACCGCTATAGCTATCTTAGCTATAGCGCGTTTTACCAAACGCGCTACCGCTAAGTTTGACTTAACCAAAAAACTGTTTCCCCCCGGCCACCACTTCTCCCCCAAATCCCTCAACCCACCCCGCGCGCCGCCGTCTCCCTGATTCGCCGTCGCCCCACTTCGCCGCCGTCTCCTGCCGACGTCGACGCCACCAGAGCCATGCGCCATCGACGCCACCGGAGCCGCCCCCAACACCACGGAGCCGCGCGGCCTCGTCAATGCCACCGGAGCCACCGTCGACGCCACCGGATCCTTCCTCGCCACAACTGCCTCCCTCACCGTCACCGAAGACGCCCCTGCCTCCCTCGCCACCACTGCCTCCGTCACCACCACCGGAGCCATCCTCTGTAAGCCCCCACCCCTCCTCTCTCTCTCATTCATAGGTTAGGTAGTTTAATTAGGTTAATTATCTAGGTTAGGGCAAAAATTTAGTTAGGGCTTTAACAGAGAAGTAGTTAGGTTAACTAGTTTAATTAGGTTAATTATCTAGGTTAGTGCAAAAATTTAGTTAGGGCTTTGACAAAGAACTAGTCAGGTTAACTAGTTTAATTAGGTTAATTATCTAGGTTAATTAGTGCAAAAATTTATTTTGGGCTTTGACAGAGAACTAGCTGCGTTAACTAGTTTAATTAGGGCTAATTATCTAGGTAAACTAGATTAACTAACTAGGTTAAATAGGTAGGTTAATTAGGTTTGTTGGATTAACAAGCTAGGTTAAGTAGGTTGGCTAGGTTAGAGGAAAATTTTATTTTAGAGGATTAGGTCAGAAGGGTTAGAGAAATGGAGTTCCTTTGCAATTTAATTGGGTTCTGTCCTAGGCAGAGAAGGGTTAGAGATAATAATGTGTGTTTGTGTGAGAGAGAGGAATAGCTAGATCAACATAATTTGGGTTCTGTCCTAGGCAGAGAAGTTTTTAGTGAGGTCACTTTGCAAAGGTTTTTGATTTTTGAAAAGACCACTATTTTTCAAGGAAAAGAATTTAGGCAAATTTTATTTTTCATTGAAGTGGTCATGTTATATCTTTTCATTGAAGTTGTTCGATTGTGCCCAAGTGGCTTTGTTGTTTCCAGGGAATGATGCTGAGTGGCCTATGTTGTGCCGGAATGTTGATTCATTTCTGTTCCGGCAAATTTCAGGTTCTCGATTTGTCCACTTTTTAGCAAAGGTCATGCTGAAATTTTCCGTGAATTTCGGCATGACTTGTGCTACAAACTAGGACATATCGAGTGCCCGGGATTTGCCGCACCAGGAAGGAGTCAACATTCCTGCAAACAATAGTCCTTTTTTATGTCATTATTCATTTTATTAGGTCTAGAATTAATTGACTAGATTTAATCATAGGAAACATGGCTAGCAACGATGAAGGGCAGGGTTCTGGTGATTGCGACGACGTCTACCGGGAGGCAGACGAATTTTTTAGCCTTACCGACAATCAACCGATGTTGTTGTTGGGCCCACCGGTGGCATCAGGGACTGAGGCCGACACGCAGACCGGTGCTGAGACTAAGACCGGCGCTGAGATTCAGACCGGCATCGAGACCGGCGCTGAGACCGGTGCTGCCTCGGGGAGCGGAGCCGGTGTAGAACCGAAAGCAATGTGGCAACGGGTTCCTAACAAACTCAGGAGTACTAGACTGGTGGTCACGGAGGTGGACGATGGCAATTTTGAGCCAAAGGCGCCCGAGGAAGCGCGCGCGTGCTACGACAATC
Organism: Triticum aestivum; assembly: GCF_018294505.1. NCBI lineage: Eukaryota > Viridiplantae > Streptophyta > Magnoliopsida > Poales > Poaceae > Triticum > Triticum aestivum. The sequence continues at coordinate 783,638,298 of NC_057798.1, forward strand.
AAATAGGCTGCATCCTACGGACAACCGCCACCATCAACGATGAGAAACTACAGAAGATACAAAATATGAGGAGCTCCCTCCTAAAGAAGTTTCACCAGATATTCTTGTTCCCGGGCCGGAATGAGAAGGATTATGAAGATCCAGACGAGGACCCGGCAATGAAGAAGATAAACAAACACGCCATGACCAAGTTTAGCGACGCGTTGGCCGCCTGGAAAAATCGAGTGAAAGCAAAGATCAACGACGGGGAACCCTACTCCGAGATTGTAAAGGATAATCCGACAATCATGGAAGAGCAGTTTCAAATATTCAAGGAGGCTTGCGAGGCCGAAGCTGCCAAAAAAAGTCTATGTACATGAAGGGGCTTCAAAAGAGGAACATTGGGAGCCACCACCTCGGAAGCCGTGGTTACGGCGGAAAGAGGTCCAAATGGGCCAAGGAGGACGCAGAAGCCACGAGTCTGGGCATCCCAGACCCCTTGGCGGATTTCACCGTCCCGCAGGAGCGTGACGTCCTGAGGGCCTGGCACCGTTGGGACCCAGTGAAGAAGGTTTACGAGACAACACCGGTCATTACGGAGTTCATGAGACTATTGGTAATTTTAGTTTCTGATCAATCGACTGCACATGTTAGTCATATTTGTAAATGATCCTTGTGCCTTTTGCAGAGAGAGCAGCACCGGATTGCGGCCGAAAGCGACTCGCCGTCTGAGGCATTGGCGAGGCCCAAGTGGGACACTCCATTCAACCAAGCGTTGAACATATTGAAACAACAACCGGTGGATACTCGACCGTCGTATGGACGCGTGCACGGTGTCGGAGACGGCACCACATGGAAGAAGTACTACCGTGAGACCACGGAGGAGAGAAAGGAAAGACGGAGGTTAGCTGAAGAAAACATCGACAAGAAGGTTGAGATTGCGGTTGAGAAGAAATCATCTCAGACAGTCGCAACAGCGGTAGCTGCCGCAAAACAGGCGATTGCAGATATATCTACTTCCTTGGTGACGGGCGTTTTCACTTGGACAAGGCAAAATCCATAAAAAAATGCAGAGGACTTTCCCCTTGCTAACTTCTTGGGAGCACCTGCTCCCGCACCGGCTCCCGTACCTGCTCCGGCACCGACTCCCGCACCTGCTCCCGCACCGGCTCCCGCACCTACTCCCGCACCGGACGTGCTCGGTGGTGCCTCCTCTTTGGCTGAGCTCGACGCCCTCACGGTATCTGTCACACCGGCCCCCTTCAATATAAATGTATAATCTCCCGTTTTCGTTGCCTTTTGGATGTCTCACGTCGCAGACTTTCCTTTGCAGGCCGATGAAACCCCGTGCACCATATTGTACACCATCGGCGAACAGAAGGTGGACCTGGGGAAGGCGACGATAATGGAGCCGAAGAAACCATTGTTCCACAGCCGGCCGATCCCCCCGAACGTCTTCAAGGTTTCCGTGGCCAGTGTCAAACCGGGCCACGAGAATTTGCCTCCTCTAATACTAGTGGGGGATGACGACGAGACCCCATGGCAGCTTGGTGATTGTTGCAATGGGTGGGTCCTGTTGTGGCCAAAGAGTCTGCTTCGTCTGGAGGCGGCCAGGAGCACACCCACGAGCACACAGCCTCAGCAAGGTATGAACATCAACACCCCACCTACCCAATTAGCGTCGGGTGTCGGGTTGGGTGATAGCGGACGGGGTAAGGAGGAGGCTCCATTAGTCGCTGATGACGTCACCATGGATGAGGATGAGGATGACGATGGCGCTGAACAATATGTCTATACTGGCGCCTCCTCGGGTTTTGAGCGTCATGAGTCGGTGCCTGAATTACCGTCTCAACGTATTATTGACGACCTTCCGGTAGTAAAGAAGTCTAGGAAGAGAGCGAGGAAAGGCAAAAAAGCTAATTCTATGATCCAGCCACCTCAGCAGCCTCGGCTTCAGAACCGTATAGATATCTCCGATGCAGATAAATGGCATATCCCCAGTCAACCAATCCTACCTGAAACAGCACTATGGGCCAGATTCGGTGATCTAAGGAGACTTCATGACGATGTGTTGCGGGTAGAGAAAGGCCTCATTGCCTCGAAAGATCCAGGATACCCACTCTACGTGGTTAACGTTCCGCGACAAATGTCATACGTCGACAGCTTCCCCGCGGATAAGTTCTTCCTCCGATTCGATTACATATTCGACATGTTTCACGTGAAGAAGCTGGATTTTACGTTTGTCCGCCTTTATGCCTTGCACATGAACTACATCATTGGGGTTGAGCAGATACGTCATATATGTGTCGCTGACCCGTACTACATGCACGAGGGCTTCTTGGGAGTCTGTGCAGAGCAGCGTGAATATGCGAGGGATTACATCGTCAGTTTCATGCTCGCCAATAAGGACAAGGAGGCGATTCCCGTGCCTTATCATCCCGTGTAAGTCATCCGCGCTTCTATCCTTCCTTCGATTTCAATAATTCCTTTACACGGTGGAGGCTAATTAATTTGAGGTGTACTTATTTTGCGCAGCGGCGGGCGCGCCATCCTCATCATCCTCTACCCCCGATTCTCCCACGCTCTTTACTTGGACTCGTCGAAGAACATTCACAAAAAGGATTACACCCACATCAAAGATGTTTTCGACAGTGCTATGTTTTACTACCAAGCAAGGGGTGAAGAGGTTAGGGACAAGAAGAGAAGGGGCGGCAGGGCCGCCTTCAGCAATAAGACCGACTTCTGCTGCATCCAGCAACCGAATGATTCTCTTAATGATGGATTCTATGTCCTATACCACATGCTGGAGTACAGACGGGATCACCAGAACCTTCACATGTCACCTAGATCTGGCAATGCCCATATTCTGCAATGGGCAAAGGACATAGGAGATATCGAGGATCATCGACTTCGAGCTGAGTTCTATAACATCCAGCGCGAACTTGCCCAAATCATCATGAATGAGGTCGTTGGAAAAACAGGAATGTTCTACGCAGAAGGACAAATGTCGCGGGAAGACGTCCGAACATGGATAGCCTCTTAGCGTCTCGACATGAAGCCTTTCACTAAGCTCGAGGACTATCTCCCTGACATGGATGGATGGCATGACATGATGGAGTGATTGTCGATATATGACAATGTGTCCGTTTAGTCCATACTTTCTTTTATGACAAAACGTTGAGTTATGCACGGTGAAACTTTATTTGTGATGTAATTAAACCGTCCTCCTCCTCGACTAGCGAAAATCACTCTAGTTAGGGCATTTTGGGTACGATGAACTTTGTTATTTATGCTTATGATATGTTGTTTCTATTTTTGCCAAGTCTGTCTCTTTCTGTTGCTCAACTATATATGTTGCATATCATCGACTCATGTGATGATGCAGGTGCATAGATCATAGATGGCGAAGAAGTGCTACGCCAGGAGTATATATACGACAAGTGGCCGGAGTGTCAGGCCCAGGTATACCGGTTTTCGGTTTCCGAGCGACAGGCAGTAGTTAGTTTAGGTTCACGCTAATGCGAGAGAGGGATACGAACTCATGTACTCAAAGTGATAGCTATTCTCACGTATATCATTGTTTAGATGGATGACGATGTATTTTCAAGTAATCGAGACTTGTATCGCTATTTTCGAGATTGATGACGAGAGACCACTTTGTGTTGGATAATGATTATGATGATGACATGATTTGATGAGACTAATTGTATGTATATGCTATAATTACATTTGTATGTGGATGATATGCTAATGATTATTGTATAAAGCCTATTCAAATACAAAACAAATATGCAGGAAAAAAAACTAATAAAACTAGTAGTAGTGAGGGGGGGGGGAATTTAGCAGTAGCGCCGCCTTACCAATAGCGCTTCCCTGTAAACAGCGCTGCAGATAATATCAGTAGCGCCCTTTTCTAAACAGCGCTACAGCTATTCATGTATAGCAGTAGCATGGGACAACAGACGCTACTGCTATACGTTAGCTGTAGCACCTTATTAGTAGCGCCGGTACCCGTGCTACTGAGAGGCCCAAAACCCGCGCTGCTGCTAGGCTTTTCCCTAGTAGTGCCCTGGCAGGTTACGCCGAGGTGCATCTGTGAAACAGCCGTAGGGGCCATATTTATTGGCGAAAGGATACGAACGATTAATTTGGATAATGTTTACTGGCACCTGAGTGATATGCCAATGATTAATTTATGTGTATAAAGACCACAACCTCGGCTATTTTACATGCTCGGGGTCGGAGGCGGAGGAAAAAGGCATATTACAGGCTCCAAATAAATAGTGCGGTCTACAAAAAATTATTCTGGACCTCCTATCGCACGTCTGCATCGCCTGTCCTCGGGGAGGGGAATCCTTGACGGAAGTAGCCCCTTGGGTGAGTGTGCGGATCCGAACTCCGATAGAGTCAGCTTTAGATGTTTGTCCTTTTTGTCACCTGTTTTAAGAGATAATGAAGAAAAAAATAAAAAGGAAAATAGATAAAAAATGTTACGGGAATGCTTGCAGGCTTGTCCGTATTGTGCTTCCGCCAATGCCCATGGTATCTTGAGTGCGTAGTGATGTACGCACGGTATAAATATTGCGGGTATATGAGGTGGGTGGCGGAAGCCGAACTGCTATTTCCGCTCCGGGAGTGGTCTATCCAAGGGGGGAAATTTCTTTCTGAACACCAGTATTTGGTTGGTGAAGCTCTCCGTCATCCCCATTGCCTAGCGGTCTCCTCCCCTTGTGTTCGGCGTTGAGCTTGCCAACCTGCTTGAAGACCCAACAGCTTCTGTTGGTATGATTAGCTGGTTTATCGGGGCGGTCGTGAATCTGGCACGGTCGGTCCAATATCCTGTCTAGGTTGGATGGTCCGTCTTGGTTCGCCTTGAGTGGCTTTTTCCGTTGAACGGGTTTGGGATTACTGAATCCGGCGTTGACCGCTGTGTCGCGTGATCTTTCATTATTATTGCGACTGTTGTGTTTGCTTCGTCATGGCTTGCCATTGCCGTCTCGGATTTCGGAAGTGTCCAGGTCGCTGGCGTTGTTGCTTCTACGAGCGAGCCAGCTGTCTTCTCCCGTGCAAAAGCGAGTCATTAGAGTGGTAAGGGCTGTCATGGATTTGGGTCCTTCTTGACCGAGGTGGCGTGCAAGCCATTCATCCCGGACGCTATGTTTGAAGGCCACAAGGGCTTCCGCGCCCGGACAGCCGACGGTTTGGTTCTTTTTAACTAAGAACCTAGTCCATAGCTCCCTGGCTGACTCCCCGGGCTGCTGGACAATGTGACTTAAGTCATCGGCATCCGGTGGCCGGACATATGTTCCTTGGAAGTTGTTGCGAAAGGCGTCTTCCAAATGTTCCCAGCTGCCAATAGAATTTTCTGGCAGACTGTTTAGCCAGTACCGAGCTGGTCCTTTGAGATTTAGTGGTAGGTATTTGATGGCATGAAGGTCATCTCGGCGGGCCATGTGGATATGGAGGAGGAAGTCCTCGACCCATACTACGGGATCTGTTGTTCCGTCGTATGACTCGATATTAATGGGTTTGAACCCGTTTGGAAATTCATGCTCCATTACTTCGTCAGTGAAGCAGAGAGGGTGTGCGGCGCCTCTATGTTCTGTCACACTGTGATGTACCTCCGATGGAGTCCGTTTGCGGTTTTCAGCCTGGGTGTGGCTAGGTCTGTTACGCCCGAATAGGTAGCCGTCGTCGCGTGTCGAGGCATGTCCTCGCGATCCGTAGATCGATCTTGCACGTCCTGCTCTACCATCCAAGTCTTGTTGGAGGTCGTGTGTACACCCCGAGCTGTTTTATTCTTGCTTTTACGGTGAGGTGGGGCGGTCTGGTGTTCGTCTTGAGTTGTTGCTTTATCCGGACCAAGTTGTGGTCAACCTGCCGCATTATGCGATGATGGTACGGGCTCCAGCGCCTTGTCATCACACTGAGGTAGCCATCTACGCTTGGGTAGCTTTTGGCTGGGCCACCAAGGCCGTATTCTTCGGCGGCTAAAACTTCCGTCCATCTATCATTGAGCAGATCCTGGTTCGCTTGAAGCTGCAGTTGCTTCTTTCTCAGGCTCCTTGCAGTGGCTATTAGCCAACGTTTAAAGCGCTCCTGCTGGAGAGGTTCCTCAGGCACGATGAAATCCTCGTTGCCAAGGCTCTCCTCTTCCTCGGAGAGCGGAAGATAATCACTTCCCTCCGAGTCTTCGTGTATGGCCTGTTCATCAGGGCTAACTTGCTCATTGTCTCGTTCCTCTTGTTCGGAGGTTACCTTGACTGGGTCTTCATTGTTTTCAGCATCGTCCGGAGTATTGTTTGTTCCGGTGCCCGTACTGCAGTCCTTGGAACGACGTGACTTAGGGCGGCGTCGAGGGATTTGGCGCTTGGGCTGTCTCTCAGGAGGTTTATCCTCAACTGGATCCTCTTTGTCATGGTTGTTATTTTTTCCAGGCGTGTCCACCATGTATACATCGTAGGAAGAAGTGGTCGTCCGTTGTCTAGTAACTGGTGGGCTTTGGCCTTGCTCCTTGTTGGCATCGTCATCCGTTCTAGCGATGTCTTTGGAGCCGTAGTAAAGCATGTCGGTTAAATCCTCGATAGTGACTATGAAGTGGGTGGTGGGTGGGGAGATGAATTCCCCGTCACCAGCTTCTAGCTCGAACCGTACAAAGTTCGGTTGTGACTCCCCTGCCTGGGACAAGCTTTTTAACGAGTTCAGCACATCGCCCAAGGGCGAGTGCTGGAAGATGTCTGCGGCACTAAACTCGAAGATCGATAACCGATCAAGTTCGGTATCCCGGGACTCGCATGGTTCGGAACTTATACCCAGAGAAGAGTCTGGAGTTCCGGTGACACGAGTATTGCGTGAGATTAAGTCCATGCTCGGCTCCAGCGCCGTTGAATCGGTGGCCTCCGTGGTGGGGTTGAACCTCCAATCCTTGGATGCCGCAACGTGCTCTGGATCTAAGGCCGGAGTGGTCACATGAGCTATCTCCTGGATGCAGTCTGACGGCAGATTTAGGTCATGTTCGTCGAGGTGACCGGGAGCCGTCGCCGCGGTCTCGAATCCAGCGAAGATCATATCTCCATGGATGTCTGCGGCGTAGTTCAAACTCCCGGATCTGACCTGATGGCTAGGGCCGTAGCTATCAATCTGCTCCAGGTGGCCAAATGAGTTGGCCCGCAGTGCAAAGCCGCTGAATACGAAGATCGGTCTGGGGAGAAAGGTTTCTCCTTTGACAGCATCACTATCAATGATTGAAGGGGCCATCGAACCTTTCGCCGACGGTACAGTGGAACTCTCAACGAAAGCACCAATGTAGGTGTCAAAACCGGCGGATCTCGGGTAGGGTGCCAAACTATGCGTCTAAGGTCGATGGTAACAGGAGACAGGGGACACAATGTTTACCCAGGTTCGGGCCCTCTCTATGGAGGTAATACCCAACTTCCTGCTTGATTGATCTCGATGAATATGAGCATTACAAGAGTTGATCTACCACGAGATCGTAATGGATAAACCCTAGAAGTCTATCCTGTATGACTATGATAATGAGTATATCTCTATTCGGACTAAGCTCTCCGGTTTATATAGGCACCGGGGAGATCTAGGGTTACATAGAGTCAGTTAAATAGAAAGGAATCTGCATTGTTGATCGCCAAGCTTGCCTTCCACGCCAAGGAGAGTCCTATCCGGACACGGGTGCAGTCTTCGGTCTTCGTATCTTCACAGCCCATCAGTCCGGCCCATTGCTAACAGGCCCGACGCCTGAGGACCCCTTAGTCCAGGACTCCCTTAGGGGGCGCTGCCCCTCCCCCTAGTCCAATTCGGTCTGCCATGGGGGGGCACCCCTTGTGGCCCTCCTCTCTCTCCACTAAGGCCCACTAAGGCCCAATATTTACCCGGGGGTTCCGGTAACCCCTCGGTACTCCAGTAAAATACCCGAATCACTCGGAACCATTCTGATATCGGAATACAACCTTCCAATATATGAATTTCTCTCGACCATTTCGAGACTCCTCGTCATGTCCGTGATCTCATCCGGGACTCCGAACAAACCTTGGTCACCAAAACACACAACTCATAATACAAACCGTCATTGAACGTTAAGCATGCAGACCCTACGGGTTCGAGAACTATGTAGACATGACCGAGACACATCTCCGGTCAATAACCAATAGCGGAACCTAGATGCTGATATTGGCTCCTACATATTCTACGAAGATCTTTATCCGTCAAACCGCATAACAACATACGTCATTCCCTTTGTCATCGGTATGTTACTTGCCTGAGATTCGATCGTCGGTATCATCATACCTAGTTCAATCTTGTTACCGGCAAGTCTCTTTACTCGTTCCGTAATGCATCATCCCGCAACTAACTCATTAGTCACATTGCTTGCAAGGCTTATAGTGATGTGCATTACCGAGAGGGCCTAGAGATACCTCTCCGATACACGGAGTGACAAATCCTAATCTTGATCTATGCCAACCCAACAAACACCTTCGGAGACACCTGTAGAGCATCTTTATAATCACCCAGTTACGTTGTGACGTTTGATAGCACACAAGGTGTTCCTCCGGGAGTTGCATAACCTCATAGTCAGAGGAATATGTATAAGTCATGAAGAAAGCAATAGCAATAAAACTAAACGATAATAATGCTAAGCTAACGGATGGGCCTTGTCCATCACATCATTCTCTAATGATGTGATTTCATTCATCAAATGAAAACACATATCTTTGGTCAGGAAACTTAACCATCTTTGATTAACGAGCTAGTCAAGTAGAGGCATACTAGGGACACTCTGTTTTGTCTATGTATTCACACATGTACTAAGTTTCCGGTTAATGCAATTCTAGCATGAATAATAAACATTTATCATGATATAAGGAAATATAAATAACAACTTTATTATTGCCTCTAGGGCATATTTCCTTCACTTCGTAGAATATGTGGGAACCAATATGAGCATCCAAGTTCTGCTGTTGGTTATTGACCGGAGAGGTGTCTCGGTCATGTCTACATAGTTCTCGAACCCGTAGGGTCCGCACGCTTAACGTTCGATGACGATTTTGTATTATATGAGTTGTATGATTTGGTGACCGAATGTTGTTCGGAGTCCCGGATGAGATCACGGACATGACGAGGAGTCTCGAAATGGCCGAGAGGGAAAGATTCATATATAGGACGATGATATTCGGACACCGGAAGTGTTCTGGGGGTACCGGGTACATATCGGGTCACCGGAAGGGGTTCCGGGCATCCCCCCGGCAACTACATGGTCCTAATGGGCCAAGAAGGGGACAGACCAGCCCCTAGGGGGCTGGTGCGCCCCATGTATGGAAAAATAATGGGGAAGGAAAGAGGAGAAGACAGAAAGGAAGGGGAGGGATTCGGCCTCCCCCTTCCTTCTCTCCTCCCTCCTCCTTCCTTCCCCCTCCGGATGAATATGGAAGGGGGGAGGCCGAATTGGGAGGCGCCCAAGTAGGATTCCTCCTACTTGGGGTGCCCCCTTGGCTGCCTCTCCTTCCCTCCAACCTATGAGGGGGGGCACCGCTAGAACACACAACATTGATTCCTAGTCGTGTGCAGCGTCCCCTCCACAGTTTACGCATCCGGTCATTGTCGTAGTGCTTAGGCGAAGCCCTGCGCGGATCACTTCACCATCACCGTCACCATGCCGTCGTGCTGATGAAACTCTCCCTCGACACTTTGCTAGATTAAGAGTTTGAGGGACGTCATCGACCTGAACATGTGCAGAACTCGGAGGTGCCATACGTTCGGTGCTTGATCGGTCGGAATGATAAGAAGTTCGACTACATCAACCGCATTGTCAAACGCTTCCGCTTTCGGTCTACGAGGGTATGTGGACACAGTCTCCCCCTCTTGTTGCTACGCATCTCCTAGATAGATCTTGCGTGAGCGTAGGAATGTTTTTGAAGTTGCATGCTACGTTCCCCAACAGTCATACCTTAGATGCTTCTAATGCTATGAAAAATCTAATGGGAGCCCCACCAATTAAAGTTAATGGAATTAAAATAACTTTGAAGCATCTTATGCAAAGGTTGGATATAATAGAAAATAAAATATCAAGTATTGAAGATTGGAATAATTAGATAAAAAGGTGCATAATCAAATTACCAAGTAAGGCTCTATGGCAGGGAATGCTTAAAAAAATTGAACACAATGCAGACGCAAGTGCTCATATAAATGCGCATACACTCACTTCTATGAACACACACACGCCCATCCTACCCCTATAAGCACTTCAAAATTATTGAAAGGAAAATAACCTCATACTGATAAAGTAGAACAAAGTCCTGCACGAATAGACAAATTGGAGCAAGTTATAGATGTCTTAGGTTCAGTTTTTGCTTCAATAGAAACTAGTGAGTAGACATCTTGAAATAAGAATATAAAATTCACTTGTGCTTTGGTACAACCCCTAAACATATCAACGGATGAGATCTCTATACCCCTTCATAATAAAGGGGAAGATGATATTTCTCACAAGTGTGTCGCGCGCCGGAACATGATTAGAGTACTTGTATCTTTTTCTGTTAACCAACCAAAAAAGGGTGCATGACGTGATTCGAAACCACAACCTCCTCATTTAGAGCATCTCTAGTAGACCCCGTATAAAGTCGCGACCCGCAAAATAACCGCCAAAATACGGGTCGACGCGGGAAATGCTGCCCGATCGGACCTCGCAAACGCATCCGACCAGTAACTTTTTTTGCGGGACGCGACATAATTCCTATCCCAACCCGCGAAAACGCTGATTCCCCCTCGCCCCGTCGGCGCCCTGTATATAGCGGTAGCGGTTGGTGGGGCGGACATTTCAGCCCGTGCTTTTCCCCACCCACCGCTGCCCCTCTTCCCCACGCCTACGCTTCTCCCCACCTCCCGCTGCCTGGCCGCCATCTACGATTCCGGTCGAACTAGCCGGCGGGATCATGCCGGAGGGCCGCCACACGCCCGAGCTTGCCCTCCGCCACTTCCTCCTGCGTTGGCGGGCCGACAACGAGCAGATCGGCGGCTGTTCGTCGCGGCGGCCGGATTTGGCGTTTCCGGCCACCGGTGGCTGCGCCAAGCCATGGATTGGTCGGGGAGCACCCGCGCAGGCCCGACAAAGCCCCCGCACCACATGCAGGTACTAGTTCGTCCTGTAGCCGTCGCCGTAAGTTTGCTGCCAAGGATTCGGCCGGCCGGCCGCCGGCTCGCCGGTGCCGCTCATACAGTGCGATGACTGCACACGCACAGTGATGCGGCTAACTTCTAGCACGCCCAAGCACCCTGGATGGATATTCTTCAAATGCGAAAACAATGGGGTATGTTGTTGTTTCCATTCCGCTTTGTCACCCTAATAATCGGTTCAATTTCGATAGCTTATGTACATCGTCATGTGTGTAGGAGGATGAATGCTCATTTTGATTTTGGGAAGAAGAATACATTGATTTATTGATAGAAAGAAAAGTTAATAGATGTTCGTGCACTCCTTAGTAGAATTGGGGCTACTGATGTGGTGCATGTGCAATTAGAGAAGAAACTAGAGGGGAAGCAACGTCTACTTCTTTAGAATCAAAGAAGAAGAATGTAGAATGCAAGATCAACAATCCGCAGATTAACAACGAAGGCATGAAGAAGATATTGTTCCAACTAGTGGGAGCAGTTATGGAAGTTGAATATCTTCTTAAATGCATAATGGTGGTTCTTGTTTTCTTTGGTCTTACTATTTTAGCAAAGATTTGGTGAATTACTATGTATCCAATGCCGTTGAAGAAAATAATATTTCATGTCTGAAATTAAAATCCGGTTTTTCGCGAACTGTAAACGCATTTTGCGGATCAGTATTATACGGGGTCTGCTAGAGATGCTTTTAGTCATGCCATAGTAGCGAACCAGTCAACTCATTTGATGCGAATACTTGCATTTTTTTTCTTTCTTCTGTTTCTTTTTCTTTTTTGCATCGAAATTCTTTCTTCTGTTCATGTCTAACAGGTCACGGAAGGTCCCGATCTCGACGACTGTTGTTTCCTGTACTTCCCGATAATAATACGCAGCAACGTACATACTAGACTAATCTAGCAAGCAGCCTGGCGGATCGCTCAAGAGAAACGCAAGGCACGCGAGTTATGGCCAAAAGGCTCGCTTTGTATTTTTATTTTTTGAATTCAATTTCGTGTTTTCTTTTTTACAAGAAAATCTTCCAATCTATTCATTTTCAATCATGGTAGTACAACGAACAAAGAAATAATAAAATTGCATCTAGATTTATAGACCACCTAGCGACGACTACAAGTACTGAAGCGAGCCGAAGGCGCGGTGCTGTCATCGCCCCTCCCTCGCCGGAGCCGGCCAAACCTTGTTGTAGTATACAGTCGGGAAGTCGTCGTGCTAAGATCCCGTAGAACCAACGCACCAGAACAGCAACCGCCGCGGATGAAGAGTATAGATCAAAACGATCCAACCTGAAAACATAAGAACGAAGACGAACGACGAACATATCCGAGCAAATCCACTAAAGACAGATCTGCCGGAGACACACCTCCACACGCCCACTGATGATGCTAGACGCATCACCAGAACGGGGGCTAGGCGGGGAGACCTTTATTCCATCTTTAGGGAGCCGCCGCCGTCTTTCCTTCCTGAGCAGAACACAAACCCTAACAAAGCTCGAAAAAAGATCTAAAAACGAAGTTCTACCACCGGCAAGAGTCGAGATCCATTCCGCCTCCATGGCCCTAAGGCCGCCGGAGACCGGAGGACCGGCGCCGGCGCCGGTGGGAGGCAGAGAACGCTAGCTTTTTTAGAGGCGGCGGCTGGCTAGGTCATATGTACGTACGAATTCTATCTGGTGTTACAACGCAGTGTTACTAGGTATTTGTATCAGCTAGACTAGCCTATAACAAAACCTAGTCGGTGACTGATTTGTATATATTTTGAACATTTTTTGAAAAACACTAACAAATTTGTAATTTTAAAAAAAATAGAAAAAAGGAAAAAAATTGAAACCATTTTTTAATTTCCCCAAACATTTTTCGTATTTGTGTAGAAAACTTTAATAAACAGAAACATTTTCAAAATTATAAAAAAAATCTGAAAGTGCCATAATATTTGAAACACTGCAAACATTTATTGAATTCGTGAACAAATTTTGAAAAAAGGAATTTGTTAACAATTTTGGAAAAAATGAAAAAAATTCTCAATTTTGGAAAAAATGTTCAAGTTTGTCAAATCTCCATACATAATTATTAATTCGAAAATTGTTAACAAATTCAAAAAAGGTCAGGAATAAAAAGGTGTTTCATGTTCATTGATAATGACAGCAATTGCAAACTAAATGCATGCACATGGCCATTTGACGGATATCAAAATATAACATGCTTTTAAACGAACCGCTCCGGCCTACCGGAACACTCTCTCGTTGAACATGATCTATTTTCGGATATCCTTGACATGACCCCAACTTTTGCAAGCGGGTGGGCATGCCCATGGTAGGCATTCATGTTTGTTTTGAACGACTTTCGACATGGTATGCAAGTTGCAACATGTCCGGCCATTTATCGACATTTTTTAACAAAGAAAACTCCAAAAAATATAAAATTGTTGAAAACCCAAACAACTTGACATGGTTTCTTAAATGTGCCATATAAGACCATGGAAAAACATTGGGGACATTTCAAGGATGTTGAGAAACAACTTGCTCTCAGACGGATCCTATTAGCCTATCTGAACAGTCTCTGTTGAACATGATGTGTTTTTGGAAATCTCAAAACTAACCCCAACTTTGGTTCATTTGCCTCGTGGGACAGTAACAGTATTTACAGAGTCACAAGCAGTTATTTCACATAAGAACTGTGACAACTTATGTGTGACAGAAGCGCTACTTATCAGTACTCTTCCTCGCTCTTCGTTGCAAATGATTACCAATTGGGATACTTAGATGAAACTGCTACACTATCGTTGTGTCTTCAGGCCATTAGTATTTCAAATTTTCGAACAAGATAAATAAATTATAAATTTTAAAAAGGAGACAAATAAATTAACAAAAAAGAAAAGATAAACTTAAAATATAAAAGAAAAAACAGCTTTGGCCTTGGCCCAAATTTGTTTGGAATTTTTTTTAAAATCCCGTTTTTCCAAAATTTGTTCACAATTTCAAAAAAAGTTTGAGAAGTCAAAAACTGCTCGTGGTTCCAAATTTTTGTTCAGAATTTAAAAATAGTCTTGTTTTCTATATTTTTAATAAAGTTAAAAAATGTTTGGGTTTTCAAAACATGTTCATGTTTCCAACAATGTTTAGGTATTTCCAAAATGTTCGTTGTTCCAAATATTTGTTCTGAATTTCAAAAATTGTTCTTGTTTTACAAAAAATTATTCACAATCTCAAAAAATTTAAAAAATGTCCCTGTTTTCCAAAATTTGTTCAAAAATTCGAGAAATGTTTAGGATTTCAAAACATGTTCATGTTTCCAAAAATGTTTAGGAATTTTCAAAATGTTTATGGTTCCAATTTTTTGGAATTTCAAAAATCTTCCTTTTTTTCAAAAAATGCAAAACATGTTTACAGTTTCAATTTTTTTTGGAATTTGATCAAATGTTCCTGGTTTAAAATTTTCTTCAATATTGTTTCCGAGCAGAGTGGGTATCCTGTAGTACCGAAAGAAATACCAAAAGAAAACGTATAGAATGTCAATCACTACAAAAGTAAACATTGAAACAACAACGCTCTAACCTCGGCTCAAACCAGAGGGGGTGGCTCAGTAACAACAGAGGCGCCGAGCATTTGTGGTTTTCAGCAAAACAACGCGGCGCCGAGCATTTGTGGTTTTCAGCAAAACAACGCACTGGGACGGCAACTAAACAATTATATTTGGTTGGATGAAATCTGAGTGTCGTATCTATAGAGATACTAAGCTCCCATGATTTGAAGCGTTGTGATGCGTCGAGGGTTGTGGGGTTGGTGAGGGGCCCACCTGTAAGATTGTGTGTTGTTTGGTTTTATTCGTCTTTTCCTTTTATATTTTATTTTCCACATTTTAATTCACATGTGCTTAGTAAAATTTGTAAACATTAAAAAACAAAACATTTTTTAGATTCATTAATATTCATTACATTCGTGGATATTTTCGAAGTTCGCGATAATTTTTAAAGTTTGTGAACACTTATAAAATACGAAAACCTGTTTAATTTGTGATATTCTTTTGAAATCCATGAATGTGTTTTAAAGTTTGTGATAGTTTTCTAAAATTCATGGTTTTAAAATCCGTGATATATTCCTTGAAAATATTTTAATTAAACTAACTTTTTCAAATGAATCATTGATTTTTTTTCTTAGCAAGCATTAGGCGAGCGAAATAAACTAATTGAGCAACAGGAGCAGGGAGCCAAGCTGAGCGGACATGAACTTCGTGGGCTGGCATATGTAAGTGTTATAGCAACAGTTTCACGGTTTTAGCGTGGAATGGGAGCTCTCAAGAGGTTCAGACGACCATCACCGACTGACACCAAGGCTGAAACGTGTAAACACACTACAACCACGCACCAAACAATTTAATTCTTCTCTCTCTTTTTTGCAGGAATTCCATTCTTCTCTGGGAACAAATACAATCTCCAACAGCATTCTGACACGATATATGAACGAAAAAACATCATCTAAACATAATTAAAAACGCAAGTCAACACAGATAAAATCCAAAGAAAACAACCAATCACAATAATCGACTAGATATAAAAGAGTTAATTCTAGAGTGAAGAACAACGCGGCAAAGCGCGCATTAACCTCTAGTAGATTCTATATATACTAAACCTAGCTAGGTTTGATTTACCTCTTTTTTTGACTTTTTCTTATCAGTGAAAACTTGACCATCCAAGCCGTGACACGTGATTTACTGGGGATTTGAGAGGGATCCGGCTTGCCTCCCTCCCCATGCTCCCATCCGTGCTCACACTTCATCCTACGGCTGTCTTTTTTTTCTTTTTCCTTTATAACTTAATCATTTTCCCCTGATTTTAAGGGAGTGGGGCCATGCCTTATTTTGTTCTAATCAAATCAAGCCACGTACGCGGGAGCACGGATGGGAGCACGCATAGGAAGCAGGCAAGTCTCGTCCAATCTGAGAGAGTACATCTTAGTTTGCTATTGGTGTGCATGCCTGTTCGACCGGCCTGTTCCCATTGGCTGCATGTGGGGGCTCAACTGATTCGGCGATTTGACTATGAGCTCTTCCGCAGCGTCTTTTTTCTCTCCTTCTTTTATTTTGTTTCCTCATGCATGCATGTGCCTTCGTGTCGCGTGACCCTTCCGGCAGGTTCGTTATTTTTCGTTGCGTGTTGTGCCGTTCTATTGAGAGGATGACACGTATGCGTCTGTTTACAATTTGGCTACGTTCTGTACAGGCGGTTGCCGCCTTGCCGCTTCTGTCGCGAGTTCTGGTCACGTACGTCTGGATCGTTCTCTTCGGCGCCTGTATAAAAAGGCTTTGCCCCATCGCTTCTGCACCTCACCAATGCGTTGGCCGAATTTCTCCAAACTAGGCGATCCCACGTCCGACCTCACTGCCGGACGGCGTCTTGCTGGAGCTCTCACTGTTGGGTCTCCATCTCCGCTGCTATCGGCCCCCGGATGGCGTCCACAGCATGCGGAGGCTCGCGTGGAGGGCACGACTGGGGATATGAGGCAATGGTGGCGTGCATGTGGGGTGAGGCAGACGGCAGACCTCAAAGCCGCGGGCGTCTCGACTTATGCTCGCCTCAGCCCAGCAGGCCATCTACCCCCTGCCGTGGCATGTCGGCTGGGCGTCGATCCAAGCAGCTGGGCAGGCGTGCTCCGCCGCGTGTTGTGTGATTGACATGGCGACAGCGTTCGCAGCGACGCTGGTGGCCGAATGCACCAGCATGGCCATGGCGTCCTCTGGAGGCCCCGTAGTGCGTGGGGCGGCAGAATCCATGGGCGCCTGGCGCCTGCACCAACATGGCGATGGCTTCCACGGCGAGGGGAGACCATGGTGCGTGGGCGGCGGAGTCCATCGGCACCGACGCCGCCAAGTGCGAGCTGCCGAGAACCTCACTGCCGCCGTCGGCGGGCCAGAGCCCCGGTGAGATCTTCACAATCACGGCCACCGCCGCTACCAGTGAATTCATCGTCTGCAATCTGCATGCAATTCATGATCACTATGGCCATCAATGGAAGACATGGACATGCCCCCGTGGTTGAATCCGGCCTGCTGTTATTACTTGTTTGTCGTCTATGTCATGACCAGGCTGGTAGTGGTACTGCTAGACGGGTTCATCATGCGGTTCTGCAGTGTTCTGTTGCTGGCCATGATTCTTCCGGTGCTTTTTTGTCGCAGGCGGGTGCGCCTGTGCACCGTAGGAGTACTTCCTGGCGAGCATCGCGAAGATGATCACGGCGAATGCCCGTGTGCTACGTGCTACCTCGCCCTCGACGCCGCCAAGCACCACCGTGGCATGGTCGCCGCGTTCCGCGGCATCGCTTCCTCGTCGTCTTGGCGCCGCATCGCTTCTTCTCCGCCTTGGCGCCGCACACCAGGAGAACCCGGCGCTGCTGCGTGGGCCGCGCGAGCCATCCAAAAGGGAGCTCGCCGCACGCATGAGCATGATCCAGGCATCCAACAGCACGTCCGCCCTGCGGCCACAAAGCGGGGCTCTGTCGCCGCCACCAGGTGCCCGTACCGGGCAGGAGCTGCCTCGAGCCGATGCCGCAGCTGCTCTGCGGAGCGTGAAGCGCCTGTCGCTGTGCCGGCTAATCACGCGTACAAGCTGTCCGCCTGGCGGCGGCGCACACCGCCAGCAGTCAGATTAAATATGATTAGGGGTTAGTAATCAGATTGTAATTCTGACCATAACAGAGGAAGAAATGTCATGGTTAGTATAATTATTAGCAGCAAAGTAGGTAATATCAGGGAAGGATATACGTGCATCATGAATCAGATTCTGGTCATTTAATCCTTGCAGGTCGTCGCAAATGGAGACCTGTCAGTATAATTCAGTAAAGTTCGTATAGAATTGGTTGCATAGTTAGCTACACAAGCTCATTCCTGTAGGAAACTGTTTTAGAACACTACCTGCTAGATTAGGAGTATAGTACTCGATTGTTGATTGAACAAATACACAAACACATCTCTAAATATTAGAGGATTTGCAAAGGATTATTTCTGCTAGCATACCAAATTTAGTGATGTTTGCCTGAGTGAATTTTTTCTTTACATGTTTGCTTAACTAAAAGGGTGCATAGCGAGGCAAGAGACAACAATGCTATCTTAGGATCAGAGAGCAGACACCATGCGTAGATCTTAGAGTGTCAGCATGCACATTCTTAAGTAGAGTCGTGCCACTAAACCACTGCATACCCACAGAGCTTATGTGGATTCGCCTTCATTTTTGACAAATTTCTGCAGTTTCCCCTCCCTGTAACATGTTCATATGGGATATTTATGTCATCACTCTAAATCAGCTATGTTGTCATGGCTGAGCTCTTAGTGGAGAGGGGATGGAAGGGAAGGAGACACCGCTATCTTTTTCTTTCTTTCAGTCATTCGTAGTAGTAATATTTTTGTTTGAATGGAGGGAACAATTGTAAAATATCAGTTGTAAGCCTTCATGCCGTACTGACCAAACTAATTAAAATGCCACATGATGGTTATTTGCTTTATGAAAGCATTTCCTTATGTTAGCAATGTCATTGGTAGGACATATCGTTTCACTTAGTCAATTTTACTCATGTTGGTGCTATTTTTTGATGTCTACTTCCGATTGATGTTGCCCAGGCTATCTGCACTAAAAAAAATCAGGGAAATGCATCCGCAAGGCGATGTTGCCCAGGCTGCCTTGGAATACATCTGCTGTTCTGCACTCACTTTAACATAGTCATCAATGACCCGCAAAAAAAAACATAGTCATCAGAAGCCTATTTTCAGCACAAGTACGAGTCTGCACCAAGCAATGGCACTTCAACATGGCCTGCCAGCAAATAAATGCTCAAGAAAATAGTCCACATGACAAACTAATAAGATCATGGCAAGGACGTGCAACATTTTTCGACATCATATCATTGCACATGTCCCCAACGCTCACAAACTAAAGATCCAATTATCTCATATACCGGTGCTAAGCCACCACAAGATTGTATTGAAGAATATGCAAAAGCTCTATACCTCTTCATCACATGCATCAGTACAGTTCTGAAGATGGAGCGGTGGCAGTTGGCGGCGGTGGCCTCTGAGAGCACGCCGGCCAGTGTGTGCCCCAGACGGCAAGTGGCTAGGTTGGGGTCTCAGGTCTTAGATGTTAGCCTTGGCTGCGATGTCTGTTTGGTATTAGGCCCAGGCTATCTGCGCCCCTTCATCAACTGGATAGGTGTAGCGACAGTTTGTTGCTTAGACGGCGGCTTTAGTCTTACTGTTGTATGACTTTGTAAGGTCTTTTGAGAATAATTAATAAAGTGGCCGTATGCATCGCCCAGATGCAGAGGCCGGGGGTCATCCTCCTTTTCTATAAAAAAAACATGCACCAATCCCACAGGAGACCACACTAGAATGAGAAAACTATTGATACCTACAATACCATATATAGAATATGAAACTATATATATCTTATGATGAATCCAATGATACAAGTCTGGCATTCTAAATGTCAATGTTTTTCTCCATAAAGTTGGTCAAAGTTTGTGGGGTTTCACTTCTTCTAAGATCTATATGCACAAAATTATGGGACGGCGGGAGTATAGACTATGAGTGGTTGTAATGTGTACGATATTAGTATAAGTGTACCAACCTTCATATTCTGTAAAATATGACGACATGTGAAGACTAAATCTATGTTTTTTAGTTCATATTTATACATTGATTTCTTTATTGTAGCTCTCAGACATGGCATTATTGATACATAACCAATTTTTATTTTCATTATAAAGACACACACATCATCTATCTCACATGAAATTAAAGAAAACCGGAATAATCAAACCAATAAAATAAAAAAGAGTTAAAACCAAGCACATGAAACTACATGTGGAGATGAAAATCAAACACATTGTGAGAAAAAAAAACACAATTAAACTTACACAAACGTGAAAAACTATTGGAGAACACAACAACTAACATAAACAACCAAGCAATTAGCCAAATAATCAACACGGGCTCTTTCTATCCACACATACATAACTTCTATGTAGCGTCTAGATGATGTGTGTTCCTTTATAAAAGATTTCAACATCCATACCAATATGTTGTTTATACATACACCACGACATAAAAGAGTGAACATGCAATAACTGAGTAGCTAATTAGATAGTTATCAGATAAAGTTTAATACCACCATATACAGGATTTCTCTCACAACGTATCAGCAGGGCATGGCTATGTAGAGCGGATTGTACACGGTTTAAATATGTTGGTTGTGTCATTTTGTTTGTCAACATGCATCATGCATGGTTGTAATAAATGTACTTCTTTCCCATCTTGAGCTCTTATATCACCGTCATGTGTATGTATCAATGTGTTCTTCTTAATGTAATAGCATATAGCACACGTGAAGCCACTATGTATATTTTCTTTGCTTATAAATAATTGTTCATGATTCTATCACGACGTACAGACGGGCGCAGTGTGCCGCTGCGCGGGTTAAGCTAGTATAATGCTACAACCCTTTGACTTGGTTGTAAAATCAACAAACTAAATAAACTAAATTCTGCATCTCGCCATTTGCTTTGAAAATCTAGATCCATGTTCTATTAAAGATAATCTACATTGTACCGCCGACTAAAGTTCTGAAACTTATGCTTTAGAAAAAGTTTACAAAGTTATGAAATATGTCTCATGTTCTTCCATATGTTCTAGGAAAACCGAAACTCAAAATTTTCTGGACAACACCAGCCATATCATTCCTTTGCAATATTCTGGTGATTCATGCATCATCTTCTGCCTGCAAATCTTCGATAGTAAGAAGTGCAAACCATTTAAAATCGCAAAGCATGCATGACTGACTGAATAAACCAATTGAAACTCAACTTCAATGAAGTGTATCATCAACATGTAACCATAACTTGTAAGGAACCCATAACCTTTGCAATCATTTGGAGCCCATAATCTTTTTTCCCCGAATATGCACGAGTGTGTGTACTATATATTAAAGAAGAGGATGGGGGTAAAGAGCCGCTCCACGGTAGTGTTACAAGATTACAGTTACATGAACACCACCAGTACATCCACTCACTAACTTGCCGCAATAGCCCACCCTTCCACCTCACTAAAGAATCTACTAAGCTATCCTTTAAGCAACCCCACTTGCTGCCATGTGCGTCCCTCCTTTCCGATCCTAAGAATAACATAGTTAATTGACGGCGTGGCTCCCTCGTAGACAACAGCATTGCGATGCTTCCAAATCTCCCACATGGCTAGAATGAACAAAGCATTTAATTTGTAGTCCTCTTGTACTGCCCTCTAACTCCCCTATACGTGCACCAGTCCAAGAGGCTTTTATCTGTCGCGGGCAACCATTCCGGTTTACCAAAAGAATGAAGGATCGCAGTCCAAACCTCACTTGCAAGCAAACAGTGGATTAGGAGGTGACTTATGCTCTCTTCCTCCTGGCTGCATAGCGGGCAGCACTGCTGATGATCCATCCCGCGTCACGCTAGATGATCGAAAGTCCATCACCTATTTTGAATTGCGAGCTAGGTGAAGAAGCGACATTGTAGTGGAGCTTTAGACTTCTAGGTGAATTCTGCCGTAGGGATGATCTCCTTGCCCCAGTACTGTGCAGCATAGGCAGACTTTGTCGAGAAGTTGTCGTTTGTCTCCCAAGACCAAGTTACTTCATCCTACTGCTTAAGATCCAGCTCCACCCTCGTGGTCCACATCCACAACGTGAAGTATGTTAGATAGGCTAGTAGTTGTGTACGTGACATAGACGTCACGGTGTAACTTGTGTACGTACGTGGAGTTGTACCCGAGCAGGTTGTTACGTGGATCTCTATCTTGTGTATAGACTTGGACTAGGGGTCAAGTCACAACAACAACCTGCCGATCATGTATCTGATTCTTTATATAAACACGTACGCGTCCCTGTCACAGATGACATACGCTTCCACCATCGTAGTCTTTACATGGTAACCAGAGCCATCCTCGAGCACATCCATGGCGTCGTCTTCAAGTTCCTTCCCATCCTCGCCATTCGCGCACGCTGCCACCGAGAAGCTCACGAAGGGCAATCAGGCCCTATGGCGGGTGACGGTGCTCTCGGCCATCCGAGGCGCACAGATGGCCAAGTACCTCGACATCGAGCAGTCACCGCCGCCTATGCAGATTGATGTCACTTCATCTGATGGCAAGACGACGGCGAAGGCGCCAAACACTGAATTCCAAACCTGGTATGCCGAAGATCAACAAGTTTTCTCCTATCTCCTGACGACACTGCCTCGTGAGATCGCCATCCATGTTGCATCATGTCACACCGCTGCTGAACTCTGGAACACGGTGGGGGGGATGCTTGCATCTCACACCCGTTCTCAGACCACCAACGTCAGGATTGCCCTCGCCAACCTGCAGAAGGGCAACTCCTCCATCACCGACTATATATGTCGCGAAGATCAAGTCCCTCTGTGACGAGCTGATCGCTGCAGGGAAGAAGGTGGACGACGACGACATCGTCTCCCACATCCTCGCCAGGCTAGATGAAGATTTCGACCCGGTGGTGTCTGCCATGTGTTCCCGGGTGGAGCCGGTGACCGTGGCCGAGCTGTTTTCATAGCTGCTTAGCTTCGAGACGAGGCTCAATCTTCGGGGTGGAGGGTCTCAATCCTCTGCCAACGCCGCCACTCGAGGCCGCAGAAACGGTGGCGATGGTGATCGCGGTCGCCGCCAAGGCGGCAATGGTGGTGACCGCGGCGGGCGCGGCGGCGGCTACTCCAAGTCAGGAGGGCGCGGCGGTGGACACAACGGTGGTGGCGGGGGCAACTACAACAACCATGCCTTTGCCGCCCCTAGAGTCCAGTGCCAAATCTGCGGCAAGATGGGTCATCCAGCTTGGAAGTGCTGGAAGCGCTATGACTAATCCTACCAAGGCGTGGAGGAGAAGTCGGCCAACCTAGCTGCACCGTAGTATGGGGTTGACACAAATTGGTACTTGGACAGTGGTGCCACCGATCACATCACATGAGACTTGGAGAAGCTAACCGTGCGTGATCGCTACAATGGAAACGAGCAGATTCACACTTCCAGTGGGTCAGGTATGGTTATCAAACACATCGTTCATTCGGCTATTCACACTCCTGATCGTGATCTCCTTCTAAATAATATCCTTCATGTGCCTCAATGTAAGTGCATCTAGTGCCCCTTAGTGATTTTGGTGTATTGAAGACTTATAGGTTAAGGGACTAATGTGTTTATGAGTGTACACAGGTCTATAAGTCTATGAGGAGTTTGATATTTACAGCGAAAGTCGACCCCTAAAAATGAAGTTCTTCGACTGAAGACTTTGATATTCTGAAGACTTTCTGAAGACTTTGAAAGTGAAGAAATTGGTGTGACCTTGAAGACTTGGTATTCATTTGAGGAACATGAAGCGCGAAGACTTTTGTTTTCATAGTTTTGTTTTCTCTTTCTTGAGTCATAGGAAACACCGTACTGTTAAAGGGGGTCGAGGAAATACTAAGGAAAAATTTCCATGTGATGCTCAACTCAAAATCCTACACCTACCAATCCCTTCGAGTGAATCCTTTGGAAATCTCATACAGTTCAGTCAATTTCATCAGTGACAGAGACGAAGTTCTTCTGTTCGCTGAGGGATTTGTTCTGGCTGAGGAGTTAGGAATTCGCCAGTGCGAATTGCCTACACAGTGAGGAACATGATAGCCCTGAGGAATTTGAGAGTCAAATTTCCGACCTTTGCTGTGCTGCGCGCCAGCTGTCCCAAAATATCTTATCCACCTAACGGTCATATCATTGAAGGGCATTTATGTCTTATCATGTCGGGCTGCTCCCTAGACTATAAATAGCTGCCCCCTACAACCACTAGCTGGTTGGCTGCTCCGAGAGAACTTGACACTTGTCATTTGAGAGCAACCCATCCTCCGAGGACTTTGAGCGAAAATCATCAAGTGAGGAGAAACCCAAAACCAAACCCCAACAAACCCAAAGTGATTGAGCATCACTGAAGAGATTGATCCTGCGTGGATCCGACGCTTGTTACCTTTGAAGACTGTGCTTCTTCCAGACGGTTAGGCGTCATGGTCTAGAGCATCCAAGAGGAATTGTGGATCGCCGAGTGACCAAGCCTGTGAAGGTTTGGAAGTCGCCTGAAGACTTACCACGAGTGATTGGACGAGGTCTGTGTGACCTTAGTTCAAGGAGAATACGGTGAGGACTGGGTGTCCTGAGCTGCGTGCTCAGAGACTGGGTGTCCGGGACTGTGTGTCCTCGAGTTTAAATACTCAGCCGCTCCAACCAGACGTACAACTAAGACAGCAGTTGGAACTGGTCTACCAAATCATTGTCTTCACCAACCTAACTGGTTCTATTTCCTCAACCCATTCATCTCCTCATTACTGTGTTGAGTATTGTTCATATCTGTGTTTGAAGACTTTGATTGAAGACTTTCTCAATTTCCTCAGTTCAATTTCTTCAGTCTGTTTGTCTTCATCTTGTGTTATCCTGTGTTTACGCTTTCTGTACTCTGTGTTTGTCTTCATTTCATCACGATGACCATGCATGTATTCTGCTATGCTTACTTCTGAGTACTTATTCCGCAGCAAGTCGTTCTTCGCTAAGTAATTTCCTCACCGGCAAATTCCTCAGTGAAGAATTCATAAAAATCGCCTATTCACCCCCCCTCTAGTCGATATAACGCACTTTCTATTGGTATCAGAGCAAGGTACTCCCTTGTTCTGTGTGATTTTGGTTTAACCACGGGGAGTTTTAGTTATGTCGACCGCAGGTATGAAGAAAGTGACTTGCCCTATCTTTGACGGTCATGATTATCCCAAGTGGAAGGCCATGATGAGGAAGCGCCTCATGGCAATGGACAGCGAGCTGTGGACCGTCACTGAAATCGGTCTTACTGATCTGTGCAAGTCGGCGAACGCAGATGATATTCGCAAGTACACTCGACTTGACATCATGGCGAAGGATATCATCTGTTCCTGCCTATCTAGAGATGAATTCAAGCGCATTATGCATCTTTGCAATGCGAAGCTTATCTGGGACCGAATCTCTGATGTCTATGAAGGTCATCGAACCCGTCATGATCCTTGGTTTGAGGACTTCAAGGAATCTCTCAAAACGATGACTTTCGAACCAGAATCATCATCTTCTGCATCATGTCTCATGGCAAAGGGTGACAAGGTAACCGAATGTTCCTCATCCGAGTATAGTGACAATGAATCTGATGATGATGGATCTGATGATGATATTGAACCAAACTATACCAAGCTTGTTTGTATTGCCACCAAACAACAACATGCCTTGGAAAAGGTTCAAAACATGTTAGGTAAAAGTGATGATATGTTAGGTGAAGAAATGAATCACACTAAAGCCCTGACTGAAAATCTTTAGAGACTTTAGTCTAGGTTTGATAACCTTCAAGGTCATCATAACACTCTCTTGTCTGATCATGAGAAACTTTCTTATGAATTTCTTCAAAGAAAGCAAGATCTTGAGAAGCTAAGAGTGAGTTATGAAGATCTTCAGAAGGAGCGTGATTCATTACTTGCTCAACAAATCAGCGCTTCTCAGGAAGAATTTGTTCCTCCATGCTTAAAGTGCATTGAACGTGAATCTGCTAATTCTTCACCTGAATGTTCAAATGCTTCAACTGTTACAAATTCTTCAACTGCTCCTGCTATCACTAATTCCTCATCTGAGGACATTGCTAGTATCAATGACAATGCAGGGCTGAAGGAATTGTACATGACAGGCATGTACAAAAGCCTCAAAGGGCATCAGACTCTTTATGATGTGCTTAAAAAGCATATCCTCAACAGAAACCCTAGGAAAGAGGGTATTGCCTTTGAGAGGAAACTCAATGCTGATGGAACATATTGGAAGCCTGAGCAGTACCCCAAAACCTCATGGGTTGCTGCAAAGGGACCTCCAGTTGATCCATCTAACTTATCTGGCTTTACATGTGAATCTCCTCATTCTTCTGATGAGTCATTTGACTCCAACTATAAACTGTTCAAAAATCAAAATGGTGAAGTATTTGCTAGATATGTTGGCACTAACTGCAGGAACGGTTCTCCTATGAAGAAAATCTGGGTTCCCAAGAAGTGCCTTGAAAGTCTTCAGGTGAATGTCCTCATGACACCATCTGTGAAGAAAAGGAACCCCAGATCAAACTCTTCATATGAACCAAATTCTTCATATGGATCCAAGTCCTCATACGGACAAAATTCCTCACGTGGATCAAATTCCTCAAAAGGATCAAAGTCCACATTTGATTATCATCGTGCTAACAACTCTGTTTCGCAGGGTAGAGCTAAGGGCTATGAATATGTGCATTATTCTTCAAACCATTATGTTCATAAGTCCTCGAAGAATTTCTCTGCTTATTCATATGCTTACCCTAACCCCTCTTATGTGAAACGAAATGGTTTGGCCCCTATGCCGCCATTCTCTTATGGTGCTCGCAGAGTGATGAACTCTTTGCCACCCCTTTAAATGTGGGTGGTGAAGAAAAAGAACTAATCTCTTCTGCAGGGTCAAGTCTCTAGACGTGCTTTAACGTCTGAAGAATTTGCTGGGGACCTGACAAACATGCCTGAAAGGATGCAGGCTAATCATGATGAAATTCATCTAACGTCCTCATACTACTATATCTGTTTTACTGCTTGATGAAATTCATCTGATGATCCTGATACCATATTCTTCACTGATGAAGTATATGAGATCGTAAGTTGCACTAATTCATCTGCAGGATGATCAACCCAAAGCCACTGAGTGGGTCCTCGATAGTGGATGTACAAATCACATGACTGGTGACAAGAATCTATTGATGGATGCTCCCTTATCACCGTCACATCTGAAGCATATCATGTTTGCTGACAAAGGAAAAAGCCAGGTATTGGGTCTTGGTAAGGTTGCGATCTCTAAGGACATACACATGGACAACGTCATGCTAGTTGAGTCCTTAGGATACAACCTCATGTCAGTCTCAATGCTTTGTGATCTTGATATGGTTGTTGTCTTTGGCAAGTATCGCTGTGTTGTGATTATGGAAGCTGACAATTCCAAAGTCTTCGAAGGCTTTAGGAGAGGAGACTTGTATATTGTTGATTTCTCTACAGGACCACAACCAGCCGTGTGTCTACTTGCAAAAGCTTCAGAAGGATGGCTATGGCATCGACGACTTGGTCACGCAGGCATGAGGAATTTGCACACGCTTGCGAAGAAGAAGCATGTCATTGGCATTGAGAATGTCAAATTCCTCAAGGATCACTTATGCGGTGCTTGTGAAGCTGGAAAAATGACCAAGGCCAAGCATCCAGCAAAGACTATCATGACCGCTACTCGTCCATTCGAATTGCTTCACATGGACCTCTTTGGACCTAATCATTACTCAGCAGTCTCTAATGATGCATCTCTATATGGTTTTGTTATTGTTGATGATTACTCTTGTTACACATGGGTACACATTGTTACTTACAAACATGAAGTGGAGGAAGTCTTCAAACGATTTTCCTCGAGGGCTTCAACCAACTTTGGTGTGAAGATCAAGCACATCAGGAGTGACAATGGAACTGAGTTCAAGAATTCCGGTCTTGATGACTATCTTGATGAACTTGGTATTACTCATGAGTTATCTGCTCCTTATACTCCTCAGCAGAATGGCGTCGTGGAGCGCAAGAACAGAACTCTCGTTGAGATGGCTCGCACTATGCTTGATGAATACAAAACACCTTATCGCTTTTGGATTGATGTAATTGATACTGCATGCCACATCATCAACAGAGTATATCTTCACAAATTCTTCAAGAAGACTGCCTATGAACTCCTCACTGACAAGAAACCCAATGTGAGTTATTTCAAAGTCTTCGGTGCTAAATGTTGGATTAGAAATCCTCATCACAATGCTAAATTTGCACCGAAAGCACATGAAGGTTTTATGCTTGGTTACGGAAAGGACTCGCACACCTACAGAGTCTTCAACATCGCTCTTCACAAGGTTGTTGAAACTGTAGATGTGCGGTTCGATGAAACTAATGGCTCGCAAAGAGAGCACCTACCTTCTGTGTTAGATGAACCATCACCTGAGGAATCTATTAAGTTCAAGGCAACTGAGGATGTCATTCCTACTGAAGAATCTGCTGAAGAATTCATTCCAGTACGCGAAGAACGTCGAGCTGATGCACCTGAAGATAATACTGAAGACAATGGTGCTGAGGAAAATGATCAAATACCTCGATGACAACTAGCTCATCCTCGCGTTGCAAAAGAAGTACAAGTTGACAAGATCATCGATGACATTGAAGCGCTAGGTCCTCTCACATGCTCAAAAGCTTCACATTTATCTAACTTTTGTGGGCACTATGCTTTTGTCTCTATCACAGAGCCCACTAAGGTAGATGAAGCATTTCTGGAGCCGGAGTGGATCCAGGCCATGCAAGAAGAATTACATCAGTTCGAGCTCAACCATGTCTGGGAACTGGTCAAACGTCCAGATCCTCGCAAGGATAATATCATTGGCACAAAGTGGATCTATCGCAACAAGCAAGATGAAAACGGCCTTGTGGTGAGGAATAAGGCACGACTTGTAGCTCAAGGCTACACACAGGTTGAAGGAATTGATTTCGATGAAACTTTTGCACCTGTTGCTAGACTTGAGGCTATTCGCATATTACTTGCTTATGCTAACCATCATGATATCATCTTATATCAAATGGATGTGAAAAGTGCATTCCTCAATGGTAAGCTTGAGGAAGAAGTATATGTTGCTCAACCCCCAGGTTTTGAAGATCCAAAGAATCCTGACAAAGTCTTCAGACTCAACAAGGCTCTATATGGCCTTAAGCAAGCCCCTCGGGCGTGGTATGATACATTGAAAGAATTCTTCGTGAAGAATGGATTCACACCCGGTTCACTCGACCCTACTCTTTTTACTAAATCTTATGATGGTGAACTGTTTGTGTGCCAAATATACGTTGATGATATTATCTTTGGCTGTACTGACCAACGTTATAGTGATGAATTTGCCTATATGATGAGTGAAGAATATCAAATGTCTATGATGGGAGAGTTGAAATTCTTCTTAGGTCTTCAAATTCATCAACAGCGCAATGGCATATTCATATCTCAGGAGAAATACCTCAAGGATGTACTGAGGAAATTCGGCATGCAAGATTGCAAAGGCGTCAAAATTCCTATGCCCACAAATGGCCATCTATGCACTGATGAAAATGGTATTGACTTCGATCACAAGGTATACCGCTCCATGATTGGTTCTTTATTGTACTTAGGTGCATCTAGGCCAGATATAATGCTTAGTGTTTGCATGTGTGCCCGATTTCAAGCTGCACCGAAGGAATCACACCATAAGGCTGTGAAACATATTCTTCGATATCTAGCTCACACACCAACACTAGGATTATGGTATCCCAAGGGCTCTGCTTTTGATCTCATTGGATATTCTGACTCTGACTATGCTGGTGATCGTGTGGACCGCAAGTCAACATCTGGCACTTGTCATTTCCTCGGACGATCTTTGTTCTGTTGGTCCTCGAAAAAACAGAACTGCGTATCACTGTCTACTGCGGAAGCTGAATACATTTCTGCTGGCTCTTGCTGTGCTCAACTACTATGGATGAAGCAAACTCTCAAGGACTATGGTGTCAACGTGAAGAATGTGCCTCTCTACTGTGACAATGAGAGTGCCATCAAGATTGCTCACAACCAGGTTCAGCACTCGAAGACAAAGCACATTCAGATTCGTCATCATTTTCTTCGTGATCATGTGTTGAAGGGCGACATCTCCATCGAGCACGTGAAGACTGAAGAACAACTAGCTGATATCTTCACTAAGCCCTTGGATGAGAAGAGATTTAGCAAATTGCGGTGTGAGCTAAATATCTTAGAATCTTCGAATGTTCTTTGAAAAGGACACACATCCTGACACTTATGCAAAATTGATGACTTAGATTGCAACACATGAAGAAACGTTCTTCTTCAATCAATGAAGAATAACACTCTAAGTGTGAAGAAATTAATGAAGAATTTGATTCTCAGAACCCTACGACAATTGTACGCGGTGTCTGAAATCATCATTCTTATACGGTGGGTCACGCCACCACCAAAGTTAAAAATCTTCGAATTTGAGTTTTTCCTCAGTTTTGGAATTCTTCAGTTTTTCAAATTCTTCAACTTTGCAAAATCTTCACTGTTTCCGTCGTTTTTCTTCATTGGCCATATATATATATATGAGTTTATGTCCTCTACAACATTCACTTATGGCTATTTCTTCATGTTGCGTTTTCTGCTAAGTGAATGTGATCGGACCCTTCCCCCTCTATGCTATACTCAACCCAATCTATTCACAAATTCTTCATGTGCGTTCTATTTGAAACTCGTTCAAAATCTTCACTGTGTCCTTGTCAGCTGAAGAAATTGTGAACGGAACTTTAAAACTGATATTATTCAAACTTTCGGTTTTGCCGCTCAAACTGTTCCGCATCCCACGATGCATTATCCTATTCACCCACGATCGTACACGATTCCACTACACAGTACGTGGGTGACACATGTCGTGAGAAGGAGAATGGTCAGGGGCATGTTCGTCCTAAATCTTCGGGCGACCAGTTTTTCACTGCCTCTATAAATACCCCTCTCTCCATCCTCACTTCTTTTACTCCGCTCGACCGTTCTCTCTCCCGCTCGAGCTCCTCAAACCCTAGCGCCACCGCTACTCCATCGTCGCCGGTGAGGAAGAGCTTCACTGCCTCGACCTCGTTGCCGTCGTACTCATGCCGGTTGCGAAAATCCTCACTCCGCCGCCGCCGTAGATGTCTTCCTCTGCCAAGTTAGGGCGTGGAAGATCTAACCTGACGAACTTCCCATCTGTTCTTCTCAGTTCGTCGTGTTCTTCACTTCGGGTAATTAAAAGTTACTTTTATTACTCGCTTTGATTCTCAAGCTTTCCTGAAAATCTTCAAAGGTGTTTATTTTTCAAATCTTCACACATATGAACACCTCACACACATATGCTCTTGATTCATTTCTCTAAGCAATGATTTTTCTTTATGATTCCTCAATTGTGTGGATCCTCGATCTATACAACTCTGGAACCTAAGACAAAGAACGCTTAGTGAATTTCTTCAAGGCACATCTGGTCAAAATCCTCAAAACTTGTTCTTTTTTAAAAACCTTCTGAGAACGCATATGACCTCTCCAAATTCCTCGCAACTATACTCTGTTCACAGGTACAAATGTCCGCTGCTGAATCACTAGGTTCTCATCAACTTAACTCATTTGCAGCGTTCCTCGAAGAAAAGTTGCACACTTCTTCAGAGAATTCGATTGTTCAAATTCCTCATCTGAAGACTATGGCTGACGGTAAGAAGCCCCAGAAAGGTGGAAAGAAGCCTGAGGTTATGACTGCGTTTGAGATCCCTGAGGAAATATATGCTGATTATTGCACACCTGATGAAGCCAAATTTGGCAATGAAAACAAAAGTCAGCGCAAGGTGCGCATTCAGAGGATTGAACAGAGATGGGCACGGGAATGGAGGGAGTACAGATATGTAACTCCAAAGTACATGAAGAAATTCGCACTCAATCCTCCATGTCCAAGAGCTCCATTGGCACCTGGCCAAGTCGCTGATCCCACCAGCATCAAGCGTGGTGAGGACTTTCCTGAAGAATGGTCCAAGCGCCAAGCAAAATTGGCAAGACAAGCCAAGGAAACAGTGAAGGAATTTAATGAGGATTCTGCCACTACTGCTGCTACTGAGGCCTCTGTCAAACCAAGGAAATCTATGCCAAAGAAGCCCGCTCGTAAGCCAAGTGCTTCACCAACAGCGCCCTCACGGCAAATTCCTCATGCTGCCCCTGCTCCTCCAAAAACCTCAGCTCCTCCCAAGTCCTCAGCAGTTCCGACAACGTCCTCAACTCCTGTGCATCTGGCTACATGTCAAAGGACTGCTGGTTTCTCTATTGCCTCTGGTGTCTCAGCAAGTTCCTTAGCTGTACCAATTTCCTCATCAGGTCCCACATTGTTGAAGACCAAAGCAACTGCTGGACGAGGTCCTCGGCCAAGTCCGAAGAAGAAACAGGTCGCATTCCATGTGCCATCTGATGATGAAGCTTATGATGATGAACTTGCAGAAATCATCAGAGACAGACAGGTGAAGGCCGCTAGTGCCAAAGGCACATCTGTGCCACTGCTTTTGGATCCGAAGAAGATCCTTGACTACATTGATCTCTGGCACAAGGACCCTAACACCCCTATGCCTGATTTTCATCTGACTCCTGGTCAAAGTCACATGCTGACCCATTTCATCGCTAAAGAGAAATGGAAATTTGAGAAGGCCAGGCAGATCAAGAAAGCTCAATACAGAAAGGAGAAGCTCCTGAAGAAAAACGTTGTCAAAATGACACCTGAGTAACTTCTCAAGGTTCAGACTGAAATTCAAGACCTCAGCAAAGACTTTGATGCTCATTATGCTGATTGGCAAGGAGCCAAGGTCAGATTCGACAACCTGACGAAGAATTTCACAAATGTTGCAACCCCAACGCAACAGGAAATTCCTCAGGCTGCAGCCTCTGCTCAGCCTGCTGAAGAACATGCCAGCACTGCTGATGATTTTCAGCCTGCTGATGACAATGCTAGTTCCAGGGCTGATGACTCAATTCCAGCCGCTGAAGAAATTGCCAGGGCATCCACTAGTGGTGCGCCTGAAGAAACTAAAGAGATCAGGGAAACTGCATCAGTTGCGCCCGAGGAAATTCTACCTGATTCCTTAGCTCCTCCTGCGCCAACTCCAACTCCAATTCTTCCATCTGCCTCTGATGTGAAGAAAACCAAGGCTGCAGAACAAGCTGCTGTGAAGAAAAGGAAGGCGTCAGCTGCGTCAAATTCTTCGGCTGCGAAGAAAATGAAGTCAATGACCGGCTCCTTTGAAAATCCAATTGATGTTGTTCCAATTTCCTCAATTCCATCAAAGGACCTTGTTCCTTTTGGTGACGACTATGTGATCCCAAGCGGATCTGATGAAGAAAATCATTCTGCTGCTTCGTCAGAGCAGATTGATGAAGAAATCGAGGTGGATGCTATCCCCTCAACGCCAATCATTTCCTCACATATGCCCCAGTTCACATCTGAAGAGGCTGGTGTTGAGGAAATTGAAGATGAAGATGTGGATATTGGAAGCACAACGCCTGTGATGGATGATGACTTCTGGGATAGTCAGCATCCAAATTCACCACTCTTCACCCCAATACAACAAATTCCTCAGTCCCCTGCACCAACAGTTCAACTGGGCTCTGTGCATGAAGAAATTCCAGCCGCTAGTGCTAAAGAACCTGCTGCTGCTGCTGATCCTCAGACTGCACATGAAGAGGAACCAGAAATTCCTCAGCCTGAAGAACCTGAGCTCGCGATTCCTGAGGTCGTGATGCAACTCACTGACACTCCACTGCCAAAGCCAAAGAATCCTTTCTCAACAAAGCAGAAGTTCAAGGCTGAAGACTTCTATGGCAAGCATGTTTTCTTCACTGACTACAATCCTTATGACTCTGCTCGCATAAGGAAGAGGCGTTTCTGGACTGCCAGCCAAGCAAATTTCTATTCCTCTATGCTATTCAACAAGGACAAAATCTTCGATCATGCACATATTCCTCATGTGGACATGGAATCTCTGCCGTGCTTCGAGCCAGTCCTCGGTGTTCTTCACGACGCAGGACTTCTGAATTTCTACGCTGACATCTGTGACTAGAATGAAGAACTCATTCTTCAATTCTACGCAACACTGCACATCACATGCAACTCTGAAGATGTGAACTCATGGGTGCTAGACTGGATGTCTGAAAACACTCACTACAAGGCACCAACAACTGAATTGCTTCGTGCCCTACCACTCAGTCCTCCACTTGATGGTGCTCGTTGTATCTACAACGAACCCGAGCTTTCAAATCACTATATGCAAGTGCTGATGAAGCCTTTGAAGCCAGGGCAGGCCCCAAGAACCAAATTCCTCGTCAAGGAATTACTATATGTGCCTCGGACTGTCTATCGATTCTGACGAAGACAATGAGTCCTATCAAAGGCCACGACTCAAATGATGAAGAAGTCGTTGGCCTCATGAAGAATATGCTTTTCAACATCATTCATGGCGTTCCCATTAACTTTTATGATTTCTTCATGAGGACTCTGGCGAACATTGCTATGTCACCATTTGAGCTGAAGCCTTATGCGCCTTGGATTATGAGATTCATCAGGACAAGGTCTTCACTCAATTACAAAGCTGATACTCTGAACCACTGCAGCTACTTGCCTCCTATTGAAGTCCTCAAACGGACAGTTTCCTCAGCTGATGACAAAGGCAAGGCCGCTGCTGTGATAGATGACGGCATTCGTCCATTGGATGGTCAATTCCGTAAAGCTGCATCTTACTCCACCAATGATGACTCTGCCACACATGATTCTGCCGCAAATACCTCAGCCAAGCAAAATCATCAAGCTACAGCACCCAGGGTGATGACTGATCGTGAGTTACTCCTCAGTCTTCATCAGAAGGTTGATCGCAATCATAAATGGGTCAAGCGTCAGTTTGGTGCAATTCTTCACAACATGACATCAACACACAATGCAGTGAAGAAAAACCAGTACTACCTTCATGAAACATTCAACCGCACCTGGGCTGTCCTCACTCATGTCTATAGCGCTGAAGAACTGAAGACGATGGGTCTCAAGGAAGAATTTGACTGGTCTGCACCTCCGCCGAAGAAATTCAAGAAGGTCAAGGTTCCTCCAGTTGTGGCCAGCTCTTATTCTTCATCGCGCGACACTGATGAATATGAAGATTTGGACGACACTGCGGCAGGCCCTACTACAACAACCGACCCCGACAACGCTGGTGCTCCTCCATCAACTTGATATTCTTCAGGGGC
The DNA here is from genome assembly GCF_018294505.1 of Triticum aestivum. Classification (NCBI taxonomy): domain Eukaryota; kingdom Viridiplantae; phylum Streptophyta; class Magnoliopsida; order Poales; family Poaceae; genus Triticum; species Triticum aestivum. The sequence goes on from NC_057798.1 coordinate 783,673,382, forward strand.
GTTAGTCCTCAGTTTTGATCCTTTTGGTCATTTGATGACAAAGGGGGAGAAATTTGAGTTAGTCTTCAAGCGGGTCTATTATATGGGCATATATCATATTTTTCTTGCTAAGTTGCAACTCTCGTTCTTCTGAAACTTTATTGGATCGAGTTGTAATCTTAAACCCGATGGTGCGCTGATACTTTTGTTGCACTAGCTCTGATACTTTGGATGCATTTTTCCGCATGCTTATTCCTCATTAATATCATTGCCCGCATGCTGAATTTCATCAGGCACCATATTTTATCATGCATTTCAAATTCTTCATATTATATATCAAATGCGTGTATGAATTACAAGATATAGGGGGAGATCTCCATGATTCAACTCTTCAAATGTGCATTGCCTCAAAAGCAAATTCCTCACTATGCACATCTTCAGGGGGAGTTCTTCTATATCTTGCAATCAAATTCCTCAAAATCAGTATTTACACTTCATATGTTTATCCCCGTTGAAAACTTAACCTATATTGTCATCAATCACCAAAAAGGGGGAGATTGTAAGTGCATCTAGTGCCCCTTAGTGATTTTGGTGTATTGAAGACTTATAGGTTAAGGGACTAATGTGTTTATGAGTGTACACAGGTCTATAAGTCTATGAGGAGTTTGATATTTACAGCGAAAGTCGACCCCTAAAAATGAAGTTCTTTGACTAAAGACTTTGATATTCTGAAGACTTTCTGAAGACTTTGAAAGTGAAGAAATTAGTGTGACCTTGAAGACTTGGTATTCATTTGAGGAACATGAAGCGCGAAGACTTTTGTTTTCATAGTTTCGTTTTCTCTTTCTTGAGGCATAGGAAACACCGTACTGTTAAAGGGGGTCGAGGAAATACTAAGGAAAAATTTCCATGTGATCCTCAACTCAAAATCCTACACCTACCAATCCCTTCGTGTGAAGCCTTTGGAAATCTCATACAGTTCAGTCAATTTCATCAGTGACAGAGACGAAGTTCTTCTGTTCGCTGAGGAATTTGTTCTGACTGAGGAGTTAGGAATTCGCCAGTGCGAATTGCCTACACAGTGAGGAACATGATAGCCCTGAGGAATTTGAGAGTCAAATTTCCGACCGTTGCTGTGCTGCGCGCCAGCTGTCCCAAAATATCTTATCCACCTAATGGTCATATCATTGAAGGGCATTTATGTCTTATCATGTCGGGCTGCTCCCTAGGCTATAAATAACCGCCCCCTACAACCACTAGCTGGTTGGCTGCTCCGAGAGAACTTGACACTTGTCATTTGAGAGCAACCCATCCTCCGAGGACTTTGAGCGAAAATCATCAAGTGAGGAAAAACCCAAAACCAAACCCCAACAAACCCAAAGTGATTGAGCATCACTGAAGAGATTGATCCTGCGTGGATCTGACGCTTGTTACCTTTGAAAACTGTGCTTCTTCCAGACGGTTAGGCGTCATGGTCTAGAGCATCCAAGAGGAATTGTGGATCGCCGAGTGACCAAGTCTGTGAAGGTTTGGAAGTCGCCTGAAGACTTACCACGAGTGATTGGACGAGGTCTGTGTGACCTTAGTTCAAGGAGAATACGGTGAGGACTGGGTGTCCTGAGCTGCGTGCTCAGAGACTGGGTGTCCGGGACTGTGTGTCCTCGAGTTTAAATACTCAGCCGCTCCAACCAGACGTACAACTGAGACAGCAGTTGGAACTGGTCTACCAAATCATTGTCTTCACCAACCTAACTGGTTCTATTTCCTCAACCCATTCATCTCCTCATTACTGTGTTGAGTATTGTTCATATCTGTGTTTGAAGACTTTGACTGAAGACTTTCTCAATTTCCTTAGTTCAATTTCTTCAGTCTGTATGTCTTCATCTTGTGTTATCCTGTGTTTACGCTTTCTGTACTCTGTGTTTGTCTTCATTTCATCACGATGACCATGCATGTATTCTGCTATGCTTACTTCTAAGTACTTATTCCGCTGCAAGTAGTTCTTCGCTAAGGAATTTCCTCACCGGCAAATTCCTCAGTGAAGAATTCATAAAAATCGCCTATTCACCCCCCCTCTAGTCGATATAACGCACTTTCACTCAAGCAAACAAAAGTCTAATGTCTGCTAGCCGCCTTGCTATTGACAACAATTCCTTTGTTGAAATTCATCCCTATTCTTTTCTTGTCAAGGAACAGGGAACGAAGAAGGTGCTCCTTTGAGGCAGGGGTAGACGAGGACTCTACCCGGTTAGGCACACGGGATCCGACGTCAAGAAGCATATGCTCAGTGCCACCAAGCTATCTCCGGATAGGTGGCACCGACGTCTAGGCCATCCATCTCCTCTTATTGTTAGCAAAATCATTAGCAAGAATAATCTCCCATGTGCAAATTCTTTCAATAAAGATTCTATATGTGACGCATGCCAAAAAGGCAAAAGTCACCAGTTGCCTTATCCTAAGTCAATAAGTGAATCAAAATTTCCCTTAGAACTTGTGTTTTCTGATGTTTGGGGTCCTGCTGTTGAAACAGTAGGAAGAAAGAAGTACTATGTGAGTTTCATCGACAATTTCAGTAAATTCACATGGATCTATTTGATCAAACACAAGTCTGAGGTCTTCCAAAAATTCCATGATTTTCAGCACCTAGTAGAACGACAATTTGATCGAAAAATACTTGCCCTACAAACAGACTGGGGAGGGGAGTATGAAAAATTAAACTCCTTCTTCAACAAGATAGGGATGTCTCACCATGTCTCATGTCCTCATGCTCACCAACAAAATGGGTCGGCTGAGAGAAAACATCGACACATTATCGAAGTAGGACTATCCCTTCTTGCTCAAGCCTCCATGCCTATGAAATTTTGGGATGAGGCTTTCATTGCTGCTACTTATTTGATAAACCGAATCCCTAGCAAGGTTATCAATTTTGAAACACCCTATGAAAAACTACTCCATGAAAAACCCAATTATTCTATCCTTCGAATTTTCGGGTGTGCTTGATGGCCCAATCTTCGACCCTATAACAATCACAAACTTCAGTACCTGTCTAAGCAATGTACTCTTCTTGGGTACAGCAATTTTCACAAAGGTTTTAAATGTCTTGATATATCTACTAGTCGTGTCTATATATCCAGAGATGTCATTTTCGATGAGAATGTTTTTCCTTTTGCTAGCCTCCATCCAAACGCCGGTGCACGGCTCCGTGCTGAAATTTTGTTACTTTCTCCGGAGTTATTAAATCCTTCTGATCATCGGGGTGAATGTTCTGCTGATGATCATGTGTTTAAAAATCCTAATCCTGTCACTAATGGAGGCTGTGCTGAGAAAAACAGTGAAAAAAACAGCACTTCCGATCATCATTTTAGGCAGCACATGAGGCCAAATTGGACCAACGCTGGACACGAGGCGGTTTCTCCTGGAGTTGCCGATCCCGAGAGATTCAGCGGCAGCACAGAGGAGCCTGGCACGGGCACGCCCCCGACACCACCAGGCGCGCCAGGCGCTGGACCAGCCGGCAGCCCGTCTGCACGTGACACGTGGTGCGAGTCACCCATGCGGGACAGCGGCACCGATATAGGCGGGTCCCCCACCGACAGCAAGCGGCGTCTGAGTGGGCCTGGGTCGCCATCCGCCACAGGCAATGATGGCGTGCACCGGTCCCCTGGTGCTGATTCGCCCTTGCTAGATCTGGTGGGCCTGGAGCGGACGCGGGATCCGACGCCCGACCGGCTGGATCAGTCGCGGGATCCGACGCCTGACCGCGTGACAGACGAGGCCGATTCTCTGGTGGTACGAGGTAGCGGATCTTCTGCGCCAACCACCGGATCCTCTATGGCCACAATTCCTGAACGTCCCAATACACGTTCTAAACGAGGTATTTTCAAGCCCATGGTTCCTAAGGATGGAACAGTCAGGAATGATAAAATTTTTAAAGTGGTAAATTTTGCTGCCACTCAAGAACCTCGTGATCCAATTGAAGCCTTGCAAGATAAAAACTGGAAAAATGCTATGGAAGTAGAATATGATGCACTCATGAAGAATAAGACCTGGCATCTAGTTCCACCTAGGCTAGGTAGAAACATTATAGATTGTAAGTGGGTGTATAAAATAAAGAGAAAATCTGATGGGACAATAGATAGGTACAAAGCTAGGTTAGTGGCTAAAGGCTTTAAGCAACGCTATGGCATTGATTATGAGGACACGTTTAGTCCAGTTGTGTCACGCCCAATATGTGATACTATCCTAAAGAGACTCGAAGGTACCACCAAGAATAGAACCGCATATTGATACACTTTTGCAATGTGGATATCATTATATCAACATTACATAACAGAAGGGGATACATACAAAAGGCATACAATGCCACACGAATACAACAATATATCATACATGAGAACAACATCCGACTACGGATGAAACACAAACAGAAGCTCAAACGACATCCACCCTGCTAGCCTAGGCTGCCGACCTGGAACCTATCCCCTGAACGAAGAAGAAGCAGAAGAAGAACTCCAAAACAGGTAACATCGCTCTCGCGTCATGATCATCGCACAACATGTACCTGCAACTATTTGTGTAGTAATCTGTGAGCCACGAGGACTTAGCAATCCCATTACCATGGGTATGAGGACTAGCAAAGCTTAATGGGAAAGGAAGGGGTAAAGTGGTGAGGTTGCAGCAGCGACTAAGCATATATGGTGGCTAACATACGCAAATGAGAGCGAGAAGAGAAGCAAAGGAATGGTCATGAAGCTAGCAATGATCAAGAGGTGATCCTGAACTCCTACTTACGTCAAACATAACCCAAAACCGTGTTAACTTTCCGGACTCCGCCGAAAAGAGACCATCACGGCTACACACGCGGTTGATGCGTTTTAATTCGTATCTGATGTCAAGTTATCTACAACCGGATATTAACAAATTCCCATCTGCCACATAACCGCGGGCACGGCTTTCGAAAGTTCAAACCCTGCAGGGGTGTCCCAACTTAGCCCATCACAACCTCTCACGGTCAACGAAGGATATTCCTTCTCCTAGGAAGACCCGATCAGTCTCGGAATCCCGGTTTACAAGACATTTCGACAATGGTAAAACAAACCAGCAAAGCCGCCCGATGCGCCGACAATTCTGATAGGAGCTGCACATATCTCGTTCTCAGGGCAACACCGGATGAGACAGGCTACAAGTAAAACCAGACCTCGAGTTTCCCAAAGGGGGCCCCGCAGGCAGCTCGGTTCGGACCAGCACTTAGAGAAGCACTGGCCCGGGGGGGGGGCTAAAATAAAGATGACCCTTGGGTTGGCCGACCCAAGGGAAAGGTATAGGTGGTGGTGAGGCAAATGGTAAAACCAAGGTTGGGCCTTGTTGGAGGAGTTTTATTCAAAGTGAACTGTCAAGGGGGTCCCATAAATCACCCAACCGTGTAAGGAACGCAAAATCAAGGAACATAACACCGGTATGACGGAAACTAGGGTGGCAAGACTGGAACAAAACACCAGGCATAAGGCCGAGTCTTCCACCCTTTACCAAGTATATAGATGCATTAATAATATAAGAGATATTGTGATATCCCAACAAAATCCTGTCCACCATGGAGCAATCTTCAACTTCACCTGCAACTAACAACGCTATAAGAGGGGCTGAGCAAAAGCGGTAACATATCCAAACAACTGTTTGCTAGGAAGGGTGAAAAGGTTAGAGGTTGGCATGGCAATTTGGGGAGGCTTGAAGAGCAAAAGATAGGTAGCGCAGCAAAGCGATAGAATGAAGCAACTAGCATAGCAATGATAGTAGTGAGATCCAAGGTGATGGTCATCTTGCCTGAAATCCCGCAAGGAAGAAGAACAAGTCCATGAAGAAGATGAAGCCACGAAGACGAACCAAGCGTAGACGAACGAATCCTCACGATCGCAACGAAACGGGAACTATCGAGAAGAAGCACACAACATGGTAAACACACCACACATGAACAAGGCATGATGCTCAACCAAGTATGATGCATGACAAAGCTAGATGAGGCTACTCATGGCAAGAGATGATGCAAACAAGAACAACACATCAAAGCAAGGTTAAATGAGGCCGGGAGCAACATATAACAATTGCGGTACGTCCTCATATGCAAATTTAGAAATTGGTCCAGAACTGAATAAACATTAAGTTCAAGTAGTTAAACAGCAAGTTAAGATGCACCAAGATGATCTACACGAAATTCTCGTCAAGTTACATATAAAGTTCATTTAGTTCGGAGCTACGGCCTAGAAGATATGAGCAAAACAAGTTAAACATGGCATTGATGCAAAATGCATACAAACATCAAGCAAACACCTCAAAACAAGGATGCAATATGATAATATGAAACTTCATGCAAAATCAAGCAAGTTTCATATAGAGCACACTCAAAACGGAGCAACGGTTCAACACATACACACTATACAAGTTTAAAGGACAAGCTGTCCAAAACAGCAACTAGGCATCTAGCAAGCATCAAAACAATATGCTACAGCACCCCAACATAATAACAAAAGGCATGGACATGAAGTACAGGTAAAGCATGACAAAACATGAACACTGAGCTATCTCCAGAAAACACTATAACATGCTCAAAAGGACATGGCAAGATTGCAAATTATAACAGTTTCAGACTTAGCAGAAATAACATCAGGTTTCAATGTTTAGAGCTAACAAACAACATGTTACAGGAACTTATTAGGGCAAACAAAGGCATGGCATGATATTACTAAAGACAAAGAACAAAACTCCCTTACTGAACTTATTCCAAAGATCAACAGAAAAGACGGTATAATCCATGCAAACAAGGCAAATGATATGACAGATTCATACATGGTAGGAACAACAATAAGTAGGCATGTTGGTGAGCTTGTACCACTCACCACAGAGCAACACATGGAATGGCAAGGTTACCAACAGTAAGATGAAATATTTATGAAGCTAAACATGGCAAGGGAAAGTTCATAGCATGCTTGGATCACTAACAACAATCATGGCAACATTGAACTTAATGTTAACAGGCTGACATCAACATTATTTAGCAAGTTTGGAGCAAGATAACAACAAGTTGAAGCAGGCTAAATATGCAACCAGGGGCATGGATGGATAGAGCATGACATTTATAACAAAACATCCTTAGTGAACATCTCCAGATTATGCATGGAATGACTTGTAGCAGCAGGTTTACATAGCAACATGATATAGCAGATTCAGACTAGCAAAACAGCAACAGCAAGTACCCTACTTCACGAGCTCGATGCACTCACTACAGGACTCACAAAAATACATGGATTGCACCACTGTAAAGATGGCATGGCATACTTCAAAACAATGAAGGGCTTAAGTTCATAGGAGGCACACATTAAACATGGCAAAAATGACAAATGTCCAAATCCTGATAAGAATCTGAAACTAACATTACATAGCACTCTTGGAATAGCATTTAGGGCATCAAGATGAGCTCAAATGAACATGGTGCAATGGAATGAAATGAAGATCATCTCACAATGAACATTTAGATATATTATGCATGCAAAACGGAGCAGCACACATGAAGTTATGATGCGATGAACATGGGCACAAAATGTTACAGAAAATGACTTGGGGAAAAATCGGGGGTCAACCTGCGGGATCTGAATCGGGTGCGGAGATCGAGGGCTCGCCGGAAACGTGGCCGCAGATGTCGGGGACGGGGCCGCGGAGGCCGAAACGGGACGGGGATGGGGCGGATCCGGGCGCTCCTGCCCGGATCTGACCGGGGTGACACCGGAGACGGCCGGCGAGCTCGCCGGAGGAGCTCGGGGCGGTGGAGCTCCTGCCGGCGGGGAGGCGGTGCCCGGCGAGGCTGCGTGGAGGCCGGCGGCTGGGAGGGAGAGGCGCGGCCGGGCGGCGGTGCGACGGACGGCGACGAGCGAAGGCGGCGGGACTCGGCGCCGGCGAGATCCAGCGGGGCGGCGGCAGACTCCGGCGATGCGGCGCGAGGGTGCGGACCGGACTGGGCGGCGGCGCGGGACGGGCCTCGCGGGCTGCGGCGGCGGCTGCTCGGGTCCGGGCGGGTCCGAGATGGGCCTCGAGGGCCGCGGCGAAGTGGGGGAGGAGCGAGGACGACGTGGCCGGCGGGGATTGGCACGGGAGGCGGCGGCGATGATGTGGCGGCCTCCGATTGGACGGAGTGAGGTGGCCGGCGGACACGTCCGGCGCGGGTGGACATGTCTGGCTGCGGGAGGAGGAAGATGGCTAGGGTTAGGTGGAATCATCCGCGAATTTCAGGGGAGGGTGTGATTATAAAGGTAGAGGGGCTAGGAGAGTCCAAATGAGGTGCGGTTTTCACCCACACGATCGTGATCGAACGATCAAGAGCATGGAGGGGGTTTGGATGGGTTATTAGGCCACTTTGGAGGGGTGTTGTGCTGCACACAAAAGAGGCTTTTACGCTTCCCCGGTTAACTATTGGAGTATCAAACAGACTCCAAATGGCACGAAACTTGACAGGCGGTCTACCGGTGGTGTACTAAGGCCGCTTGGCAAACCTCGGTCCATTCCGAGAATGTTTAACACCCGCACACGAAAAGAGGCAAAAAGGGGGCGTCGGGGGACATAGGAGTGCCGGATTGCAAAACGGACAACGGGGAAAATGCTCGGATGCATGAGATGAACACGTATGCAAAATGAGATGCACATGATGACATGGCAAAATGCAACACGCAAGCAAACGACATGGCAATGATGGTGAATAACTGGCAGACACCTGGCGCATCGGATCCGGGGCGTTACAAGTTGTTAAAGCTGCTACTATCAGACTGGTTTTGTCTATTGCTGTATCCAGGGGGTGGATTCTTCACCAATTGGGTGTACAGAATGCGTTTCTACATGGCGTTCTCGAGGAAGAGGTCTGTATGAGACAACCACCCGGTTTTGTGGATAATACTAAACCACAACATGTGTGTAGGTTGGACAAGGCTCTATATGGGTTAAAACAAGCACCTAGAGCCTGGTATTCAAGACTAAATTCAAAGCTACAACAACTTGGTTTCCGGCCATCCAAGGGAGATACCTCCTTTTTTATTTCAAGAGAGGAAAGGTGACCATTTTTATGCTCATTTATGTAGATGACATAATTGTTGCTAGCTCCTCTCAAGAGGCCACCGTAGCTTTGCTTAAGAATTTGAAGAGTGATTTTGCTTTGAAAGATCTAGGAGAGTTTGTCAGGACCCCGACTCGATGTCACATCGATCTAGCCGGTAACACTTCATATCACTTTGCGGCCTCACGCACGGTGTTCCCACGGGTGTCGCCTTACCTTTGCCCGGGACCGTTTGCGCCTTTTGGCTCACGTATATGATAGTGTCGCTAGCATCCATATGATAAAGAGCCCGGGCTGACATGACTAGTCGTAAACCCAAAGTGGCACAGACTTACAGGGACAGGCATCCATGACCCAGCTTCGAACGTGTCGGTCATCAGCAAGTGGGTCCGGGCTGTAGCACTGGGCTAGCAGGACTCCGGTAAACCGGGCTGTAGCGGGCTAACAGGACTCCGGTACTCAAAGCGTGACATTTCCCCGAAGGGACAGACACAGGAACGAAGAAGGACACATGCCGGCCAGCCTAAGTGTTCCAGAGCAGTAGCAAGCTACCATGGCTCAGCGGTAACACTAGGAGACATTTCCCGGTAAGAGAGGCTACTAAAGATAAACAACTAGATAGTCAGATCCCACACATACCAAGCATTTCAATCACACACACAATATGCTCGATATGTGCAAATACAACGAAGCATCACAACATGACTCTACGACACAAGTACTTTATTCATTAGGCTCCGAGGAGCGAGATATTACAAACATGGGTCTCATGACCCAACACTCAGAGCATACAAGTCAAAGCACAAGCGGAAGCTATCATGTCTGAGTACAGACATCTATAAATGAAAAAGGCTGAGAAGCCTGACTATCTATCAGATCCTGCCGGGGCACAAGATCGTAGCTGAGGTATCAAGCTAAACGTCGAAGTCCACGTGAAACTACTAGCGAGACCGAAGTCTCTCTGCAAAAACATAAAATAGGCAAACGTGAGTACAAATGTACCCAGCAAGACTTACATCAGAACTATCTACATATGCATCATTATCAACAAAGGGGTGGTGGGGTTTAACTGCAGCAAGCCAGCTTTGACTCGGTGGCTATCCTAAACTACGACTGCAATGTAACTCTTTTGAGGTGGCGCACACGAGTCCACATATTCACCATATCAATACACCACTATGGATCCGCTCCCGTCTCCCTACGAGAACGCCATCCATAGCACTCACGCTTATCTTGCGTATTTTAGAGTATCCACTTTCACTTGTCTATGAACTGATATAAGCAACCCAGAAGTCCTTTACCGCGGACACGGCTATTCGAATAGATGATATTAACCCTGCAGGGGTGTACTTCTTCATACATGTTTCCACCACTTAGCGTCTGCACACGACATGTGCTCGGCAGACTTCAAGCGAAAGCCGACGTGGGTGTAGACCACGACCTACCTAAACACTCAAGTCTCTAGTCCAGGTTTATCGCCTATTCGGGTTCCATCCATGAGGAGATCCGGCCGGAGTTTCGCTCACAGCCCCAAACGATGTGAACAGGGTTCCCGAGACACCAAACGGGCATCCGGTACACCGTGCCACGTGCCTACCGCATCACAGCCCACCCCTACGGTCAGCGCTGTCCACGGCCTCCAGCATACTACAAACACCAGAAACTACTTGCAACTCCTGGACAGAGGACAAGGGTGAATAAGAAGTCGAGCGGGGTCATATTTCAGGGCCCAATGTATGGTAGTAGCTGAATCATGGATCACAAACACAGAACTCAGTTCCTGAGGACGGCTGCAATGAGACAACCCACCATGTACTCCTACATGGCCTCTCACCGCTACCTTTACCAAATCGTGTTCACACACTTAGCTCACACACAGTAGGACATGTTCACACGCCTCTGATTCATCCCCGATGAATCAGACCTGACTCAACTCTAAGCAGTAGCAGGCATGACAAACAAACATGAATGAGTAGGCACAACAGGGCTCAAACAACTCCTACTCATGCTAGTGGGTTTCATCTATTTACTGTGGCAATGACAGGTCATGCAGAGGATAAAGGGGTTCAGCTACCGCAGCAAGTAACAGATAATCGTGTTGTCCTAATGCAGTAAAAGAGAGCAGGAGCGAGAGAGTAGGATTGTATCGGAATGAACAAGGGGGTTTTGCTTGCCTGGCACTTCTGAAGATAACATTGGGTCTTCATCAGTGTCAACGATCACATCATCGGTATCACGTCTATCGAGAGGGGACAAATACCGGCAACACAAAAGGAACACAATCAATGCAATGCACAATATGATGCATGATCATGACATGGCAAAATGAATGTGTTTTGAGCTAATGCAACTAGCAACAGATTAAATGAAGTTGGTTTGAATACAAGATTCAAATTCAAACTCCATATGTGATTATTCAAATGCCATTTATATGATTTGTGCTAAACAGTAGTCTATAAGTTGTTCTAACATGCATGAAAATGGTACAGATGGATTCCTTGAATTTTTCTGATAATTTTTCATATATAAATTATTTAATTTGGAGTTACGGTTAATTTTCTATGATTTATTGAAGTTTTAGGCATTTTCTGGAATTTCCTGAATATAATTAAATCCAGAAAATACTTTATGACATCAGCAGTGCGTCATGCTTGCATCAGCAAGTCAACAGGGCTGCCCCGGGTCAAACCTGACCAGGGGGTCCCATTAGTCAGCGTCACAGGTTAACAGGGGGGTTTATTTTAGTTTAATTAAGGATTAGGGCACTAGGGCCCACATGTCAGTGGCTCTGGGGTTAGATTAGGTGGTGATTAGCTTAGGCTAATCACCTGATAGCGGGGGCCCACCTGTCAGTGTCAGCAGAGGGGGTAGTTAAGATAAAATAATTAAACTAATTAACAGGGGGGGCTGGCCCCACCTGTCATCGACCCAGAGAGGGGGGGGGTCCCGCCGTGGTCAACGTGGTCAGACCCACCGGCGGCTTGACGCCGGCGAGGCCAGACGCGGTGGTGCGCGTCGGAAACCAGCTACAGGGGCTCTTTTGGCGCGCAGGGAGCAACTACGGGGAGAGGGTGGAGTGGCGCATCCAACGGTGGTGGTGGCGGAGGCTGGGGTGGCCGGAGCTGCCGGCGGCGACCTCTTTTGCGGCTGCCGGAGCTCGGGTGTTCGCGGGACCGGCGCTGCGGTGTGCAAACAAGACGGTGGTCGCGCTAGTTTTACTCTACGGGACGCAACGAGTGCAACGGACGCAGGCGTGGGACCAAAAGGTCACCGGAGCTTCACCGGCGACGAGCCCGTGCGGCGGAGCGTCTCGGCTCCGGTAGAGGGGGCGGCTAGAGCTCGAAATCGAACTTGGGGTTAGGGGGAAACGGAGCAGGGACTCACGGGGATCGTGCAGGGAGGGTCAGCGAGCTCGGGGGCGCGCCGGAGTGGCCGAATTCGACGGAGAAGATCCTCGGCGGCCGGCGAGGGGGAAAACGTCGGGGGCGGCGTTCCGGGGCTCTTCTGGTCGCGTGAGACGACGAGGAGGACGAGGGAGGACTTGCGGAGCTCTGGGAGGCGTCGGGGAGGCGAGAGGGGGATGGTGGCCGCGGCGAACGGCGTCGGTGGCGACGGCTGTGTTCGGGTTCGGGCGAGAGAGAAAGAGCAGAGGGGCGGGGCCTCGAGGAAGAGTGAGAGGGGTCCGAGGGGGCTGCGTGGCGTCGCGGGAGGGAACCAGGGGAGGAGGAGGCAGCCAGGCAGGGAGGAGGTGGCCGGGGCGCGTGGCCGCGCGCGCCGGGCGCGTGCCCGCGTCCTTCTGGCGAGGGAAGAAGACGACAGGGGGGGTAGCGGTGGCGGGCTGGGCCAGCGGGAGGAGCTGGGCCGGGCAGGTAAGCAGGTAAGTGGCCCAGGTGGCCGTCTCCCTTTTTATTTTTGCTCTGTTTTATTTTTTAATCATTGTTTTCTATTTGTTTCAATCTGTTTTGATTTAGTTCAAACACTAAATCATTTTTGTTTCTTCCAATAATTTTTGCAGGGACTGAAAGTAATATTCTAGAGCCCCTCACAAAATATCAGAATTATTGAAGCATTAAAAATATATATAACATATATTTGCTCCAACTCAAATACAATATATATTAGTTCAAAGATCCAAAATGACATGGAAAAATGTGCATCATCTCTGGTTACTGTTTCCAGCATTTTTCCAAAGATGATGAACATTTTTGAAAGCCACTTGGATTGACTGAAAATATTTTAGGTGAACCTGGTGAATTCTTAAAATGCTAGGGTTTGGACAATCCCCATTTCAACTTTCTGTAAAAGTAAACATGATGCATCACCAAAGGCTAGTACTAGTGCAATGCCAGAAGCTAGGGATGTGACAACTCACCCCCACTAAACAAGAATCTCGTCTCGAGATTCAAGCGTAGGGTAAGGTGAAAGGTAAACGCAACTAGTATAATCTTCACGATCCAGGTTGCACTTCATAGAAACGTTGATTCGATCACCATCTTTGTCTTGTCGTCTTGCTCTGAGAAATCCTGCCAACATGACCTGGAGGGAAAGAGACTCTAGAAGGGTCGATCTTCTCGAAGATCGAACAACTCACGGAATGAGACATAGCAACATCTCTTGAGCTGGGAGACGAAGCACAGATTTGAAGAAATGGAGTGGAACAGATGACGAAGGTTCACTAGGTAGACAACGATTCCACGCTTAAGAAGGTGGTAAACGATTGCCAACGTAGCGAAGAGTTGAGTTGCCATGATACCACGACGAAACATCCTGGAGGAAGGTGATCGTAGAGTATTACCTTAAGTGGCAAAAAGAATTACTTTTGATTCAGAGATCATTGAAACTCTTCATACCAGCATAAGGCAATTCACAACGATCGTTTGGAGGGGGTCTGTAGAATGGCATACTCGGACTTGGATGATGTGGATTACCTTGTTGAAGACAACGTAATGGATGAATTTGCTTATCACCGGAGGTGGAAGAGACCCATGGTAGAATGGCACATTGGCGGTGCAAGCTGGGAACAAAATGCAAATGCTGGGAATGATTCTGGTAACTGGGGAAGAACCCAACAATAAAGAGTGAATTCACTGTTGGAGTGGTTATAGCATAACCGAAGGGACTAGGAGCAATCCCGGTTAGTGCCGGCGATAACACCTAACGCTTGTGCGTGCTCTCAAGAACTTGAGCAATTCCATAATCATCAAGGTTTTACCAACATCCGTGTCAAGGGTCCGATAACACAACTTACTACCATGATGAATGGTGATGGAGGATGCAGATGCAAAGGAAGATAACACCTTCTCAGATTTCACCCTTGGCGGGGCCAAGGAAATAAAATCTGGATGATCGACCGAGAGACATTTAGCACTCCGCTTCTAATGTTCTCCTTGATGTGCTAGTGTAACCCATTCATAGATATGGTTTGATATCTAGAACATCAAGTAAAAGGTCGGACTTCGGGATCTCAGAAATCCATAGGGGCAACTAGGGAGTAAATCCTACGAAATCCCTATGGGGGGGTGGCCAACTTCCTCAATCAAGATATTATAATAGCAGGTCTTCCGGCTGGGTGTGTTGGCCACGACATCCACTTTACCGATTATCGAGGGACCAATATTATAATTCTTGGGAAATGTTCCAACCATCACATCTGCCTGAGATTCAGATCTGGTTGGTGTCAGGATATCCCAGACTCATCAAGTCTAGAAAGAAAAATGAAAGTTTGCAACGCAAATCGACGAGATAATGTTGCGGGATTCTCGGGGAGTGAGCTACGATAGTAAGCTCCAAAACATGAGCTGGTTCTGCTACAACATGTGAACACGCTGTCCCAGACAAACATGACCACGTGGTAGTCTTATAATAAAACACTACCGAGTTCAGGAGGGGAAACCATCATTAAGGACATCGAAGTCTCCACGCGTGGAAATCCAAAGAGTTCACCTTGGACAGACTCCTTTATCTTTGAACAACTCAATCAGTGGCTTGGTGTGCTAGGATAAACATATAGCATGGAGGTTGCAAATCTCCAGACCACAGAATACTTCGCACGTGTGCATGACTGATTTGGGATGATTCCAAAGGAGGCAAAAACATGCTTTCTCGAATTCACGTCGGCAACTTACATCAAATGCACGTGAACCAAAGGAAGTCACTTCTTTTATCCAAACATATACTTCATGAACGGGGCATGAAGTAAATGCTTTCAAAAGTTTCCAACACTAACTTAATGTTCAACAACATCATGGAGGAGATAAGAATGTTGTCAATGGGCTCAACAACAACTCATCAGAATTTCCATATCACTGGACTTCCACCATCGTGTGAACACGGTGATAGCATTGGTCAGCCCCAAAGATATAATGGTGTATGCTCGAGGGATCAACCACGAGTAAGACAACATTACGAACATCGTTGGTTCTGACTTGATTTGACGATAGCCCACACTCAAATCAAAGGATTGATAAGACAATAGGTCCAGCAACTGATCACAGGGACCAATCGATGAAGATATCATGTTTCTTCAATACACACTACACAAGAATATCCCTTTGGAACGAACTAAGTCAGGCAAGCTTTTATCTTCCAACCCTCCAAGTTATTGTTTAGCTTAACCAACTAGCTCAGGGATATCTAACACCGATTCTTGGAGAGAAGGTGGTTCACAAGAAACCAACTTGATCACGAGCTCAACATAGCGGTCAGGTGACAACCTGGTAATACTTCTGAGAAGATATTCAGAAAATCACGAGCCACCGGTATGTTACTAAGCTCGAGAACAATCTTGCTTTTCAGGGCAAGACGATATGATCAATAGAGCAAGAATTTGAAATAATCCTAACCCATCGATCGAGGAGGGCACTGAGAACAAGGACTAGGTAGCATGATCAACCTTAGAATGATGATTCGAAAACCAACATACTAAGAATGAAATTATTATCCTTTAACTACCAAGCAACAGAGTTGCTAGCAGTATTGATTTCACACATCACAATTCATTTGTCGGTATTCCGGTTGCATCAACACGAGGGCCGAGGAATGAACAGTGATGGCAAGAAGTATCACTGTACCAAGAGTTCATGGGATGGTGTGCAATTCCTATAACAATCTCGATATAAAATATGTAATACTCCAAGGTAGAGCAGAACCAAAAGCTGGATTGGCATTTGATCTGCGGAATACAACTACTTTGACCCAATCCTAGATATGGATGAGGTACTGGAGTTTGTTTCTCCTAGTCATTCTGCAATAGAATGGCTTGACGGATCACAAGAGTAATAGGCATCGATAAACGAATGCATGCATACTCTTGATATCAATTGATAGACGAGGGTCAGAATGCAACTAAAGAGAACAACTCAAAGGAACATATAACTTTCTGAGTTGTGGATGCATAGATTAGTATGTCGAACCAAGTTCAACATATTTCTTCCGGATAACCCATGCAGAAAGGTAAAACTGGCAGAGTCACGATTTATGAATGGAGAACTCCTCAAGAGTACTCTAATTGTGATCTTTTGATCCAATAAACATCTGCCATAAGCGGTTCATAGTATTTGGAAGAAGGAAATACCACGGACCTCGAGGACTATCGCAAAGTTACTAATATCCTGAAGGAATTAGCAAACACTATCAACATGAAGTAAGTAGAGTGAATCTCGGGTTCAAAGCTCAAGGAGTAGAATACCTACTACTAAGTAGCATCACAGGATGCTTTCGAGAATGATGGCCAGAATCATCACACTGGGAACACAAATCATGGCTAAATTACTAGATGATCCCCTAAGACACCTAGGGTCATAATAATATCTCCAACATATATGTCAAGGTAACGGAGTACCTCAACTTACTGATTAGTGTGGTTAATCTGGCCCATGGGAACATTGAAACGGGAAGAAAGGATTTGCAAATGCATCAGACTACTTAGAAACCTGGGATGACTCGGACAGCATAACGGCTGTAAATGCTCAGAAAAGATTTGAGACATTCACAAAAATGGTGGCATAACCACTCAGAAGCACAATATCAAGGTTTCGAGATCAACAATTAACATACAGAGGTAGAAACTGAACTGAGGCTTAAATCCAACAAACTTATAAGTCTACTGATTAGTAACACATGATCCTAATAGAAAGAAGAGATAGCCTAGTTCTTAATCCCCGTAGAAGAGAAGATGACTCAGATCAGAAGGGCATAAGGTATAAGGAATAAAAAGAGCCTTACGTTCCATCCCACAATTAATTCCCTTATATAACTAAAGAATTTCTAGACTCAACTTCGACCAGTTTGGCTTGGTAATCCTACAGGCAGTCAAGCTCTGATACCAACGCTGTCAGGACCCCGACTCGATGTCACATCGATCTAGCCGGTAACACTTCATATCACTTTGCGGCCTCACGCACGGTGTTCCCACGGGTGTCGCCTTACCTTTGCCCGGGACCGTTTGCGCCTTTTGGCTCACGTATATGATAGTGTCGCTAGCATCCATATGATAAAGAGCCCGGGCTGACATGACTAGTCGTAAACCCAAAGTGGCACAGACTTACAGGGACAGGCATCCATGACCCAGCTTCGAACGTGTCGGTCATCAGCAAGTGGGTCCGGGCTGTAGCACTGGGCTAGCAGGACTCCGGTAAACCGGGCTGTAGCGGGCTAACAGGACTCCGGTACTCAAAGCATGACATTTCCCCGAAGGGACAGACACAGGAACGAAGAAGGACACATGCCGGCCAGCCTAAGTGTTCCAGAGCAGTAGCAAGCTACCATGGCTCAGCGGTAACACTAGGAGACATTTCCCGGTAAGAGAGGCTACTAAAGATAAACAACTAGATAGTCAGATCCCACACATACCAAGCATTTCAATCACACACACAATATGCTCGATATGTGCAAATACAACGAAGCATCACAACATGACTCTACGACACAAGTACTTTATTCATTAGGCTCCGAGGAGCGAGATATTACAAACATGGGTCTCATGACCCAACACTCAGAGCATACAAGTCAAGGCACAAGCGGAAGCTATCATGTCTGAGTACAGACATCTATAAATGAAAAAGGCTGAGAAGCCTGACTATCTATCAGATCCTGCCGGGGCACAAGATCGTAGCTGAGGTATCAAGCTAAACGTCGAAGTCCACGTGAAACTACTAGCGAGACCGAAGTCTCTCTGCAAAAACATAAAATAGGCAAACGTGAGTACAAATGTACCCAGCAAGACTTACATCAGAACTATCTACATATGCATCATTATCAACAAAGGGGTGGTGGGGTTTAACTGCAGCAAGCCAGCTTTGACTCGGTGGCTATCCTAAACTACGACTGCAATGTAACTCTTTTGAGGTGGCGCACACGAGTCCACATATTCACCATATCAATACACCACTATGGAATCGCTCCCGTCTCCCTACGAGAACGCCATCCATAGCACTCACGCTTATCTTGCGTAATTTAGAGTATCCACTTTCACTTGTCTATGAACTGATATAAGCAACCCAGAAGTCCTTTTCCGCGGACACGGCTATTCGAATAGATCATATTAACCCTGCAGGGGTGTACTTCTTCATACATGTTTCCACCACTTAGCGTCTGCACACGACATGTGCTCGGCAGACATCAAGCGAAAGCCGACGTGGGTGTAGACCACGACCTACCTAAACACTCAAGTCTCTAGTCCAGGTTTATCGCCTATTCGGGTTCCATCCATGAGAAGATCCGGCCGGAGTTTCGCTCACAGCCCCAAACGATGTGAACAGGGTTCCCGAGACACCAAACGGGCATCCGGTACACCGTGCCACGTACCTACCGCATCACAGCCCACCCCTACGGTCAGCGCTGTCCACGGCCTCCAGTAAGCTACAAACACCAGAAACTACTTGCAACTCCTGGACAGAGGACAAGGGTGAATAAGAAGTCGAGCGGGGTCATATTTCAGGGCCCAATGTATGGTAGTAACTGAATCATGGATCACAAACACAGAACTCAGTTCCTGAGGACGGCTGCAATGAGACAACCCACCATGTACTCCTACATGGCCTCTCACTGCTACCTTTACCAAAACGTGTTCACACACTTAGCTCACACACAGTAGGACATGTTCACACACCTCTGATTCATCCCCGATGAATCAGACCTGACTCAACACTAAGCAGTAGCAGGCATGACAAACAAACATGAATGAGTAGGCACAATAGGGCTCAAACAACTCCTACTCATGCTAGTGGGTTTCATCTATTTACTGTGGCAATGACAGGTCATGCAAAGGATAAAGGGGTTCAGCTACCGCAGCAAGTAACAGAAAAATCGGTGTTGTCCTAATGCAGTAAAAGAGAGCAGGAGCGAGAGAGTAGGATTGTATCGGAATGAACAAGGGGGATTTGCTTGCCTGGCACTTCTGAAGATAACATTGGGTCTTCATCAGTGTCAACGATCACATCATCGGGTATCACGTCTATCGAGAGGGGACAAATACCGGCAACACAAAAGGGAACACAATCAATGCAATGCACAATATGATGCATGATCATGACATGGCAAAATGAATGTGTTTGAGCTAATGCAACTAGCAACAGATTAAATGAAGTTGGTTTGAATACAAGATTCAAATTCAAACTCCATATGTGATTATTCAAATGCCATTTACTTCATTTGCCCTAAACAGTAGTGATAAGTTGTTCTAACATGCATGAAAATGGTACAGATGGATTCCTTGAATTTTTCTGATAATTTTTCATATATAAATTATTTAATTTGGAGTTATGGTTAATTTTCTATGATTTTTAGAAGTTTTAGGCATTTTCTGGAATTTTCTGATTATAATTAAATCCAGAAAATACTTTATGACATCAGCAGTGCGTCATGCTTGCATCAGCAAGTCAACAGGGCTGCCCCGGGTCAAACCTGACCAGGGGGTCCCATTAGTCAGCGTCACAGGTTAACAGGGGGGTTTATTTTAGTTTAATTAAGGATTAGGGCACTAGGGCCCACATGTCAGTGGCTCTGGGGTTAGATTAGGTGGTGATTAGCTTAGGCTAATCACCTGATAGCGGGGGCCCACCTGTCAGTGTCAGCAGAGGGGGTAGTTAAGATAAAATAATTAAACTAATTAACAGGGGGGGCTGGCCCCACCTGTCATCGACCCAGAGAGGGGGGGGGTCCCGCCGTGGTCAACGTGGTCAGACCCACCGGCGGCTTGACGCCGGCGAGGCCAGACGCGGTGGTGCGCGTCGGAAACCAGCTACAGGGGCTCTTTTGGCGCGCAGGGAGCAACTACGGGGAGAGGGTGGAGTGGCGCATCCAACGGTGGTGGTGGCGGAGGCTGGGGTGGCCGGAGCTGCCGGCGGCGACCTCTTTTGCGGTTGCCGGAGCTCGGGTGTTCGCGGGACCGGCGCTGCGGTGTGCAAACAAGACGGTGGTCGCGCTAGTTTTACTCTACGGGACGCAACGAGTGCAACGGACGCAGGCGTGGGACCAAAAGGTCACCGGAGCTTCACCGGCGACGAGCCCGTGTGGCGGAGCGTCTCGGCTCCGGTAGAGGGGGCGGCTAGAGCTCGAAATCGAACTTGGGGTTAGGGGGAAACGGAGCAGGGACTCACGGGGATCGTGCAGGGAGGGTCAGCAAGCTCGGGGGCGCGCCGGAGTGGCCGAATTCGACGGAGAAGATCCTCGGCGGCCGGCGAGGGGGAAAACGTCGGGGGCGGTGTTCCGGGGCTCTTCTGGTCGCGTGAGACGATGAGGAGGACGAGGGAGGACTTGCGGAGCTCTGGGAGGCGTCGGGGAGGCGAGAGGGGGATGGTGGCCGCGGCGAACGGCGTCGGTGGCGACGGCTGTGTTCGGGTTCGGGCGAGAGAGAAAGAGCAGAGGGGCGGGGGCTCGAGGAAGAGTGAGAGGGGTCCGAGGGGGCTGCGTGGCGTCGCGGGAGGGAACCAGGGGAGGAGGAGGCAGCCAGGCAGGGAGGAGGTGGCCGGGGCGCGTGGCCGCGCGCGCCGGGCGCGTGCCCGGGTCCTTCTAGCGAGGGAAGAAGACGACAGGGGGGGTAGCGGTGGCGGGCTGGGCCAGCGGGAGGAGCTGGGCCGGGCAGGTAAGCAGGTAAGTGGCCCAGGTGGCCGTCTCCCTTTTTATTTTTGCTCTGTTTTATTTTTTAATCATTGTTTTCTATTTGTTTCAATCTGTTTTGATTTAGTTCAAACACTAAATCATTTTTGTTTCTTCCAATAATTTTTGCAGGGACTGAAAGTAATATTCTAGAGCCCCTCACAAAATATCAGAATTATTGAAGCATTAAAAATATATATAACATATATTTGCTCCAACTCAAATACAATATATATTAGTTCAAAGATCCAAAATGACATGGAAAAATGTGCATCATCTCTGGTTACTGTTTCCAGCATTTTTCCAAAGATGATGAACATTTTTGAAAGCCACTTGGATTGACTGAAAATATTTTAGGTGAACCTAGTGAATTCTTAAAATGCTAGGGTTTGGACAATCCCCATTTCAACTTTCTGTAAAAGTAAACATGATGCATCACCAAAGGCTAGTACTAGTGCAATGCCAGAAGCTAGGGATGTGACAGAGTTGCACTATTTCCTAGGCATTTAAGTAAAGAAAGTAAATGATGGTATTCTGCTAACCCAAGAGAAGTACTTAAACGTGTAGGCATGAAGGATTGTAAACCCTCTAGTACACCTATGTCTACTACTGAACATCTGTCATTGCATGGAGGAGAATTGCTTAGTCCAGAAGAAGGAACAAAATACAGAAGTGTAGTTGGGGCACTACAATACTTAACTTTGACAAGACCTGATATAGCTTTCTCTGTTAATAAGGTCTGTCAATTTTTGCATTCTCCTACATCTTTGCATTGGACAGCTGTTAAAAGGATATTAAGGTATATTCAAGGAAGTGCTGGAATTGGTCTAAGGATCTGTAAGTCACCCTCAACAACAGTAAGTGCCTTCTCTGATGCAGATTGGGCAGGATGCCCTGATGACAGAAGGTCTACTGGTGGGTTTGCTGTTTTCTTTGGCTCTAACCTTATAGCTTGGAATGCAAAGAAACAAGCTACTGTCTCACGTTCTAGCACTGAAACGGAATACAAGTATTTGGCAAATGCAACAGCTGAGGTAATGTGGGTAGAGACTCTGTTGGATGAATTGGGAATTGCAAGACCACGAGTCTCTTGTTTATGGTGTGATAATTTGGGGGCAACTTATCTATCTGCAAATCCTGTATTTCATGCAAGAACAAAGCATATAGAAATTGATTTTCACTTTGTTCGTGAAAGAGTTGCAAAGAAGCTCTTGGACATCAGGTTTATTCCAACAGGAGATCAAGTTGCTGATGGCTTCATAAAGCCTCTACAAGCTCGACAACTTCAAGCCTTCAGAAACAATCTCAACCTTGACATGTTTAGATTGAGGGAGGATGTTAGATAGGCTAGTAGTTGTGTACGTGACATAGACGTCACGGTGTAACTTGTGTACGTACGTGGAGTTGTACCCGAGCAGGTTGTTACGTGGATTGATCTCTATCTTGTGTATAGACTTGGACTAGGGGTCAAGCCACAACAACAACCTGCCGATTATGTATCTGGTTCTTTATATAAACACGTACGCGTCCCTGTCACAGATGACATACGCTTCCACCATCGTAGTCTTTACAAGGTACTCCTCTAGAACGGCATCCCATGCCCATGCAGCGTCATGCAAGGCCTGAGCGACCGTGCATGTTGTTCTTACCCGCTTCCTAACGCGAGTATAAATGGCGCAAGATCAAACACCCTTTGCTCCTTTATCCATCGATCCTCCCAAAATTGTTCTGTCCATTGCCAAGTAATGATCTAGAAGCTGATATGTATAGCTGTTGTGATGCCTCCGGGACCCTTATTTGGAACTCAGCCCAAGGCAATCTTGCTCTCCATTGAATCAAATTATGATGTACTTCTCATAGAGTCAAGTCATTGCAAATGAACAAAAAGATCAATCAACATATATAGTTATTATTTAAACAAAAAATAAAGTAAATACTCGCTCCCTACCAGCATTGGCCTGATTTTCATTCTTATTTAAGATTGCACCAGTATCATTTTCCATTGGATGATCAAATCAACCACAATGTGTGTCACAGCTGAAAGGAGAGAATGATGGGTGCGATGAGCTGGTGGCGTCAATCTCCTTGCGGCTATAACTTTCCTCTATTTTGTGTGAACGCAGCTGATCCTTTATTTTGAGGGCAGATGCGAAGTGCTAGGACTAAATCATGGTTTGGCACACAGAGGAAGGGATGCAGGAATGTTTGGAAGTAAAATTCTTATTTTAGCCAATGATGTCCTTAACATTAAACATAGGATGGGGTAGGATTAGGCATATGAATTCAGAAATGTATATAAATTGGGTAGAAAAATGGTAACTGAACTAACAGTACGTCAAACCAATCCAGTTGATGACCTTCCTCATGCACCCTCGATTCTAGCAAGCTCATCTTTTTTTATGAGGGGTTGGACAACAAACAAAAATCAGATGTTGTTATCCTCAACTTATGGACTTGACTGGAACATCACTTTCCATAGGTGAAAGGATTATCTCCTGCAGCAAAGCACATCAATACAGATTTTCCCATGATTTATTAATTTATGCTCAACAGTTATGAAAAAAAAATCGTGATATGGATTTTAACCAACGTTGTGACGACCCGGGCTTTTTCATGAGATCATACACACAGAAAGGATGGAGAGGGGTGGAGACCAGGAGATAGGTCGACGGATAATTTAGGACAGTAAAACCGAGTCTAAATGCAGCCCTCACAGCGATTAGCAATTTTGGCCATCTGTTTCGCTTTTTTTTTTTTTTTTGAGGGGGGCATCCGTTTTTGCGATCTGAACTTTTTGGCCTTCTGAACCAATGTCTACGGTCATCTCTCACGCGGGACCTCCTATACGACGCCTTTAGTTTTTTTTTTTTTTTTGAGAAAGATACGACGCCTTTAGTTTAGTGCCCGCTATTGCAACTGGCGCTCACACGCCGCGCAGCCGGGCCGGCCCAACAATAGAAGCAACCACGCCGCGAAAAAAACCCGAAACTAATTCTCTGGGAGTAGTAGAATTCAAACTCGGGACACAGGCGTAGACAACAGAAGCTCATAACCACTAGGCTGCGATCATATGTTTGGCTAAAACTAGGAACTGGTTCCATTTTACCTTATTCAGTTAACATATATTATATATACCCAGTATACATTATTTTGAAAAGAAAGTATAAATTTGAAAAAGAGGTTCAGAGAATTACTGTTTAAAAGTTCGTGAATTCGAAAATGTACATGAACCTTAAAAAAAAGTTCACAAATTTGAAAAAAGTTCATCAGATATAAAAAAAGTTCATCAAATTTGAAAGAGTTCATCGGATTTGAAAAAATTTCATCAGATTTAAAAAAAAGTTCATCACATATGAAAAAAGTTCATCAAATTTGAAAAAAAAGTTAATCAGAAAAAAGTTCATCGGATTTGCAAAAAAGTTTCATCGGATTTAAAAAAATGTTCATCGGATTTGAATGAAAGTTCATCCAATTTTAAAAAATGTTCATCAAATTTGAAAAATGTTCATCGGATCTGAAATTTTTCATTGGGTTGAATAAAGTTCATCAAATTTAAAAAAATTGTATTCAAAAAAAGTGCATTGAATTTGAAAAAAGAGGTTCATCAAATTACGAAAACAGATTACATATTTCAAACAAAAATCCGTTTATTATAAAAAAGTTCAGCAAATTAAAGTAAAATGGAAATGAATAAAAAAAAGGAAAAAAGAACAAAACCGTTCCATCAAAAAAAGGGAAAGAAAAAAAGATGTAAAAGCTAATACTAAACACGTGAATGGCGGGTGGCTGGTTGGTTAGGGCATGTACAATGGTTGATAAGATAGTCTTATCTTAAGTCTTGCATGTAATCTAGAGATGACAAAAAACAGAGTCTACAATGGGTCATCTCTTAGCCTTATCTTCAATAACTAGCAATTCCTAAAAACGTGTTGAGACATATTGTGCTAAGAGATCATCTCTTGTCTTCTCTTAAATAAGATAAGACAAGCCTTTCTTATAAGTTCTCTCTCCTCCACCTCATCATTTATCCTACGTGTCACTCCTAAGATAGAACCATTGTACATGCCCTTATGGTAGCGAAAGTTGAACAAGGCGATTCCCTGTTTGAATCACGGTACGTACATGAGTTCTTTTTCCCGTAAGTACCGGGAAAATAGAACGTGGGCTGGCCCAGCGAGGACAGGGGTGTGCGCCCTCTGTATCGCTAACCCTGTTTCGCTGTTGGATTCCTCGTGTCGAGATCTTCAAAACTAGATCCCATATTGATAGGTTTTGACGGATTTTTTTTACTAAAAAAACTGGCCAAAAAACCATATGAAAAAACAGAACGGAGAGCACGAGGTTTTTTCACTTTCCGAAAAAGGCACGCCCGTGCCTCTCACGAAATCACAACCGTATCTTTGACGGAAGAAAAAAACATTTTTTTTTTGTTTCCGAGGAGGCATAGCCGTGACTCACACAAAAGCACGCACGTGCCTCTCGCGGAAGCAAAACCGTGACTCTCGCAAAACGAAAAAAACAAAAAACATATTTTTTTTCGTTTCCAAGAGGCACGGCCGTGACTCTCGTGAAAGCACAAACGTGCCTCTCGCGGAAGCAAAACCGTGACTCTCGCGAAAGAAAAAAAAATAGAAACGTGTTTTTTTTCGTCTCCGAGAGGCACGGCCGTGACTCTTGCGAAAACACAACCGTGCCTCTCACGGAAGCAAAACCGTGACTCTCGCGAATGGAAAAAAAAATAAAAATGCATTTTTTTTCCGTTTCCTAGAGGCAGGCCGTGACTCTCGCGAAATCACAACCGTGCCTCTCGCGAAAGCAAAATAATGACTCTCGCGAAAGGAAAAAACAGAAAATGCGTTTTTTTCGTTTTCGAGAGGCACGGCCGTGACTCTTGCGAAAGCCAAATCGTGCCCCTCGGGGAAGCAAAACCGTGACTCTCGCGAAAGAGAAAAAAGAGAAAATGTGTTTTTTCGTCGAAAAGCTATGGAAGACCGGTAGGAAACCAAAACGTTAAAAAACCCGGAAAAATGACTGTTTAAATAGCCAAAAACGTGTGCAAAAAAAATTAAAAAAATAAAATCCGGAGAAAGCGTCCAGAGCACGACACGTGGCGAATGGCTGAGAGCGCGCTAAATGGCGCTGATCGTTGCGAGGCTCCCAAAAAAGCGCTCGTTAACTAATGGCTCCCCCTATTCTGCGCCTTAAGCGCCCGTTTTAGGCGTAAAAAACAGCGCGGCGTTGAAACTCGAAAGCGACCTTGCGACCTCCTCCTCCTAGCTAAGCTGTGGTAGCCAACTACGCAACTAATTTGATGTGATTTGTGAGTCCCTTTTTATTCTTTCATTGCATCTTCTTTTCTTTTTCTTTCCCATTTTTTCTTATTCTTGTTCCCTTTCCTTTTCTTTTTCTTAAATGCACAATTTTATTAAAAAGTTTCAGTGAACATTTTCCCAGTTCTTGATCTTTTTCTTCAAAATTTATGAAGTTTCTGAATTCATGAACTTCTTTTGAAAATCCGTGAACCTTTTTCAGATAAGTGAACTTTTTTATCAAAATCTGCTGAACTTTTTTTCAAAATTTGGTGAACTGTTTTTGAAAATCTGTGAACCTTTTTCAGATAAGTGAACTTTTTTATCGAAATTTGCTGAACTTTTTTCAAACCCGTGAACTTTTTTTGAAAATTCGGTGAACTCTTTTCAAATTAGTGAACTTTTCTTATCAAAATTGATGAACTATTTTTAAGTCTGTGAAACTTTTTGATCAAAATTGATGAATTTTTTAAAAAATTTGGTGAACTCTCTGAAAATTTGTGAACTTTATTTAATCAAAATTGGTGAACTTTCTTCAAAAGTGATGAACATTTTTTAAAATTGATGAACTTTTTTAAATTCGTGAATTCTTTTTCATATTTCAATTTTTTTTCAAATAAATTATACAGAGACTAAAGCGTGGGTCTAATAGTGTGAGTTTTCTCATTGATAACATCAAAGCATTGAGGTGTAGTGGTTATTGCGTCAATTTCTTCAGCGTTCGCATCCTGGTTCGATTGCACTACGTGCAAAATATAATAGCCCTTTTTTCCCGATCCTTTTTAGTGAGTTATGCTGGGCCGGCCGTATTACCGCTTGCCTTCGAGTGCCAGCTGGCCTAAGCGGCGCTGAGGGCGCTTAAGAGGGGAGCCACTAGTTAACAAGCGTTTCTTCAGAAGCTTCGCAGCGCCACTTGGCACCCTCTCAGCCATTCGCCACGTGTTGCACTTTGGGCGCTCCCTCCGAATTTCATTTTTTTGTTTTTCCACACGCATTTTCGGCTATTTAAACATTTTTTTCCGGGTTTTTTCGACGTTTTGGTTTTTCACCTGTCTTCCTTAGCTTTTTGACAAAAAAATTGAAAAAAAAATTTATGCAAAAAAACCTTTTTTTTTCTTTCGCAAGAGTCACGGCTTTGCTTTCGCGAGAGTCACGGCCGTGCCTCTCGGAAACGAAAAAAATGCGTTTTCTATTTTTTTTTCCTTTCGCGAGAGTCACAGTTTTGCTTCCGCGAGAGTCACGGCCGTGCCTCTCGAAAATGGAAAAAAACGCGTTTTCTGTTTCTTTTTCCTTTCGCGAGAGTCACGGTTTTGCTTCCGCGAGAGGCACGGGTGTGCTTTCACTATAGTCACCGCCGTGCCTATCGGAAAGGAAAAAACGTGTTTTTTTTTATTTCGCGAGAGTCACGGTTTTGCTTCCGCGAGAGGCACTGATGTGTTTTCGCAAGAGTCACGGCCGTGCCTCTCGTAAACAAAAAAAACGCGTTTTCTACTCTTTTTTTTCCTTTCGCGAGAGTCATGATTTTGCTTCCGCGAGAGGCACGGGTATGCTTTCGCGAGAGTCATGGTCGTGCCTCTCAGAAACGAAAAAAAAAACGTGTTTTCTGTATTTTTTTTGTTTCGCGAGAGTCACGGTTTGGTTCCATGAGAGGCACGGATGTGCTTTCGTGAGAGTCACCGGCGTGCCTCTTTCGGAAAGGGAAAAACCCATGCTCCCGGTTCGGTTTTTTCGTCTGGTTTTTTTGGCCGGTTTTTTCATGAAAAAAAGTTCGTCAAAATCTATCAACATGGGATCTAGTTTTGAAGATCTCGACGCGAGGAATCCAATGGTGAAAGCGGTTTGAGATTTGGACGCACGGTTTGAGAAATAAAACGTTTTGAATAAAGGGATCTAAGAAAAAAGGGAAAACTCCCAGGTTGCGACAAGTGGCGCGCTGGATGTGTGCCACTTATTGCAACATGGGGAGTTGGAGTTATCTTTGCAACGAGTACTCCTCAACTAGTAATTTCGGCCGAAGAGGAGCTCGTAACGGTCGCTGAGGGCGCGGTATAGGATTTGCCCTCTCACGTCTGTGTTAAATGCTGGCCCAGCAGTCCTAATGGGCCGTTGCTCCAAACGAAGCCCTCCTATAAACTGGGCCTATTAAGTCAGCCCATATCAGCCCATTAATCTAAGCAGAGGGTGCTGCGCTCGTTAATTTAAGAATATGACCTTCCGCTGATAATAATGTTACTCGTTCTTTTTTGTTGCCGGTAGGAACGTAAAGCTTCAGATTGCAACAACATGCTGGTATCTTTGGTGGCAACATCGGCAATATGTCCGAGGAGAAGAAGTGCAACCGCCTCACCGTACAGCACCGGCGATCCATGCGCTGACACTGAATTTCGTAAGAGCTGTAGGAAAGCAGCCTGCTACACCACGTCTGAATAATTGGGGCAAAAAACTGTCAGGACAGATTGTTTTGAATGTTGACGCATCTTTCTCAGATGAAGATCACTCGGGTGCGTGTGGCGCGGTTGTCCGAGATCATCGAGGAGGTTTCATTGGTGCATCTACAACTGCTTTGGCATATGTTGCTGATGTAGTCTCGGCAGAAGCGGCCCCTTTACTCGAGGGGCTCAAGCTTCTGCAAAGAATTGGGTGTACTAATCTTGTGGTGCAGATGGACAATATTGTGGTGGTGAATTCTCTGATTCGGAATGAAGGACACTCGATGGTGGCGGCTCCGATTTTAGATGACTGTCGTAATATGTTGGCGGATTTCGGGAAGGTTACTATAGAACATTGTAATAGAGAATCTAATATGGTAGCGCATGTGTTAGTTCAATGGGGACGTTCTAACCCTCCGTCTTTGTGGTTGGAAGAGCCTCCCGATTTTATTGCTAGTTCGCTAGCAGATGATGTGGCTGTTATTTAAAATTAATATAGCTAGCCATAAAGGCCTTCTCGTCAAAAAAAAAAGCTTCAGATTGCAATTTCTCCGTCCGCTACAACCTCTATTTGTTTCATGTTCCTCTTGAGAACATATGTTATGCCTATATGACACTGCCATTTCTCTCTTTTGCCCTTCTGCTAAGAATGGACTCGCACTGAATGCATGTTTCCCTTTTTCTTGTTACGAACAGATATAACAAATGGCTATTTTCACACAATCTTATCTCGGGAACTGACGTGCCATTTCAGTCCTTGTTTTTGTCTCTTGCTTCCTGCTAGTAAAAACATATCCTTAACTTCGGTATGGGTATATTTACTGTTGGATCGCTTTTCAAGTGATGCTCCAAATGTTAACAAATACAATAAATTATGAGGTCAATTCAACTTAACAGTTTTGTATCATGTTTTGTCAATGATGAAACAACTATGGTTGTGCATGTATCTAGGGTGTATTCTTTTTTTACATACAAAGGTGATCCGAGCAAAGAAGGCAGAAGATTAGCGAGCTGTTTTTGTGCCATGTGTCGAAAAGCATATCTCTGCCATAAGGCCAACGTCCTGTAGAGCTATCCATATAGTTACTAAACCAGTGTAGCAATCCACCCTGACCAACTAATAATGATTATACGTTCCTTGTTTTTTCTTCTTAGGGTGGGAAAACTAATTTCTTTTCCCGATGAAGAATAACATCCCAGGGATTTATGCAGTTCGGGCTCAACAAGGTATCATGATAACTGTTAACTTCTTCGAGGATGCTCATGAACTCTTACCCCTTTATTTTCTACATTTTAAATCATAATCCTTATTCTGTCCCAATGTTTTTTCTCTTTGAAACTTTTCTAATTAATATAAAATTACAATGTTCCAGTACATATATATACACTAAAGAGTCTAAAAATCATGTAAGGTAGCTGATCAAAGAGAAGATAAGCGTGTATCTAAAACAACACATATTGAGTGAGTTAAATAAAGAGAAGATATGTGCGTATCTTAAAAATATATTGAGTGAGTTAAATCCATTGATGAAAACATTTCAAGAACATATGAAAGTTTCAGTCCTGGTAGATAAAGAAAAGGGAGATTATCTATTGCACAAAGTAACATAATTAGCCTTAAGTAGCCGGCGCATATATATCGTGTCAAAAACACTAGGTGGGGTGCTGTCCTTGATCAATATATAAAATTTTGAACCTGGAAAGTCATAGCCTCATAGTTATGCCTACTTAAATTAATGGGCTGCTATGCTAACAAGATGCAATAATTTGTAACTTTGTTTTTAAATCATATAGCGTACCAGTACCACACTGGTAAATGCACTTTCTCTTTAGATGAACTAAATTTCTATTTTCAGTGACACACTTGGAACTTTTGATCAGTTCTGCGTACGCAAACCAATAATTGATAGTTTTATGCGATTGGTCTCATCTATATTTGTCAGGTAATCATGTTGCTCCAAGCCTTCAACCATGCGGCAACCAAGCGCTCTCCCAGCCTTAAGTAGATGGAGTATGTATTTGCTGCCCTTGATCAATACATAAGCTTTTGAACCAGGGAAGTCATAACCTCATAGTTATGCCTACTTAGATTAATGGGCTACTATTCTAACAAGATGCAATCATTTGTAACTTTGTTTCTAACTCATCACTGTCATTGAGTAGGTTACACAAGTATGTCATCACATGTCATATCTAGATATATGTATGCTATATTGAGACAATGAAACTCAGTTTGTCTTGTATTTGTACCATCAAGATTTGCACAAACATTTATAAAGTTTTCTATAGATGGGTGCGGCAACTCGCGCCATCAATGATCTAGTAGACATGAAAAGAGCACTGCTCCTGGATGTACAGATCAAAACTTCTCTAAATAAAACCCAACTCACAAATCAGACTAAACTGCAATAGAATAGATCATTTAATCCTAATCATTGTTAATTGGTTAACGATTTAAGATCAAGTGTAATATATCAATAATAAATTTTTTCGATAAAGGGCATTTCATTGAATTGATATATCGAGGTGATACAATCGCATCGAAAGAATGCCCGACCTCTGCATAGCTTGATGCACAGACCTTCAGATTCGATGAGGTAATAAGAATTAGGGAAAGAGTTATACATTACTTGTCGCCAATGATAGAAGAGTTCTACGAGTAGGGCGTTTTGGTGCCCATGCTCATCTGCACTCTGTTAGAAAACAATTCGTAAACAATTAAAAAAACAAACAATTTCAAAACAAAATTTGTGCGGTAGACAATTTGATGCGTGAGGCCCGCTCCAAATTTCAAGTCATTTGGACATCTGAGCAGCTCTCAGCAAAAAAGACAAATCGGACCAAAACAGTACATCAACAGTAAACAATTTTACAGATCTCCAATTTATCTTTTTTGCTGAGAGCTCGTCAGATGTCCAAATGATTTAAAAATTTGAGCGAACCTCACGCATCAAATTGTCTACCGCACAAAAAGTTGATTTTTTTAATTATTCTAGTATTTATTTTGAATTTTTTCGTCAGCGGAGGTGCAGATGAGCTTGGGTGCAGAGATGGATTTTCCGAGTTCTACTTGCATATTGATATGAAAGTCCACAAGTTTCTGTTGGCCCTTGTGATGTTGATTGAGGTAACATGAGATACATGAATAAATATAAAAGAGTACAATAAAGCAAAGCAAAGCCCAGTTGCAAAGAGCCCCTCTTCTTTCTCTTGTCGTGCTCCACGTTGGAGAAAAGTGAGAAGGCGAGGGGCAGTATGACGGGCATCAGCAAGGTCCTTGGTGGTACCGTGATGGCGCAGGCGTTGGGTATGGAGGGCAAAGCCGATGTGGGGCATCGGCATCGCGCTGCTATCCAGGCGCAACATCAAGGCCCATCCTAGCGTGGGTATGAGGTCGTGCATGGAAGATCGACCTAGTGGCTGCATCTCGATCAATATGTGGGAATATAAGATGTGCGTACCCATCTGTTCATATGAGAGAAATTCTGGTCGGGAGGTGAGACGATGCGACTAGTGCCTCGTCGGCTTTAGCAAGCTAAACGATTTCGGGCATAGAGGGTTGGCCTTTTGATGGTTACGCCTACGAAACTGTTGACCTCGAGTACAAGAAACATACGAAAAAGAGAAAATAATTTAAGATGTCACATGTGCGATGAGGTGCATAGGCTGCATGTCAAGAGAAATAAGATAGTAGTGATAAAATATTTAGGTATTATAGATAAAAATAGAACCTATTTATGGCACTAAAATTTTGGATTCCGTACCTAGGAGTGTAATGATTATAGCATTTTAGGAACTCCTCCTAAGAAATCACGTTGCCATATTGAAGAAATGAATGATGATAAATCTTGATATTGGCATTATGTCTAGCTAAAGGCGGGAAATAATAGCGTTTATTGGGAGGCAACCCAAAAGTTATCTTTATTTCTACTTTTGGTTTTCTATATGTCAACATGATTATTGCTACTGTAGCAATTATGTTTATATCTTTGCTTCAATTTTTGTGCTAAGTTTAGCCTTTAGGATGTTGCAATAGCTTGTTGTTACGTTCTGTGCAGAACTATTAACTTTTACCTCACGTTTGAATTATTTTTCAGTACTGGAACATCGTCTGGATCTGAATGTTTTCACAATACTGTCATATAAACTCTATGTTACATCCTAATTTTTTAGATTTGTATTTTACTTACAGAAGTACGCAAATTAATTAGATTACTACAGATTGTTCTGTTTTGACAGATTATTGTTATATTTTATTATCTGCTTGTCCTGGAGTTTTCATTGCTTATATTGGGGGATATAAATTGTGGAAACAACAGTATACAATAGCTAATGTTTTGAAATGTTTATGAAACTTGTCTTGAAAGTACATGATCACTAGCTGACTGTGCATGTACATCCAATGAATTACCTACATGTTCAGAGCCACTTATGTTGTTATCGTTGATGTTGGTGTGGATATTTTCTTTTCACTGATCAAATTCTAAATCGCCATTAGTCTTTTTTTAACACAATATAGACGCAAGCGCTCATATACACACGCATACACTCACCCCCATGAACGCACACCCTACCCCTATGAGCACCTCCAAAACACTGAGCCGGCATATCATCTTGAATTTACGAAGTCACCGTAGGCACCTCGTCGTCGATGGGAACGTCTCCTAGCACTGAATGCGCATCGCTGGAAATTCCGAAATAAATCCAGGAATAAAATGCGAGCACTAGAACTTGAACCCTGATGTGCTAGGGATACCACAGTCCCTCTAACCATCCAACATATTGGTTCGCTAAATCGCCATTAGTTGCCTTCATCTATGGCAACTATGCCAACTCTCTTAGAAAAAATATGAATATTTCCACGTTGTGATTGTACCAATTTATCCACAGGTTTCTTCCTTTTCCTTCCATTGCTACCAGATGGATACTTTCCTACGAATGAGAGGATAAGACACAATGCTGAGAATAAATAAAAAAATTGCATCAATTGACAATTGTGAACAGTGCCAATGTACCGGCTATTCATATAGAAGACTAGGAACCTCAATATGAATAGAAGATATACTTCGGGTGGTCGAATCGTTGACGAGCGGAGAGCAAAGCATGGTTCCGGCGGCCCCCATGGAGGCAGGGAATTGTAATCGGCGGTTGATCTGAATTAGGGAGGAAAAATTGTTTTAGAAGAAAAGGGAAAAGGAGCGCCTACTCACAGTAGCAAAGAGATGAAACGTGGCGGCTGCTGAGAAATTGAGAATCGTTACGGTGAAATGTGTGCGTGATGAAATAGGAATGGTCGACGGGATCAATCAGTTTCCTTTTTTTTTCAACATGCACATACCTTTTTTGTGCGAAAAAATTTCCGATCTATTCATCTTCAATCATGGCAGTACAACGAATACCAGAAATAATAGAAATTACATCCAGATCCATAGACCACCTAGCGACGACCAGTACTGAAGCGAGCCGAAGGCGTGCCGCCGTCATCGCCCCTCCATCGCCGGAGTCGGGCACAACTTGTTGTAGTAGACAGTCGGGAAGTCGTCGTGCTAAGGCCCCGTAGGACCAGCGCACCAGAACAGCAACCGCCCCAGATGAAGAATAACGTAGATCAGAAAGATCCAATCCGAAGACACGCGAACGTAGACGAACAACGACGAGATCCGAGCAAATCCACCAAAGATAGATCCGCCGGAGACACACCTCCACACGCCCACCAACGGTGCTAGACGCGTCGCCGGAACGAGGACTAGGCGGGGAGACCTTTATTCCATCTTCAGGGAGCCGCCGCCGTCTCGTCTTCCTGAGCAGGACACAAACCCTAGCAAAACTGAAAGAAACGACTAAAAACGGAGCCCTCCCGCCGGCCTTGCCGAGATCCACCGCGCCCCCATGGTCCTAGGGCCACCGGAGAGGAGGCGAACCTGCGGCGGCGGCGGCGGAAGGCAGAAACCCTAACTTTTTTGTGGAGGAAGGAGGAGTATCCACCCCATTTGTGTGAACAAGGAAGCAACACTATCTTCAACGTGGATGCACCTAAAGAGAGAGGCTAGTCTTGTCGACAAACAACCGAATTGCAACATACTTACCTAGGAACGAATCGGAAAGGATCAATGAGTTCCTTTTTTCGGAGTGCACGTAGTAACTTTTTGAAGGGGAAAACCAAGATTATTCATCAAAGTCGACAGATTGTGGGATACATCGTTGGTCGTGAGATTGGGCAAACCAAACGTGGCGACCCGGACCAAGAGCAAGAGAATGCTTGGCTAAACTATGAGCTTCTAAATTCACCCTATGACTCTCAAAGTTAAAAGTACAATTAAAAGGTACTGACTGAAGTTTAATTTCATTGACGATGGCGCCATATCTTCCTCCTGTCCCATTCGTGATATCTTCGACTACCTGCTTGCAGTCTGAGGAGACGACAAAGTTAAGTACGTGTAGATCTTCCGTCAGTGCTAGAGCTTCCCTCACCGCAATTGCTTCAAGAGTGGCTGGTTCTTGTACCCCCGCGATCACCAATGGTGAGCTGCCAATAAAATTGATGTCGCCGTCCCTACAAATAGCAGAAGCAGCACCGCCTCTACCCTGACGTACTGCAGAGTCAACATGAATTTTGTGGAACCCCGCCAGTGGCGCCCTGGGGCGCTGAGCTGGACCTGCATGGACGCCCCGACGTGCCTGGTAGCCACTTTATCAGAGATCATTCCTAGTTACTCAATGAACCAAGTGATGAAAGAGTAAGTCACCTGAGGGCTTTGAAATATGCCTTTGTGGATGGCCTTCCGTCGAGCTGCCCAAATCGCCCATAATGTAACAGAGAGTTTCACGAATATGTCATGAGATAAAAGTTCCATCAGTGTAAACATCCATTGCTTGCCATTGGGCTCAGTGGTCGCTGCTAGTTGTTGTGCCAGGTCATCATCCACCAGCGCCCAGGTGCATCGCGGCATAGTACAGTTGACAAGAGAGTGCCTCCATGAATTTGGCGCTCCACAGATGCCACACGCCGGTGAGTCTGTCATATGCCTATGGGCCCGTATGTCGTCCGTGGGTATCGAATGTTTGGACAGGAGCCACAAAAACATCCTAACCTTTCCTGGTACCTTGATGCTCCATAGGGTTTTCCATTATTTCTCATCTGTGGTCACCCTAGAGGGGCCGGCCATGCCTTTCAGCCATGCCTCCCTCCTTTGCCTAGTAGTCACTAGCATTCTGTAGGCCGACTTCACCGTGAAATTGCCACGCCTTTCAAAATTCTAGCCCCGGAAATCCGGGACATTTCATGTACAGAGAGGAATCCCGAGAATGACTGGTATGTCCATTGGCATGAAAACCTCCTCTACTCTTTTCCTGATCCAAGTTGCAGACGTTGGATCAATTAGCTCAGAAACAAGAGTGGGCTGATGGTGAGAGACGCAACCCTAGGGGCGTAGCATCTCATCACGTGGAAGCCAATTGTCGTTCCAAATGTTCGTTGAATTTCCGTTACCAATTCTCTTAATTAAGCCCAACTTCAAAGTGTCCCTTCCCTCTATCAATGCCCTCCAAATTTGGCTTGGGTGATTTCGCAACACAGCTTCCAGGATTGTAGTGTTAGGGAAGTACACACCTTTCAAGATTCGGCCACTTAGGGAATCTGGATTCTGCAATAATCGCCATGCCTGGCGAGCTAGCATTGCAAGATGAAAAAGCTCAAAATCTTTGAAACCTAAGCCACCCATACCTTTAGGTTGTGTCATTGTTTTCCAGGATACCCAATGTGGTTTGCGTTGGCCATCTTTCCTCCCCCACCAAAACTTTCTGATCATCATGTTTAGGTGTTCACATAAACCCCTAGGGAGTTTGAAACAGGACATGGAAAAAACAGGCACTGCTTGTGCAGCAGATTTCACAAGAACCTCTTTACCCGCTGATGACAAAGCTTTTGTAATCCATCCCTGAATTTTGCTACATAGACGATCTTTGAGATATTTGAACGCCCCATTTTTTGACCCACCAATGTCCGATAGCATATCCAGATACTTTTCATTTAGAGTCTCGTTCTGGACGTTTAGCAAGGTTTTTATATCCCGTCTTGTGCTATCAGGCACCCCCTTACTAAATAAGGTAGAAGATTTTGCATGGTTTATATGCTAACCCGTGGCCTGACAATATAGGTCCAAAACCAGGTTCACCTCATTAGCTCCCACACCGTTTGCCTTGGAAAACATTAGGCTGTCATCAGCGAATAACAAATGGTTCGCCGGTGGCACCGAGGGTGCCACCTATAGACCTTGCAGATTGGATGACTCTCTTCTGGATTTTAGTAGGCACGACAGACCCTCTACTGCTAGCAAGAACAAATATGGATAGATTGGGTCCCCTTGTCTTATTCCTCATGATGGTTTAAACTCTTCAAGTCTCTTACCATTAAACATCATAGAAAATTTAACTGTGGTCACTAGGCTCATAACAACTAGATCGGGATCGCGCCGTGGCGCGAGGGTGCCGGTCCAAACGTTTGTATGCACATAAGAAGAAGCTACTTAACAATGCATGAACATAGAAAGCATGTTTCATGATAGGTTACCACCAAATATCTTAGGCATAGAAGATACAACAACACATCACTTAAAGACAATTTACAACTATGCATAGATAACTTTAAGTTTTAGGCATAATGTAGACGTTTAGGCATAGAAGATACGACAACACGTCGCTTACAGACGTTTTAGGCATAGAAGATACGGCAACACGTCGCTTACAGACAATTTACAACATGGGTCTTGCCGCCCTCATGAACAACGCGTTCATACTGAGCCGGTGATAGTCCAAGGTGTGCCAGGAGCATGCCAAGAACTGCCGTGTGTGGGATCCTAAACACTTGCTGGGTGTCCTGCAGTTCCCAATAATATAAAACATAAGGCCTTGGGGAATTGCCCAAAACAATTGCATTACAGCATGGGAAAGGAATCAGAGAAATCAATTGCGGATAAAAGCAACCATAGTGATAAAAAATATATGCCAAGCCTATCGTTTAATCAGGATTTTGTTTAGGATGTGCCAAGCCTTTAAAAAAACAGACTATGAATGAGGATTTTGTTGCAAACAGACTGAATGATGTAATGAGAAGAGGAATATATTCATGAAATAAAGCAAGAGAGATAAAGCTGAAAGGAAAGAAGTGCAGATCTTGCAGGTGAAAAACATCATATAAAATATATAATCACCAATCAGGCAATTTCAAGATATCATGACTTATTGATGTGATTAAAACAAAGCTAGTTGATGAATGATTGGAATCAGCTATTTCACTGAATAAATATATTCATGGCGTAGTTTCAGTTTTGTGCCATGAAGAGAGGCCGTCGAGTGTGAAATCCAGAACAGAGATGACCATATATATAAAGAATGGTGAGGTATGAAGAAAACAAACTATCTAAGGAACACATGCAGGTAGGTATTTTTTTCCTGGATTCTATTGCTTCTACCTAAATCGCAAGGTATACAGTGACAGCCACGATTAAAGGAATTAAGCAACAATGACATGCTCTCTGATTTCAATGTAACATGTTTCAATTCCTCTATAACCCCTGTGTTTTATAAAAACAAGCGCACAAACAAGATAATCATCGAAACAATATTATGTTCTCAGCAAGGCTATGTGCATTCTTCTCAAGTCTGAGATATGCACGTACAGTGGTCTTAGATCAATTGATAATCACCAGAACTAACTAAAATACATAGTCTGTGGATCAAAAGTGAGAAAATACCAGGAAGATGATTTGTGTAGTTGCAGGAGCTCAGGGGAAAGGAGAGTAGGCGGACCTGCTTGCTGGAGCTCCTTGACTGGCCAGTTGAACGTGCAGCCACAACCGAGAGAGTGCTACTACCCTACATGAGAGCATGTTAAATGGAAAAAACTCAAATCCCTAACAAGAACTTTTTTTGAAAGATTCATAAAATCCAGATCGGGATAGGGGGACTAACACGAACTCATCCTTCACGCGAGCACCGCCACTCGATGGAGATGGTTGGTACCCCACGCCACTCCACGCATCATCATATTCCTCCTTCACGCGAGCACCGCCGCTCGGCAGCCTCCACATCCGCCGGCTCGGCTCCCTCGGCGGCCGCTGTGCCCCATGCCGACATGAGCACCCATCCAAAGGGAAATAAAGAAGTAGACAACAAAACATAGAGCGATGTTAATATAACCACATCATTCAATTCACATGTCAAGATACAATAGGAAGTCTTTCCACCAAGCGGCTTGATATATACAATTAAACTCAGGAAAATAATTTCCACCACTTATAGATAATAAGAAGCTGTAAGGGGGCACGTAGACAACCGGATGCCAGTATACATGCAAATAACTTCCAAAATAAACGTATGCCACAGGAAAAGTAAACTCCAACATATTACCAAAGAGACAATAAAAGCTCTGAACCAAAAAATCTAAGAAATGCTCAATTCAGTTTACTTAATAGTTACGAAATTAATTATTCTCGGTCAGGTGGTTCTGGTATACTTAAGAAAACACTTGTAGACTTCAAGTACAGATAAATACTCAAGCTACATGGAACTATAGTCAACAACATAGTTCTATAATAACAAGTGATTCCAATTAAACACAAGTGCTCAGAACCATGGAACTGGAGCTTTATAAAATCATGCTACTAATTATCTTAGACACCAATTAAACTCATATGCAGACCATGGTCAACTGTGGGTTTATACACTCGTCAGGATTATTGGCCACTAAAAACATAACATCACCAATACAGTCAACACATACCTCAAGTACTGAAGGACTGAGGCACTGATCATCTGTTTGACTCGTTTTCACTTCTGCATACGCTATTTTTATTAAGTGATCGAGCAGGGGTGCAGCATCGCCGAGCAGGGGTGGCGGCGACAGCCAGACCACCTTGAGCACCATGGTCCGGAAGCCAAGAGCATGAGCAGACCAAAATCAGAATGGATTAACCAGGAATCCCTAGACAAATCCCTAAAAACAACAAAGCCCTTGATGAGCACATACACATCACAAAGGGAAAGACAAACAAGGGAGCAAATAATCACCTCAGCCATCTTAGAAGCCCACTCGGTGTGCTCCCTCTTCGGCCGACCCGGAAGACAACCCAAACGCCACGCCACCGTCCCAACCGTGAAACAGCCAGAGAAACAAGGAAGATGGTAAGAAACAAGCGAAATAAAAGGTAGTGGGCTCCAATACAAACATTAACCAGCCTAAAGACGTTGTTATTAGAAACATGACACCGTGGTTTCTGCTGGTTTATCAACAAATTAAAACAAGCCATTGAACTGACAACTTGCTTACTCTTAACCAGATGAAATCAAGGACCAACAACAAACAATAAAAGTCAAGAACAACTTATATGCAATAAAGGTATGAGCGAGAAGAAATATTCACATAAGACGGCTATAAACACTGGAGCATAAATAAGCAACACCTTTAAATACAAATAAAAAGGGTTCAGGGTTCAATGCATAGTGGGCTCAGATTTGCCTTTCCTCGATCATATAATCTACCCCCGCCATCTCTTGTCACCAGATTAATCTGTTTATACAGTGGAGCTGCCCTGGTTATCACTCAACAAGAATGACCATCCAAGGACAGAACAATAAGTATCACATGATCAAAAAGGATTCTAGAGACAAGAGGGAGGACCCAACTTGATACCCACAGGTGCCTTGATTGCTCAAAGGCACACTTATTTCAGCCACAGCAAATCATCATTGCCCTAGCAAGGATGGCTTCCGACCGGTGGGGCACGTGCGAATAAAAAGGGTTCAGGGTTCAATGCATATGGGCTCAGATTTGCCTTTCCTCGATCATATAATCTACCCCCATCATCTCTTATCACCAGATCAATCTATTTATACAGTGGAGTTGCCCTGGTTATCACTCAATAAGAATGACCATCCAAAGGATAGAACAATAAGTATCACAGGATCAAAAAGGATTCTAGAGACAAGAGGGAGGACCCAACTTGATACCCACGGCTAATCATCATCGCCCTAGCAAGAATGGCTTCCGACTGATGTGGCACGTGATTCAAACGCGGTGGCACGAGATATCTCATTTTGGGAGTAACTATTCATTCCAGCAGTAACTTTTTTTTATCCGACGGACGAGGTCGTTACAGGGGTTGATCTGACGGCCCAAGATCCATCAAGCAACCAGATCCGACGGCCAGGAATCCCAAATCGCCGAGGAGCGGCCTGAGGAGCTTATATTCTTATTTCTGGATGGACTTATTTCTGGATTTCTGGATGGATCACCGGATCAATATGTTCTTACGAGGGTTTAACTGCCCTGGTTATCACTCATTAGAAATGACCATCCAAGGACAGAGCCACTAAAATAAGAACATGATCAAAATAGCTCAAAGAAACAAGGGAGGATCCAAATTAATACCCACAAGTGCCTCGACTGCTTGAGAGCATGCCTATATCAGCCATAACTGATCATCATAGCCCTGGCTATGTCCCATATAGTAGCCGAAGCAGAGCAGGGGAAGATGGAGCTCACAGAGGGAGGTTGTAGCCGAGGCAGCACTCAGAGGGCACCGGGGTTGCGCCTGAACGTCATCCAACCAGTGAGGAACCACGTCGAGTTGCGCCTTGCACCATCCCGCCGATGGGCACGAAAGCCTTGGGCACCGAAGTGGCCAAGGAGGTGAGGAGGTGATGTATTGCACATCTAGGAGCACCATCAGAGACGACCGGGGCAATGAGCAGGCAGGGAGAAAGGCGAGGCGACAGGGAGAGGAAAGGGCGTGACGCGAGTGCAGGCCTGCAAGGAGCGGAACATCAGCTATTTTTTCTTTCGGAGTACATAGGAACTAGCAAACATATCATATAAGTGCAATCATCTTTGATAATATAAGAGAGCATACAAATCACAGAGCTTGTTTAAGATATTTTGTCACATCAAGTAGTTTAGATAAGAAAAGCCTAACCCAGAATTACAAATAATTGGAGCGAGTGATAGATTTATTATTCTGATAGTTTGGTAGTAACTATACATAAATAATTCATTTGCCAACAGTAAAAAATATGTGATGCAGCTGTCCTATAATATAAGACGTTTTACAGTTCACAATATTTTGAAACCCTAAATCAATCCATGATATTGTAGAGGTTTCTAACTATAACCACCTTAGCTCTATAAGGTTAACATTATGTGTGATGAGAGAGAGTTGTAGCTGCAATTAACAGAATTAAATTAATTTTTGTGCCATCATAAAACCGGAGTGATGTAAATCAAGTCAACAACCTATACAACGCAATCTATGCAACATAAATATCTTTTTTCTAAGGATTAGTGTCAAATTGATTTGCGAAAAAACATGAATTTACAATCTGCAACCCTATGTTTGTCCCATCTATCCCAAAACTTCAAGCCATGTTTGTGTGTAACATCTCGTACACTAATGCAGCAGGATAGCGTAGGATTAAGAAATGAGGTCACATCATATATTCTTTCTATTTGTATAAGACTACAAATTTTTTTAAATTCATGCAGTCAGTGATATTTTTTAGCACCATGGAGGAGGAAGGGGAGAAGTGAGACCGACGAGGAGAGAACCGCATGCCCTCCCCAGCTCGTAGAGGAAAACACCAGGGACTCGATATGCCGGTGCTCCTCGCCACCCCCGGGAAACTCTTCAAACTTCAGCAAGAGTACAAACATGGCAAATGATTCTAAATAATAGAACAGCCGGTAAGATCTTACATAGAAAAATTATATTTCAAAGAGCAACTGCTTAAACCATTGAGTACAAAATTCATTCATGCCAACCACAAAAAGGAAATAATCTGCAATGCAAGGCTAATATGATTTATCTATTGCCAATCACTGTATCCATTTAAATTATAATCTGAACATATATACTTTCCAGTCACATGGCATCATCTTTTTAACTGAACTAAACCTCCAAAGTTATGTCTATGATTAAATATGGCATTAGTGTAAAATATGGTAATGGGGTGGTTTATTTGGGTCAAACAAAGGCAAACAACACAACACAGAGTAACCAATTAAGCATAGCAATTAACAATGAGGGATACTAATGAGGGAACTCTGAAAATGGATAGATCACCTCACATAATGATTATCTCAGCATACCTAGGCTAGGCAAGTGAAACCGACAATAAGGGTAAATAGAGCAGCCGTTCCCTTGGCAGTGGCCGCTCCATGTCCTCCTCCCCCTGCGTATCCTGCCATGGAACAACCGAAAGAGCGACCCCAGATCAGAAGCCCGCGCGTGACGAAACAAACTTGCGAGACGGGGGTAACGTGGGCCCACCATGTTACCTGGGTGAAGAGGAGGGAGCCAAAGAACCCCGCGAGGAAGAAGAGGCGACACGAGAGGAGCACCACAGGGAGCCATAGCCACGTCCGCACGAACCAAACGCAGTCGCTCCTGATGGCTGGCTAGCACAAGGGAGGGCCGGCATGATCCCGCAACAACAACATGAATTTGCAGCAATCCATCCATGCTCTTATCATGTTTTCTGCAAAACACACACAAAATCCGATCATGTTAATAGAGCAACCAGAACCTTCTATGTCGTATGGAGATTAAAAGGAAAACGAATTAAGGATATATGAAACGAGTAGTTCAACTCTACACACATGATCAAGAAAATGGTAGTGTGGGCAGCATATATATGCAGCAATCCATCTCCATGCTCTTATCATGTTTTCTGCAATCCAGAGTGACACCTACCATCAGCAACATAACCTGCATAAAAGCACACCTATGATTAGTAATACTGGACTAAATCTCGCTATAAATTAGAGCACGTTGATACTCTTTATGGGAATAAATTAGAACGAAAACTGAAAACAAATTATGGATACATACTATCGAATCTAGCATGAGCATTTGAAAATATGTGCCAAAAACATACAAGGTTGTGTTCTGTGAGAAAAGGAGAAGTGTCTGACACACAAATAGATGCATTACAGACAAACATTTTCAGGTTCTCAACTTC
The DNA here is from genome assembly GCF_018294505.1 of Triticum aestivum. Taxonomy (NCBI): domain Eukaryota; kingdom Viridiplantae; phylum Streptophyta; class Magnoliopsida; order Poales; family Poaceae; genus Triticum; species Triticum aestivum. Next base: position 783,717,298 of record NC_057798.1, read on the forward strand.
TCAAGTAATAAATTTTCAACCACAAATGTTATTCTTTAAAAGGCGTGAGTTCAAATGTGTAAACTGAACCAAGGCATATTACTTTTTCTATGGTACAAGTAACCCCCTATGCACTCTTGGCCTTCTTCTGGACATATAAATTCTCAAGCTCTTTCAGATTTCTCAAACCCTGCCTTTCTCCGACAACATGTCCATTATCCAACTGATTCAAGCGATTAAGTCTGAACATGGCAACTGAGAGCCATTGTCTTCCTCGACAGAAAGGAAGCAAGTTACATTCAAGCAAACTAAGCACAAGCTCGACCTATGAAAATACAAGATATAAATGAAAGAATAAGGTAGGAAGAGGGCTGCCAGAAATGCTTAAAACCCACTAAACACCAACGTTGACTATTGGATATTTTGCCAAATGCACCATATATTCTTCTCTTAATTCATCGATGATGGCACAACAGGTGTATTGCTCAATCTATCTATCCAACTAATGTATAGCCTTCAACCATCTATGTCGATGCATCTCATCTCTAACTGAACTGTTACCACCCAAAACATAAATACACTGCATATGTACCAAGAAAAGTAATCCTTGATTTCTCTTTGCATAGCAATAATGAAATTAAACAAAGGAGAACATAATGCTTACATAGACATGAAAAGCAACAGAATTAGATATATATTTTGTCAGAAGCATAGCACGCACATGATAAAGTAAAAGCCTAGGAAAAGAAACAAATTGTGAGAGGAATGGAATATGGAGAGAAACAACCTTGGAATCAGAGTGAGAGGGGGATCACATGTACGTGCTGCTTGCAAGGATTGCCACATTCTTCAGGCCATTGCAGATCTGAAAATAAAAGGCAACCGAGGTTTACATCAGAGAGAGAGAGAGAGAGAGAGAGAGAGAGATGGCCGGGGTGCTTTGCTCCCTGATAAACCGTGGCGAGCCAGTGTGCTACACGGGAGCAAATGTATGGAATCGATGCCTTGGCACAAGGCGCTTGTAGGACTGGATGTAGAGGAAGAGGAGCACGTCGTGGAGGTCGGCCTCCCACGCGCCGTCCGCTGCGGGGTCGTCGTCGTCACCGGGGAGCACGGCGGCGAGCGCCCCGAGCGCCAGCGCGGCCTGGTCGGCAGGGATCTGCAGCGGCTCCGCGAGCACCACGGCACCCACGCGCCCGGGCCCCGGCGGCACGAGCTTTTCCTTAAGTTGTTCTAGGGCTTGCGTGGAGGTCGGCCTCCCATGCGCCGTCCGCTGCGGGGTCGTCGTCATCGGCGGGGAGCACGGCGGCTAGCGTCCCGAGCGCCAGCGCGGCCTGGTCGGCGGGGATCTGCAGCGGCTCCGCGAGCACCGCGGCACCCACGCGTCCGGACCCCGACGCCACGAGCTTCGCCTTAAGCTATGGAGGAGGAGAGGGAGGCCCGGGTGGGGAGGAGGCCGGGCGGCGACGGGGAAGGAGGAGAGGGAAACGCGGGGCTGGGGGCTCTATTGCAGCGCATCTGGACGGCGCCGGGGCAGTGGATGGATGCCGACGGCGTGGTTCGAGGCGGTGGGTGGCGGTGGCGGTGGCGGCGATGTGGGTGGGAGGAGAGGAGGCACGGGGGAGGGAGGGGAACGAGGGAGAGGGGAGAGGAGGCGCGCGGGAGGGGGAGGGGGGCCGTCTAGGGTTGCCTCCACGGGAGCCGGCCCTTTTATACCACGTGCGAGTGAAATGACAAAAATGCCCCCAGCGGGGCAGACTATTTACGAGCGGTGGCATGAAACGGGAGTAACTATTCATTCCAGCAGTAACTTTTTTTTATCCCACGGACGAGGTCGTTCCAGGGGTCGATCCGACGGCCGGAGATCCATCAAGCAACCAGATCCAACGGCCAGGAATCCCAAATCGTTGAGGAGCGGGCTGAGGAGCTTCTATTCTTATTTCTGGATGTCCACCCATCTGTTGGTGAAACCAAGTTTAAGCACAATTGCTCGTAGGTAGGACCACTCCAGTCTATCATAGGCTTTCATCATATCAAGTTTCAGCGCACAAGATGGGTGCTTTTTTGCCTTGTTCCTCTCCATGAAATGTAAACACTCATATGTTGTTATGATACTAGTAGAATGTCCGTGCGTTGCCACGGGCTTCTAAAATAGTTTACCGAAGTTATATAAAATAGTTTGCTGAAGTTATATAAAGATAATGCATGCTAAATTTCACAGGTAAGACAATATAACACGGTCATAATTGCATAATAATTGAAGTTTACTTCACGTGTAATGTACACTGATAACAAGATAACATATTGAGAATGTATACATATAAAGTGATGATCTGACTAAAAATCTATTACAAATTATTGAGATCTACTTGATGCGCTTAAGAAATTCTCGCAAAATATCAGGCAAGTTGTCTTTAGTGTCATTCGCATGATGTTTGAGCAAGTACAATAAAAACTACTTCCTCGACTCATACCCATCCCTCAAAAGGAAATATAGGTAGTTAGCACAAATATTTCACATGGAAGGTTTAAAAACATGTGTAACACATAATACTTACCGCACAAACTGGCCTCGCCAGTTCTTTACCGTTCCACAAGTGCATAAAATGAAAGACAAAATAGCCAGACAAAACCCATCTCTTTCCTAAATTGTTATTGTATTAAATACGATGATAACAAAAATAAATGTTTGTATTCTGAATTTATTACCGGTCTACACTGTTGGAATACCATTAGCAAATAAACTTTGTCATTTTGATATATCAGACTGCCATCCTGGTCGCTTTATATCGAGTGCTTCTTTGAATTCCCTCGCAGAACTTTTTAATTTCTTGAACTGCCTCAAAATTTTCATCTCTGCAGCCTACTGGAGGTGCGAGTCCAGGAAGGGTTTTGGGTGGCCAGGGGTGTCGAGTCCTATGTGTTTGGTGTCCGGACTCCCGTAAAGCTCACTCACTTTTGTCTCAAATTTGCAGAAGAAAACGCGTCCGGACCGCCTCACAGACCGGTACAGGCCCACGTTGGATGGCTTCGGCGGACTGAATAGCGTGGTCCAGAACGGATGCAGGCGGTTTGCGCGGTCGGTCTTGGAGGTGCCAACGTAGCATAGGCGCAGGAATCGTGTCCTTTTCAGGCCTTGTACAATGCAAGATGCTTAGGAAGGTGCTTAGAAAAATAAACCGGATTTTTCTGAAGTATCAGTCTATTTCTACAGTAGAGACGCCTAGTTAAGCATCTACCCTGTATAAATAAGCACCGGTGTTTAAGAAAAGACTACCCTGTACAAATAAGCACCGATGCTTAAGGAAAGCGTGGTATATTTCTAAGCACCTCACATTGAATAAGGCCTCGTGTGATCGAGGGGGGGTGCCAGGTGCTCTCGTTCCTTCTGGTTAGAGCAAAGGACCCAAAAAAGTGTGAATCCCCAGTTATCATATAACCGAAGGAAGTAACTTGCTATACTAAACATGCCAATTTCTGAATGGTACATGTATGTGCGATGTATTTGGCACTCCCTCCGTTCCATAATATAAGAGTGTCAAAAACGCTCTTATATTATGGGACCGAGGGAGTAATATATAGTGATCTAAAAGATCTTATATTAATTTACAATGGGAGTAACTTGGAATTATACAGAGTAAATCGCAACCCAGAATGGATCTGGGTGATGCTGAACCTGTCGAATTATGCAATGATTCCATTTCATTTCATAAACTTTGATTTGAAGAGTAACATCATGAGATGCACCAAATGGATTTTGAAAACCCAGGGTACTGTTTCCACTATACCTTTCAACATTGAACAACAAAATCGATGTAATTGGTGGCAAAAACATGAAATGATGCAAGATACACCAGGAAAAAAAATTTGATTTACACTCTACTGGGAGACTTATACTTCTGTAAATATAATCGAAGACCGGTCCATCTTCTTGCCCAGGCCTTGTGGTATGTTACAAACAACATGGTGGCGGGTACAATGCGTGCTAGGCAATGTAGTGGTTATTATCCATGGAGCATATACGACTCTCATACAAGTGCCTTTAGAGATCTCCCACACTCTCACAGTTCTAACCATGGAGCATGAAGCTATGTACTGGTTATTAGATGAAAAATTGAAATCTGTATTAGGTAATTAAGTATTCAGAATCACATCATATATGTGAGATCACCTTCCTAAAACATGCATATAAGATATTTTCCAATAACATTCCAAAACAAAATATTCCTCAGTAACAAATTGCTTATCCCACACACTATGTCATTTATTATCTATCATTATCTCTACTATTGAATCACAATCATAACTTTCTTAATACAACATCTCATTTTTTTAGGGAGTGTCTATTTGACGTTTGACTAAAAATCAATTGGACATCAGTCAAGTTTTTCAATCAATAATAGAACGACACTTGTATGTATTTGTGTCCCCCTTTTTAGTGTATCTCCACTGTATGCATGTCAACGGTAAAAGACCAATCCTAATCGGGTTGGAACTGGACCATCAACGTACCCTCTCTGATCCACAGCCCACTGATCCATCAACGTACCCTCTCTAGGTCTGGCATCAATGTACAGTCCACTTACTATTGGGAAACGTAGCAGAAATTCAAAATTTTCCTACGTACCACCAAGATCTATCTATGGAGAAACCAGCAACGAGGGGAAGGAGAGTGCATCTACATACCCTTGTAGATCGCTAAGCGGAAGCGTTCAAGTGAACGGGGTTGATGGAGTCGTACTCGTCGTGATTCAAATCACCGATGATCCTAGTGCCGAACGGACGGCACCTCCGCGTTCAACACACGTACAGCCCGATGACGTCTCCCATGCCTTGATCCAGCAAGGAGAGAGGGAGAGGTTGAGGAAGACTCCATCCAGCAGCAGCACAACGGCGTGGTGGTGGTGGAGGAGCGTGGCAATCCTGCAGGGCTTCGCCAAGCACCCGCGGGAGAGGAGGAGGTGTCACGGGAGGGAGGGAGGTGCCAAGGACTCAGGTGTGGCTTCCCCTCCCTCCCCTCCACTATATATAGGTGCAAGAGAGGGGGGAAGGGCGCAGCCTTGCCCCTTCCTCCAAGGAAGGGGTGCGGCCAAGAGGGGGGGAGGAGTCCATCCTCCCCAAGGCACCTCGGAGGTGCCTTCCCCCCTTTGGACTCTTCCCTCCCCAAGTCTCCTTGGCGCATGGGCCTCTTGGGGCTGGTGCCCTTGGCCCATATGGGCCAAGGCGCACCCCCTACAGCCCATGTGGCCCCCCGGGGCAGGTGGACCCCCCGGTGGACCCCCGGACCCCTTTCGGCACTCCCGGTACAATATCGATAATGCGCGAAACTTTTCCGGCGACCAAAATAAGACTTCCTATATATAAATCTTTACCTCCGGACCATTCCGGAACTCCTCGTGACGTTCGGGATCTCATCCGGGACTCCGAACAACATTCGGTAACCACATACAAACTTCCTTTATAACCCTAGCGTCATCGAACCTTAAGTGTGTAGACCCTACGGGTTCGGGAACCATGCAGACATGACCGAGACGTTCTCCGGTCAATAACCAACAGCGGGATCTGGATACCCATGTTGGCTCCCACATGTTCCACGATGATCTCATCGGATGAACCACGATGTCAAGGACTCAATCAATCCCGTACACAATTCCCTTTGTCTAGCGGTATTGTACTTGCCCGAGATTCGATCGTCGGTATCCGATACCTTGTTCAATCTCGTTACCGGCAAGTCTCTTTACTCGTTCCGTAACACATCATCCCGTGATCAACTCCTTGATCACATTGTGCACATTATGATGATGTCCTACCGAGTGGGCCCAGAGATACCTCTCCGTCACACGGAGTGACAAATCCCAGTCTCGATTCGTACCAACCCAACAGACACTTTCGGAGATACCTGTAATGCACCTTTATAGCCACCCAGTTACGTTGTGACGTTTGGTACACCCAAACATTCCTACGTTATCCGGGAGTTGCACAATCTCATGGTCTAAGGAAATGATACTTGACATTTAGAAAAGCTTTAGCATACGAACTACATGATCTGTGCTAGGCTTAGGATTGGGTCTTGTCCATTGCATCACTCTCCTAATGATGTGATCCCGTTATCAATGACATCCAATGTCCATGGTCAGGAAACCGTAACCATCTATTGATTAACGAGCTAGTCAACTAGAGGCTTACTAGGGACATGGTGTTGTCTATGTACCCACACATGTATCTGAGTTTCCTATCAATACAATTATAGCATGGATAATAAACGATTATCATGAACAAGGAAATATAATAATAACTAATTTATTATTGCCTCTAGGGCATATTTCCAACAGTCTCCCACTTCCACTAGAGTCAATAATCTAGTTCACATCGCCATGTGATTAACACTCACAGGTCACATCGCCATGTGACCAACATCCAAAGAGTTTACCAGTGTCATTAAACTAGTTCACATCATCATGTGATTAAGACTCAATGAGTTCTGGGGTTTGATCATGTTTTGCTTGTGAGAGAGGTTTTAGTCAACGGATCTGAACCTTTCAGATCCATGTGTGCTTTGCAAATTTCTAGGTCATATTATAAATGCTGCTTCCACGCTCCATTTGAAACTATTCCAAATGGTTGCTCCACTATACGTATCCGGTTTGCTATTCAGAGTCATTCGGATAGGTGTTAAAGCTTGCATCGACGTAACCCTTTACGCCAAACTCTTTATGACCTCCATAATCGAGAAACATGCCCTTATTTACTCCAAGGACAATTTTGACCGCTGTCCAATGATCCCCATTCCTGGATCATTCTTGTACCCCTTGACTGACTCATGGCAAGGCACACTTCCGGTGCGGTACACAGCATAGCATACTATAGAGCCTACGTCTAAAGCATAGGGGACGACCTTCGTCCTTTCTCTCTTTTCTGCCGTGGTCGAGCTTTAAGTCTTAACTTCATACCTTACATCTCAGGCAAGAACTCCTTCTTTGACTGATCCATCTTGAACACCTTCAAGATCATGTCAAGGTATGTGCTCATTTGAAAATACCATTTAGCGTTTTTGATCTATCCTCATAGATCTTGATGCTCAATGTTCAAGTAGCTTAATCCAGGTTTTCCATTGAAAAACACCTTTCAAATAACCCTGTATGCTTTCCAGAAATTCTACATCATTTCTGATCAACAACATATAGTCATCAGAAATTCTATAGTGCTCCCACTCACTTCTTTGGAAATACAAGTTTCTCATAAACTTTGTATAAACCCAAAATCTTTGATCATCTCATCAAAGCGCACATTCCAACTCCGAGATGCTTACTCCAGTCCTTAGAAGGATTGCTGGAGCCAGCATAACTTTTAGCATCCTTAGGATCGATAAAAACTTTCTGATTGTATCACATACAACCTTTCCTTACGAAGACTGGTAAGGAAACTCGTTTTGACATCCATCTGCCAGATTTCATAAATGCAGCTTATGCTAACATGATTCCGACGGACTTAAGCATCGCTACGGATGAGAAAATCTCATCGTAGTCAACTCCTTGAACTTGTGAAAAACTCTTCGCCACAAGTCGAGCTTCATAGACGGTGACATTACCATCCACGTCTGTCTTCTTCTTAAAGATCCATTTATCTCAATGTCTTGCCTATCGGGCGAGTCCACCAAAGTCCATGCTTTGTTCTGATACATGGATCCTATCTCGGATTTCATGGCTTCTAACCATTTGTCGGAATATGGGCCCACCATCGCTTCTCCATAGCTCGTAGATTCATTTTTGTCTAGCAACATGACCTTCAAGACATGATTACTGTACCACTCTGAAGTAGTACGCATCCTTGTCACCCTACGAGGCACGGTAGTGACTTGATCCGAAACTTCATGATCACTATCATAAGCTTCTTCTTCAATTGGTGTAGGCGCCACCGGAACAACTTCCTGTGCCCTGCTGCACACTAGTTGAAGTGATGGTTCATCAACCTCATCAAGTCTCCACCGTCCTCCCACTCAATTATTTCGAGAGAAACTTTTCCTCGAGAAAGGACCCGTTTCTAGAAACAATTACTTTTGCTTCCGGATCTTGAGATAGGAGGTATACCCAACTGTTTTGGGTGTCCTATGAAGATGCATTTATCCATTTTGGGTTCGAGCTTATCACGATGAAACTTCTTCACATAAGCGTCGCAGCCCCAAACTTTTAAGAAACGACAACTTAGGTTTCTCCAAACCATAGTTCAAATGGTGTCATCTCAACGGAATTACGTGGTGCCCTATTAAAGTGAGTGCGGTTGTCTCTAATGCCTAACCCATGAACGATAGTGGTAATTCGATAAGAGACATCATGGTACGCACCATATCCAATAGGGTGCAACTATGATGTTCGGACACACCATCACACTATGGTGTTCCAGGCGGTATTAATTGTGAAACAATTTTCACAATGTCTTAATTGCGTGCCAAATCTCGTAACTCAGATACTCATCTCTATGATCATATCATAGACATTTTATCCTCTTGTCACAATGATCTTTAACTTCACTCTGAAATTACTTGAACCATTCAATAATTCAGACTTTGTGTTTCATCAAGTAAATATACTCAACATCTACTCGAATCATCTGTGAAGTCAGAACATAACGATATTCACTGCATGCCTCAGCACTCATTGGACTGCACACATCAAAATGTGTTACTTCCAACAAGTTGCTATCTTGTTCCATCTTACTGAAACCGAGGCTTTTCAGTCATCTTGCCCATGTGGTATGATTTGCATATCTCAAGTGATTCAAAATCAAGTGAGTCCAAACGATCCATCTGCATGGAGTTTCTTCATGCGTATACACCAATAGACATGGTTCGCATGTCTCAAACTTTTCCAAAACGAGTGAGTCCAAAGATCCATCAACATGGAGCTTCTTCATGCGTTTTACACCAATATGACTTACATGGCAGTGCCACAAGCAAGTGGTACTATCATTACTATCTTATATCTTTTGGCATGAAAATGTGTATCACTACGATCGAGATTCAATAAACCATTCTTTTAGGTGCAAGACCATTGAAGGTATTTATTCAAATAAATAGAGTAACCATTATTCTCCTTAAATGAATAACTGTACTGCGATAGACATAATCCAATCATGTCTATGCTCAACGCAAACACCAAATTACAATTTTAGGTTTAACTCCAATCTTGATGGTAGAGGGAGCGTGCGATGCTTGATCACATCAACCTTGGAAACATTCCAACACATATCGTCGGCTCACCTTTAGCTAGTCTCCGTTTATTCCGTAGCTTTTATTTCGAGTTACTAACACTTAGCAACCGAACCGGTATCTAATACCCTGGTGCTACTAGGAGTACTAGTAAAGTACACATTAACATAATGTATATCCAATATACTTCTATCGACCTTGCCAGCCTTCTCATCTACCAAGTATCTAGGGTGGTTCCGCTTCAGTGTCCGTTCCTCTCATTACAGAAGCACTTAGTCTCGGGTTTGGGTTCAACCTTGGGTTTCTTCACTAGAGCAGCAACTATTTTGCGGTTTCATGAAGTATCCCTTGTTGCCCTTGCCCTTCTTGAAACTAGTGGTTTTACCAACCATCAATAATTGATGCTCCTACTTGACTTCTACTTTTGCGGTATCAAACATCGCGAACACTTCAAGGATCATCATATCTATCCCTGATATGTTATAGTTCATCACGAAGCTCTAGTAGCTTGGTGGCAATGTCTTTGGAGAAACATCACTATCTCATCTGGAGGATTAACTCCCACTCGATTCAAGTGATTGTTGTACCCAGACAATCTGAGTACAAGCTCAACGATTGAGATCTTCTCCCTTAGTTTGTAGGCTAAGAAAATCGTCGGAGGTCTTATACCTCTTGACGTGGGCACGAGCCTGAAATCCCAATTTCAGCCCTCGAAACATCTCATATGTTCCGCGACGTTTCGAAAAACGTCTTTGGTGCATCAACTCTAAACCGTTTAACTGAACTATCACGTAGTTATCAGAACGTGTATGTCCGATGTTCGTAACATCCACAAACGACGTTTGGGGTTCAGCACACTGAGCGGTGCATTAAGGACATAAGCTTTCTACTGTCCGCATAATTGCTACTGTCAACTTACAACTATATTTTCTCTAGGAACATATCTAAACAGTAGAACTAAAGCGCGAGCTATGACATAATTTGCAAAGGGCTTTTGACTATGTTCAGGATAATTAAGTTCATCTAATGAACTCCCACTCAGATAGACATCCCTCCAGTCATCTAAGTGATTACATGATCCGAGTCAACTAGGCCGTGTCCGATCATCACGTGAGACGGACTAGTCATCATCAGTGAACATCTTCATGTTGATCGTATCTACCATACGACTCATGCTCGACCTTTCGGTCTCTTGTGTTCCGAGGCCATGTCTGTACATGCTAGGCTCGTCAAGTTAATCTAAGTGTTCTGCGTGTGTAAATCTGGCTTACACCCGTTGTATGTGAATGTAAGAATCTATCACACCCGATCATTACGTGGTGCTTCAAAACGACGAACTTTCACAACGGTGCACAGTTAGGGGGAACACCTTCTTGAAATTTTAATGAGGGATCATCTTATTTACTACCGTCGTTCTAAGCAAATAAGGTGCATAAACATGATAAACATCACATGCAATCAAATAGTGACATGATATGGCCAATATCATTTTGCTCCTTTTGATCTCCATCTTCGGGGCTCCATGATCATCATCATCACCGGCATGACACCATGATCTCCATCATCATGATCTCCATCATCGTGTCTTCATGAAGTTGTCTCGCCAACTATTACTTCTACTACTATGGCTATCGGTTAGCAATAAAGTAAAGTAATTACATGGCGTTGTATAATGACACGCAGGTCATACAATAAATAAAGACAACTCCTATGGCTCCTGCCGGTTGTCATACTCATCGACATGCAAGTCGTGATTCCTATTACAAGAACATGATCAATCTCATACATCACATATCATTCATCACATTCTTCTTGGCCATATCACATCACATAGCATACCCTGCAAAAACAAGTTAGACGTCCTCTAATTGTTGTTTGCATGTTTTACGTGGCTGCTGTGGGTTTCTAGCAAGAACATTTCTTACCTACGCAAAACCACAACGTGATATGTCAATTGCTATTTACCCTTCATAAGGACCCTTTTCATCGCATCTGATCCGACTAAAGTGGGAGAGACTGGCACCCGGTAGCCACCTTATGCACCAAGTGCATGTCAGTCGGTGGAACCTGTCTCACATAAGAGTACGTGTAAGGTCGGTCCGGGCCGCTTCATCCCACAATACCGTCGAAACAAGATTGTACTAGTAACGGCAAGCATATTGAACAAAATCAACGCCCATAACTACTTTGTGTTCTACTCGTGCAAAGAATCTACGCAATAGACCTAGCTCATAATGCCACTGATGGGGAACGTAGCAGAAATTCAAAATTTTCCTACGTACCACCAAGATCTATCTATGGAGAAACCAGCAACGAGGGGAAGGAGAGTGCATCTACATACCCTTGTAGATCGCTAAGCGGAAGCGTTCAAGTGAACGGGGTTGATGGAGTCATACTCGTCGTGATTCAAATCACCGATGATCCTAGTGCCGAACGGACGGCACCTCCGCGTTCAACACACATACAGCCCGGTGACGTCTCCCATGCCTTGATCCAGCAAGGAGAGAGGGAGAGGTTGAGGAAGACTCCATCCAGCAGCAGCACAACAACATGGTGGTGGTGGAGGAGCGTGGCAATCCTGCAGGGCTTCGCCAAGCACCTGCGGGAGAGGAGGAGGTGTCACGGGAGGGAGGGAGGTGCCAAGGACTCAGGTGTGGCTTACCCTCCCTCCCCTCCACTATATATAGGTGCAAGAGAGGGGGGAAGGGCGCAGCCTTGCCCCTTCCTCCATGGAAGGGGTGCGGCCAAGAGGGGGGGAGGAGTCCATCCTCCCCAAGGCACCTCGGAGGTGCCTTCCCCCCTTTGGACTCTTCCCTCCCCAAGTCTCCTTGGCGCATGGGCCTCTTGGGGCTGGTGCCCTTGGCCCATATGGGCCAAGGCACACCCCCTACAGCCCATGTGGCCCCCCGGGGCAGGTGGACCCTCCCGGTGGACCCCCGGACCCCTTTCGGCACTCCCGGTACAATACCGATAATGCGCGAAACTTTTCCGGCGACCAAAATAAGACTTACTATATATAAATCTTTACCTCCGGACCATTCCGGAACTCCTCGTGACGTCCGAGATCTCATCCGGGACTCCGAACAACATTCGGTAACCACATACAAACTTCCTTTACAACCCTAGCGTCATCGAACCTTAAGTGTGTAGACCCTACGGGTTCGGGAACCATGCAGACATGACCGAGACGTTCTCCGGTCAATAACCAACAGCGGGATCTGGATACCCATGTTGGCTCCCACATGTTCCACGATGATCTCATCGGATGAACCACGATGTCAAGGACTCAATCAATCCCGTATACAATTCCCTTTGTCTAGCGGTATTGTACTTGCCCGAGATTCGATCGTAGGTATCCGATACCTTGTTCAATCTCGTTACCGGCAAGTCTCTTTACTCGTTCCGTAACACATCATCCCGTGATCAACTCCTTGATCACATTGTGCACATTATGATGATGTCCTACCGAGTGGGCCCAGAGATACCTCTCCGTCACACGGAGTGACAAATCCCAGTCTCGATTCGTGCCAACCCAACAGACACTTTCGGAGATACTTGTAATGCACCTTTATAGCCACCTAGTTACGTTGTGACGTTTGGTACACCCAAAGCATTCCTACGGTATCCGGGAGTTGCACAATCTCATGGTCTAAGGAAATGATACTTGACATTTAGAAAAGCTTTAGTATACGAACTACACGATCTGTGCTAGGCTTAGGATTGGGTCTTGTCCATCGCATCATTCTCCTAATGATGTGATCCCGTTATCAATGACATCCAATGTCCATGGTCAGGAAACCGTAACCATCTATTGATTAACGAGCTAGTCAACTAGAGGCTTACTAGGGACATGGTGTTGTCTATGTACCCACACATGTATCTGAGTTTCCTATCAATACAATTATAGCATGGATAATAAACGATTATCATGAACAAGGAAATATAATAATAACTAATTTATTATTGCCTCTAGGGCATATTTCCAACACTTACAACATTTGGGAGAAAATTATAGTGATAATTAGACTGCTATTACAGTTTGCCGGTAACTTGCAGTCTACTTATAGTGATATCTTAAGAGTTAAAGTCTACATACACAAAACTTAGTCAAATTAGCACTGGAACTTCTAAAATTACGGTCTATTTCTGCAGAACTTACACTCATATTGTGTGATTATTACAATGATATTATGGCCGGAACTTGTCGAGTCTCAAAGATACCGGTTTGCAGCCCCAAGTCATGAGTTGGTATGTATGCATGTCGGTTGGGCTGGACACACTTGCATTCATGACAAGCAGGTGAAAAACCTTGAAATTACAGTAAAAAAACATTGCAAGTATAGTACCTCGTGTCATCTAAGGATTATAGAGACACAGCTGAACCAACATACACACTGACTCTTCTACGGATGACTGCACACTGAACCAACATACACACTGCCCTATCCATAGTGTTAATTCACAGTCTGAAAAAAGGGATCAAATAAGAAATTAGAATCAATTCTGAATTTCCATCATTCTAATCTGCAAGTGAAATTCAGACTGCTCATTGAAAGCTGGATCTAGGAAAGCAAAGGCTCTTCCCTTCAAACAAATGAAGAAAGAAAACCAATGCTTTTGAATGGTTACAGGGAAGCACAACTGCAACGAAGAAGAATAATATAAAGAAAATGTATATAGAAGAAATGAGATATAAAAAAGAAATGGTAATGATAAACACCAAACAAGAAGGCAGAAATTAAAGTACTTACATTGAGGAAATGAGAAATAAAATGAAAGGGCAAAGACAAACACCAACAAAGAACCATGTAGTTAGAAATCCTTCAATTCCAATTGGGGCAAAGACAAACGCCAAAGTCACAACTACTAATTGGGAGAGAACCATGGAAGATCATACAAGAGACGATCCACAGGGCAGAAATCCTTCAATTCCAACGTCTTTGCTCATGCATAGTGAATTTCTTTGAGATCTAGAACCTGTAAAATCACAAGAAAAGCAGAGATCACAAATTCTTTCCATTTGACAGAGTGTATTGCACAGAGCACTCTAGTTAAAATCAAAGAAGCTGGTCAGTTTTGTTTCAAAAGCACCAGCGCAAAAGAAACTAAAATTTACAGTAGCAGAAAAAACTGAAATTACTATTATGAAGACAAGCACCTGTGCACAACAAAGTTTCCGACACAAAGATAAATTCGGTATATATTGACCGCGTGAATAGATGCAACACTACCCAACATAGACATCGTGATTTACAGTCTAATGACCACTGCAATTTTACTGAAATTACACTGAATTTACATGTAATTGCACTGACTGTAAATAATGTAAATATTCTAGTAAAAATGCACTGTGATTACCCATGGAAATTACACTATAAAAACACTGTAAATTATCGAGAAAATGCACTGTAATTACAGTAACATAGTAGTGGGATTTACAGTGTACTTACCTTGAAAATTACACTGCAATTACAAGTACACTGTAAGAACACTATGATTACTCTGTAATTTCAGAGGAAATTACACTGTTATTAAAATGAGATTACAATCTTGGAGCTGCTGTAAACTTAGATGCAACACTACAGAAAACATAGAAAAAAGGTTATAAAATTGATACAAATACTACCCAACAAAGACAAACCACAAAGAAAAAGGTTCTAGAATGCTTGGAGACCCAACATAGGCAACCCCTGCCCCCCCCCCGACCCCCAAAGTACTTTAATTGCAATTAACCTAACAATACACTGAAAATAGCACTATAATAACCATAAATTACATTGTAATTGCAGTGACTGTAAACTAAAAATCCCAGAAGTTATAGCAAAAATTGCACTGTGGTTAACTCTGGAAATTATAGTGTCACTACTCTGTGATTTGAGAGGAAATTCCACTGAAATTGAACAGTTATTGATGTAATTTAGATGCAACTACTACCTAAAAACACATACCCCTGCATCTAACAGCAAAAAAGGCCAGCGGAATCAAACGCCCAGGCTAGCAGAAAGAAAATCAACAGGGGAATCGGATCCACCGCTACATCCATGCTACTACCACTGTAACTGCAAAAAAGTCGCGAGGAAAATCCACCTCTATGACTAACATACACCTACATCTACATCAAACACAAGGGGAATCGAATCAAACCACAAGATCTAGACGAAATTCAAGGGGGAAAGGGAGAAGACCAGGATAACCAAATGAAACCACACGACACTGGAGCGAAATCAAGCTGAAGAGGAGGAGGAGGACGAGATCGGAATCACCATGGATGACGAGGAAATCGCCAAGAATCGGCTCCCTTTCTCAGCTTTAACTCTCGCCAAGAAATGCGAAAGGACAAGAATCAAAAGTAAAAAAAAAAGGATAAAGAGAGAGACAGGGCCCAAGGGATGGGCGGTAACGGGCTAGCTGGGAAACGAAAGCACACCCAATAACAGAGAGAGAAAAAATCACAAGGAAAAGCCAGCTCCCAGTGCGGATCTCAGCATGAGATCAAACGGCCAAAAATTTGAATGAAAACCAATTTTAAATCACTCGAATGTAAATTAGCAAAACCATTTTTTTATCTGGCCAATTTACAACAAAAGTCTCCCATTTAACTACTTACGAAATTACAACAAATATCAAAATTTCTGATTCAAGTCATAAGTCTATGGAGCGGCGAGCAAAGGGAATCCGATGAAGAAAAGAAATGGCACCTCCCCGCTTTTCATTCTCATCTTATGATCCCCCCATACGAAACTAAAAAATAAACAAGGGATATTTACAGGATATAAACATTTAGTTTGAAAACAGGGGATATTTACAAGATATAGTAAATGAGATAAAGCAGCAGTAGTCGCTCCAATTGTAAGGTTCTAAAAAAGGGTTTCCCACGGTTGATCGATGTGTACTCACTTGGAATAAAAATTGAGCAAAGGGAACCTTTTCTCCATGTTGTGCAAAGTATGCTCCTGATGCACGAGAATACAAAGCAAGGTAGTACTCCATTTTCTCATATACATCTTTAAAGAAGTGAGTTGAATCTGGGTATGTTCTTACTTCAACACTAATCACACGGCAATATCGAAAGTATGGTGCAAATAGGCTTGAATCAACAGTTGCAGACATGAAGTTAAAGCAACAAGAAATAAATTGGCAGATCTCATAATAATCGGTGCAACAAGAAAATGAAAATATGAAAAGAAAAGAAATAATATATAAGAGAACGGACACTACATGAGAATCACTTTCAGCTTTCTTCCTGGTTGATTAGAGTGTTTTCAACAAGACTCTTAGAACAATCAGCATAAAGTTGCTCTGAAAGGGGCAAATCAGGATTAACCATGTGCTGCATCTATCATGTAGGGAGAAACAAGACATTTTGTAGCACATAAAGAAAAAACATACACGAGCAAGTACATACCAAAATAGTGCGTTGATGTACTTCATCTACTATAACATGAGTAACATCACTTAAGTCTTTGTTTCCCTGAAAAGTGTGAAGTGCGTAAGAAAGAATTCTCAACAACTATTAAGAAATCACAGAAAGGCAAAATAACAAAATATAAAGAAAAACAGTAGTATTATTTTTATGTAGCTGAAACTTAAAGCCTCAAATATAGGATCCACACAGCCCAAATGAAAAACAGAACTATATAAGTAGAACATGTTATCATGTTAGTTTGGCACATAGTTAGGCATATTACCAGTAAGTTTCAGATATTGTCATAGGCACGGTTAGGCATGCCCGCGAAATGGTTATCTATACTCGACAATGGAGTATTAACATATTGCGAATTGCATTAGCTCTTTCATACACGCAAGTAGCATGCAACAACTCAAATTTTGCAAGCATTTTGCAAACAGATGACCAGCTATCTTCTTTACCTAATTTGGAGAGGTAGTACCTTCTATCAGGACACTTGAGTCCACATCAATTAACTTGAGTTCATAAACATGTTTACATACACTTGTAGATGGTGCCCCACAAATAACCGAGAAAAATACATGTTTTATATTGTAGTAAAAAGAAGCATATATTTTATAATCAGCAAGAACTTTTATATGGTTAATTACAGGATAACCTACAGATAATACAAGTGATTTAAGTGAATCCATACATCGGTGATTTGATTGGAGCCACGTAAGAATACCTGCTTGGTGACAAGCAAGAAGAATACATCTTTCTATAGCTTAATATGATTTCTTTCAGTACGTCAGCGGACACTGAATGTAACACCCCCAGTGTCATGCTACAGTAACCCTCTGTGATTAAGCTAATCATTTTACTAAACAGTTCTTGATCACCTTCGATTCAAATATCCTTTGAAATTTCCACTTTCAAATCAAATTCAATTTTGCAAGTGAAATATGCAGTTGCACAAAAGTTGCTGAAAAATAGTTCATCTTTTACCCAAAATTCCATATCATTTAATTGTTAAGGAAAAAACATCATCTCCAAGCCAAGATGGACTATAGCAATTTAAACAGTGCCAAATCAGCAAATTAATTGCTTTTCCATTTATGCAAAATTCTAATAGCTTCAACTAGATTCCAAACTTTTTATAGCAGTGCCAAGTATTGCAAAGTATTTATGTGGTACAATTTCATTTTTACAAAAGTTTTTTTGTGGCCTAACATTTTTGCAAATCAGAAAAGTTTAAAGAAATAAGAAAAGGAGAAAGAGAAAAGGCCAAAACCCGCACTTTTCACTCTAGCCAATGGCTACAGAAGCACGGCCCAGCCCACTTAGCACTCTTTTTCTTTCTTCTGTTCATATAGACGCGGTGGACAGAGCGCGTGCGTCGACGCCGCCGATGTCCACGCGTCGGCCATCCAACCCTCCTCGACGCCTACAAGGCCTTCCCCGCGCCCCTTTGCGAAACCCTAGCTCCCACTCACTCCCTCTCCCTCACTCGTTCTTTCCCTCTGTATCCCGCCCGACGCCGTCGTCGTCGTGCGCCGCTCGATCCCGCGGCCACCGTTCGTCCCCGCGCCCCACCAAGGTGTACAGCAGCTCTGGCGTGGACTTCTTCGTCTTCATAGCCCCTGGATCGAAGCTGGGGAGCCGCCTCAACGTCCCCTGCGCCTTCTTCTTCCTCCACGGCCAACGCACGCCCCGCCCGATTCGGCTGCTCCTTTCCACGCCCGACCTCGCTGGCCTGCTCTTCTGGACCACAGTGAGCCCCTCTATCGATTCCCTCGCTTTCCCCTTTCGATCTGTGCCGTTTACCGCTGCTCCCGTACTCGTCCGTGGTCGCCATGGCTGCAGCTCCGCCCGGTCGCGTCCGCGTCCCGCGCGCCCTGCCTCGCCTATGGTCGCGGCATGGCCGCGAGCGCCGCTCCCAGGCGCTTCCCGGCAGCCGCCCGCGGTCCTCTCGCTACTGCTGCTGCTCACTACTTCTGCTGCTCATGCCGCGCTGCTCTCTGCCTGCTAATCGCTGCTCTGCTGCTTCTCTTGCTGCTCGCTACTGCTACTGCTCTATGCTGCCGCCGTTGCTGCGTTGCTTATGCCGCTGCTAACTGCAGCCGCTGCTCCTAAGCTACTGTTGCTCTTGGCCTCCACCCGTGTGAGCCCTCCTGGCCATGGCTGCCATGCGCCCATGCATGTGCGTGCCCAGCCATGAGCACCGTTGTGCCTCTGGCCGGCCTGTTTAGATTAGGATAGGGATTAGTTTAATGCTAATTAGCCGAATGGCCTAATGACAGTTGGACCCAACAGCTAAATAAACTTTTAATCTAGCTCTAGTCAATGACATGCGGGACCCGCTTACACTATTCACCCTTCTGCCAGTCAAGTGTTGACTTGGTCAACTCAGTCAATGGCCCCACCTGTCGGCCACACACAGCCACTAGCTGGGTACACTTCTGGGTGTATCTAGCCTTTTAGTCATTAATTTATCGAATTAATAATAATCCAGAAACTTTGAAAATTGTTTAAAACTTTAGAAAAATCGTATAAAATAAACCGTAGCTCCAATGAAAATACTTTGTACATGAAAGTTACTCAGAACGACGAGACGAATCCAACTACGTAGTCCGTTCAACCGCCGCATGTCCCTAACATAGCAAACATCGAACCTTTCCACTCCAGTTTGTTTGTCCAAAAATGCCTAACCCCGGGAATACATTCCCGGATGTTATTCCACTTTGCCGGTATCGTGTAGCACTTTGTTAGAACACCCCTAGCACCGCTTATCGCCTTGTCATGCATTTGTGTGCCTTGTATTTATTGTTTCTTCCCTCTCTTCTTCTCCGGTAGACATCGAGACCGCTGTTGATGCCGTTGTGATCGACTACGTCGACGACGACACTTCTTCCTTTTCAGCAGGGCTTCCAGGCAAGCCCCCCCCCCCCTGATCATCCCGATATCGCCCATTTCCTTTCTCTCATGCTTGCATTAGATTTTGGTACTGTAATTGTTTGCTCATAATCTGATGCATAGCCTGCTTTTGTAACCTGCTTATTGTTACTTACCTGCTTATCCTAAACTGCTTAGTATAGGTTGGTTAGTGATCCATCAGAGACCCCCACCTTGTCCTTGTTGCCCCTGCTTCATCATCGAAGACCCGCTCGACGGGATCGAAGACCAGGCCCCGGCACCGCACATCACTTTCCCCTTAGTTGCTCGACACTACTGGGTTACTATCGAGTGCCGAGGGTGAGACCTCATCAGCACTTCTGATGTTAACCCTGTAGTGTAGCTATTCGGTCGTGGTCATCGAGGGTGATTCCGCCTTAACCACTTCCGATACAACTCTGTCATGCAACCCCTCAAGTGTGAACCTCGAGGGTGTATCCTCTTACGTTCACCTTGATGATTACATCGAGTGGAATCCGTCAAGGGTGATTCCTCAAGTTTTCCCCTTGATGTTAGACACACGATTACTATGGTTACTATGACTTTACACTGAACCCTGTTACTAAAGACGGGTCGACCCTGAGGGGTACCCGCGCGAGCTTAATTGCGAGTGATGTGGAGTCGGGTTGACCTGGAAGGTGCCCGCGAGATAATTACGAGGCGTGGCCGGGCATTCTTAGCCCTTGCCGCAAGTCCTCGAGACGGGGCGACGGGGTCACATCTTTCGTGATTCTCTGCTTGCTACCACGCGTTCCTAATCCACTACGATTTGGATATTTGATCAGAGGGGCCTCTGGCCTGATAGCACTAACCATCACGTGGGCATAATATGGGCGTTCTGCATTGTATACATCAGCCGAAGCTTAATAGACGTCAGCGACTGAGCGGCGCGCGCCGGGTTGGACTGCGTAAGCACCTTCCTTTTTGAAGGAGGTAGCTAGGTCTGCTCACCGGCCGCGTACGCAACATGCAGGAGTTCCCGGGGCGATGGCCCATGACCCCTGGGGGCATAGGTTTAGTCCGGCGTGTTGACCTCTCTATTAAGCCTAGGTCGGGTTGCGGCGTATTGTTTAGCCGAGGCCGGGCATGACCCAGGAAAGTGTGTCCGGCCGGAGTTAATCGAGCATGGTGGGTAAGTTGGTGCACCCCTGCAGGGAAGAAAACATCTATCGATAGCCTGTCCTACGGTAACGGACACTTGGAGTTGTATCCTGATCGATACAACTAGAACTAGATACTTGTGATGAGAATTGGATTGTGATGAGAATTGGATAGTATGTGGCTCTGGGATTGCTTTCTCGCAGTGAGTCGAGAAAGGATCTCTGGCCGAGGTTGATAACACTACTACTACTTTACTTTATGCTACTCTACTCCCTCCTGTTGCTGCAAGATGGTGATTTCCAGAAGATGCTAGTCTTCGATAGGACTAGCTTCTCCCCCTCTTATTCTGGCATTTCTGCAGCCCAGTCCACATATACAACCTTTCTTTGGTAATGTTGCATATGTAGTGTAGATCCTTGCTTGCGAGTACTTTGGATGAGTACTCACGTTGCTT
Source organism: Triticum aestivum (assembly GCF_018294505.1). Lineage (NCBI taxonomy): Eukaryota > Viridiplantae > Streptophyta > Magnoliopsida > Poales > Poaceae > Triticum > Triticum aestivum. The sequence goes on from NC_057798.1 coordinate 783,738,379, forward strand.
TGCTCCCCCTTTTCCCCCTTTCTTCTTCTTTCCGGTTGATGCAACAAGATGTCGGAGCCAGATGCCACCGTCGATGCCTACTAGTACGTGGAGACCGTCGACGACTAGGAGTAGTTAGGAGGCTCCCAGGCAGGAGGCCTTGCCTTTTTGATCGGAGATGCTTTTGTGCTGGCCTTCTTAAGGCAAACTTGTGTAACATATGTCTGTACTCAGATATTGTTGCTTCCGCTGACTCTTGTGTATTCGAGCTTATGTATTCGAGCCCTCGAGGCCCCTGGCTTGTAATATAAAGGTTGTATTATTTTAATTTGTGTCTAGAGTTGTGTTGTGATATCTTCCCGTGAGTCCTTGATCTTGATCGTACACATTTGCGTGTATGATTAGTGTACGATTGAATCGAGGGCGTCACACTGAATTATGTTCCGAAGCAAACCCTGCAATACAAACGAGGGAAGAACAAAATAATCACTGTTGTGCTCTCTATCAGGCAAGATAAACATGTCATCAAGTAAGTTGTTTGCAAGGACAACAGAGATCAAGAAGTCACATTTACATGCTACATAATGTCCTCTTACCATAGAAGTCCATCATGCCAATATGTAGCCCGTCTGGGCACGTCGGTTGGATGATAGTCAACAACACACCCGTATCAAGTTTATCATCTGTCATCCCACCCATGTACTCCTCCGATCTCGTTCGTCTGTTATCCAAGAAAATTGACGTCACAATGCACAAATAGAACACTTGCCTTTATCCTGGAAGGAAACAGAAAAATGGATAAGTATGTTACACACAGGTATGGCTCATTAATATATAGTAACCAACGCTAGCATCTTGCACTCGATTTGGTGACACGATTTGTAAGTTAGTGTACTGATTGTTCTTTCTTTTCTTCCACTTTCTCTAACATATAACACTGGAATACCAATTCAACATAGTTGCTATACCTACGACTGAAATGGTCTGTGCAATCTCCTTCTTTATAAGTATACTTCATTATATAAAGTAGGAACATGTTAGCTGGGTTAAAAAACTAAGTAATTTGTTTACGGCTTTCTCCTGAATTGTTAACAAACAGTGAATTCGTGAAGAAATAGAAAACTGAAAGAATCATTATTCTCCTGAACTGTTAACACCTAAATGGTTCAAACAGTTCAGACATTTTTACCAAGCATGAAAAGACCCTAAACCCAGGATCCCAACTGATAGCAAAACAACCTCCCAATAGATAGTTGTATCGGCCGGTATAATAATTGAAAAAGCAAAGAGAATAAATCATCACCATGCCAGCTAGGTAAGAACCGCATATAACCTGGTAAGAAATCACGAACCTTCAGCATTTTAAGCAGAACATCACCCAAGTGCTTCCATAGACCATACCAAGGCAAATAGGGTGCCCGCGGCGGCAGAACGTGGCTAGCACGCACATGAAGTGGACACTAAAGAGATATACACAAAATCTCGCCACAGCCTAGAGCGTGATCAAGTGTTGATATTACTGACCTTGCTCCTCTCAATTGTTCCAAACTTCCAATATAAGAAGAAGCAATATAATCTCGTCCACAAAGATCCCAATATATTACTTCACCCAGACCGAATCACGGCAATGCATAATAGCACAACGTTCTATGCTTCTTAAAAGTTAAATCCCCTTTATAGGTTCCAAATTCATAGAGGAATTTCTAGTGGAGTCCATCTCACTGAGATCTGCCAAGGACGTACGGGGCAAGATAAGCCATACAGGCTTGACCATACGCGCACCGGAGTAGGGAATATGTCGAGGGCGCGCTTGTTGGCGTGGCCGCGGGTGGAGACGGCGGCCATCACGCGACTCCCAGGGAAGATGACCTTCTTCCGCCACAATACCATCACCGCGCATGGGCTCCAGCATCCTCACGGCGGCACCCAGCCTTGGCGACCCCCTCTTGCTCTTCCTTCCGCCATCATGGTGGTGGTGTTCGTGGAGGGCATCGGGTGGCGGGGTAGCAGCAGGGAAGCGACGGCGGGTGAGAACCATAGCTGGGTTAGGGGAAGAAATTGGGAGGGGCGTGGCCAGGGAAGGAACGCGATGGAGGCAATCTCGTACCTCGGCTCGGCGGCAATCCCACGGCTGCGAGATTGTACGTTGGAGGCGATGAAGGGGATCGAGGGGAGCGGAGGGGAACCAGATGCAGGGCATGGCCATGCGCAGTTCCTCGATGTCCGTAACGAGACCACACCCTGCCTTGCCCCGGGGTTCCGCGGCAGCGGCGACAGCGGCCCGGAAGTCGGAGGTCTCGGATCTTGACAAAGGCGGCAGATGGGAGCGGAGGGGAACCATATGGTGGCGGAGGAGGAAGCCCCAGGGGTTCGTGGCGACGGCGTCTAATCGATAGGAGTGGTGTTTTGTGCGGGGTGGTTTTTGTTTTATGCGTGCGTGGGGTGGAGGGGAGGAGACAAAAAAAACAGCGAAAGTGGTGGGATGAAAATAAATCATGGATACTATTCACCAACTCATACATTAGGAGTAGAGATTATCAGTGATTAATCTCCCTAAGACAAAGGCTGACTGCTCCTCACATATAATGTCAGGTAAAACTACCTATAGATGGTTAGAAATAACCTTGGAAGCAATCTTGTAAAGGACATTACATAAGATTATCGTACGGAACTGGGTAAGGAGTGTGGGATTTTTTACCTTCAGAATCAGACCAAAACGGTCTCATTGATACACTCGGACGATTCCTTTCCTTCAACAATTTTCAGAACAACTCTTGTTACCTCATCTTTGCAGATATCCCAGTGCCTTTGAAAAAAGTGGGCTGGGAATCCATCCGATCCAGGCGCTTTGGTTGGGAACATCTGAAACAAAGCGGTTTTGACTTCCTCATAATTGTAAGGTGCATTCAAGGCCTCGTTCATATCTGGTGTTACCTTTCGTGGAACTGTCGCTAGCAACTATTCCATATTATGAGTCCCTTCCGAGGTATATAACTCCTTATAAAACACCGTGATCAATGTCTCCATCTCACCGGCATGCTCAGTCAATTGCCCGTCCGGATGTTGTAGTGATTTTATTTGATTTTTTCTTCTGCGCCTGCTAGCCCTGAGATGAAAAAAGTATGTGTTTTTTCCCATGCACCAACCAATGTGAAAATGAACAAATCTGGCCCTTATCTAAAACTTCAGCACAAAATGACCTTAATCTGAAAATATTTCATGAAATGGCCCTCTTTTGCATGACGCCCAGGGCTAGGGCGCCATGCTAGAGAGCATGACGCCCCGGGCTAGGGCTAATGGCTCCGAAAAGCGCTGTGGCAACACAAAATGTCCAGGTTTTCTTTTTCTTTTTCTTTTTCTTTTTCTTTTTCTTTTTCTTTTTCCATGCAGACTAATGGCTCCGAAAAGTGCTGTGGCAACACAAAATGTCCAGGTTTCCAGCCTGAGGCTGGCGCGACCTTAGTTCTTGGCGACATCATTGAATCCGTCTCCCGGCCGAACGGAACCAAGCAAACCATCACAATCAAACTCCTCAAGGTAGGGGTCAACAAGAGTACCTTGGTGTACATATATAAACGATCTAAGCAGCAAAAATATAAGAAATATCTTGCCAAATTATAAATTTTTGTTCGTCATGCATGAGCTTAATTAAGATATGGTATTGTAGGATGGTGCATCGGGAGACTGGATGGTGCATTGCGGACTTAACCAGCGTGACCCTACGTTAATCGGTCGTTACCCCAAGTCGTCGTTCACTGGTGTCTTGGCAGATCGGGCAACCCACATCCATATTGGAGGTGTGGTGGTCGCCTGGACTGGAGATCTTGTTCCAATGGGCAGCGGCTATCTCCCAACAGACAAGGCCATGGCCACGGCCATGGCGGCAACCTTCAGCAACATCCAAATCGTTGACCTGAACGGCCAAGCTTCGCTCTTGTCCCCCAACTTGTCCGGGTATATGAGTAGCCCGGACACATACTCTGTGAGCTCCGTGATCAATGGCAAGTTCTTCTATGGTGGGCCCTTCCAGTTGACCGCTTGATAATTTTTTTGTTCGATATGAATAGCCAGCCCAACAATCGATCAATTAGGTATCAATAATAATGATTTGGTTTTGTATTTATGTATTATTTATACTAGATGAATGCCCGTGTGTTGCCACGTGCAAAATATGATTGAAAAGAAAAAAAATTACTCGGCGGAGTGACTTGACGAGTGCTTCTTATGGACTACATCCCAACAATCTCTCTAATTTATTTGTGTCACCTACCATTTTATTTAACGGAACAAACTCTCTAATTTTTTCAAACGGAAAAATAAAACCTATAATTAAATGGTATTTCATTTCACAATGGATGCGCACACCAGTTCAAATCTCCTGCCGCAAATCTTGTCTCTCATCTTAGCTAGATATTCCCATCCTATCACCATGTGCACATCCTACTTACTCCCGCTTCTTCTCTGGGTTCACTATGTTTGATTCGCTTCTCAAACTTTAATAATTTCTTAGCGTCGTGGATGTTGCTTGACAAATATATATAATGAAAATATACAGTACATGAGGTGAGGATTATGACACAATGACGTAATACATTGGCACACTGACATTTGGCGACGATGAGCGGCAACACCCACCCCTAGGCACGTCCTTTCAAATATGCCATTTCTGTCGGTTGATTTTTCATTCTGCTCTAGATCTATACATTGTACAGATGATTTGTATGGATATAACTGCAGTATGTATGATGTTCAGTACACTCCAGGGTCAGGGATTTGTCTGGAAACTGGTGGGTGCCTGACGCGGTGACCTACATCACCTACATTGCTGGGCTCTGCCGGTCTGGAACCTGAGGACGCATTCTGGCAGCTGGAGATCATGGTCGCCAAGGGGCAACAGCTGACCGTGGCCGGCCTCAACATACTGCTGGACTATGCCGCTAAGGATCTAGATACGTCTCCCGCAAAAAATTAAAAAGAATCTAGATACGTGGGTGGCCAAGGAGGCATTAGTAGAAAAACACCTATTAGTCCCGGTTCGTTAGGGCCTTTAGTCCCGGTTCATGAACCGGACTAATGGGTCGTTACAAATACCTCAACCCATTAGTCCCGGTTCAAACACGAACCGGGACAGATGTGCCTCCACGTGGCCGGTGCGCTGAGCCCAGTCAGGGGGGCCTTTGGTCCCGGTTGGTGGCACCTACTGGGACCAAAAGTCCCTGTTTTTTTTAGAAAAGTGGCTGCTTTAGGGGTTTTGGGGGTTATTTTTAGGTTGTTATTAGCTAGCTAATAGAGAGAAGTGTCCTCTCTTATATCTTCGTCCTTGGTTTATCAAAGCTGCTGCTATGTTCATTTCACCCGCTGATATAACATGCTCATGCATGCTCACATCATACATCATCATATATAATAACAAGTCCTACTAATCATGCATCATCATACAACTTCTACTCGTTATTAATAATAAGTCATACGATCATCATCCTCATAGTCATCGAACCCAACCCTACATAATTGTTCTTAGCACATGATCATCAGTATCAGGTAGGACCTAAACACCCTTAAGGTAAAATAGCATAAAACAATATAGACCCTGACTCTTCATTATGAAGTATGGAGATCATCCTGTCTCCAATTCTTGCCCTTCGCTGCTTTTTGCTTCCAAGAAGCTCCTTACGACTGTCCATACATTTTTTCCATTCTTTGATTGTAATGTCTCCACTTCTTTTAGAAACCCGGTATGGACAGTTGAGATTCGTAGGACGACCTGGTTGTATGTTCAAAACATGAAGGCTACCATGCGTATACATCAGATGAGGCACACAATCATTCGGGATTATCTGTTGAAAAACATAGTAATAACTTCGTAGTTAGCAATGATGTACTAGTTTTAGAAGTGTCCAAAAAGATGCACGGATGTTGTAATAGTAAAAAATAATCTTACCAGGGCATCTCCATGGTAGTTACCGTAGTTCAACACGTGCACTAGTGGCACGTATTGACCATAATGTTGAGGAGTTTGATTGTAGATATTGTAATTCTCAAGATCAGTACAAAATGCGACCAGATGATTTTTCTCCTAATAAGTTAATTCGGAGCCTTCGGTGTAGTAGGTTCTGTCTACCATCTTCCGTAAATTATTTGAAGAATGAAAATAAGCTGTCAATGGAGATAAGTTGTCAACTATTTTGAAATAAACAATATAAATTACTTAATAACTATGTTAAGCTCACGTGGGGGAAGAATTGGAGGTGTATCCATAAGGACCCAAATCGAAGGCCTCTCTTGCTCGATTGTAGGATCACCAAGATCCATGCTGACAAGCATACCCTCATCAAGACCATACATCTTGCAAAGTGCTTCCCAAATTTTGCAACCAAAATGGGTTACACTCTGAGCATTGTACAACTTTACTTGAAAATCCACACCATGATGGGTACTTAGGATAATTTTTTTGGTTTCAAAACTTTCATGATCTTCAAAACCCATCCTCTCCAAGACATAGCGTCTTGCAAAGCATGGGATAAGCTAGTCGAATTGGAAAAGATGAAAAATATTGTCATGATTAAAATAGTTGAAGTCATCATTAATTACGAAAAAAACTATTGTCGTCGTTGCGTACCGTATAAACATTGAAGGTCTCCTCGAGCTTAATGCTGAAGCGCCGATCTTCGTCCAGCTCAATGAACCTGTCGCAGATACCTCAGTCGTCGTGGCACCAGTCGCACTCCCCGGGCGGTTTTCGTCGTCCGAGTACGACATTTCCGGCCTATGTTCATAATTCAAATATTAAACTAGATTATTAATCACGGGTTGACTATCAGTGATGTACGTAGCTCCTCCTTTCATTCCCGAGTGCATTATTACACCAAATTGTCTAGCACACGGGAATGAAGGAAAACTTATCCAATATGAGCATTCAATAAGCAAAACCAAATCATAAAATAAGCAAAATCAAATCATAAAATAAAGTAGTATTCAAATTAGCATGTATTCAATAATTATAAGAAAAAGTACATCATCTCTTCGTGTCCGTACATCGTCGAATATTATCACTAATATAGCATCACTAATACAACTAGAACCGTAGCGCCCGACGGGTATCGACGCGGGCGGTGGACACCCAAAGATAATGAACCATCACAGGATCATAGCTCCAGTGAGATCCCTGAAGAACCTACCAGGTATTGTCGAACCTGCCCTCCAATGCAACCATGTAGCGACGGACGTGCTCGTCCTCCTCGCTGACACGGTAACGTACCACCTCCGTGGTGTCCGGAAGCCTCGGCACCGTCACTGGCCCACGCGACCGCCACCAAACAAGGACCGGGTCAATAATGGGCTACCTCCTCACCAACCTACGTCCCCCGAAAGGTAGCACCTTCCAATACCAGCCCGGCGGAGCCCAGTACCGAACATGGCCCTGATCAAGAAGGCCTCCACCGCCGAGTCGATGACGATGAGGATCCGGGATAGGCATCGCCGACGTCGATGCGGGAACTACTTCTATATATAATTAAATAAAGTAGTTTATTAATTAAATCAACTATCTAGTTCAACTACTAAGCACTTACTATAAATAAATAAAGTAGTACTTACTAAAAACAAACTACTTCTATATATAGTAATATAAATTAGTTTATTAAATCAACTAGCTAGTTCAACTATATATATATGAAACACTTACTATAAATAAAATAAAATAGTACTTACTAAAAATGAACAAATTAATTACACAATCTAAATTACACAATATGAACTACATATCTAAATTACACCACATCTAATCTAACAAAAAGATCTATTAACAATAATATCACCAAACATGCATATTCAACAATAATATCACCAAACATGCATATTCAACAATAATATCACCAAAAAAATTTATTAACAGAAAAAAAATCTAACATAATATGAACAAATTAATTACACAAGATGAACTACATATCTAAATTACTACACATCTAATCTAACAAAAAAATCTATTAACAGAAAAAAATCTAACATAATATGAACAAATTAATTACACAATCTAAATTACACAATATGAACTATATATCTAAATTACTACACATTTAATCTAACAAAAAAAATATTAACAGAAAAAAATCTAACATAATATGAACAAATTAATTACACAATCTAAATTACACAATATGAACTACATATCTAAATTACTACAAATCTAATCTAACAAAAAAAATCAATGAACTACAAAAAAATATAAAAAAAATCTAACAAAAATAAAAAAAGGTGCTCGCGGCCGGCGACGGCGACGGCGCGGGCCGGGGCGGCAGGACGGGCGGCGACGGCGCGCAGGGCGGGGCGGCGACGGCGTCGGGGCGGCAGGGCGGGCGGCGACGGTGTCGGGGCGGCAGGGCGGGCGGCGACGGCGTCGGGGCGGGGCGGCAACGACGAGGTGGCGGCAGGGGTACGACAGTGCGGGGCGGGGCGGCGGGTGGGGCGGCGTCGAGGAGAGATCGAAGTCGGGGCGGGACGGCAGTGCTACTTATATAGCAAGGGCATTGGTCCCGGTTCAAGCCTCAAACCGGGACCAATGCCCCCCTTTAGTCCCGGTTGGAGCCACCAACTGGGACCAAAGGCCTCTTTTTGGCAGCCCAGAGGGCGGGAAACGAAGACCTTTGGTCCCGGATGGTGGCTCCAACCGGGACTAAAGGGGGGCATTTGTCCCGGTTGGTGCCACCAACCGGGACCAAAGAGCTGGATTGGTACCGGTTGGTGCCACCAACCGGTTCCAATGCACCTCTTTCTGCAGTTGTTTTTAATTAGTCCCACCTCGCCAAGCAAGAGGCACTCGCAACAGTTTATAAGCCCTGAGTGCAGAGACGATGAAGAAGAGGCTCAATGCTCACCTGCATGTTGCTTAGCTTCAAGCCTTGAGGATTAGGGTAGACTGCACGGTGCTGTGTGCAGTGTAGTTTACACTATTCCGAAAGGCTTGAAGCTAATTAACGAGCATTGCGCCTCTTTTTTATTTTTAATGACTTATTACAACTCAGAAATAAAAAGAAAAAAATAGTTGTGATTAACTTTACTAAAAAATGAGCATAGGTGCTTATTTTTAATGACTTATTACAATTCAGAAATAAATAGAAGAAAAAATAATTGTGATTAACTTACTAAAAAATGAGCCTAGATGCTTATTTTTAATGACTTATTACAACTCTCAAAACAAAAGAAAAAAATAAATATAGCAGAAAAGAAAAAAGGGAAAAAACTACTCAGAAATAAATAGAAGAAAAAATAGTTGTGATTAACTATACTAAAAAAATGAGCATAGGTGTTTATTTTTAATGACTTATTACAATTTAGAAATAAATAGAAGAAAAAATAGTTGTGATTAACTTTATGAAAAAATGAGCATAGATGCTTATTTTTAATGACTTATTACAACTCACAAATAAAAAGAAAAAAACAAATATAGCAGAAAAGAAAAAATATATATATAAACCTACTCAGAAATAAATAGATGAAAAAATAGTTGTGATTAACTTTACTAAAAAAATGAGCATAGGTGCTTATTTTTAATGACTTATTACAATTGAGAAATAAATAGAAGAAAAAATAGTTGTGATTAACTTTACTAAAAAATGAGCATAGATGCTTATTTTTAATGACTTATTACAACTCACAAATAAAAAGAAAAAATAAATATAGCAAAAAAGAAAAAATAAATATAAAAAACTACTCAGAAATGAGCATAGATGCGCTTATAGAGAAAATTCAACCTAAATTCATAATAAATTTCTACTAACTTCAGAGAAATTCAGTATGAATTTAGGTTAAATTCTCTGTATAAGGGCATCTATTTTCATTTTTGAGAGGAGCTCAACAAGGCAGAGAGGGAGGGGCTTATAAACTGATCTAAGCCCCCTTCTGTTGGCGAGGTGGGACTAAACTCTGGCCGCAACGAGGACCAACCCTTTAGTCCCGGTTGGTGGCACGAACCGGGACTAAAGGGCAGCCTTTGGTCCCGGTTCAAGCCACCAATCGGGACCAATGATGTTGGGTCAGAAGCGAGGCCCATTGGTCTCGGTTCGTCCCACCAACCGGGACCAATAGGTCCAGACGAACCGGGACCACTGACCCACGTGGCCCGGCCGGCACCCGGTGCTCACGTACCGGACCCGATGCCCCCATTGGTCCCGGTTCTGAATTGAACCGAGACTAATGGGTTGGCCCGGCCTAAACCATTGGCCCCTTTTCTACTAGTGAGGTGCTGAAGTGGTGCGAAGAGCTAGGCTTTGAGGTCACGTTAACACGGTCATGGACCATTTATCCAACAAGATGAAGTGGCTGAGTGTCATCAGGATGTTCACGGATCTGCTCAAGAAGCCCATATGTTAGAATAAAATGCTAATGTAGGATCATGGATGACACACCGAGGGGCACGATATTTGTTAACGAGGTTCACCGATATGGCTACATCCAGGGGCATGACTACGGACGCTCCTCCCCAAGATACCGCAATACCGGCCGCCCGGATGCCGGCACAAGCCGTCGGCTCCCCCCGCGTACCTGTTGCTATCAAGTCGTCATGGGTTATAACGTGTGGTGCCCATTCGTATATAAGAGGCCTATGATACAAGTGGCCGACTCCTACACAACTCGTACCTAACCACACCAATTACAACTTCAAGTCCACATAACCCCTTGCGTACATAATATTCGACACAAATATAACAAACTCCACCTTGGCGAATATTCTCCGCCACCTAGAAGTTGTCCATGCTCGAACCTTCATGCACTCCAGAATTGGGTTATCTTCATTTGTTGCTTATTGAGAGCTACCCGACGGGTCAGACCCGCCGCCATCGTGGGACTCCACTGCTACTCCTGCAGCTCCACTCTCCATGGCTTCATCTGCAATAGTGCTCCCTTGCAACTTGTAAAGATGCGAAGCCATTCTCTCTCCTATTATCACGGTCACCCCATCTTCCATGATTTTCATGGTCCTCTTATCCCGATCGGAATGGAATTCCATACCACCATCATGAAGAACACCAAGCGAAATTAGATTCCTCCTTAGCCCTGGCACATGCCTGACTCCCCGAAGTATCCGCTCAACTCCGTCAAACATCTTGATTTTGATGTCACCTACTCCAGCAACACGATAACCCGTGTCATCGTCCACATAGGCTAAACCAAATTGTACGAAAAGAACCACTCCCTGTTGGGCGTCGCATGAAAAGAGCAAGCTGAATCCAACATCCACGCTTTATTTTTTTGACTGCCTGTTTGATACAACGAGAACATCGTTATCATTCTCCGAGCCATCACCATGAGTAGCCGCATTAGCACTTGCCCCACCCTTCAGTTCTGGGCATTCCCTCTTTATATGTCCCCAATCCTTGCACCTGTAGCACTACACATTTTTCTTCTTTTTTTTCTCCGCCTCTTGTCCCTTCCTGAGCTGATAACCTTTAACTGCCAACCCCAAACCTTGAGTACTCCCCCTTTCTGCAACATTCTTTTGCTTCATCAACTCATGTCCAAGCAACGCTGCAGTGACTTCCTCATTATTGATGGTTGTCTTTCCATGTGTCAATGTAATGACCAAATGCTCATAGGACGGTGGCAACGAAACAAGAAGAAGTAGTGCCTTATCCTCGTCCTCAATCTTCACATCCAGACGCGCTAGATCCGTGACCAATTGATTAAAGGCATTCACATGCTCCACAAGATCCGACCCCTCCTGCATCTTCAGCCCAAAGAACTTTTGCTTCAAATACAGCTTATTGGTCGCTGACTTGGGCATATAATGATTTGCCAACTTGTCCCAAATTCCCTTAGGAGCATCTTCGTCCATGACATGATACATGACCTGATCCGCAAGACAAAGCTGTATGGTAGCGGCCGCCTGCACTTGCATATCCTCCCACGCATCGTTGTCAACCTTGGCCAACTTCGTCTTCTGCAAACCCTTTAAGATTCCCTTCTACGCAAGAATATCCTTGACTCTTGTCTGCCATAGACCGAAGTTACCCGTGCCATCAAATTTCTCCACATCAAACTTGGTGAACCCCGGCACCATGCCGAGCCGTGATCTAACCGACATGTTGCCGCCGGTCTTACCGCCCTTGTTTTCCTCTGCGACTTCCTCACAAAAAGATCACTGATCCCGTATTCCTCGTCTGAAGCCACGCCGCAGTCCGCGATCAACCAAGAAATCTGACTTAGCACGGTCCCTGTCCGCCCTTCAGAAATTGCCATGAAGTGTCTCCCTGTGACGTAGATCAATCTCTCCGCTAGATAACCGCTCCACCTTTTCCCAAACTTGCAGACAATTGTTTTCTGTGCGTTTGCTAGCCTCGTCTCCCAGCCTTTTGTGTCCACTGGGTCAGCCGGCCTTACCTTTTCCTCTCAGACAGAGTAAATTGCACACTTCGTCCCTGTACTCGTTGGCTTGTAACAAAACCATCCTGGTACTCGCGAAGTGCTTCTGTACGGTCCTCAGACTTGCGATCGTGTAACAGAGACGGTCCTGTGTACGCAGCGGCATACGTCTGGCCCTTTTCCCCTGCCACGTCAGCGCCTAGAGCTGGTCCAGCCGAACCGACTGGCTCGAGCCGGACTTAGACGACGAGACGACCCCCTGTGTAATCGAGGTCCAAATCCAAAAATCCCCAAACTGTCTCCCCTCTACTCAAATCCCTAACCCTATCCTCTTCTGTCTTGCGATGAGCGACAAGAGCTTGGCCGGAGCTCGATGCCCCGCGCCGGCGGCAGCGCGGGTCCCCCGTGAGGCGCCCGTCGGGCGCGGCATCGGTTCAGCCGCAAGGCTACTTGCCAGCTCGTTTTCCCAGTGAGTGTGGCGCTGCGGCGAGCCGTATCTCCGGCCGGAGACTGGTCGGCTGCTCCTCGCGCGCACACCGGCGGTAGACGCTCTGGGCAAGCACTACCGCGGGGTGGTGCTGGTGGTGTCGGTCGTTGGCGGCAAGAGCTGTGAGCTGACGCGGACTACAATGCTCGTGCAGAAGGTCTGCAATGCTTGACCGCAGCCCTCTCCTCGCGGAACATTTGCCAGATGCGTGGCTACCAGCTGAAGGCGCTGACCTCACCCGCACCCATCACTTCAAGATTTACAGTGGCAGGGTTGACGGCACCGGAGACGGATGGGCCGCTGGTTGTCGAAGTGCCCTGTTTCTTACCAATTCCCCTGTTCTAGTTAATTTGATGCGGCTGTGTAAGCTAGGTGTTATGTGATGCAAGCTGATTCGTTGTACTGATGCCGTGATGCACTGATGGCTGTAGCACGTATTTGGTTCTTAACTGACGTATTAGGATCAGCTGATAGCTGTAGGTATGTGAACTGATATAGCTGTAGCTATGTAAGATGTTATGGTCGATGTAGCTTTTGGTTTTGAACTGATGCAAAGGTCTATTATGTGATGACATATTAAGTGATATGTTAATTTCCTGTGCTTTTCTTGTATGATATTTGAACAGGGCTGTGGTGCGTGCTTTTATGGAAATTGGCATGAATATGAGATGTATTGTGCTGCGCACTGTGGAAGGGAATGAATTGAGCTGTGCTTTTTGCCATCATTTGAACTGATATGTGCATATGAACGACTTCAGCAAAAATAGAGGAACAATAAACACCATGCCAATTTCAGAACAACTCCAGCAAAAAAAAATGTTAAATGGGTTTAACAGATCCAGTAATATATATATACAGGAAACTGACTGGAAATAAGAAAACCCATACATGAACACAACACGACATGAAACAACAAAGAACATTACAGGGGCAAAGAAATAAGCTCATATATGACAACATAGAGCAGTTCAAAGGGAGTTTATAAAGCAGATAAACAAATTCACTATTCATGAACATACCATGTAATTAACATGTGCATGAACTAAAATAAAACCTACATAGCATAGTCCAGCAGGTTCGCGAAGAACATCTCCCAGTAGTTCATATGCAATGATCTCTCAGTCCCTAAATATATCGAACATGCTTGTCCTTCTTGGCATGTTAAAACCACCCATGGACTGACTTGAATTTCCTCTTTTGGCATTATTTTGCTGGCCCGTAATGCTCTCATTTCCTTGCCTTTCATTCTCACTTCTCATCCTCATTTGTTCTGCTTCTTTATTTTTCTCTTCCCAACCTTGCATCTCTGAAGACCTCTGCGACGCAACCTGCCCCTCCCAGGCTTGCTTCCTTGCTTCCTCCTCTCGCCGATGATATTCTCTCATACGTTGTATCCTTTCATGCTCCTCTTCTTGCATTATCAGAAATTGCGCTTCTTCATATCTATGCGCATCTTCAACATGTTTTCTCTTCTGCTCTGCAATTCTTTTTCTCTCTGCAACTCTCTTATTTTTTTCTTCCTCGGCCTGTTTCTTTTTAGCTTGTATAGCTTGCTTTTTGGCATCTGCCAGGGCTTTTTTTGCTTCTTTTTCCTGTTGTGCCTTTTGCTTTCTTTCCTCGGCTGCTTTTCTTTTTTCTTCAGCATCCAATTGTTTTTGTTGCAACAAAGCTTTCCGTTTCTCCTCTTTCTCCAGCTTTTTTGCCACCGCTTCCTCTTTCCTCTTCTGCTCAGCTTGCAAAATCTTCAACTCTTCTTCTCTAAGTTTTGCCATTGCTGCATCAAATTTTGCCTGGTCTACAATTTCTCTCTTCTCAGCTGCTGCCCTTAGTTTAGCTAATGCTAGAACTTCCCTCTTTCTAATAACATTCCCCTCTTTTGTTATGGTAGTTGGTTGCACAGGGGGTTGGCTTTGGACATGATTTGCAATAAAAGAAGATCCTGGCAGAGGTCCTGGTTCAGGTTGCTCCATGTTCTGGCTTGCTTGATGCTGCAAGTAAATAAGCAGAAAAATCTCAACTAAAGATGAGTAGACAAGCATGATTATAAATGAAGAATATACTATACCTCTTCGATGAATGAAGAAATGACACTATCCTCATTATTAAGTGGATCATGTTGTGCCAACTCCCTAGTTTGCAAGTTTTGCTCCTGAATTGAGAAAACAAATAATTACTTACTATAGTTTGCACGTTATATCATATTAAAATGATAGATATAATTCAATGATTATTATACTTGTGTAATGACAGGAGCTTCTTCATCAGATGACGAAACCTCTGGCTCTGCTCTAACTCTCTTCTTTTGTCCCTTTTTCTTTGGTTTTAGGCCTAGTTTGAAATCTTTGCATCCAGCCATGTTATGTCCTGCAGATCCACAATAGCTGCAATGAATAACAGCCCCACCCCTTCCAACTTTCTTGCCTGCCCTCCCCTCTTTCTCTTCAGGTTGTTTCCTTCTGTTCTTTTGTTTCCTCCCTTTCTTTGTTTTTACTTTTGGAGGAATGATTTCCTTGCCATACATGTTTTGCCACTCACTAATATCATTGCAAGGCATAATTATGTGCTCATATGCCTTGCGGTAGGTCTCAATGGAGTAGCATTGGTGAACCATTGATTCTGGAGCAATGTTGTCATATCTGCAAGCTGAAACACCATGACAACAAGGAATCCCTGTTAAATCCCATCTCCTGCAACTGCATTTCTTCAGGTTTATGTCAACACTGAACTGGACACCTCTATCATCCACTTGAAATATACCCATTCCAGCTGGATCTGCAATGCAAGTATTTGCAGCATCAATATGCCTATTCAGTCTTTTTCTGATTTTCGGACATATATGACCAGTCCACTTTTGGGACTCCTCCTGCTTGCCACATATTCTCCCCATGCACTGCCCTTTTATCCTTTGAATCATGCTTAACAAAGGCAGTTCTCTTGCATCTAAGATATACTTATTGAATACTTCACAATTATTGTTCAACAACACATCACACTTAGGGAATTCAGTCTGAAATGCCCTCACCCATGTTTTTGGGTCTAACTCTTCCAACCAATCATGAGCGTGTTTGTTTAGAACTAACATTCTATTCATGTTCTCCCTCCACTGACCATGTGTAGTACTTCTAGCACATCTCCATAATTGGTTTTTCAATATATCTCCTTTAAAAATTCTATTGAAATTCTGCCAGATATGTCTCACACAATATCTATGCTCTGAATCAGGAAATAATACTCTAACAGCCTTAATTAATCCTTGTTAATGAACAAATATGATAAAAAAGACATATAGTTAGAAGCATATGTATGTAAAGAACATAAAGTGAGAAGCATATTCTATGTAAAGAACATATTTTCATTAACACTTACTTTCTGCTTGTCAGACATTACTGTCCAAGGAGAACTGTTCACAATGCCCAAGTCTTCTTTCAAAGAACTCAAGAACCACCTCCATGACTCTGTGTTCTCAATTTGCACCACTGCAAAAGCCACAGGATATATGCAGTCATTCGGATCCATCCCAATAGCAGTCAACAGAATGCCTCCAAACTGAGTTTTCAAATGACAACCATCGACAAATATTACTGGCCTACAAGCCGACAAAAATCCCCTCTTACAAGCATCGAATGAGAAGTAACACTTCCGGAAAATTCCATCATTACCAACTTCAATGAAAAATGCACTCCCTGGATTGGATCTCCTTAACTCTGCTGCGTAGTCCCACAACTTCCTATACTGTGCTATTTCATCCCCATATATTGTGTTCAATGCAATTTTCTTTGCTCTCCAAAGCTTCTGCCTATGAATTCTCATATTCCACTCTTGATGTATCAATCCTCCTAAACCCTTAATTGACATCTTCTCATCAGCTCTAATCTTTTCAACATATTTATCTGCTATGTATCTCGCCGTAAAGGCTCTCACTTGCCACTTCTTGCTGCATGTGTGCTCATCTTTGAATGTCTTTACCATAATCCCCTTTGTTCTATTGTCATGCGATGCATACAAATACCATGGACAACCATTGGTACACCTTGCTCCAATCCTTGTTTTATCATTTTTTGGAAATGTTATGCCAAGTCTCTCCTTGCAACTGTACTCCCTAATTGCCTTCCTAATCAATTCTATTGACGAGAATACCTGCCCAACATGAAACTTCGGCTCATGCAAATCTTCTTCTGTGAAATGATTGAACTTGAACTTCATTTCCTCGTCATCTGACTCTGGCATTTCAAGCTTTTCATCTTCAGAATTGTCATCTTCAGCTACCTGCTTCCCTTTCCTTTTACCCTTCTTCTCATCATCAGCAACATGTGACTCATCCATCACCAAATCCTCATCCCCATCCTGCAAGTCATAGTCACTGTCCACAAGCTCTTCCGGATTATAATCAGAGTCATCACTATCTGACCAAGAGCCTTCGTCATCTTCCTCCTCTACGACTGCTCTTCTGCTTCTTCTACTGCCACTACTTGTTCCTTCACAAGTTCTATCACCTATATACATTACCTCACTTCTATTCTCCTCTGGGACAACAAAGCTAGGCTCAACGATATTTTCCTCTCTCTGACGAGTAAAAGGGTTTGAAACTGCATCATCCCATCCTCCTCCACCATAGTTGTCCTCATGATCTAGGTAAAACATGAGATATTTGTACCCCTCTCTGACCACTTTCCTAATAATGTTTGTGTCATTGTTCCTCGACAACAACTTCAGCCCACCTTCATTCAATTGCATACCTGGCAGCAACAAGTAAATAGCAATTCTTCCAGCCGTCTCATACCCCAAGTGCTCTACTAATTCATACAACATTGGCATAGAAGCTTGAGTAGCATCACAAAAATCATAGCACACCTTGCGGCCATTCAGATATGCCCTGCTGCTTCCACCGCCAAGGAAAAATCCTCCAAATATGAACTCCACAGTAAATAGATCACTGCCTTCCTCTGTTATAATTACACAAAAAAAGTTTCAGATGGAAAGATGAAATAAATGTGTCTAAATCCTAACCAAATTATGCCGTTGACTTAATGAGCGACAAACCAAAAGGATCAGCTGAGTTCAAACAGAAAAAGAAATCTATCTCCTACGAGCGACAGGTACAAGTCTTGGCCCTAACGAAATTAGTGCATAAAAATTATAAATTTCCCGGTGGAATGGGGAATAGGTATGCAAATGGTGGAAATTGAGCATATGAAACAACATTCGACTTGGATTATTCCGGCGATCAACATACCGTACGTCGGGACGGGCCCCTTATCCTGGCGTTGTATGGGCGCCATCAGCGGCACTCACAGCGGAAGACGACAGTGTCGCCGCCTCCCTCTGAGGCCTTCCCACTCCGGGTGCTCCCCACGGCCGCGATCTCTGCCCTCGATCAAACCCTCCTCCGCTGTTGGTTGCGTCGTGCTCGGGGAAGAGAACACACACGAACAGAGGCGGCAACTGAAAACCTCGATTACACAGGGGGTCGTCTCGTCGTCTAAGTCCGGCTCGAGCCAGTCGGTTCGGCTGGACCAGCTCTAGGCGCTGACGTGGCAGGGGAAAAGGGCCAGACGTATGCCGCTGCGTACACAGGACCGTCTCTGTTACACGATCGCAAGTCTGAGGACCGTACAGAAGCACTTCGCGAGTACCAGGATGGTTTTGTTACAAGCCAACGAGTACAGGGACGAAGTGTGCAATTTACTCTCTCAGACACGGAAACTGAGTTCCAAGCTTCCACGACTTGCAACGAGACCCTGATCCGGAGTCCAGAACCAACCGTCATCGACCCAACATGCACACACAAAAGATTTCCAGAACCCTATACACATCCAACAGTGCACCTACCATGCCTAGACTAGGCACTAGTCCATCACCATCACGGTTTACTTTACCTACCATGCCCAGACTAGGCACTAGTCCATCACCATCACGGTTTACGCACTGCCCCAGATAGACGTACATAATTCCTTTCAAAATCCAAACCGAACATGCATGCCTGCTAATCTTCTGGACTCTTTCACGCCGCATGGAGTCCTGCTGTTGCACGCTGTCCAGCGCGGCTGTCTCGCGTAGCCGCCGCATGCAGAGAACAACTGATGTACGCATCCGAGCAGCCGTCCCGCGTACCCTGCCATGGCTTTCCTTCCCTCTATCCGCGTTGCCTCGGAAAAACTCGCCGCTAATCTCGACGACAACTTTGCCTAGTCCCTGATCTTTGTTCTCGCCAGCAATCTATTCAGCCGTGTCGCACGTACTCGCTGCACATCAACCCTGCCGTAACAGTCGTCACCTCGCGCATCATCCGTGCATGAGCCGTGCCGTACCCTGGCCACCCGCGTCGCCGACACAATCCGTCGCAGTGCCGCGCCGCTGCCCTTGTACAACACCGAGTGCATCATCTCGATGCTCTCACACTCCAATCTATCCGGCCGCCCCCCATGTCTGGTCGCCGGTTTGATCGCGAGCCGAATCCGTCGCCTCCGCAACGTCTTTAGCAGCCACTATGCCGGTCCGATCGCCACGTCTAGGCGATCCTTACCGACCGCAGCCCATCGAACGGTCCAGGCCTCCTGCCCGAAGTGTCCGACATCACCGACCGCCTCCGCGATCGCCGCCATGCTCCATCTTGCATCAATCAGACGTTCCATGGCACCCGTCGAGCATGATCCACGTACCTCCGGATGATCTTCCGCATAGCCTTCTCGCGACCTTGCTCATGATACCACTTGTTAGAATAAAAAGCTAATGCAAGATCATAGACGACACACCGAGGCACGATATTTGTTAATGAGGTTCACTGATATGGCTACATCCCCGGGGCATGACTACGGGCGCTCCTCCCAAAGATACCGCAACACCGGCCGCGCGGGTGCCGGCACAAGCAGTCGGCTCCCCCCGCGTACCTGTTGCTATCAAGTCGTCATGGGTTACAACATGTGGTGCCCCTTCGTATATAAGAGGCCTAGGATACAAGTGTCCGACTCCTACACAATTCGTACCTAACCACACCAATTACAACTTCAAGTCCACGTAACCCCTTGCGTACATAATATTCGACACAAATATAACACCAAAACAGCCAACGTGCAGACATACAATATTCTGATCTCATCCATGTGCCGAGCCGACAACTTCTAGCTTGCCAAGTTCGCGTTCAGCTGTAACAGGTTTGTGGCGTACACTGTGACCTGTAACACATTCTGATCCCCAAGTTCTATGACGCGGGAAAGGAGGGCGAGCTAGGGTTCTTGTTCTCCAACGCTGACACGGGGAAGATTGCCCACATGAATCACATATAAGACACAGGTCGATTGCCTCTTTGTGTTGGAATCCTAGCTCCTCCCCTAGCTCGTCCTAGCCCTCCCTCTCTCTCGCTCTCACTCGCTCTGGCACGAACCAAGAAGGAAGAAGGAGGAAGAAGATGGAACAGTGGACATGGGAGGTTTTCCGGCGCACGAATGCCTGCCGCGGTTTTCCGGCGCACGAAAGCCCGCCGTACCGACGGCCTTTTCACTTCTCAAGCACGAACTCGAGCACCACAGCATTACAAGGGTCACCGCATGGCTTCATAGCCCCGAGCCGGCGCCCTGGGCACATACCCACGCCTCCACTCGCCTCGATCGTGCCCACACTCCGCACGCTCTGGCCACGCCCGCAACACGCTCGGACGCGTGCGACTCACGGTGAGCACCAGAACGAGCCCGATCGGGCCGTGCAGCTCACCAACAACCCGCACCTATACACACGCGCACGGTGTACGCTGCACGGACATGCCCATGCACCACACGCACGCACACATGCACACTTGCCACGAACCCGACGCGCCCGACACGACCCGTGCGCGCCCACACACACGCACGCACGCACACTTGCCACGAACCCGATGCGCCCGACACGACCCGTGCGCGCCCACACACACGCACACAACAAGTCATGGCCGCCGCCGCGGCTTATTTGGCCAACACTCACCCCCCCCCCTAAGCCACGGCCTACAAGAGCCCATCGTTCTCGACGTTGGCGTCGGCAAAGAGCGCTTGCTCCGCCGCCTGCGCCTTCCGCAGCTTGGGGCACTCGCGCTTGAAGTGGCCGCGTTGGCTGTAGTCGTAACAGCGTCCGCGCCGCTCGCCTCCGCCACCCAGTGACGTGCTTCCCGCGCCATCGTCGTCATGGTCGATGAAGCCGCCTCCGCCCTGCTGACGCCACCGTGCCGCACACTGCACCGCGGTCATCATGAGCTGCTCACTTGCTCGCTCCCCGCCGGCCTGCGCGCGTCGCCGCGTTCTCTCCTCAAATGCTTTCAGACGCCCGAGGGCCTCTTCGAAGGGCATCTCCTTGACACCACAAAATTGCTCGATGCCGGCCACCATGGCGTACAGCCGGTCCGGCACGGTGTCGAGCAGCTTCTTGAACATTGTCGCATCGTTGAGTGTTTCGCCAAGTCAGGCGTACCTGGCCGCTATGCTGCTGACCTTCCCGGCGTACACGTCCAGGTCATCGGCGTCGTCCATGTGCAGGCGGTAGAAATCCCCCCGCAATGTCGTGATCCGCGCCGCCCGCACTCGATCGGCGCCGACGAAGCGCACCTTGAGGGAGTCCCATACCTCCTCCGCGGTGGGCTTCGTCGACACCTGCAACATGACCTCCTCCGACACTGCACCGAGGAGCATCGACCGTGACGTCTTGCTCCTGCCGGCGTCGATCGTCGTGCCCTCCGTCGGAGCTACCACCCCCACAGCCCCTGAGCATCAAGGATGGCCTCCACCTTGATCCCCCAGGAGGTGTAGTTCATTGTGGTCATCGGCGGGACCGGCAGCGAGAACATGCCACGGCCACCACCATGCGGTACGAGCGCCATGGCCGCCGACGATCACTCCCGAACCGAAGCTCTGATGCCAATTGTTGGAACCCTAGCTCCTCCCCTAGCTTGTCCTAGCTCTCCCTCTCTCTCTCTCGCTCTCACTCCCTCTGGCACGAACCAAGAAGGAAGAAGGAGGAAGAAGATGGAACAGTGGACACGGGAGGTTTTCCGGCGCACGAATGCCCGCCGCACCGATGGCCTTTTCACTCCTCAAGCGCGAACTCGAGCACCACATCTATTATAACGGTCACCGCACGACTTTATAGCCCTGGGCCGGCGCCCTGGGCACGTACCCACGCCTCCACTCGCCGTGATCGTGCCCACACTCCGCACGCTCTGGCCGCGCCCGCAATGCGCTCTGAGGCGCGCGACTCGCGGTGAGCACCAACATAACGAGCCCGATCAGGTCGTGCAGCTCACCAATAACCTACACCTACACACACACACACGCACGGTGTAGTCGTGCACGGACACGCCGTGCACCACACGCACACTTGCCAGGAACCCGACGCGCCCGACACGACCCGTGAGAGTCCACACACACGCACACAACATGTCCTGGCCGCTGTCGCAGCTTGGGACTGGGAGGAGACACGAGGCTGCCAATCTCGTAAGGCACATCGACGGTGGGTACCCTGCAGAGCCCGTAGTGCATCTAGTTTGTTTGGAGTGGAAACGTTCGAGAGGCTTTGAGCCTGTTTGATGACATGCTAGCGAAAGGAGTCTCTTTAGATGCTAGGGTTTTCGCGACTTTACATGGCGGTGGCCTCAATTTTGAACTTGTAGTGTTGTATCCCATCCCATTGTTAGAGACCGAAGCAACTCAGCGCTTTGGATTTTCAGCCATCGGATCGGAATCTCCTCGCGACACAGGCCGTCGGATCTCGATCCAAATCGTTGTGGGTCGTTGGATATTTACCCGATCAACCTCGGTCGTCGGATAAATTTCAATTGCAACAAATTGTAATATCCATGCCCCCACCAGGGCATTTTTGCCATTTCAGCTTGGGCCACCGCCTGTAAATTTTGGTGGCCGCCGAGGGCTGTTCTGGGATTTCACACCTTTGGGCTTACGTGGCGTACCGTGTGTGGCGGACGCTGCTTTGGTGCCTTAAGGCACCTGCCTTTGGGCCTATGAGCCCTCCTCACTCCTATGAGCTATCCGTCCCCTGGCCACACACGGATTGAGCTTCGGTGCCTTAAAAGGCACCTAACTTTGGGCCTATAACAGGTGGGCCCACTCCCCTTCTTCGTTCCTCCGCGCCGTGCTCTGTCCTCTCCCCCTCGACGTTCTTCTCCTGCTACCGAACTGACTGCCGCTGCTCTCCTCGTCGAACTGGCCGCCGCCTCCTCTCCCCGCCGAGCTCGGTCCGTCATCCTTTCCTCCTCCCCTATGCCGGCAGGAGCGCGGGCCGCCGCCGCACTGTACGATGCGGGGCTGCAACCCCGACGCCTCCTCCGCCCAGCCAGGTGGCTAGATACGGCAAGATCCAGCCATGGCTACCGGGATTCAGCACGATGTCGCGCTCCTCTGCCCTTCCCAGGCCCGACGACGAAGTTGTTGCGTGCGTGGTGGTGGACGAGACATGCCTCCCTCCGGATCCGTGCTGGCCGATGGCGAGGTGGCCACCGGGGTGCAACACGCTCATAGTTGCCATGTTTCCGGTATGGTGGGAACGAGGAACGGGAACGGGGGACGAGAGTTGGAGGCTGAAAAAAATAGGATACAGCGGGGGTATACATCTCTAGAACGATTTTTGTCAAGCGGAAACGCGATCCAATCAATTCCGGTACGATGAATCCGGTACGGTACCATGGAACGAGGAACGAGAATCTTTACTAGTTGGGATGATGAACCCGGTACAACGGTGGATCAACCATATGAACGATGATAAGACATGATATATTTAATTAAAATTTCAGCACGAGTACTTAACAAAATACTTGACTTAACCAAAGTAGCAAACAAGAAAACAGATTGACTAAGGTAACAGACACAGTCACTTCAATAGCAGCATCCAAGTGACTCATCTTCCAGGTTTCCAACCAATAAAGTTTCACCAACAGATTAACTCACCATGTACCTTCAATTAAAAGAGAACTATTAGTGACCATAGAATGTAAAGATTGGATTCAATATACTGAAGAGTTCAGATTTAGTACCGGACACTTCCTAGTGTTTCAAGTCCTCTGAATTTTGCGTGGTGGTTCAACATCAGCTGCTTCATCCTCCAAGCTATCCCAACGCAGCTGCTCAAGCTTCAAGCTTGAATCCTCCAGCAAATCATTCTCAGGCTCAACATCCCACTTATAATGTGGACCTGAATTGTAGCCCTCTGAAAACCTCCTCTTCAGACGCTCGTTTGCATGAATAAAGACAAGCTTATCGGCTATCGTTGCATTCAGCTTGTTTCTCTTTACATTATGTATGAATGAGTAGGTACTCCAATTTCTTTCGGCAGAGGAGCTGCTTATTGGCTGAGACAAGACTTTCTTTGCCACCTCACTTAAAGTTGGAGTTTGTGAGACATAATTGAACCACCATTCTGTGGCATTCATCGTGGCTGCATCAGCCTGAACGGCGTCTATTGCATACAAACCTTTCTTCATTATAAAGGTGTTAAGCTCCTCACGTAAAAGAGCATACTCTTTTTTATCTTCTGCAATTCTATTTAGAGCCTCTATAACACCTTCCATAACCTCACTGTCATCATTTGGAGCTTTCCTTTGACCACCACCAGGAGCAGGACTTGCAAGATAGGCTTGATCATAATACTTAGGAGAAAGAGCAAATGCTAAGCAATGAAAATGCCAGTTCATCTTTCCCCACCGATAAAGAATAATTTCATTTACCTTCGACCAATCATCTTTGTGAGGGTTATCTTCCCTTGTCATGACTTCTTGCATCTCGCCAAGCATATTGTCCATTCTTTCATATATATCACCAGATTTTGGACCTTCTCCGTCACTGAACTTGATTACCATATATAATGGTTTTGTGATGTCAAGGATGATTTTAATCTCATCCCAAAATGTCTCATCAATGATATTTTGGGCAATCGCATTTGCTGCTGCTCTTGTTTGTACATCACAAGCCTTCACCAGTTCCTTCCATTTGCTTGTGACAATGGTAGTTGTGAGCGCCTCTCGAACATCCATAAGCCTCTTAAGCACAATATAATGAGAAGCAAATCTTGTTTTTGAGACCTTCAAAAGATCCAACTTGGAGTTGCGTCTAAAGAGATCTTGAAAGTGCTGGTGGTTCCTAAAGAACTTCACAATTGCTTTCCCAATCTGGTATGTATCAACCATCCAAGCAAACTTTTTTGCAAAATCTTTGAATACTAGAAACAGTGTGTGAACCACACATGGAGACCAAAATATATGCTTATGCACATGTCAAATAGAAAAGAGAAACACAATTGGATATACGTGATCCTCAAACTAAAATCAATGTACCGAACAATGAAAAACATACTTTCTCAATTTCTTCACCCGCAACTCTGCAATTAGATGCATTATCAGTGATGACCTGAAGGACATTGGAAGGGCCAATCTCCTCAATGGCTTGCAGTAAGAATTGTGCAATGGCTTCACCCGTCTTCTCTTCTCCAGAGAAGTCTTCTGCGTACAGAAACATTGAACCACATCTATTCGATGCTATTACGTTGATTAATGGATGGTTCTTCATATTTGTCCATCCGTCAGAAACAACAGAGACACCATGGGAATACCCATATACAGTTATAGACACCATGAGACACCATCCGTCAGAAAAAATAGATGATTACAAATGCTAAATGTTTGAGGCTTACCATGTTTGTCTAACCGGAGCCAAATCATTCTCCACCTTTCTCTTACACGCTCCATCCTACGGCGCCAACTGCCACTGCCATGCTCCTCTTAAGGTAAGCCCCCTTCTCCATAGTTTCCTCCCCTCTTTCTGTCGGATTTCTATTCATCCGCTCAAGATTCATTTTCTTGCAGAGTAAACATTAATTGCCTCTACTCCTGGGCGCTCGGCAGAAGGAGGACGAGGAAGTCGAGCTGAGATGGGCCGCGTCTGATTCACCCTGCTATGCTGTGGGCACCTCTCTGCCTCAGCATTCAATAGGAGCCGAGGTGAGCCGCTGTCGATTCTCTGCACATATGATTTATACCGTTGCTTAGTTACACTTCTAAATCATGAGCTTGGTTAACATTTTAGGTTAATGCCTTGCTGGATGCCATTTTAGGCTGTTGTGTACATGTGGGTAGTTCATTGGCGCCTAGGTTCTGTGGTCTATATTTGTGAGCTACTCATTATAGTCGTTGTCGATATTAACTCCTGTGCATGTTTGCTTCTGAATCAATCATCCGCTCTCTACTACATGTAAGTGAAATTGCAGTTTGGATTTCTGATGTCTAGATATTAACTCTTGCAGGGTGTGTGAGAACATCTCCATTGTCCTCTGCAGTAACAAGGTTTCTGTGAAGAACTGGCAGGTTAAAGCCAAGAGCAACTACAACTAGGAGAAGCCCTTCCTTTACCTTGCAAGGAAGCTGGCTGGTAATTGTCTCCCTCCCCATTGCTTTCATTTGCCTGTGACCTCACATCATATATGTATTTTAGTGTTCTGGTTCCATAAACAAATGGATTGGCGATTTGCCTTTGATGCAACTTGTGTAGGCACAAAGCTGAGCATGCGGCGCGGTTACTTCCTGATGACCATGACAATCTGATCGGGTAGATCAATCATGAGTTCTATCATACTTTGAGCCAAATCTTCGTGCTTTTTTCTTTTATTTGGTTATACTGTGTAAATAGGAATCAATAATAAAAGTAGATGGTACAAAGTTAATATATATCTTCATTTGTCCATTGGTCTTGCGAAGCAAGTTAATATATATCTTTATTGGTCTTGCGAAGCAAGTTAATATATATCTTCATTTATATAGCATCTCTGGTGTTCCATTATGTTCAGCTTGGTCCCTTAGTTACTTTCTCGGCCCTCTTGGGTGCCACCGAATGGATTTTTATATTTTTGTGTATCTTGCTCAGGGTCCTATGCTCCATATACGCTTTTCTATATATTAAAAAAAACAGCTGCATGAAAGTGATACATATATGTGATGATCTCTGACTTGACCTGTGCTGGGATTACTCCTGCAGCAGTCGGTATCCAGTACAACGGGTTCTGGGACGTGGGGTGGAGTAGCTACGACGGGGAGGAGCCCTGCGATGACCTTGATGCCTACTACCGCTACCACCAGCATCAAGTCAGAAAAGGAAGGTACTAACTAAACTACATAAATATTCCTAGCTTCGGAAAGAAAAGATTTTAACTCGGGCCGCCCTGAACAACCATGTGATGTGTCGTTTGGACATGTGAATTCAATTGGTAGCATTGATAGATAAACTGAGCTGGCTATGAGTGCTCTGGCTAGAGAGTTTCTGAATTTTTACGTCCCTCCTATCTCTTGGTCATATACTTATAGGTTACAGCTCAATAACAGAAAAACATCCGAAAATAATCAAATGGATGCAAATAATTTCAGTTCTAAAATACAACTTTATCTTTTGGCATGGTCTTATCTTGATGCGATTTCCATTCGAATATGAATTGTTTCCAGAAAGTGTCGTTTTAGTTAATAGACTACAGTCAGTATTATTCTTTGGATGCCTGCAACCTCCAATTAATTGTATTTGTATAACCATATCTATATATTTGGGTTGTGCTTGTAATCTAGAAACAAGGCATCAAATCCAGATATTCAAGCACATACTAATTTCTTCGAACATGCTATATTGAGTAAAGAAGCTGTATTTGCCAAAATTACTTTTGTTTACGCTTGAAATTGTTCAATATGTATCCATTGCAAAACAAGGCATTTTGATAACACTCCTATGACAAATGGGTTTTATATATTTTAGAAATGGGCATCATCTAGCTGGACCGCTAATATTTGTACAGGGTAGCAATTTTGTTTTGGACTCATTACTATTTTCTATATATGATTATCATATGAGGTGGTGGTGGACTGATGGTTACCCCTTGGCCCAAAGGTTGAGGAAGATCACTCAACTAGCCCTGTCCAGCTGTGTGACATGTATATGCAGTAGGCCTATGTGTTTCAAATTATAGGAGTGATCTTGATTTGTTATGTTGAATGCGGCGCCTTAATCATGCTCTGTAAGAGTGCTATTAATTAGAAATTTTCATACTACTCCCTCCGTTACTTTATATAACGTGTATTTGTTTTTCCAAAAGTCAAACAAGGCCATGTTTGACCAAGTTTTTAGAAAAATATATCAATATCAACAATACAAAATCTATAGCATTTCATCCATCATGAAAAGTAGTTTCATATTTTATCTATTTGGCTTAATATTTCTGTGTTTATGCTAGATGCTTAATGATTTTTCCTTTCTGATATAAAACATGCTATGGATCCAAACCTTCTAGATCATAAAATCAGTTGAATTTGAATGTACTGCTGGGTGAAAAGAGACAAACAGATACTCACCCCTGGAGTGTATTTTGGAGTTAATTAACTGCACCTTTGTTTTTGCAGGAAGGGCAAACTATTTGCCGGTGCCATCAACAACAAGCCTTTATGAGTTTCCTTCCGTTTCCCAGTGACCTTTCTATTCACCATTATCTAGCCATTTCATTCCAATTTTTTGCCACTTGTGTCGTCCGCGCTACTAAAATATTTTAATCTATATTGGTCTTCAGAATGTTATGGTTGTAACTCTAATCTTCATTGTTAGTCGAATTGCTTATATTATTGAAATATTATGGTTCTCTATAAATGCCAACTTATTGGATGACTGAATTAAATTCTGGTTGTAGAACTACATCCTCAACTTTCCCCTCCAAGCCTGCAGTGACAGCCTTCCTAAGCAGCTCCAACCTACAGCAGAAAGGTATACCCATTGGAATTAATCAGGTCTTGCCTATGTAAACTACTACTAATTGGATAATTAAGGAGTACTCCCTCTGTAAAGGAATATAAGAGCATTTAGATCACTACTTTAGTGATCTAAACACTCTTATATTTCTTTATGGAGGGACTATCAGTTAAGGTAGATGTTTTGCTACATCAGGTTTTGGTCTCTCCCTCAATGTTGCACATTGTTGTTTCCCAGTAGACACAGTTAGTATGAAATAGCACTAAGACATCATGGTCTCTGCTCTCAGTTATTAAATAGAATTTGGTTGTTACTTCTTGTCGGTCAGTTACAAAGTATTAAATAGCATCCTTCCGTGCTAAGAATTTTAGAGAAATCAAACTATGAGAGAAATATAATATTTTCTCTTTGTAAAACTATAGAGACTATAGAAGTATAGGATGCCAGATAGTATTTCCAAGATTACTTTGGCTAAAGATTGTAGATTGTTTCCTTTCAAAGTTAGATTTGTTTATTGATGTCTTCAAATACTCACTTGATGTTACTTCCTTTGACTTTTGTACGGAGTTTTAAATCTTAGCAAAACACTTGGTTAAGAAATGATAAGTAAATATGAGGTCTTGAAAGTTCTGTGTATTTTCAGAGCATGGAAACTAAATAAACACTTTGAGTCCATCATTTTGTGTTTGAATTCTTTTTTGTTATTTCTTTTTGAATGCTTAGCCAAGAAGTATTCCATTCATGTGAAACTCAAGATTTTATAGTGCCAACCGCAAAGAGATAGCGGTGGATGTACATAACTTGTGATTTGGCAAATAGCTAAATTCCTTATATTATAGCATTTCTTTCTTATTATCGTTCCTATTTCTGGTTGCTGAACTGAACTTTTATCCTTTTCTACAAAAAGTGGAAGAGCAAATGATGGTTTGGACGACCATAGCCATCACCGGGAGGAGCGTCGGCCACTGAGACGGCTGTGCCCATAGCCATCACCGGGAGGAGCGCCGGCCACTGAGTTGGTCGTCCACATTGCCATTGGCGTCATCCTCGAACCAGCAGATCGACTCGACGTGACTCTGGTTTGCTCTCCTCTCCCTCTTTTTCCAGTCTCTCTCTCTCTCTCTCTTCGTCGGTGGGCAAGCTCGACTCAATGTCACTCCGGTTCGTTGTGCAAGAATCCCATTGACTACCTCCTACACAGGCTGGTCACTCGTGCAGCTGCTAAGCTGGACGTCACTGGTTCTCTTCTTGGATAAGAGTGGTGCTGCAAGATAGCGAGCTTGGACGCCCGGTTTCCATCTGCTCCTCTAGCATCGTCTTCTACCCCAGATCCCCTCCTGTCAAGAGACTGCAAAAGGCACCTTTGCCTTTCCAGTGTAGGTAGCAGAAAGCCTCCTCTGCCTTTTCTTTCTTCAATTTTTTCTCTCTATTTTTGCTACACATCCTTATGGCGAGTTAATGCATATACACTTGGTCGGCTCAGATGGATTGATTGGACAAGGGTAATGGAATTTGCTTGGACTGTTAGGTGCTCAGTGTTAATAGATCATAGTAATGTTATATACTTATTATTTTTCCTGCTACGTAACATCTCTGATACTTACAATGCCATTGTTTTTTATGGTCCAGAAAAAATATTTGTACATATTTGTTTTATTTATATGCATATGAGATAACGTTTATTGTTCATACCTGATCTATATGAGCAGAGAAACTATCATCTCCTTTTTTCGTATATTATTCACATATAGCATCTCATTTATTTGGTTGCTTCCTTATATATTTAATTTCTGTTGCTGGCATTCAGTATGTTTCATGAGCTTTCAGAGAAGAAGGTTATTTCCTAAATGTTATATGCCCATTCAGTATGTTTATTGTTGTACAATCACACCCTTTTTGTTTACTTGTACACTGATAGCGTAATCAAGTTTGTTAGTACTATGCGCCTCTTGCATTCCTCCTCGGTTTTCTAACATATTGGCCTCTATACGACCAATTGAAATGGATGTGCAGAACAAACATCAAGAAATAGTAGTAACTAGCTACTTTTGGGTACCAATTTTTCTTTTCTGAATTATCAGATTCCTTTTTTTCATTCATAAGTACTTTGTCGGCTATGTAGAGTATTAGTTCTTTTTTCCTTCATGTATGAATCTCTACTCCTAATGGAGCAGTTGGTAGCCTGGTACTCCGGTTTTATTTTCGTCCGGTTTTATTTCCTCCCACCTCCCACTCCCCTCCCATTGATTTTTTCTCTTTCACATTAAAAAACCAAATCCCATTAAAGGGAGATCTTGTTCGGTGCTTGCTTTGGCAGGTCTTGATTCATTTTAATCATGTGAATAACATGTAATTAAGAATTTAAAAATCACCTTCCCTTACATGTAATTAAGATCACCTTCCTAATCTCTACTCCTAATTGAGCAGTTGGTAGCCTGGTATTCCGATTTTATTTTAGTCCGGTTTTATTTCCTCCCACCTCCCACCCCCCTCCCATTGATTTTTTTTCTTTCTCATTAAAAAACCAAATCTCATGAAAGGAGACCTTGTTCCGTGCTTGCTTTGGCAGGTGTTGATTCATTTTAATCATGTAAATAGTAGGTAATTAAGAATTTAGAAATCGCACAATATATGTGAGATCACCTTCCTAAAATATAGACATAAATTTTTTCTCTATAATCTTCCAAAACAAAATGAGATATTCTCAATAAGAAATCATTAATACCGCGCACTATGCCATTTATTATTATCATTATCTCTACTATTAATTGACAATCATAAGTTTTCTAATATATATTTTTCTTATGGGCGTACGCATTCACGCGTCCCTTACATGACACCATGGAGGACGCCGTAGTCGGGCCTGATGTCGAGGCGATACTCAAGCATGTCAGGGCGTGCATCACGACGTCGAGGACGGCCATGGTGGAAGCCAGGTCATCAAACCACCACGTACATGCGTTCGGGGACGCGGTCATATTATATTTCTTATTAGTCAGACAGAGAGCCATACAGGCTACATTCTCAAATCAAATGTGACCATTCGAATGTTAAGAATTTCTTTCAAAAAATGTGTGCTACAATACTCGATAGTCGTCGTCATCGTTCGTAATAGCCATTCATGCAAAAATATTCTAAAAATCGAGCGCAAAATCAATTTGAAAAGCAAACCATTAATTAGAAGTAGGGATGTTTTTTTCAATTAAGAAGATAATTAATCGATTTGGTTGGCAGTTAAGTAAGCACGCAAAGAATTAGGTAGGCTTTCAATTATTTGTGTAATATCTACTCCTAAAGTCTTAGTACATAGGTCGTTCGCTCGTTTAGTTCGTCCTCACTCCTCCCCATCGATCGATAGTTACCCCTCCACCGATTTTTTCTTTCGCTGAGCACCACCAGCAGTTTTCATCTCCAGCCCCACAGATTTTCTTTTCATCTCAGACCTCGAGTGCCCAAAAAAACAAACGTTCCATATACAAAAGCAACGATATCCTCGTGCAACCATATACAATAGCACTTTCCATACAAACCCGCCTCTACTTTCGAAGGAAAGAAATCAAGACTCGTTATTTGCCTCTTCTTTGGAAGGAAAGAAATCAGGACACTGCCGAACTAATCGGGACATGCAATCCAATTTCATTCGATCTACTAGAGCCGCCATATAAACCAGCCTCCTCATAATAGTGCACCACTCCACAACTCTAAGGCCTTGTATAATGGAAGGTGCTTAGAAAAATAAACCAAGTTTTTTTTAAGCACCGGTGCCTATTTCTACAGGAGAGACGCTTAACTAAGCGAGCGTCTCTTCCATAGAAATAGACAAAATTAAGCGTCTCTCCCGTAGAAATAGGCACCCGTGCTTAAGAAAAGTTTGGTTTATTTCTCTAAACACCTCCCCTGAGCACCTTCCATTGTACAAGGCCTAATCTCCCCAAGTTCCTTCCAAGTCAAGCTGTCCAGGCTAGCGGCGGCGCACAGGCTCCCCACTCAAGCATCTATGGCGTCTCCTCGATGCGTCTCCCTCATAGCCAAGCCTTCTACGAGGCTTTGACTCTCCTGTATGGTTGTATGGATGCATCTAGGCCGCCATCGACCTGCCCTGCGAGGCTGTGTCGTGGTCTCCGTTTTTGCTGCATCTTGAGCGTGGCTATGCCAAGGATTTCCTCCTATCCGTCGAGGATGCGTCCTACTGCTGCCCTGTCACACGGTGACGTTGGCCGTGGTTGCTCTCCTTCCCCTGTGTTGCGTGAGGCATGGACCTATAGATCCCTTCTACACTGACCAAAGTGTGAATCACTTTTCCTGTGCTAGATGTATTGATCTTATCAAGATTTCATATCTAGATGTATCCTATGCTAGATGTATTTGTGATGGATCTTGTCTACTACCAGATCTGGATGTGTACGCTTGTTTGAGAAGATTTGTTGATGCATGCTTGCTCGGTGTACGTTGTCCATGTGTAAATGCGTGGATGATCTGATATGTGCGTGTGTGCACATGTATTTTTATTTTTACTTTTTAGAGCTTAATTTTTTTTTGCATGTTTAGAGCTTAATTCATGGCTTGTACATAGTTCTATACAGAACAGGTACGAATTTGCAAAAAAGGAGGAAGACAATGTAGCTAAACTTTGTACAAATGTTTATTCTCAGGCTTTCGGGCTGGGCCTCGTGCTTCAGGCTTTCCTGCCGGGCCGGGCTCGGGCTTGAACTTAGTGAAAAAACTAGATTTTGGGCCGGGCTCGGGCTTCATATTTGCACATTGGGCTTGGCCCAAGGAATGCCGAGGTTAACTGGAGGTACATGTGATTCTACTCCCGACTCCGCCACAGCAATCGACGAGGACGCCGCCACCCTCTCGTACATCAACGAGGACGCCGTCCCTCGTCCCCAAATGACTGGGGAGTGGGGATTGGCATGAATAACTACAATTTAACACAAGGTTACAATGAAGGATTTATTGTCGATATATCAGAAGTTGCCATGGGCACGTATGTGATGACCTAGAAGTACTACGAAAGAAACCTAGAATCCACTGTTGTGAATCCTTGTGCAGTTGTTCCTAGATATCTGTAAATGCATCTACTGCTACATCTCTCAATACTCAATGCCACGGTTCATGGTGAGTTAGTGCCAGTGTTATGAGTGTTGATGTTTGAACCGAACCAACAATTTGTCAAAACTTATATTGTTTCTTTTATAGGATTGTTCTTGCTCGCCCTTTCACTGAAGTTTTCTACTAGCCAATCAAGAGCGGACCGACCAACAGTCCACCATGTTTTTGTTCCAGATTTATTATGAGGATGGATTGAATGTGTTAGAATAAATCCGAGGCATACCGTCGATCATCCGAGGACCAAGCAATCACACGAGCACGACACCAAGATTTGTTAACGAGGTTCACCGATATGGCTACATCCCCGGGGCCTGACTATGGGCGCTCCTCCCCATGACACAGCTACAATACCGCACCCGGTCATCCTGGACACCGGCACATGCCGCCGGCTTCCCCTGCGTTCCGGCAACGGCGGAGCTACGTTGTGAGCTGAGGGGGCCGTGGCCCCCCAGCCCAAACAATTTTCATACTACTATACGTACTACTGGCCTGCAGACAGTTCGGCGGCTTAGACTTGTTAGAGTTAACCACGATGTGCTATTCCAGTCCGGCACGGTTTGGAATCAATCACCAATTAGGTTAGGTGTAGCTAGGCTTGGACTAGTATAAATATACAATGTAATCTACCCCTTGTAATTATATAACCCAGATCAAAAGCAATAAAAAAATCTCAGGAACGAGACGCTCCTGTTGCTATAACCCATCGAGTCTTCTGTGTCGCGTGCGCGTGTCTTGTTTGCATCGTATACGAGCGTCCGGCGGCGAAATACATCAAGCCGCTAGCCGGGCTAGCTAGGTTTGTTCGTCTGTTCACCAAGATCAATCAACTTGCTTGGACAGCTAGTTTGTACGTGGACGCGTGTGTATCTCGGCCAACGGTCGACGAATCGTGTTGTACAAGTACGTCGGAAATTACTCAATGTACGGGGTCTGTGCCAACAAGACTTAGGCTCGTCCTCATGCACAATGCACCAACGAACGAGCCCTCTTCACTCACCAGCTCGGCTGCTTCTCAGCTCATGTGGTGTTCTTCACTCAACCAGCCGATGACGCCGCAATGGACAGCCTCGAGCCCTTAGATGCCGCCCTGCCTTTGTTGAGGATACGGCGAGGTGGTTAGGAAGAGCTCTACGTTTGGAACGGTGGCAACGACATTATAAAGTGGTTTTTGTGTGTGTGATAGCGCTACAATTTTCTCTCTCAGTTGGTTATTGGTTGATTGAATTGAAGGATACACATTATAAATTGTTCTCTCAGTAGCAGTGTTTTCTTTGCGATTACTCTAAGTGCACTTGCTCACTACAGAATTTTTTTTGTCTTTTGCCCCCCCCCAAACATTTTTGTCTAGCTCCGCCACTGCGTTCCGGTGCTATTATGTTGGCATAGGTTACATTGTGTGTCTACCCCTGCTATATATGAGAGACTTAGGATACAAGTGTCCTACTAGGACACGACTCCACATCCTATGTAAACACGATACAACTACAAGTCCAACTGTAACCTACCTTGTACACTATATTCGACACAACTCTAACAAACTCCACCTTGGCGAATATTCTCCACCATCCTGGATTTGTCCATGCGTCAAACTTCTATGTACATTGGACTTGAGCTTATCCCATGAGTACCGCTGCTACTCCAAAACTCCACGTTACTCCACCTGCAACTTGTATACAAGGCCACAAACCCGTATTACAGGTACCAAGGCAAAAGTAAATGTGTGTTTAAGTCATTATTGCAAGCTAGCTTGTCTCCATGTTTGTCGTGTTAATTAATGCATATTTTTCTGTTCCACCCACAACAAGCCAATGCTCTCACTCCTTTTGGTTGATTAATGAGGCACATGCAAGCCAACCTTCTCACACCCACATGCATGCAAGGGTAATTAATGCCCTCCTTTACTAGTGGGAGGCAAACACCATCAATTTTGTCTCGATAAGTGTTAGTGGCCTTGTATAGCTGCAAATTGTAATTTTGATAGTGGCCTTGATATAAAAATGGAGAGAGCTGTCCACACAATGCCCCAAGTACACGAACCGAATCTCCACGTACTAATAGCAAAACCAACCAAAGAATCACTCTTGGGCTTCAGGTGGTGTAGCTCCCGTGGCTCATCTCCACGATGCTAGCTTTTGCCTTGCCCAAGCCCCTTGCTAGTTCCCGACGGATGCATCAATGGATATTTCCTTTGCTCGATTTGGACCTGGCTGCCTCTGTTCTGTACGGTGACCCGACCCTTGCTGCTACCTAGTAGCGCACCTGTAGGTTTTCCAGTGGAACACGAGGACTTGGTTCTGGACTCGGTCCAGTTTTTGTTTTTCAAACAAATCTCCGGAGACGATCGCTTCCTACAGCCCTTGTTGTCGCTCGCCTCACGACTCCAGTGCCTTAGCCGCACGGCTGTCCCGAACTGGCTACAGTGGCCCACGACCATGATCTCCAGCGCCACGCGCCCGACCTGTCCTCCTTCCTCCATAGTCTGTCCGTCTAGACCACCGGCGCACACGCCTTGCGCTTCCGCGGCCCAACTCCGCTGACCGATCTGATGCTCGACTGCCTATTACGCCATCCGAATAGATCTTGTTGCCACCGTTCCGATCTGCCCAATCGGTTTCAACTCCACAACGGTAATCTCTCGGTTTCGCTTCCTCTTGATCAACCACCGCAGCCTCCTCCGAACCTTGTTCATGATACCACTTGTTAGAATAAATCCGAGGCATACCATCAGATCATCCGAAGACCAAGCAATCACACGAGCACGACACCAAGATTTGTTAACGAGGTTCACCGATATGGCTACATCCCCGGGGCCTGACTATGGACGCTCCTCCCCATGACACCGCTACAATACCGCACCCGGTCGCCCTGGACACCGGCACATGCCGCCGGCTTCCCCTGCGTTCCGGTGCTATTATGTTGGCATAGGTTACATTGTGTGTCTACCCCCGCTATATATGAGAGACCTAGGATACAAGTGTCCTACTAGGACACTACTCCACATCCTATGTAAACACGATACAACTACAAGTCCAACTATAACCTACCTTGTACACTATATATTAGACACAACTCTAACAGAGTGGGAGTTAAGAATCTTAGAATTCCCGTATTTGAGTTGAGTGTAAATTGGGCAAAACTGCGTTGTCTCCTATGTACCACAGAGTAATTATGCTTTTATCCTGCAAATTTTAGCCATGCTAGATATGTTGAGGCCAGTATTTTTTTTACCCATGATCACACTGATCACAGAGCACATGTTCCCATTTCTATGTACTCATCAGTGTCTTGCATGTTCAACATATCCTACTTTCACGGTCCTCATCTAAGTCCATTCCTAACAGATAGGAAGAGGGTGCTACAAATCCTACTGAATGTAGTTGTCACAAAAGACTGAATAGAAAACAATGAGGCCAGATAATTGCTGCTAAATATGTGATACAAACAGAGTTTGGTAGTTATGTTATGTTATAACTCATACAAACATATTCCAGCAAAATGGAAAGAAAAGTATCTAAAAGTGTGCCATGACCCTATAGTTTCTCATGATGTGTGTCAGTTTGGTGACATGACTGATAAATGTGTCCTTTCTTATTTTCTTTGAAGTGAAACATTATGCTTTTCCATATGAAACTCTAAGAATATGTATATACATTTGATATGCGGATCAGATTTATGGTCAAGACAAGCCAAATTGAAATGAAGTTGAGTGCCAATCTGGGCTTAACATCTCGCACTTTGTTAGCTAGCTATTGTTGAATCTTGAATATCTGAAATCTTTTCCACTGCAGCTTAAGCGATGGGAATGGAATAAGTGTAAATTTAAGCAGTCTTGCTATGCTGCACAAGATGCATATATATACGCTATGAAGTCATCACATGCTATGAGAAAGGTAAAGCTTGGAAAGTCGTGTGGCTTTACAAACACAGCAACAATGTGATAGGAAGGATCTGAACTTAAAGTCGAAGCACAAGAACCGCACAGAGGATGAACCAGGTGAAATCATCATGGTTTGTAGTATTTTTATGAAACTTATCTCCATTCCTCTTATCTTGCATGCTAGCACATATACCCGACACTCTCGTAGATTCAGTGGCACACTTTTTTTGGGCATGCAACAAAGGGTGAGCGCCCACCTAAAATTGTATTAACATTTAAATTTTGACATGGTTACATGTTGTTTTACAAGGGAATGCAGCCAGGGATAAGGCATCAGGTTCAAGCAAGAGAATCACACAGAGGTTTAGGGTGGAGAGATCAACACGATGGGGGGTTCTAACAAACGAAGACGTAGGTGGTCAACTATCGTCTGATGCAGCTCAACATCGACGGAACGCACAGTGTCAAAGACCATGCTGTTTCGAGACTTCCATATGCACCACAAGATCACGCTGACCACTCAGCCATGAAGTGCAACATCCCATGAACGGTGGCACGAATAGAAGGCACTCTAGGCATCTTTTAGGTGTTCTAAGTGCGGAAAGCGACTGCGGCCATACATCGATCCGGGAGGCGTGGGCACTCAAAGAACAGGTCTTCCAGACGAGACGCGTAATTTCTTTTTGTCAGATCAAAGGCCCCATTCGTAGCTTGAACATGATGCTCTATTCAAAGGAAAATAATATGGCAAGCAGGGTTGGGCACAGACTCTTCGAGTACTATAAAGCATCCATGAGAATGCAATTACCCCCTATTAGGATAATTCTGTCAGATCGATGATAGATAGTATTGCTCGTGCATTGCAGTACACTGCACTCGGATGATTTCATCGACGGAAAATTTGAAGCTCCTTCATTTGTCAAGAGGATTTGTGGAAAAAAATTATGTACGTCTTAAAGTTTTGCATCTCAATTTTAGTACTTGTGTTGAATAGGAGGAAGCTTAAAATTGGCTTCGGAGAGGAACTTGTCAATATAGAAAAGTAACACAGACATAATCAAATCTGGTTGGAGAAGCCGATTGTACTTTCTTCCCGGGTGCTCAATATAGATGAGTAATGTTGACGATGCGATTCACTTGCCTTGTTTTTAAAGAACACATGTGCAACACAACATTGCAAAGAGAATCTCATGGAGGAGGGAGAATAAGACATATTTGTGGAGTTGAAGGAACACATGAAAGTAGATATGTTGGTGAGGATGGAAATTGAAATGCATGCTTGGAGAAACATATTTAGAGCAAAGCAAGAGATAGACAAGAAGTACTTGTGACAGCATAGTCCTAAGCATGGGGTGTACACACTGCATATAATAATATTTTTATATGTTTCCATAGATAAGTTTGTTGTTTCAGGGTAACACACGCATTCAACAAGATTTAGCTTCCTTGGATTAGGAATAAATTGTGAAGGTGATGTGGTCGGGTTATTTTTTGACCTTTCAAGACAACAAAACAATGACATGGAAGCTACATGCAGAGTCAAGGGGCAATAGATTGAGATGATGAATGATGTATGGACAAAGAAGATGACAGACCACAAGTTCAGCAAGAAAGACCGGCTAGAGGGGTGCTTGCTCTTTGTAAGAATACAAAGAAGATGATGCTTGCATTTGTGTTGTGGTTGAACATTCCATGCAATATGCTTGTTCATTGAGAGAAAAATGGGCATGGTTATAAATTCATTTGTTGGCCCGTGGCAACACACGGGCGGTCTACTAGTGTCTATAGTTTTACAGTAGAGTATTAAATGTATGTATTACCGGATTGGACAGTTTATTGCTGTTACGCTCCTTATCTTCGTTCCCCCGGGAAATAGTAGTAACTAGCTACTTATGGGTACCGATTTTTCTTTTCTGAATTATCAGATTCCTTTTTTTCATTCATAAGTACTTCATCGGCTATGTAGAGTATTAATTCTTTTTTTCATTCATGTATGAATGTCTGTAGTTTTATGGTAGAGTATTAAATGTATGTATTGCCGGATTGGACAGTTTGTTGTTGTTACGCTCCTTCTCTTCCTTTCCCCAGGCGCTCAACAGGAGCATCGACAAGAGCAATGCAGCCTGTCAACGCGTTTGGCCTTCTTTGAGGTACACACTCCTATCTTCCTTCTCCTACGCTTCGTCCCACTCTGTATGTGTGGTTTTTCCACCTTCGTTCTATGACACGGATTGGTTATGTGATGCCTCGGTGTATT
This sequence comes from Triticum aestivum, assembly GCF_018294505.1. Lineage (NCBI taxonomy): Eukaryota > Viridiplantae > Streptophyta > Magnoliopsida > Poales > Poaceae > Triticum > Triticum aestivum. Next base: position 783,778,188 of record NC_057798.1, read on the forward strand.
AGGATATGAAATTGATGCTAAATGTAACCAATCTCACTTTTGCATATTTCCTTGTTGAAAGAAAATGGAACTATGTCCTGAATTTGCACCTATTATGTTGATTGCTAATTTTCTTCATGATCCTATCATGGTTTGGATTGTTGTGGCTTCCAAGCAATTATATAACAGGAGCAAGGTTTCATAGCATGGCCCATGACCTCTTCCATTAGCTTTGGATGAATGTTGTTATATAACCATTTTGTATGACATTCAGAAGTCGTCTTTGCCCTTTCCCCTTTGTTTGTGAATGGCCTTATGTTTTGCATGTATATTCTCCATTAAAACACTCTGTTCTGCTTGCTCCTGCCTCATTCTTTTAGATATAAAATACTGAAATAGAACATGACTAATTGGGTTTCTATTTTTAATTTCAGTTTACGGTGGTGGAAATTCACATTCTTTTTCAAAAGCATATTTAGTTCGTTTATCCTACATTATCTATGACAGGTCGATAAAAGATGTACTCCCTCCATCCGAAAAAGCTTGTCCCTAAAATGGATGTATCTACCACCAAGTTAGTGCTAGATTCATCCATTTGAGGGACAAGTTTTTTCGGACTGAGGGAGTATATGTTATTTGTTCTTGCTCATGCTCCTTTCTTATGTCTGTGTTCAGGCCTAACCTCACCAAACTTTGCTACACTTCACATCATGAGGGAAGGAAGCTAAGTAGGTAAATTGGCGACTACATATCATATTGCTTTAAGTATTACTGAGTCCTAATTTGCAGTAGTGTAGTATTCCATCATTCTGTCAGCCAGACATTGAACTGGTCGTGGACTCGGTCAAAAGTATTTGAATTTCTCAAATAATATTTGTGCTTCCTTACTTTTATCTGACTATGTTATGAAAAGGACCAGTAATTACTTATGTGAGCGTGCGATGTTAGCTTAATAATTTGAAAGCACATAAGATCTCATGAGTTAGGATGGACATAACCATGCCCTCTAAAACAGTCACCAAAATTTAAGGAAGTTCATACATGTGTCTTTATTTTTATGGATTAGGAGGACCACCGATTACCCACTGTCCAAAACCTTTCATAGGGGTTGGTGCATGAATTTTTTTCTTGCTATACATAAAGCACACTATTAATAATTTGGCTAACACGAGTTATCTTTCAGCAGATGCGTCCATTGCAACACTCAAGCAAATCAGATGACAAGGTGTTTGGAGCAAGCTACTCATAGCCAACTACATAGTTTAGTACTATAATGAGATTTGATGTTTTGCATTGGACCATTACTGTTGTAAGTAAATATTATATTCTGCTTTTTGAGTAATACTATCAGGTGTTGGATCGTTAGACTGAATAAATATATACCATACTACTGGATTAGATAAAATGGGACCGGATGGGGTGCGCCAGGCCGCAATATCTTGCTATTTTTGTATTTGCAATGCTTCGATTATTGTATTACCGGACTGGATATGACTTGTACCCGGCAAGCCACATTTCCTGTCTAGTTAATAGGAGACAGACATGAAAACTAAAAACACCTTTTTGATCTTCCTTATATAGTACATATATCAGCATGATATAATCTGTCACACAAAAATCTGTTATGTTCCAACTTATAAAAGGATTTGCTTCATGATGAGGGGTTCTCAATAAGCAATGATCTTAGTAAATCTCTTGTTTTGTTAGGCATGCCCGTTGTTCATTTAGCAAGTTACTCTTCACAACAGATTATTTTAATGTAGTTAGTTGCTTACGAGGTGATGCCAAAGGAGAGCATTGTCTGTAGAGCAACTGAGTTTTGTTCATTATGTTTTGGAAGCATTTGTGAGTTGCTATCCTGACACTCAAGCAGCTGATGCTTCAGTAAATTGCTTGGTGATTCCAGATTCAATTGTTGTCCTGACACCTTCGAGAAACCTCGTCTGTAATGCTGCACCATGGATGGACACTGATGCCGGTCTCTTTTCCCCTACATGTGTTGAGGAGTGAACCAGGCTATCTCACATGGATGACAAGGGTGTTTGATTCTGTCTCAGCTACATCATGCGTGTATATTGACTGAAAATAATGATTTCCTTAGAACATAAGTAGATCCATGATAAGATTTGAACACTGAAATGATAATTTCCTCATAATATATGCAACAAAATGCACAGGGCTGGCCCATAGCTTGGGTAAAAGTGGCGACCGCCCTAGGCCCCAAGAGTAGAGAGTCCAATCTACAAATTATACTACTGGACACTATACATTATACATTACATACGAATGTTTATTAAATGCTGAAAATAAAGACTTGATTTGCAGGAGCGTGAGTTCGCACCACATACTAATAGGTTATATCACGCGGAGGCAAACCAAATCGACTGGCGAAGTTGAGTTCAAATACACCAGTCTTTCTTCACGATGGATGTCTTATTATCATAATGAAAATTATGTCAACTAGATTTCAGTGTTTAAACCAATGCATAATTTTTAATTTGAGAAACGGGTAGGACATCTCATTTGCACCAAATCAAACTAAGTCCATATGGATGAGCATGTCAGATAATCGAATCATGCACAAAACTACAATCAACAACATTTTTGGTTATCTGATGATTCTATTACTAAACCCAACTCGCGAGTCACATATTCTATGGCCTAGAAGTTTCTATGAATATAGCCAGCTAATATACACTAGAAACCACTATTAAATTTTTTGCTAGTGTATATGATTTTCAAATCTCTACCATTATATTTAATAATATTAAAAGATATATAAACACATTCATCAATATACAAACATATGTGTATACACCATATAGTTTATGCCATATTAGAAAATAAACTGGGAGTATTTTTAACAAAAAAAAAGTTGGTACATCATTAAATTTAAATTTTGCAAAACCAAAATTTTCAATGATATTCATTCAATTTTATAACAATGAATAATATTACTATTATTTGGAAACATTGTTATCTTATTAAGTAATTGAAAAATTATATTAATTACAATTGTATATAATACACTTATTAATTTGATATAAGTATAAAACTTTAGTATATAATGGTTGTTTAAAATCGCCCTACCGAAGCCGATCCCTCCCGACTGGCCGCCGTCGTTGTTAGAGTTGGTGTTCGTGATGACGGTGCAGGGCGCCGAGGCAGGGCACGTCGGGATTGCGGGACACGGGTCTGCATGCACGGGCCACAGGGCGGGCAGGGTGAGATGCAGTACTGCACCTGCACCTACTAGCCCGTGCCCATGAGCAAGGCGCGAATGAGCGCGGCAAGCCAGAGAAGCCGAAGCGCCCATCGGGACGAGAACAAAGGCGACGAGGATAGGGCGAGAGGCGAACGAGGGAGAGGCGAGCAGTGGTCGTGGCTCGAGGGGAGAAGGTAAGCTGCAGCCTGCAGCAGGACATCAGGTAATGATCGAGTGCGTAGCGGGAAAAGACCGTGAGTGTGCTTTTATGCCTTGCATCTTACTTGGCAGCGCGTTCGACCGAGAAAAATAAATGAAAAAAAAACATGTTTACCGGCCCTGCTAAAGCACACCCGTAAGAATCTCCCCAAAATCGTATGAATACCCCGTAAAACCATTTTTGTGAGGAGTTTTTTACGTGACCTTTTTATAAGTGCCACACGTATGGCACGAAGCAAAATCCCGTCCTAACATTTTTTACAATTAATGTTGTCAACGAAAAGAAAAAAAAAACTGTTAAAACTTGCCCTCCAACAAGAAAGTTGCTATGCTTGACAAGTAAAGTTGACATCCTTGTGTTATTATACTTGTAATAAAAAATGTTCGGAGTTGTTATGTGCTCGTGCCACACATGTGGCACTTTTCAGGGTCTTTTTTTTAACACAGTACAGACATAGACATTCATACACACACATACGTTTATCCCTATGACGCACACATGCACAACGTATCCCTGTAAGCACCCTAGAAAAAATAAGACGACACGCTCCACTGAACAGACATCACCGAAAAGACTAAAATAAAGCCAAAAAAATACAAGCATCAGTACCAAGTATAGATCTTGAACCCTGGTTTGCTGGTTCCATGACAAAAAACCTAATTAGAGCATCTTCAATGCCGACCCTCAAACTACTCGAATACATCCAGACCGCACGGTCCAGACGTGTTTTGCCATCCAACGCGGCCTGTATCGGTCCGAAGAGCGATCCGAACAAACATTTTCCCGCAAAATGGAAGCAAAGTTGGGAGTTGGGGCCTTTGCGGGAGTCCAGACAAGTGCCAAGTAGGACTTCAACTCCCCGGCCCACAAAAATCCACCCTCCGGGTCATACTTTCTTCCAATTCGTCTCTTCTCTCCCTTGCTTTGCATCTGCAACCTCCTACTCCACTGCCGCCGCTGTACCACCCTGGTCGTCGCATAGGCATTACCGGACTTCTGCAACCAGCACTAACGCGTCCGCTTGCCTTTTACGACGACGCCTTCCACTCAGGACCCGGCCACAACTAGGTACACTCCGCCCCCTATCGTCGACATCCATGGATGCCACCACGGCGACCAGGTGTTCGCTCAAACGCCATTGAGCTTATATTTTAGCGCCATGTCACTTTTTTAGAGTCCGAAGGATGGTTGGGTACTCGACCATGCAGGATGAGTTGTTGTGTGGTGCGCGGTTGGCCGTCTCCGTGGATTTCGTAGGCAGGAGCATAAGGGGGAGCTTCTGACAGAGCGTGGATTATTTGTTTCACGCGCCAAAGCACATTGCGCCCGATGACATACACATCATCCATAATCGCAATGTGAAGTCGTTATCTATCAATGGTACGCCATTTTATCACGCGCTTGATATGCTGGAGGCAAGGTGACCATTGCGCGCAGCAGCAGAGGAGATTGTAAGTTTTGCTTCTTCTTGTTCGACTTGTTGATTAGATCATTCATTCACTCGATGTTGCTCTATACATTCTGTAGCCCGTACGTGCTGTCGTGATGTATCACATGATAGAGGGACGGCCATTTACACACACACATTATTGGATGAAGCTCAAGGGACAATATGTGTGGGACAACATGTTCGTTGTATTAGACTTATTTGCATGCTATGCATGGATGATTTGTGTTATTTTTTATCCTAACTTGAGCAAATTGCAAGAAACTACCACATTGAAGGCTTGATTAGCAGAAAACACTACTATACATATTTTTGGCAGAAAACATCTGTCTAGCGTAATCTTTTTTGCAAATAACACTGATCAGCAGATTTGGGAAGTTTGAGCACATTTATGACAGGTAGGCCTCACTCGTCAGGAGCTGACTTGGCAAAAAAGCCACATAGGCGTGCTCTCCTCTCTCTTGAGCATTATGTCGAATAAGTTGTGTGCACACGCATCGGCATTCCTCCGGTGCCACCTCCTCTCTGTCGCAACTGTCGTGGACGGAGGCGGGAGGCAACACACGTTCGCGATGTTCCAGCCGCTGTCCCTGACATTGTGACTCCTCCTCGTCATGTATCACTACTTCCCCAAGTGCATCGTGTCAGCCGCCACCGCCGTCGCATCCGTCGCACTCTACACCACTAGTCGCCACCGCTAGTACCCGCTGCCTCCCACGCCCGCTCTCTGGGCAGAGCTGGTGCCATCCTACCCGTCGTCGGAGTCCTGGCTGTCGACGCAGATCAACGCAGAGACCCGCTGCGACGCGGATGCTAAGTCCCAGGTCCTCCATAAGCCCATCCCTCCCACGCCAATCTTGGCACGTAATGCGGCGGCATCCTAGCGAGGCGAGCTCCTGCTCCTCTGATTGCTTGTATCTGTGTTGTTAATTCCCCGAAGAGGAGGGGATGATGCAACACATAGTATAGGGGATCACAACAGTTTTTGAGGGTAGAGTATTCAACGCAAATTTATAGATTCAACACAAGGGGAGCCAAAGTATATTTGTAAGAATTACCAGTTGAATTGTCAATTGAACCGCACCTAGAGATTAAATATCTGTAGCAAAGTGATTTGTAGCGTAGTAGTATGATAGTTGATAGTGATATCAACGATAGTAACCGCAATGGTAGTGGTAGTAGTGATTTCGTAGCTGTTATAACAGCAGTAGCAACAATAGTAACTTAGTAAGAACAATAAGTGAAAAACTCGTAGGCATTGAATCGGTGATTTCATTTGATGATTTTCATCATATAACAGTCATAACCTAGGGCGACATAAAACTAGCTTCAATCCATAAATATAATGTGGGCATGTATTCAGCAAATAGTCATACATGCTTATGGAAAAGAATTTGCATGACATCTTTTGTCCTACCCTTCTGTGGCAGCGGGGTCCATAAGAAAACTAAGGGATATTAAGGCTTTCTGTTAATATAGAACCAGAACAAAGCATTAACACATAGTGAATACATGAATTTCTCAAACTACGGTCATCACTGGAAAGTATCCCAATAGTTTTCACCTTGGGGATTACGGATCATAACACACAATAGGTGCATATGACTTGCAAGACCGGATCAAGAACATAGATATAATAGTGAAAACATAAATGGTTCAGATCTGTGCTACATCTTGAGCTTGCGTTGGTTTTCCTCGAAGAGGAGAGGGTGATGCAGCAATAGTAGCGTAAGTATTTCCCTCAGTTTTTGAGAACCAAGGTATCAATCCAGTAGGAGGCTCCTCAAAAGTCCCACGCACCTACACAAACAAACTGAGAACTCGCAACCAACGCGATAAAGGGGTTGCCAATCCCTTCACGGCCACTTGCGAAAGTGAGATCTAATAAAGATAGTATGATAAGATAAATATATTTTTGGTATTTTATAATATAGATGCAAAAAGTAAAGATGCAAATAAAAGTAGATTGGAAACAAATATGATAAGAGATAGACCCGGGGGCCATAGGTTTCACTAGTGGCTTCTCTCAAGATAGCATAAGTATTACGGTGGGTGAACAAATTACTGTCCAGCAATTGATAGAAAAGCGAATAATTATGAGATTATCTAGGCATGATCATGTATATAAGCATACGTCCATAACAAGTAGACCGACTCCTGCCTGCATCTACTACTATTACTCCACACATCGACCGACTCCTGCCTGCATCTAGAGTATTAAATTCATAAGAACAGAGTAACACATTAAGCAAGATGACATGATGTAGAGGGATAAACTCAAGCAATATGATATAAACTCCATCTTGTTATCCTCGATGGCAACAATACAATACGTGCCTTGCAACCCTTTCTGTCACTGGGTAAGGACACCGCAATATTGAACCCAAAGCTAAGCACTTCTCACATGGCAAGAAATATCAATCTAGTAGGTCAAATCAAACTGATAATTCGAAGAGACTTGCAAAGATAACTCAATCATACATAAAAGAATTCAGAGAAGATTCAAATATTATTCATAGATAAACTTGATCATAAACCCACAATTCATCGGATCTCGATAAACACACCGCAAAAAGAGTTTACATCGAATAGATCTCCACAAGAGAGGGGGAGAACATTGTATTGAGATCCAAAAAGAGAGAAGATACTACTAGGGAAAACCTTATACACAGAACTTTTGCAGTAGCGAGGGTCAAAAAAGCACGCTGGTGCTAAGTAGCAGTAGCGCGCCTGAGAAAACCGCGTTGCAGATAAAGTTCTAGCAGTAGCGCGTCTTGCTCTAAACACGTTACTACTAAAATTCCCACGGCTTAGCCGATAGGCTACACATAGTAGTAGCGACCTATAACAAACCGCGCTACAGCTACTTTATTTCTAGCAGGGCGTTTTAATCTAAACTCGCTCCTGCTAAAGGATATAAAATTAAATGGAAAGAAAATAGAAAGGTAATTGAAAATGAAAGAAATAGAATAAGGTGAAAGGAAAAAAAATAAAATGTGAAGAAAACTAAATGAAAAAGGGGAAAAAGAGAAAGGAGTAGTAGTAGCATGTATCCCAGAACGCGCTGTAGCTAACGTAGCAGCAGTGCTCTTCCTGGAACGCGCTACTGCTACTTCTGACTTAACCATGGGGTTCGTCCTTCCCCACGGCCACTTCCCCCAAATCCAACTCTCCACTCTCGCCGCTGCCGTCGCCCGTCGGCCGTCGCGCGCTCTCCACACACCCTCTATGCCGCCCCGACCCCAGATTCAACGCCGCCCCCGCCCCCGACCTCAACGCCCGGCCCCCCGACCCCGACCTCGACGCCGCCATCCGCCGCCGCGCGCCCGAGCCCCAACCCTGACCTCGACGCCGCCCTGCCCCTCCCTCGTCGCAGGCACCCGAGGTGAGCACGCCTGCTCCTCGCTCTCCCCTACCTCTGCCTAGGGTTTCTTTATATTTTAGTTGCATCAAATTAGTTAGGGTTCATGTAAGAGTGGAAACAAATGGGATGCGGATGCGGCTCAAATGAGTTAGGGTTCATGTAAGGGTGGAGACGAATCAAATTTCTAAGATGAATCATAAAACGAGTAAAATTTGACCACTTATTTCACTTTATAGTTGGATAATTGGAATGTCCGCTACCACTTTCCACCCCTATAGGTTCATCAAATTAGATGGTTATTAGGGCAGTAGTTCCTAGGTACTAATTAGTTAGTAAGAACTAGGTACTAATTAGGTACTAGAATATTTTTATTTATAGTAAGTTTATTTTTAGTAAGAACTAGTTGAATTAATAGAACTAGTTAGTAAGAACTTGTTGCTATTTTTTAGTTAAATCAATTTTTGCCGCCTCGACGTGGACGATGCCTATCCCGCATACTCATCGTCAAGTCGGCGGAGGACGACACCTGCTTGACCAGATGGGCCATGTCCGGGACTGGGCTTCGCTGGGGTGGTACTGGGAGGCGCTACCTACCGGGGGGCGCAGGTTGGTGAGGAGCCAGCATGTCGTTGACCCGAACCTTCTTTGGTGGCGGTCGCGTGGGCCAGTGACGGTCCAGAGGCTCGAGTACTTCATGGAGGTGGTGCGTCACCGTGTCAGTGAGGAGGACGCGCACGTCCGTCGCTACTTGTTTGCGTTGGAGCACAGGTTCTCCAATACCTGGCAGGTTCTCCAGTGATCTCACTGGAGCTATGATCCCGTGATGGTTCCTTCTCTGTGGGTGTCCACCGCCTGCGCCGGTACCCGTCGTGTGCTAGGGTTTTAGTTGTATTAGTGATGTTATATGTATGACACTATTCGTGATGTATTAGTGATAATATTCGACGATGTATGAACGCATGAGATGATTTACTTTTGCTTATTGAATGCATGCTAATTTGAGTCCTATAAGATATTTTGAAATGTATATCTTGTGTTGCTCAATATCCAAGTGGCCGGTCATGTTTGCAGGTTACACCTCCGAGTGGCCTATGTTTTGCCGGAGTGTTGATTCATTTCCGTTCCGGCAAATTTCGGGCGCTTGATATGTCCTATTTTAGCAAAGGTCATGCCGGATTTTTCCGTGAATTTTGGCATGACTTGTGCCAGAATATGTAGGAAATATCAAATGCCCCGGATTTGTGTGTTGAGTATCCTGGTAGTTGTCTTCGATCGATTTTCAGTTAATGTTTTAACTATGAACATAGGAAATGTCTGACAACGAAAAGGATTTCGGTATTTGCAAATACTGCAAAGACGAGCGTGGCATGTGCGACGGAATCTTCCTAGATGATGATAGGCGCTTCAGCATCAAGCTGGACGAGAACTTCGAAGTGGATACCGTAAGTCAAAACGACAAGTCTTTTTTCGTAATTAAGCATGACATTTGCTTCAACTTATAATTTAAGCATGACAAGTCTTTTTTTACTATTCTACTAGCGTATCCCCTGCCATGCAAGAGTTTTTGTATTGGATAAAATAGGTTTCAGTCGTACTATTGAGGAAAAGTAATTTTACTTGAAGACCGAGCATGGTTATATTTTCAATGTAAAATTATACAATTCAGACGACTACACCTATTTTGGATGCAAAACATGGCGACCACTATGCAAGACTTATGCATTTGAGCCTGATATGGTTATCACCTTTGATATTCGTCCAGAAGATGATATTGAAGGTAATACCGACATCTGGGTCGATGTGCAGACGCCTCCAGTTATACCATTATGTAAGTTTCTCAACCATATTTATGTCTTTAATATTGTTTATTCAAAAATAGTTGACAACTAATTTGTATTGTCAGTTTATTTCGGTGCAAGCAAACATGTCCAGCGCTTGATAGACAGGACCGTATACTGTGCCGGGGCTGAACTCAACTGCGAGGAGCTCAGTCATTATGTTTCATGGCTTGCGGATCTTGATACTGTCAAGACAAATTTTCTTCCTGCATTTAGAAATGTTAGTACTGAAAACGTGCGACCAATAGTGTTTGTAATAAACTACGGTCACATCTATTTAGGAAGGATGGTAAGATTTTTACTATTTGTCCTCAGTGCATCTTTTCCATACATTATTTTTGAAGCTAAACTTCATTGCTAAGTATGTTACCATACGATGTTCTTCAACAGGGACTCCCGATGAATGTTGTGCCTTATGGGATCGAGACTAAAGGTACCATGAGTATTATCAGCTTACGGCCAAGATATCCTACAGATTACTTTAGTGCATTCAAGATTAGCGACGGATGCTTAATAGTGCAAGACTGGACCAAATATGTGATGGGGGAGCGCAGAGAAGTACTAGGGGGCAGCAAACAGATGCGCTACCCACGATTAGGAGACAGGTTCATCTACATGCTCCAACTTGATCAAGGAGGAGAGCTATACATGTTTTATGTTATCTTAACTAAGAGAGAGCAGCAGGAGTGATTAGCTAGCTAGAAATGAGTTTGAGGATGATGATGTGCTACACTATTACTATGATGATAAAATAGCTAGTGTTGGTGGTAATGACTATGATGATTATTATTAGCTAGTGTTAGTGGTGATTAAATAAATACTGTTGGTGGTAATGACTATGATGATGATTAAATAGCTTGTGCTGGCGGATTAGATTCAAGTGGAGGCAACATGTGGTCCACATCGAAAGTACTACTAGTCCAAACTAGATCAAGTTTGGATTAGTAGTATACTTTTGACATGCACCACATATTGCCTCCACTTGAACCTAATCCACCTTCATTTGACACATTGTTATGGACATAATGATGTAAACCTCATAACTAGTATTGTACCAATATTTTTACGATGGCGCATAAATACACTAAAAATAAAAAAAATAAAAAGAATACTAGTAGCGATGGAGAGAAAACACGTTGCCAGTAGTTACATTAGCAGTAGCGTGGGAGTGAACAAACGCTGCAGCTATTTGTCCTAGCAGTAGCGTGTGCGGGCATGCGTTACTGCTAAGCAATAGCTGTAGCGCCTTATTAGTAGCGCGCCTACCCGCGCTACTAATGAGCACAAAACCAGCACTACTGCTAGGGTTTTCCCTAGTAGTGAGAAACCATCTAGCTAATAACTATGGACCCGTTGGTATGCGGTAAACTACTCACAACTCATTGGAGGGGCAAGGATGTTGATGTAGAGGCCCTCCATGGTCGATTCCCCCTCCGGCAGATCGCCGGCAAAGGCTCCAAGATGGAATCTCGCGGATACAGAAGGTTACGATGGTGGAAATTGTGTTTCGTCTACTCCCTGGATGTTTTCGGAGTACGTAGGTATATATAGGAGGAAGAAGTACGTCGGTGGCCGCCCGAGGGGCCCATAAGACAGGGGGCGCGCCCTACAGGGGGGCACGCCCTCCTATCTCGTGGGAGCCTCGACTGCTTCTTGACTTGCACTCCAAGTTCTCCGGATCACGTTCGTTCCAAAAATCAAACTCCCGAAGGTTTCATTCCGTTTGGACTCCATTTGATATTCCTTTTCTTCGAAATACTGAAATAGGCAAAAAAAAAGCAATACGGGCTGGTCCTCCGGTTAGTAGGTTAGTCCCAAAAATGATATAAATGTGTAAAATAAAGCCCATGAGCATCCAAAAGGGGTAATATAATAGCATGGAACAATCAAAAATTATAGATACGTTGGAGACGTATCAAGCATCCCCAAGCTTAATTCCTGCTCGTCCTCGAGTAGGTAAATGATAAAAAAGAATTTTTTTTAATGTGGAATGCTACCTAGCATAATTCTCAATGTAATTTTTCTTTATTGTGGCATGAATGTTCAGATTCAAATGATTCAAAATAAAAGCTTATAAAACATAAAAATAATAATGCTTCAAAGAATACTAACAAATAATCATGTCCTATCAAAATAGCATAGCCAAAGAAAGCTTATCCCTACAAAATCATATAGTTAGGCCATGCTTCATTTTCATTACACAAAATACTCCCATCATGCACAACCCCGATGACGAGCCGAGCAATTGTTTCATACTTTTTAACGCGCTTCAGCTTTTTCAACTCTTACGCAATACATGAGCGTAAACCATGGACATAGCACTATGGTGGTATATCGTGGTGGTTGTGAGGACAAAAAGGGAGAAGATAGTCTCACATCAACTAGGCGTATTAACGGGCTATATAGATGTGCCCATTAATAGATATCAATGTGAGTGAGTAGGGATTGCCATGCAACGGATGCACTAGATCTATAAATATATGAAAGCTCAACAAAAGAAACTAAGTGGGTGTGCATCCAACTTGCTTGCTCACAAAGACCTAGGGCATTTTGAGGAAGCCCATCATTTGAATATACAAGCCAAGTTCTATAATGAAAAATTCCCACTTAGTATATGCAAGTGACAAAATAGGAGACTCTCTAACATGAAGATCATGGTGCTACTTTGAAGCACAAGTGTGGAAAAAGAGATAGTAGCATTGTCCCTTTTCTTTTTTTCTCTCATTTTTTTTCTTTTCTTTTTCTCTTTTTTTTTGCCTTTCTCTTTTTTTTCTCATTTTCTTTTTCTTTTTGTAAAGTCCGAAGTCTCATCCCGACTTGTGGGGGAATCATAGCCTTCATCATCCTTTCCTCACTAGGAAAATGCTCTAATAATGAAGATCATCACACTTTTATGGGTTTACAACTCAAGAATTACAACTCAAAGCTAGAACAAGATATGACTCTATATGAATGCCTCCGGCGGTGTACAAGGATATGCAATGAATCAAGAGCGACATGTATGAAAATTATGAAGGTGGCCTTGCCACAAATACGATGTCAATTACATGATCATGCAAAGAGCAATATGACAATGATGGAACGTGTCATAATAAACGGAACGGTGGAAATTTGCATGGCAATATATCTCGGAATGGCTATGCAAATGCCATAATAGGTAGGTATGGTGGCTGTTTTGAGGAAGGTAAATAAAGGGTTTATGATACCGGCGAAAGTTGCGCGGTAATAATAAAGGCTAGCAAAGTAAAAGGATGAGTGTGCATATGTCCATGGACTCACATTTGTCAAAAAGAACTCATATACTTATTGCAAAAGTCTACTTAGCCCTCAAAGCAAAGTACTACTACGCATGCCCTAAGAGGGATAGATTGGTAGGAAGAGACTATCGCTCGTCCCCGACTGCCACTCATAAGGAAGGCAATCAAAAGAGCACCTCATGCAACAAATTTGTCACACAACTTTTACCATACGTGCATGCTACGGGACTTGCCAACTTCGACAAAAGTATTTCTCAATTTCATAATTACCCACTAGCATGACCCTAACATTACTACCTTTATATCTCAAAACTATTATAAAGCATCAAGTTGATCATAGCATCCAATTCTTTTTCTATGATAGTTTTTATTATACCCAACTTGGATGCTCATCATTCTAAGACCAACTTTGTAACCATAGAAAATACCATGCTGTTATAAAAGACTCTCAAAAAGATATAAGTGAAAAGATATAAGTGAAGCATGAGAGACTAAAAATTTCTTCAAAATTAAGACACCACTGTGCTCTAAAGGATATAAGTGAAGCACTAGAGCAAAAACTATCAAGCTCAAAAGATATAAGTGAAGCACATAGAGTATTCTAGCAAATTCTAATCAAATAGGCTTCTCCCAAAAGGTGTGTACAGAAAGGAAGATTGTGGTAAACTAAAAAGCAAAGACTAATATAATACACGACGCTCCAAGCAAAACACATATCATGTAGCACATAAAAATATAGCTCCAAGTAAAGTTAGCAATGAACGAACACGAAAGAGGGCATGCCTTCCCGGGGCATTCCCAAGATTAGGCTTTTGGCTATTCTTGAATATCTTGGGGTGCCTTGGGCATCCCCAAGCTTAGGCTCTTGCCACTCCTTATTCCATAGTCCATAAAAGCTTTACCCAAAACTTGAAAACTTCACAACACAAAACTCAACAGGAAATCTTATAAGCTCCGTTAGTGAAAGAAAACAAAACCACCACATAAGGTACTGTAATGAACTCATTCTTTATTTATTTTGGTGTTAAACCTACTGTATTCCAACTTCCTTATGGTTTATAAACTAATTTACTAGCCATAGATGCATCAAAATAAGCAAACAACACACGAAAAACAGAATCTGTCAAAAACAGAACAGTCTGTAGAAATCTGTAACTAACGCAAACTTATGTAACTCTAAAAATCCTACCAAAATAGGAAGTCCTGGACAATTTATCTGTTGAACAGAAGCAAAAAGAATCAACGCAAAAGCACTTTCCTGTGATTTAACAAAATTATATTCGTGTGTGCAAAGTTTCTGTTTTTCAGCAGAATCAAATCAACTATCATCATAGGTTATCCTATAGGTTCTACTTAGCACAAACACTAATTAAAAGATAAAACACATTTAAACAGAAGGTAGATGCAAGATTTATTACTAAACAGGAGCAAAAACAAAAAACATAAAGAAAAATTGGGTTGCCTCCCAACTAGCGCTATCGTTTAACGCCCCTAGCTAGGCATAAAAGCAAAGATAGATCTAACGAATGCCCTCTTTGGCACTAAATTCATAAGTAGCACACATGATAGATTCATAAGGTAATTTGACTTTCTTTCTTGGAAAGTGATCTATGCCTTTCTTTAATGGAAATTGGAATCCAATATTCCGTTCCTTCATATCAATAATCGCGCCAATCGTTCTAAGGAAAGGTCTACCAAGAATAATAGGGCAAGAAAGATTGCAGTCTATATCAAGAACGATAAAATCCATGGGCACGAAATTTCTATTTGCAACAATAAGAACATCATTGATCCTTCCCATAGGCTTTCTAATGGTGGAATCCGTAAGGTGCAAATTTAAAGAGCAATCATCAAGATCATGGAAACCTAGAATATCACATAAAGTTTTCGGAATCGTGGAAACACTAGCACCGAAATCACACAAAGCAAAACACTCATAATCTTTAATTCTAATCTTTATAGTAGGTTCCCACTCATCGTTAAGTTTTCAAGGTATAGAAACTTCCAAATTAAGTTTTTCATCATATTTTTGCATCAAGACATCAACAATATGTTTGGTAAAAGCTTTGTTTTGACTATAAGCATGAGGTGAATTAACAACGGATTGCAACAAGGAAATACAACCTTTTAAAGAACAATTATCATAATCAAATTCCTTGAAATCCGAGATAGTAGGTTCAACGTTATGTGAAGTTGAGGACTCTCCAATCCCACTTTTACCAAATTTAGTATCAAGATCTAAAGACTCCGAATTTTTGGGACGCCTTCTAGGCAAAGTTGGTTCATCATCAGTCCCATAGTCATCAAAATTCATATTGCAAAACATAGATCTAAGTGGAGATGCATCAATAACTTTAAGATCCTCATCATTATTTTCATGAAAACTAGAAGAACACGCTTTTATAAAGCTATCTTTTTAAGCACGCAATCTAGCGGTTCTTTCCTTACACTCATCAATGGAAATTCTCATTACTTTGAGAGACTCATTGATATCATGCTTGGGAGAAGAAGATCTAAGTTTAAGAGAATCAACATCAAGCGAAAGTTTATCAACGTTCCTAGCCAAATCATCAACTTTAAGCATTTTTTTCTTCAAGCAAAGCATTAAAATTCTTTTGAGAAATCATAAATTCTTTCACACTATTCTCAAAATCTGAGGGCATCTTATTAAAATTACCATAAGAATTATTTTAGGAATTTCCATAATTATTAGAGGGATTACTAGGGAACGGTCTAGCATTAACGTTTCCCCTATAAGCATTGTTTCCAAAACTATTCCTACCAACAAAATTCACATCCATAGATTCATTATTATTCTCAATCAAAGAAGACAAAGGCATATCATTGGGATCAAGAGGAGTATTTTTAGTAGAAAACAATTTCATAAGTTCATCCATCTTTCCACTCAAAACATTGATTTCTTCTATAGCATGCACTTTTTTACTAGAAGATCTTTCGGTGTGCCATTGAGAATAATTAGCCATAATATTATCAAGTAGTTTTGTAGCATCTCCTAACGTGATTTCCATAAATGTGCCTCCCGCGGCCGAACCTAAGAGATTTCTAGAAGCAAAGTTCAAACCGACATAAAATTTTTGTATGATCATCCATAAATTCAAACCATGAGTAGGGCCATTACGAAGCATCAATTTCATTCTTTCCCAAGATTGGGCAACATGCTCATGATCAAGTTGTTTAAAATTCATAATATCGTTCCTAAGAGTGATAATCTTAGCGGGAGGAAAATACTTAGAGATAAAAGCATCTTTGCACTTGTTCCAAGAATCAATACTATTTTTAGGCTAAGACAAAAACCAAACTTTAGCACGATCTCTAGAGAAAACGGAAATAACTTCAATTTGACAATATTGTTATCCGTATCTTTCTTCTTTTGCATATCACACAAATCAACAAAGTTGTTTAGATGAGTAGCGGCATCTTCACTAGGAAGGTCGGCGAATTGATTTTTCATAACAAGATTCAGCAAAGTAGTATTGATTTCACAAGACTCAACATCATTAAGAGGAGCAATCGGAGTACTAAGGAATTCACTATTATTGGTATTCGAGAAATCACACAATTTGGTATTATCTTGCGCCATGGCAACAAGTAATCCAACACACAAGCAAACAGAAAAAGGCAAGCAAAAGAGAGGAGGAGATAGGGAAAGAGAGGGCGAATAAAACGGCAAGGCTGAAGTGGGGGAGAGGAAAACGAGAGGCAAATGGCAAATAATGTAAATGCGAGGGAGATGGGTTTGTGATGGGTACTTGGTATGTCTTAACTTGAGCGAAGACCTCCCCGGCAACGGCGCCAGAAATCCTTCTTGGTACGTCTTGAGCTTGTGTTGGTTTTCCTCGAAGAGGACAGGGTGATGCAGTAATAGTAGCGTAAGTATTTCCCTCAGTTTTTCAGAACCAAGGTATCAATCCAGTAGGAGGCTCCTCCAAAGTCCCACGCACCTACACAAACAAACTGAGAACTCGCAACCAACGCGATAAAGGGGTTGTCAATCCCTTCATGACCACTTGCGAAAGTGAGATCTAATAAAGTTAGTATGATAAGATAAATATATTTTTGGTATTTTATAATATAGATGCAAAAAGTAAGGATGCGAATAAAAGTAGATTGGAAACAAATATGATAAGAGATAGACCCGGGGGCCATAGGTTTCACTAGTGGCTTCTCTCAAGATAGCATAAGTATTATGGTGGGTGAACAAATTATTCTCCAGCAATTGATAGAAAAACGAATAATTATGAGATTATCTAGGCATGATCATGTATATAGGCATCACGTCCATAACAAGTAGACCGACTCCTGCCTGCATCTACTACTATTACTCCACACATCGACCGACTCCTGCCTGCATCTAGAGTATTAAGTTCATAAGAACAGAGTAATGGATTAAGCAAGATGACATGATGTAGAGGGATAAACTCAAGCAATATGATATAAAACCCATCTTGTTATCCTCGATGGCATCAGTACAATACGTGCCTTGCAACCCTTTTTGTCAATGGGTAAGGACACCGCAAGATTGAACCCAAAGCTAAGCACTTCTCCCATGGCAAGAAAGATCAATCTAGTAGGCCAAACCAAACTGATAATTCGAAGAGACTTGCAAAGATAACTCAATAATACATAAAAGAATTCAGAGAAGATTCAAATATTATTCATAGATAAACTTGATCATAAAGTCACAATTCATCGGATCTCAACAAACATACCGCAAAAAGAGTTTACATCGAATAGATCTCCACAAGAGAGGGGGAGAACATTGTATTGAGATCCAAAAAGAGAGAAGAAGCCATCTAGCTAATAACTATGGACCCGTAGGTCTGCGGTAAACTACTCACAACTCATCGGAGGGGCAAGGATGTTGATGTAGAGGCCCTCCATGGTCGATTCCCCCTCCGGCAGAACGCCGGCGAAGGCTCCAAGATGGAATCTCGCGGATATAGAAGGTTACGGTGGTGGAAATTGTGTTTCGTCTGCTCCCTGGATGTTTTTGGGGTACGTAGGTGTATATAGGAGGAAGAAGCACGTCGGTGGCCGCCCGAGGGGCCCACGAGACAGGAGGGCGCGCCCTCCTATCTCGTGGGAGCCTCGGCTGCTTCTTGACTTGCACTCCAAGTTCTCCGGATCACATTCGTTCCAAAAATCACGCTCCCGAAGGTTTCATTCCGTTTGGACTCCGTTTGATATTCCTTTTCTTCGAAATACCGAAATAGGCAAAAAAACAGCAATACGGGCTGGGCCTCCAGTTAGTAGGTTAGTCCCAAAAATGATATAAATGTGTAAAATAAAGCCCATAAGCATCCAAAAGGGGTAATATAATAGCATGGAACAATCAAAAATTATAGATACGTTGGAGACGTATCAATCTGAAATCATGGAACCCGGGCCCTAATGACAAGCATTAAGCATAGCAAAGACATAGCAACATCAATCTCAGAACATAGTGGGTAGTAGGGATCAAGCCGTAACAAAACTAACTCGATTACATGATGAATCTCATCCAGACCACCATCGTACAGCAAGCCTATGAAGAATTACTCACTCCCGGCGGTGAGCATCGTGAAATTGGTGATGGAGGATGGTTGGTGATGACGAAGGCCGAAGGTCCCCCTCTCCGGAGCCCCAAACGGGCTCCAGAGCTGGCCTCCCGCTGAAGAACACAAGGTGGCTGCAGCTTCGTATCGTAAAACACGATAAAACTTCCTCTCCTATTTATTTATGAAAAAATAGAATTTTATAGAGTCGGAATTAGGGTCAGCGGAGCCTCATGGGCCCCACTACCCACCTGGGCGCGCTAGAGGTGGGTGGCGCGCCCTGGTGCCTTGTGGGCAGCCGGGGCCCCCCTCCAATGGGTCTTGGTTCCATTATTTTTTATTTAGTACAAAATAATTTTCTAAAAAGTTTCGTACAAATTCAAAAGTTTTATTTCTGCCCAAAAACAACACCATGGTAGTTCTGCTGAAAGAAACGTCAGTCCGGATTAGTTTCATTCAAATAATGCAAATTAGAGTCCAAAACAGGAACAAAAGTATTAGGAAAAGTAGATACGATGGAGGCGTATCAACTCCCCTAGACTTAGTATGAAATTTTGGCTAGCAAAAGATTATGGGCAAGCACCACATGTTAGAGGATCCATGACAATACAACTTCTTTGTGAATACAAGCAATCATAACTCATTACATTGCCTTTCTTGTCCAACATCAACTATTAGACATAGAATATTTAATGGGAGCTCACAATCATAAAAGATGTACAAGATAGTATATTTTTATGTGAGACCTCTCTTCTTTATTACTTTTTCATGAATTACAACAATGACCAATGCTATGTTTGTCAACTTCAACAAATTTTATCAATTATACCTTTTTTATGTGCAGTCATCACAACTACCTCGACGTCGTGCTGATGGAACTCATCTACTACCTCGACGTCTTGCTGGATCAAGAAGGCGAGGGACGTCACCGAGCTGAACGTGTGTAGAGCGCAGAGATGCTGTGCGTTTGGTACTTGATCGGTTATGAAAGGATTGATATAGTTGACTAGAGGGAGGTGAATAGGCAACTAACAATTTTTAACTTTTCTTTACCAATTTAAACTTTGCATCAAAGTAGGTTGTCTAGATATGCAACTAGGTGAGCAACCTATATGATGCAACAACAACAAGCACACAAGCAAGCAAGGGATACAACACAATATAAGATTGCACAAGTAAAGGTAAGAGATAACCAAAAGTGGAGCTGGTGGAGACAAGGATGTGTTACCAAAGTTCCTTCCCTTTGAGAGGAAATACGTCTCCGTTGGAGCGGTGTAGAGGCACAATGCTCCCCAAGAAGCCACTAGGGCCACCCAATTCTCCTCACGCCCTCACACAATGCGAGATGCCGTGATTCCACTATTGGTGCCCTTGGAGGCGGCGATCGAACCTTTACAAACAAGGTTGGGGCAATCTCCACAACTTAATTGGAGGCTCCCAACGACACCACGAAGCTTCACCACAATGGAATATGGCTCCACGGTGATCTCAACCGTCTAGGGTGCTCAAACACCCAAGAGTAACAAGATCTGCAAGGGATTAGTGGTGGAATCAAATTTCTCTTGGTGGAAGTGTAGATCGGGGCCTTCTCAACCAATCCCTAGAAAATCAACAAGTTTGATTGGCTAGGGAGAGAGATCGGGCGAAATTGAAGTTCTGAGAAACAATGGAGCTTAGGAAGGGAAGAGGTAGTCAACTTGGGGAAGAAGACCCTCCATGAGGAAAGATCCAACCGGTACCCACTTACTCAGCCCGCGACATGTGGTACTACTGCACATACCAACGGTACTACCACAATGACATGCGGTACTACTGTTGTAAGTGCATCTACTGCCCCTTAGTGATTTTGGTGTATTGAAGACTTATAGGTTAAGGGACTAATGTGTTTATGAGTGTACACTGGCCTATAAGTCTATGAGGAGTTTGATATTTACAGAGAAAGTTGACCCCTAAAAATGAATATCTTCGATTGAAGATTTTGGTATTCCTAAAGACTTTCATGAAGACTTTGAAAGTGAAGAAATTGGTGTGTCCGTGAAGACTTGATATTCATGCGAGGAATAGGAAGCTTGAAGACTTTCATTTTCATAGTTTTGTTTTTCTTTTTCTTGAGTCATAGGAAACACCGTACTGTTAAAGGGGGTCGAGGAAATACTAAGGAAAAATTTCCATGTGATGCTCAACTCAAAATCCTACACCTACCAATCCCTTAGAGTGAAGCCATTGGAAATCTCATACACTTCAGTAAATTTCTTCAGTGATAGAGACGAAGTTCTTCTGGTCGCTGAGGAATTTGTTCTGACTGAGGAGTTAGGAATTCGCCAGTGCGGATTGCCTACACAGTGAGGAACATGATAGCCCTGAGGAATTTGAGAGTCAAATTTCCGACCGTTGCTGTGCTTCGCGCCAGCTGTCCCAAAATATCTTATCCACATAACGGTCATATCATTGAAGGGCATTTATGTCTTATCATGTCGGTCTGCTCCCTAGGCTATAAATAGCCGCCCCCTACAACCACTAGCTGGTTGGCTGCTCCGAGAAAAACTGACATTGTCATTTGAGGGCAACCCATCCTCCGAGGACTTTGAGCGAAAATCATCGAGTGAGGAAAATCCAAACCCAAACACCCACAAACCCAAAGTGATTGAGCATCACTGAAGAGATTGATCCTGCGTGGATCCGACGCTTGTTACCTTTGAAGACTGTGCTTCTTCCAGACGGTTAGGCGTCATGGTCTAGAGCATCCAAGAGGAATTGTGGATCGCCGAGTGACCAAAGTCTGTGAAGGTTTGGAAGTCGCCTGAAGACTTACCACGAGTGATTGGACGAGGTCTGTGTGACCTTAGTTCAAGGAGAATACGGTGAGGACTTGGTGTCCTGAGCTGCGTGCTCAGTGACTGGGTGTCCGGGACTGTGTGTCCTCGAGTTTAAATACTCAGCCGCTCCAACCAGACGTACAACTGAGACAGCAGTTGGAACTGGTCTACCAAATCATTGTCTTCACCAACCTTACTGGTTCTATTTCCTCAACTCTTTCATTTCCTCATTACTGTGTTGAGTAGTTGTTCATATCTGTGTTTGAAGACTTTGACTGAAGACTTTCTCAATTTCCTAGTTCAATTCTTCAGTCTGTTTGTCTTCATCTTGTGTTATCCTGTGTTTACGCTTCCTGTACTCTGTGTTTGTCTTCATTTCATCATGATGACTGTGATGTCTCTGTTATGCTTACTTCTGAGTACTTATTCCGCTGCAAGTAGTTCTTCGCTAAGGAATTTCCTCACCGGCAAATTCCTCAGTGAAGAATTCATAAAAATCGCCTATTCACCCCCCCTCTAGTCGATATAACGCACTTTCAATTGGTATCAGAGCAAGGTACTCCCTTGTTCTGTGTGATTTTGGTTTAACCACCTGGAGTTCTAGTTATGTCGACCGCAGGTATGATCAAGGTCTCTGCTGGGTGTCCTACCTTCGATGGCACGGACTACCCCTACTGGAAGAATAAGATGCGAATGCATCTTGAAGCAATTGACAACGATCTCTGGTACGTTGTGGAAAATGGTGTTCCCTCAGTCACACCTTCCCTGAATGCTGCTGATGTGAAGAGATTCAAGCAACTCGATTCTCAAGCGAAGAATATCATATGTGGTCATCTGAGTAAAGGGCAGTATGGTAGAGTGAGTGCTTTGGAAACTGCTAAGCTTATCTGGGATAGGCTCTCCAAAGTAAACGAAGGAGTCTCAACTCAACGTGACTCTCGTGTTGACGTTCTTCGCAATCTCTTCAACCGCTTCAAAAGACTCGACAATGAAAATGTTCAGCAAACCTTCGATCGCCTCACTGATATCTCAAATGAGCTTCAAGCGCTCGGTGCCACTGACATCACCGATCATGAGGTGGTGAAGAAATTGCTGAGATCACTCGATTCGTCATTTGACACTCTGGCACTGATGATTCAAGAGCGTGCTGATTACAAGTCACTAGATCCCGCTGATATCCTCGAGAGGCTAAATACTCATGAGTTCCAGCTTGCTGAAAAGAGAGATCTCTATGGTTCAAGCTATGGCAAACCACGTGCCCTGAAGGCCAAGGCAGTGTCTGAATCTGAATGTGAAGATTCTGGTAGTAGCCTTGGTGATCCTGAAGAATTGAGCCAGGAGCTAGCACTGCTCGTGAAGAAGTTCCAGAAATTCTCAAGACGTGGTCGCTTTGGAAAATCTTCAAGGAGCAGTGATTCCTCATCAAGTGACTATAAGAGAAGGCTATGCCACAAATGCAAGAAGCCTGGTCACTACATTCAAGATTGTCCTCAGTGGGACAAGGAACTAAAGAAGAAGAAATACAAGGATTACAGTTCTGATGATGCCAAGAAGAAGAAGAAATCTTCAAAGTCTTCATCATCAAAATCCTCGAAGTCTTCATCCCACAAGAAGAGCAGCTCCAAGAAGGCTCGGGCATTCATTGGCAAGGAAATGGATTCTGAGGCTGAATCTGAGGATAATGAGGAAGAGGAGGCATCCGAGGAGTCTGAGTCAGGTGTGGCAAGTCTAGCTCTTGCTACCGCATTTGTCAGCAAGTCTATCTTCAACTCTGAAGAAAATGGCAACACCAACAACGCTGATGAAGGCAATGATGACTATGCTCCCACCTATTGCTTCATGGCAAAGGCTGCTAAGGTAACTAAATACCCCTCCTCTGAATCAAGTGAGGATGAATCTGATGAAAATCTTAAGCCTAGCTACTCTAAACTTGCTAAGATTGCTGTGAAACAACAAAAGGCTATTGAAAAACTTCAAAACATGCTAGACAAAAGTGATGATATGTTGGGTGATGAAATGGACCGCACTAAAGACTTAACTGAAAATCTTCAGAGACTTCAGTCTAAGTTTGACAACCTTCAAAGTCATCATAAAACTCTCTTAACTGATCATGAGAAGCTTTCTTATGAATTTCTTCAAAGAAAGCAAGATCTTGAGAAGCTAAGAGTGAGTTATGAAGATCTTCAGAAGGAGCGCGATTCATTACTTGCTCAACAAATCAGCGCTACTCAGGAAGAATTTGATCCTCCATGCTTAAAGTGCATTGAACGTGAATCTGCTAATTCTTCACCTGAATGTTCAAATGCTTCAAATGTTACAAATTCTTCACCTGCCTCTGCTATCACTAATTCCTCATCTGAGGACATTGCTAGTATCACTGACAATGCAGGGCTGAAGGAATTGTATATGACAGGCATGTACAAAAGCCTCAAAGGGCATCAGACTCTTTGTGATGTGCTTAAAAAGCAGATCCTCAACAGAAACCCTAGGAAAGAGGGTATTGCCTTTGAGAGGAAACTCAATGCTGATGGAACATATTGGAAGCCTGAGCAGTACCCCAAAACCTCATGGGTTGCTGCAAAGGGACCTCCAGTTGATCCATCTAACTTATCTGGCTTTACATGTGAATCTCCTCATTCTTCTGATGAGTCATTTGACTCCAACTATAAACTGTTCAAAAATCAGAATGGTGAAGTATTTGCTAGATATGTTGGCACTAACTGCAGGAACGGTTCCCCTATGAAGAAAATCTGGGTTCCCAAAAGTTATGTTGAAAGTCTTCAGGTGAATGTCCTCATGACACCACCAGTGAAGAATAGGAACCCCAGATCAAACTCTTCATATGGACCAAATTCTTCATATGGATCCAAGTCCTCATACGGACCAAATTCCTCACATGGATCAAATTCCTCAAAAGGATCAAAGTCCTCATATGAACATCATCGTGCTAACAACTCTGTTTCGCAGGGTAGAGCTAAGGGCTATGAATATGTGCATTATTCTTCAAATCATTATGTTCATAAGTCCTCGAAGAATTTCTCTGCTTATTCATATGCTTACCCTAACCCCTCTTATGTGAAACGAAATGGTTTGGCATCTTTGCCACCTTTCTCATATGGTGCTCGCAGAGTGATGAACTCTTTGCCACCCCTCCAGATGTGGGTGGTGAAGAAAAAGAACTAATCTCTTATGCAGGGTCAGGTCTCCAGACGTGCTTAACGTCTGAAGAATTTGCTGGGGGCCTGACAAAATGCCTGAAAGGACGCAGGCTAATCATGATGAAATGAACTTTCATTTCACACGTCCTCATACTGCTTATCTGTGCTATTGCTTGATGAAATTGAACTGATGATACTGATGTCATATTCTTCACTGATGAAGTATATGAGTTTGTAAGCTGCACTAATTCATCTGCAGGATGATCAACCCAAAGCAAACGAGTGGGTCCTCGATAGTGGATGTACAAATCACATGACTGGTGACAAGAATCTATTGATGGATGCTCCCTTAACACCGTCACATCTGAAGCATATCATCTTCGCTGACAAAGGCAAAAGTCAGGTATTGGGTCTAGGTAAGGTTGCGATCTCTAAGGATCGACACATGGACAAAGTCATGCTTGTCGAGTCCTTAGGATACAACCTCATGTCTGTCTCAATGCTTTGTGATCTTGATATGGTTGTTGTCTTTGGCAAGTATCGTTGTGTTGTGATCATGGAAGCTGACAATTCCAAAGTCTTCGAAGGCTTTAGGAGAGGAGACTTGTACATTGTTGATTTCTCTACAGGACCACAACCTGCCGTGTGCTTACTTGCAAAAGCTTCAGAAGGCTGGCTATGGCATCGACGACTTGGTCATGCTGGCATGAGGAATTTGCACACGCTTGCGAAGAAGAAGCATGTCATTGGCATTGAGAATGTCAAATTCCTCAAGGATCACTTGTGTGGTGCCTGTGAAGCTGGGAAAATGACCAAGGCCAAGCATCCAGCGAAGACTATCATGACCACCACTCGACCATTTGAATTGCTTCACATGGATCTCTTCGGTCCTAATCATTATTCTGCTATGATGAATGATGCATCTCTATATGGCTTTGTTATTGTTGATGATTACTCTCGTTACACATGGGTACACATTGTTACTTACAAACATGAAGTGCAGGAAGTCTTCAAACGATTTTCCTCGAGGGCTTCAACCAACTTTGGTGTGAAGATCAAGCACATCAGGAGTGACAATGGAACTGAGTTCAAGAATTCCGGTCTTGATGACTATCTTGATGAACTTGGTATTACTCATGAGTTATCTGCTCCTTATACTCCTCAGCAAAATGGCGTCGTGGAGCGCAAGAACAGAACTCTTGTTGAGATGGCTCGCACTATGCTTGATGAATACAAAACGCCTCATCGTTTTTGGATTGATGCAATTGATACCGCGTGCCACATCATCAACAGAGTATATCTTCACAAATTCTTCAAGAAGACTGCCTATGAACTCCTCACTGACAAGAAACCCAATGTGAGTTATTTCAAAGTCTTCGGTGCTAAATGTTGGATTAGAGATCCTCATCACAATGCTAAATTTGCACCGAAAGCACATGAAGGTTTTATGCTTGGTTACGGAAAGGACTCGCACACCTACAGAGTCTTCAACATCGCTCTTCACAAGATTGTTGAAACTGTAGATGTGCGGTTCGATGAAACTAATGGCTCGCAAAGAGAGCACCTACCTTCTGTGATAGATGAACCAGCACCTGAAGATTCTATCAAGTTCAAGGCTACTGAGGATGTCATTCCTACCGAAGAATCTACTGAAGAATTCATTCCAGAACGCGAAGATCGTCGAGCTGATGTACCTGAGGAAAATGCTGAAGAAAATGCTGATCAAATTCCTCGACGACAACTAGCTCATCCTCGTGTTGCAAAAGAAGTGCAAGTTGAAAAGATCATCGATGACATTGAAGCACCAGGTCCTCTCACACGCTCAAAAGCTTCACATTTATCTAACTTTTGTGGGCACTATGCTTTTGTCTCTATCACAGAGCCCACTAAGGTAGATGAAGCATTTCTGGAGCCTGAGTGGATTCAGGCCATGCAAGAAGAATTACATCAGTTCGAGCTCAACAATGTCTGGGAACTGGTCAAACGTCCAGATCCTCGCAAGCATAATATCATCGGCACAAAGTGGATCTACCGCAACAAGCAAGATGAAAATGGCCTTGTGGTGAGGAATAAGGCACGACTTGTAGCTCAAGGCTACACACAGGTTGAAGGAATTGATTTCGATGAAACTTTTGCACCTGTTGCTAGACTTGAGGCTATTCGCATATTACTTGCTTATGCTAACCATCATAATATCACTTTATATCAAATGGATGTGAAAAGTGCATTCCTCAATGGTAAGCTTGAGGAAGAAGTATATGTTGCTCAACCCCCAGGTTTTGAAGATCCAAAGAATCCTGACAAAGTCTTCAGACTCAACAAGGCCCTCTATGGCCTCAAGCAGGCCCCTCGGGCGTGGTATGATACTTTGAAGGAATTCTTCATGAAGAATGGCTTCACACCCGGTTCACTCGACCCTACTCTCTTTACTAAATCTTATGATGGTGAACTGTTTGTGTGCCAAATATACGTTGATGATATTATCTTTGGCTGTACTGACCAACGTTATAGTGATGAATTTGCCTATATGATGAGTGAAGAATATCAAATGTCTATGATGGGAGAGTTGAAATTCTTCTTAGGTCTTCAAATTCGTCAACAGCACAATGGCATATTCATATCTCAGGAGAAATACCTCAAGGATGTTCTGAGGAAATTCGGCATGCAAGATTGCAAAGGAGTCAAAATTCCTATGCCCACAAATGGCCATCTATGCACTGATGAAAATGGTATTGACTTCGATCACAAGGTATACCGCTCCATGATTGGTTCTTTATTGTACTTATGTGCATCTAGGCCAGATATAATGCTTAGTGTTTGCATGTGTGCCCGATTTCAAGCTACACCGAAGGAATCACACCATAAGGCTGTGAAGCATATTCTTCGATATCTAGCTCACACACCAACACTAGGATTATGGTACCCCAAGGGCTCTACCTTTGATCTCATTGGATATTCTGACTCTGACTATGCTGGTGATCGTGTGGACCGCAAGTCAACATCTGGTACTTGTCATTTCCTCGGACGATCTCTGGTCTGTTGGTCCTCGAAGAAACAGAACTGCGTATCACTGTCTACTGCTGAAGCTGAGTATATTGCTGCTGGTTCTTGCTGTGCTCAATTGCTGTGGATGAAGCAAACTCTCAAGGACTACGGCATCAACATGAAGAATGTGCCTCTCTACTGTGACAATGAGAGTGCCATCAAGATTGCTCACAACCCAGTTCAGCACTCGAAGACAAAGCACATTCAGATCCGTCATCATTTTCTTCGTGATCATGTGTTGAAGGGCGACATTGCTATTGAACATGTGAAGACTGAAGAACAGCTAGCCGATATCTTCACAAAGCCCTTGGATGAGAAGAAATTTAGCAAGTTGCGGTGTGAGCTAAATATCTTAGAATCTTCGAATGTTCTTTGAAAAGGACACACATCCTAACACTTATGCAAAATTGATGACTTAGATGTGCAACACATGAAGAAACGTTTTTCTTCAATCAATGAAGAATAACACTCTAAGTGTGAAGAAATTAATGAAGAATTTGATTCTCAGAACCCTACGACAATTGTACGCGGTGTCTGAAATCATCATTCTTATACGGTGGGTCACGCCACCACCAAAAGTTGAAAATCTTCAATTTGAGTTTTTCCTCAGTTTTGAAATTCCTCAGTTTTTCAAATTCTTCAACTTTGCAAAATCTTCACTGTTTCCGTCGTTTTCTTCATTGGCTATATATATATATATATATATATATATATATATATATATATATATATATATATGGGTTTATGTCCTCTACAGCATTCACTTATGGCTATTTCTTCAAGTTGCATTTTCTGCTAAGTGAATGTGATCGGACCCTTCCCCCTCTATGCTATACTCAACCCAATCTATTCACAAATTCTTCATGTGCGTTCTATTTGAAACTCGTTCAAAATCTTCACTGTGTCCTGTCAGCTGAAGAAATTGCGAACGGAACTTTAAAACCTATCTTATCCAAATTTTCAGTTTTGCCGCTCAAACCGTCCCGTTTCCCACGATAGACTTATCTATTCACCCACGATCTAACACGATCTCCACTTTCAGTACGTGGGTGACACATGTCAAGCGAATGAGAAGGGCCAGGGGCACGTTCGTCCTAAATCTTCGGGCGAACAGTTTTTCACTGCGACTATAAATACCCCCTCACCCTTCCTCACTTCCTTTACTCCGCTCGACCGCTCTCTCTCTCGCTCGAGCTTCTCAAACCCTAGCGCCGCCGCTACTCCATCGTCGCCGGTGAGGAAGAGCTTCACTGCCTCGACCTCGTCGCCGTCGTACTCGCGCCGGCCGCGGAAATCTTCACTCCGCCGCCGCCGTAGCTGTCTTCCTCCGCCAAGTTAGGGCGTGGAAGATCTGAACTGACGAGCTTCAAATCTACTCTTCTCAGTTCGTCGTGTTCTTCAACCAGGGTAATTAAAAGTTACTTTTACTGCCCTCTTTGATTCAAATTTTCTCTACAAAATCTTCAAAGGTGTTTTATTCTTCAAATCCTCACACACAAAACACCTCACAAGTCATCTGTTCTTGATTCGTTTCCCTAAGCATCATTTTCTTCAAGATTCCTCAATTGTGTGGATCGTCGATCTATACAACTCTGGAACCTAAGACAAAGTACGCTTAGTGAAATTCTTCAAGACTCATCTGGTCAAATTCCTCAAACTTGTTCATTTTGAAAACCTTCTGAGAACGCATATGACCTCTTCAAATTCCTCGCAACCATACTCTGTTCACAGGTACTCATGTCCGCTGCTGAATCACTAGGTTCTCATCAACTTAACTCATTTGCAGCGTTCCTGAAGAAAAATTGCATACTTCTTCAGAGTGTTCAATTGTTCAAATTCCTCATCTGAAGAATATGGCTGAAGGTAAGAAACCACAGAAAGGAGGAAAGAAGCCTGAGGTCATGACTGCTTTTGAGATCCCTTATGACATTTATAAGGACTATTGCACACCTGATGAGGCCAAGTTCGGCAAACAAAACAAAAATCAGCGCAAGGTGCGCATACAGAGGATTGAAAGGAGATGGGCAAGAGAATGGAGGGAGTACAGATATGTAACTCCAAAGTATATGAAGAAATTTGCTTTAAATCCTCCATGCCCAAGAGCTCCATTGGCACCTGGCCAAGAAGCTGATCCCACCAGCCTCAAGCGTGGTGAGGATTTTCCTGAAGAATGGGCAAGGCGCCAAGCCAAGTTGGCTAGACAAGCCAAAGAAGCAGTGAGGAAATTTAATGAAGACTCTGCTGCTACTGCTGCCACAAAGGCCTCTGACAAGCCTAGGAAATCGATGGCAAAGAAGCCTGCTCACAAGCCAAGTGCTTCCACAACTGTGCCCTCACGACCAAGCTTCTCAGCAATGCCCTCACGGCCAGAATCTTCAAAGCCCTCACGGCCAATCTCTTCAAAGCCCTCACGGCCAATTCCTCAAGCTGCACCAGCTCCTCCAAAGTCCTCAGTTGCTCCGGCAAAGTCCTCAGCACCGGTACATTTGGCCAGATGCCAAAGGACTACAGGCATCTCCATTGCCTCTAGTGTCTCAACAAGTCCTCAGTTGCACCAAATTCTTCATCTGGCCCCACTCTGTTGAAGACAAAGGCCACTGCTGGACGAGGTCCTCGGCCTAGTCCGAAGAAGAAACAAGCTGCCTTCCATGTGCCCTCTGACGATGAAGCTGATGATGAAGAACTTGCAGATATCATCAGAGACAGGCAGGAAAGGGCCGCTAGAGCCAAAGACACAAATGTGCCACTGCTTTTGGATCCTAATGTGATCCTCGACTACATTGATCTCTGGAACAAGGACCCAAACACTCCTATGCCTGATTTTCATCTGACACCTGGCCAAAGTCACATGCTGACCCACTTCATAAATGAAGAAAAGTGGAAATTTGAGAAGGCCAGACAAATCAAGAAGGCTCAGTTCAGGAAAGAGAAGTTCCTGAAGAACAATGTCGTCAAAATGACACCTGATGAACTCCTCAAGATCCAGTCTGAGATCAAAACCCTCAGCGACAATTTCAATTCCTATTATGCTGATTGGCAAGGAGCCAAAGTCAGGTTTGTTAAACTGACTGAAAAGTTCACCAATGTTGTAGCCCCATCGCAACAAGAAATTCCTCAAGCTGAAGCCTCTGCTCAGCAAACTGAAGAACATGCCAGCACTGCTGATGATTTTCAGCCTGCTGAAGAAAATGCTAGTTCCAGAGCTGATGACTCCATTCCAGCTGCTGAAGAAACTGCCAGGGCATCCTCTAGTGGTGCGCCTGAAGAAAATGAAGAAGTCAGGCCAACTGCATCAGTTACGCCTGAGGAAATACCAACAGATTCCTCAGCTCCTCCTGCACCTACACCAACTCCTACCCTTCCATCTGCATCAGATGTGAGGAAGACCAAGGCTGCAGAGAAAGCTGCAGTGAAGAAAAGGAAAACATCGTCTGCTTCAGATTCTTCAGCTCCGAAGAAAATGAAGACTATGACCAGCTCTTATGAAAACCCTATTGATGTTGTTCTGATTTTCACCATGTCATCAAAGGAGCTTGTTCCTTATGGTGAAGAATATGTGATCCCTAGCGGATCTGATGAAGAACATCATTATGCTGCTTCGTCAGAGCAGATTGATGAAGAAATTGAAGTGGATGCGATCCCTTCAACTCCTGCTGCTTCCTCGCCCATGCCTCAGTTCACAGCTGAAGAGGCTGGCGTTGAAGAACTTGAAGATGAAGACGTGGACATTAGATGCACCACGCCTATGATGACTGATGACTTTTGGGAAAGTCAGCATCCCAATTCTCCACACTTCACTCCACTACAGCAAATACCTCAGTCCCCTGCACCAACTGTTCAAATGGGCTCTGAAGAAACTCATCCCACCTCATCTGTGCATGAAGAAATTCCAGCCACTAGTGCTGAAGAAACTGCTGCTGCTGATAACTTGAACATGCAGACTGCCACTGAAGAGGAACCAGAAATTCCTCAGCCTGAAGAACCTGAGATTGTGATTCCTGAGGTTGTGATGCAACTCACTGACACTCCAGTGCCCAAGCCAAAGGATCCATTCTCAAAGAAGCAAAAGTTCAAGGCTGCTAATTTCTTCAACGAGCATGTGTTCTTCACTGACTATAATCCAGATGATTCTGCTTGCATAAGGAAGAGGCGTTTCTGGACTGCTAGTCAAGCAAATTTCTATTCCTCTATGCTATTAAACAAAGACAAAGTCTTTGAGCATGCGCACATTCCTCACGTGGACATGGAATCTCTGCCGTGCTTTGAGCCAGTCCTCAGTGTTCTTCACGATGCTGGATTACTGAATTTCACCATTGACATATGTGATTGGAATGAAGAACTCATTCTTCAATTCTATGCAACGCTGCACATCACAGGAAATTCTGAAGATGTGAACACTTGGGTGCTGGACTGGATGTCTGAAAATACTCACTACAAGGCACCAGCAACTGAACTGCTTCGTGTCCTCCCACTTAGTCCTCCCCTTGATGGTGCTCGTTGCATCTACAATGAACCTGAACTTATAAATCATTGTATGCAAGTGCTGATGAAGCCTTTGAAGCTAGGGTAGGCCCCACGGACCAAATTCCACGTCAAGGAATTACTGTATGTGCCTCGGACTGTCTATCGCATTCTGACGAAGACAATGAGTCCTATCAAAGGCCACGACTCAAATGATGAAGAAGTCATTGGCATCATGAAAAATATGCTTTTCAACATCATTCATGGTGTTCCCATCAACTTCCATGATTTCTTCATGAGGACTCTGGCAAATATTGCTATGTCACCATTTGAGCTGAAGCCTTATGCACCATGGATTATGAAATTCATCAGGACAAGGTCTTCACTCAATTATAAGGCTGATACTCTAAACCATGGCAGCTTCTTGCCTCCAATTGAAGTCCTCAAACGGACATATTCCTCAGCTGATGACAAAGGCAAGGCAACTGCTGTGATAGATGAAGGCACTCGTCCATTGGATGGTCAATTTCGCAAGGCTGCATCTTACTCCACCAATGATGACTCTGCCACACATGATTCTGTCGCCAACACCTCTGCCAAGCAAATTCCTCAAGCCACAGCTCCCAGGGTGATGACTGATCGTGAGTTACTCCTCAGTCTTCATCAGAAGGTTGACCACAATCATAAATGGGTCAAGCGTCAGTTTGGTTCAATTCTTCACAACATGACCTCAACCCACTATGTAGTGAGGAAAAACCAATACTACCTCCATGAAACCTTCAACCGTACCTGGGTTGTTCTATCTCATATCTACAGCGCTGATGATCTGAAGAGCATGGGTCTCAAGAAAGAATTTGACTGGTCTGCACCTCCACCGAAGAAATTCAAGAAGGTCAAGGTTCCTTCCTTGGAAGCCAGCTCCTATTCTTCCTCACGCGCCACTGATGAAAATGAAGACTTGGACGACACTGCGGCAGGCCCTACTTCGACAACCAACCCCGACAACGCTGGCGCTCCTCCATCAACTTGATAATCTTCAGGGGCGTTAGTCCTCATTTTCGATCCTTTTGGTCATTCGATGACAAAGGGGGAGAAATCTGAGTTAGTCTTCAAGCTGGTCTATTATATGGGCGTTTTTTTGTTAAGTTACAACTCTCGCTCTTCTGAAACTTTTAAATTGGATCGAGTTGTAATCTTAAACCCGATGGTGCTTTGATACTTTTTGATGCACTGTGCTCTGATTTTGCATGCTTATTCCTGGTTAATATTATTGCTCGCATGTTGAATCGCTTCAGGCACCATATTTCATCATGCATTTCAAATTCTTCATATTATATGTCAAATGCATGTATGAATTACAAGATATAGGGGGAGATCTCCATGATTCAACTCTTCAAGTGTGCATTGCTTCAAAAGCAAATTCCTCACTATGCACATCTTTAGGGGGAGTTCTTCTATATCTTGCAATCAAATTCCTCAATATCAGTACTTACATTTCATATGTTTATCCCCATTGAAAACTTAACCTATATTGTCATCAATCACCAAAAAGGGGGAGATTGTAAGTGCATCTAGTGCCCCTTAGTGATTTTGGTGTATTGAAGACTTATAGGTTAAGGGACTAATGTGTTTATGAGTGTACACAGGTCTATAAGTCTATGAGGAGTTTGATATTTACAGAGAAAGTCGACCCCTAAAAATGAATATCTTTGACTGAAGATTTTGGTATTCCTGAAGACTTTCATGAAGACTTTGAAAGTGAAGAAATTGGTGTGTCCGTGAAGACTTGATATTCATGCGAGGAATATGAAGCTTGAAGACTTTCGTTTTCATAGTTTTGTTTTTCTCTTTCTTGAGTCATAGGAAACACCGTACTGTTAAAGGGGGTCAAGGAAATACTAAGGAAAAATTTCCATGTGATGCTCAACTCAAAATCCTACACCTACCAATCCCTTCGAGTGAAGCCATTGGAAATCTCATATAGTTCAGTCAATTTCTTCAGTGACAGAGACGAAGTTCTTCTGGTCGCTGAGGAATTTGTTCTGACTGAGGAGTTAGGAATTCGCCAGTGCGGATTGCCTACACAGTGAGGAACATGATAGCCCTGAGGAATTTGAGAGTCAAATTTCTGACCATTGTTGTGCTTCGCGCCAGCTGTCCCAAAATATCTTATCCACATAATGGTCATATCATTGAAGGGCATTTATGTCTTATCATGTCGGGCTGCTCCCTAGGCTATAAATAGCCGCCCCCTACAACCACTAGCTGGTTGGCTGCTCCGAGAGAAACTGACACTTGTCATTTGAGAGCAACCCATCCTCCGAGGACTTTGAGTGAAAATCATCGAGTGAGGAAAATCCAAACCCAAACACCCACAAACCCAAAGTGATTGAGCATCACTGAAGAGATTGATCCTGCGTGGATCCGACGCTTGTTACCTTTGAAGACTGTGCTTCTTCCAGACGGTTAGGCGTCATGGTCTAGAGCATCCAAGAGGAATTGTGGATCGCCGAGTGACCAAAGTCTGTGAAGGTTTGGAAGTCGCCTGAAGACTTACCACGAGTGATTGGACGGGGTCTGTGTGACCTTAGTTCAAGGAGAATATGGTGAGGACTTGGTGTCCTGAGCTGCGTGCTCAGTGACTGGGTGTCCGGGACTGTGTGTCCTCGAGTTTAAATACTCAGCCGCTCCAACCAGACGTACAACTGAGACAGCAGTTGGAACTGGTCTACTAAATCATTGTCTTCACCAACCTTACTGGTTCTATTTCCTCAACTCTTTCATTTCCTCATTACTGTGTTGAGTAGTTGTTCATATCTGTGTTTGAAGACTTTGACTGAAGACTTTCTCAATTTCCTCAGTTCAATTTCTCTGTTTGTCTTCGTCTTGTGTTATCCTGTGTTTACGCTTCCTGTACTCTATGATTGTCTTCATTTCATCATGATGACTGTGCATGTCTTCTGTTATGCTTACTTCTGAGTACTTATTCCGCTGCAAGTAGTTCTTCGCTAAGTAATTTCCTCACCATCAAATTCCTCAATGAAGAATTCATAAAAATCACCTATTCACCCCCCCTCTAGTCGATATAACGCACTTTCAACTGTTGGGCAGCGCGGTACTACCACTTGTGCGGCAGGTACCAGATGAGGCCCTGTTGCGTAAAGCAACGAGCGGTAGAACCACCGGAGCGGTACTACCGCACGCCCTTGCGGTACTACTGCAAGGCAGGGCTCATTCTGGCCTGGGAAGACACGGACTAATAAAATTACATCTGTGGCTACTTCCGCTGAGTTTCGGTCTGTGCGAAAACCCGACACGGTACTATAGCTCACAGGGAGCGGTACTACCGCGTAGAGAGCGGAAGTAAAAAAATTACTTCCGCGCATGCCACCGTTCTGGGCCAGAGGCCACAGTACTACCGCGTGCTAGGAGAGCTACTACCGCACTCGCGGTACTGCCGCTGCCATGGTCGGTACTACCGTGGGCAGCTGCGGTACTACTGCTCCCTTGAGCAGTACTACCGCACGCCACAGAACAGCACTTGGAAGCCTTCATCTTCGCAATGACAAGGTAAACGACTGGTGCTCCAATGAAGCGAAGGAAAGGTGGTGCAAAGGAACAGATGTGTACGTGTTGATTCCACCCTAACTTTTCCGAAGCGGACCCCCTCTTAATAGTACGGCTTTCCTACGACTCAAATTCACCGAAAAGAAACATAGAGAAACGCCGTCTTCGATAGGCTCCGAGGGGCACCGAATCGTCTTGTGCCTAGGCATGAGATATCTGAAATGCTCAATGGACACGATTAGTCCGCAAATGCATTGTCATCAATCACCAAAACCACTTAGGGAGAAATATGCCCTTACAGGTTGAAACACAAGAAGTTCGACTACATCAATCGTGTGGTGAAACGCTTCCGCTTATGGTCTATGAGGGTACATAGACACACTCCCCCCCCCCCTCGTTGCTATGCATCTCCATGGATAGATCATTGCGTGTATGTAGAATTTTTTTTTGTTTTCCATGCAACGATTCCCAACATAGACCCATTAGAGGAAGGAAAATGTCCCATAATCAAAACCCCATACATCAAATAGTTCAATAACAAGTGAATAATTCATAGGTATTTCCTGACGTTTAACAATATTACCAATTGTTTGACATTCATCACAAGATAAAACAAACTTAGGTGCATCCTTAAAGAGAGTAGGTCAATAAAGACTAGATTATAATACCTTATGTGCAGTTCTGTCTCTAGCATGGTACCTCCATATGCCTCGGAGTGAGACTTCCGTAGGATTTGTTTCTGTTCGTGCTCAGGTACACAACGTCTAATAGAACCATCTACTCCATCTTTATATAAATGTGGATTATCCTAAAAATAATGTCTTAAATCAAAGAAGAATTTTTTTGTTGGTATGTAAAACTAGGTAGTATATATTTAGCAACAGTGTAATTAGTATAGTCTGCATACCAAGGGTTGATTACGATGATGAGTCCATTAGACTATGAAATCGAATGTAGGGGAGTGTGTTCGGTTTGAGAGAGCTAGATGGTAGTGTTGTCATTTCTGTGACCATAATGTTAATTTGTATAAATGTTATACACCATTTTTTGTTACACGCACAATTTGAGGTATTTTTGGGCTTGTTTTCGTATTGTTAGGGAATTTAATTGGAATGTCATGTTAGTTGTGTGCAGGTTCTCGCAGCCGCTGAGAGCATCTAAAGCCGAACCCCTTATACCCGTCTCAAACGCCCGGGCAGGCCGTCTGGTCACCAACCGGTCAAAAAAACCAACCCAACTGGACCTCTCAAACCGCGAGTAAACGCCCGGGCTGACCGGCACCCCTCATATCCAGCCCAAATATAGGGTGAATATGGGGCGGCCCGGGCACGTCCACCTAACAGGCCCGACCCACCACCGACCCACTGTTGTCCCACAAAGACCCCAATCCAGGCACCTCGCTCCGGACCCTAGCTCACTTTCTCTCTCTCGCTCTGTCCCCTCCTCTCCCTCTCTGATTCTAATCCCATCCACTATGATGACCAGCTCCGGCAGCGACTCCGGCTACGAGCTCGACTACGAGGAGGAGATGGCTCTCTGCATTGGACTGGAGCCGTCCAAGGTGGAGACCGGCAGCAACTCCGGATCTGGAGCGTCGCAGCAGCTCCCGCAACTGCGTAGCGCGGACGACGGAGCTAGACCCTCCCGGTCCGCACACAACAACTCCAGGACAGCGCAGTCCGCACCGCTCCGGCGCCATCTCCTTCCCCCACCGGCCGCTCCTCCACGCGGGCAATGGTGGGTGCTAGTTCCCGCGCCGCCGACCCGCACACGCACTCCGGAATCGGAGGCATGCGCCGCGAGAGGCAGTGTGCACGGGAGAGGGACGCGATGAAGCAATCCGCGTGCCGCTACCGTGCGATGGAGGCGGACCCCGATGATGACGTGAGGCTCCTCTTATGGGTCTATAGCCGGTCCCTCGCGATGGCGAAGATGGATGGTCGCCGCCTTCGATGGAAGAATGCCAAGGCGATCCGGCTTGCTATTGAGCAGTCGGAGCGCGAGACAAAGGAGGCAGCGGCGGAGGCGGCTTGGGTCGCCAAGTTGAAGCGGGAGCAGGACAGGGCGGTCCGTCGGATGAAGGGGCTCATCGTCCTCTCCGACTCTGACGACGACGACGGCGACAGCTGCACCTCCTCCTCGGACGACCAAGACCCTCCATAAGCCACGAATCTACAGCTGCACCGGCGACCAAAAGGGCAAAGGCCCGCTGAGGAAGTGGTGATTCCGCCCCCTCAATGTTTATATCGTTTTTAGTTGTAGAAGCTTAAGAACTTGTCCGGTGATGACTAAGATAATCTTTTGGATGTTGCGAAGTTTGTTAATGTCCGAAAACTTATATGTATAAGTTGATCTTATTACTCTTTTATTATATTTTAATTAGTGCTATCTGCAGATCTATAACGTATGATTTATACCGTAATGGCTACCTTTTTTTAACATCAGTACAAGCACAAGCGCTCATATACACGCACATACACTCATCCATATGAACGCACACACGCACACCCTACCCCTACCTAGCAGCATTCATTCTTTCATACGCCGCTACCGTGTACATATCTGCAGCGCCCGTGATTTTTTCGAAATGGTTAGGGCATGTACAATGGTTCTATCTTAGCAATGTCACGTAGGATAAATGATGAGGTGGATGAGAGAGAAATTATAAGAAAAGGTCTGTCTTCTCTTATTTAAGAGAAAACAAGATATGATCTCTTAACACAATATGTCTCACCACGTTTTTAGGAATAACTAGTTATTTAAAAAAAGGCTAAGATATGACCCATTGTAGACATGCTTTTTTGTCATCTCTAAATTACATGTAACACTTAAGATAAGACTATCTTATCAACCATTGTACATGCCCTTAGTCAGGTTAGCGGCAGGGTTTGGTTGTGCAGGAAAAACATCGATCGAGGTGGTATTCTTTAGGGCATGTACAACGGGGTTGAGTCAGCTGTCTGTAAGAAGACCCACGTTGGAATTTTGGTTACGTGGATGAAAGAGAAAGATGAGAGAGAAACCGTCCGTCTGTATAATTACCAATCGGCTAAACGCACGAAAATCGCTCTCCAACGACAGCCTTTCTCCTGTTCTACGATGGGTGTCTGCAACCAATCATTTTTCCTTTGAGGATTCGTTGAAGTTTTTCCGTAATTTCAGGGCTTATACAGACTACTAACTAGACAATGCATTGTAGAAGATGTTTGTACTACAGACTAAATCTAACATGGGCAGAGGCTATAAACAGCAGCCGTCTAAACTGTGTGCCCTTAGTGGTGAAAACCATGATACAGCGTTTTGGCTAGATCAGACATCGTCAACGCCTCCACACCTGTTTCCTTTTCTTTCTTTCTTTTTTTGAAGGAGTTGTCTTGAGTCCTGCGCATTTTGTTAGTTCGCCCGTGGCGCATTTTGTCCACGGTCAGAGTTTTTTTTTTTTGAGCGGGATACGGTGAAAGGTTTATGGTTAGGAGCCGATAGCAGAAGTGGGAAAAGCTCAGAAACGAACGGTTGGCGTTTTCTTGGCGATCACTGAACTGAAAGCAACTCTCAGGTGGAGGTTGAGAAATCAGCCAGAGTTTGTGTTGGTAACCGTAAAGGTGCATGCACGATAGACCATTGTAGCATCCGGCAACCGTAAATAATTTTGTGGGGGCCACTATACGAAAAAGGGTTTCCCCCACTTTGTATTACAAAGCAAACATCCAATACAACCAACGATAGGTGCTGGGGCGGAAGCAGCACAACCACGCCCAAAATAAAAGAAAGAGAAAAAAGAAAAGAAACAAATGCCGATAATGGCGGATCGACAAAGACGACGGAGCCTCGCGACCGCTGCTTCCACCGGAGATCGTCCCCCAAGCTCCGAGACTCCGAAGTGCCGGTATCAATCAACACCTCCAAGAAGGAACGCGATGATGACGACGCTACTGCCAAGGGTTTCCCCCGGTACACGGCGAGGAAAGAGGAAGGGTAGCCCCGACACCCTCCAGGAAGGTCCGATGGCACCCTCAGGCGCCATCGCGTTGGTGTAGGCAAGCCAACAGGGATTTCTCCCGATCCCATCCTTCACCTCAGGCACTCCGGTGCTCGCCACCAAACTGACCACCACCCTGTGCACACGGACACGAAGCATCCCACGCTGTCTCACCACGGTACCGCGAAGATGGCCTGCGCAACGAAGAAGGGGAGCCGGGACTAGGGCAGCAGCACCGTCAGCATACTGGAGGGCCCCACCTCCACCGTCCACGACGGTAGCCGACCGGACGCCAAAGCAGGAGCTTGCTGGGCCCGTGGCCCCACAGACCCGGCCGGGCCCTCAGAGGCCCGGACAACTCTCGCCTCCGCGCTGAAGCATGCATGCCGTCGGCGTCGCTGCCCCCGTCCGAGCTGCTCCACCACCTCACCACACAGACGACGACGAAGCCACGCCGGGGGCCGGCCCGCTAGGACCCAGATGGGGCCCGCGGGCCCCGATCTGGGCCGGGGGCGCGCCACCGGCCAACCAGCGCCACCACGCCGTGTCACCGCCAAGGGGCCGCGCCACCATCGAGCGAGCCACCGGCCACCGCGCCGGGAGGCCGGGCCGTCATCAGGCCGAGGGGCACCGCCACCGCCTCCATGCCCCGGGCAGGGAGCCGCACGCGCGGGGACAGGCAGGCCCCGTCGCCGCCAACACCACCCGACCCACGCCGGGGGCGCCCGTCGGCGGCGGCAGGGAGGGAAGGCGCGCGAGGGTGGCCGAAGGGGAAGGAGGGCTCGCGCCGCCCTGGCCACCTCCCGGGGAGGTGGTGCGGAGCGGATCCGGGGGAAGGGGGAGGAAGGAGGGGAAGGGGGCGCGGCGGCCGGCGACCGGCGGGGGCGGCGTGGGCTAGGACGGTCGGCGGTGGCGGGGGGAGGGGGGAGGAACCCTAGGTCCAGATGGGAATGTTAACTGAAGCCTTGGGCAGGTTGTGTTTCATTCATTGCAATTTCCCCAGCCCCGTGGGGGCCACTATGTGAAGTTAGACTAAAAAATCTGCTGCAGCAGTCGTATCTGGTCCTCGACCACACTTTTCTTAAACATGACTTAATTTTTCGTAAGCAATAACTCCAGTATACACACACACACACACACACACACACATATATATATATATATATATATATATATATATATATGACAAATTTTGTCTACAAGCAATGGTAGTTATCACCTATTTATCTGTCAGCCACGTGTCCTCCCACCAAATGGGTCAGTGGATCGAAGTGACCCATTAACATTTCACCGTGTAAAAAAACTTGGGGTCCACCACACGCTGAAACGCTAAGGGGCGACTGGTGAGGCGATCGCGAGGCGACCGTCTACCAGCGCTAGGGTTAGGGTTTCTGCGACAGGGGCGGCGAGACTACAGTCGTGTTACGGGGCGGCGACGACATCTTCCTTGGCACGGACTGGTGCAGCGATCTCCACCGCGGAGCGGAGCTATGGTGGAGAAAGCGAAGGAGCAGAAGGGTGGGACGACGGCGGCAATGGCTACCCCGGCAGCGGCAACGACTCCGGGCAGACCGATAAGCAGGGGATCCTCCAAATCCCCGGCGGCAAGCAAGACGCCTGATCCCACTTCTAGCCTCTCAGCTAAGCTGGGAGGGATGGTACTACTGGACAAAGAGGCTGAAGGCTTCGTCTTTGATGACCCAGAACAGATCTTGCCCAAGGATGCAAAGTGGTCAGCGATGGGGAAAGCTTTCTCGCCGAGGCCGCTTAATTAAACGGTGCTGGAGAAAGCGATGCAGAGAGCATGGGGGCTACATCATGAGGCAAGGTTCAGGGACATGGGCGACAATGTCTTTGTGGTTCACTTTGGCAGTGAGGGTGACTGGAGGCATGCGATGAACAACAGGCCATGGCAGTATGATTTCAATGTGCTCGTGCTCAAGGAGTATGAGAGTAATATACGGCCCTCGGAGATGGTGTTTGATAAAGTGGATGTTTGGGTCAGAGTAGATGATTTGCCTCCGGGGAAAAGGACCGAGGCCTTTGGGCGTGCACTAGGTAACTGGCTCGGCGAGGTTGTCAAGGTAGATGTGGACAAGGAAGGCTTAGCTAGAGGGAACCAGTTGAGGGTGAGAGCAAGGATCCCAATCTATGAGTCGCTGGTTCGGTGTTTTCAACTCTAGAATTCGCAGGATGACAAGGTGGGCACATGGTTTGATTTCCACTATGAAAAAATACCTCCTTTTTGTTTTGAATGTGGAAGACTTGTCCATGTGAATGGACGGTGTGATCCTCCCTTAGACAAATCTGCACAATGGGGTGGCTGGTTAAGAGGGTAGGAGCACTGGCTCCAAATTTGAGGCGAAGGGGGAGACGAGCAACTGTAACAGCGCTATGAATTCGCAGTCGGAGGGTAGCAAGAGAGAGCGGGAATGCAAGGCAACCGGACGCGTCCGGGACATCCCGACTAAACGTAACCTCAACAGCGAGTTTGATAAGCCGGCATGCTCACGCACTGGCTGGAGCGAAGGCCGGGCCAAGGAGAGGTAAATAGTCCAAGAAAGGACAGTGGCAGGAGAGAATGGACAGAGGAGAGGGACCTGCGGCATGATCTGGAACGGAAGAAGGAAAGAGATCTTAGGGAAAATCTGAAGATGCAGCAAAGGCAGCGGGAGCTTGAGAAGAAGCAACACGAAGAGCGCCGACGGTGGGAGGATGCTTATACTTCCAGGGAAAAAGAGGGGGAATATGGGTACGCCCCACATTACCCTAATGCGAGAAGAAGGGGCTACTATGTTTGTAAACCCAGGCAGAACAATGCTGAATATGGGGGGGAGACAGCTCTCATGCCCCCCCCCCCTGACTCAAGAAAGAGGAGACCTAGGCAAGTGTGGAAACCAAAGGAGGGAGGGGATAGCCTGGATAGGCATGACACTTTCATCCGGGGACACAAGACAGAAGACAACTTCAGTCTTTGAACGCATATCCGAATGTGAAGGTACATCGGCGGACCCTGCTAGGGCGCAGGGCCGCCGGGATCAATGAACATTTTGGCCTGGAACTGTCGGGGACTGGGGTTGGACCCGACGGTTGGCGAACTGAGGGACCTGGTTAGGTCATACAACCCAGCGGTGGTGTTCTTATCAGAAACTAAAAAAACAGTAGGAGCGATGGAAAGATTGAAGTGGAGTCTAGGTTTTAGGCACGGGGTTGCCGTTAGCTGTAAGGGAAAGAGTGGAGGTCTGGCGTTATGGTGGAAAGATCATGTGGAGGTAACGGTGAGGCCGTGGTGCCAATACTACATCGACGCCCAAATTGTAATGGATGGTATCACCTTTAGAGTCACTGGACTCTATGGGGAGCCATGTGTGGAGAAAACAAAGAAAACTTGGGAGGTGCTTCGCTACCTTCGAGCCCAGGATAATCTCCCATGGCTTTGTGTTGGGGACTACAACGAGGTTTTGGTTCAGAAAGAACAGTTGGGTGGTAAACCGAGGAGTTTGAACCAAATGGGGGATTTCGCCGATTGCCTGTCCGACTGCGGGTTCGCCGATTTAGGCTACTCGGGATATCCATTCACTTGGGATAATAAAAGAGACGGCATTGATAATGTGCAAGTGAGACTTGACCGGACTACATGCAACGCCGACTTTGCACAGATCTTCCCAGCGGTCGAAGTCTTACATGTCATGACTGAAGAGTCGGATCACCAGGCGATTGTGGTCAAGGTGCAAGCAGCACTGGCTGCGAGGCAACTGCGGGGGGGTCAGTGCTCCTTTGCATATGAGGCGGCGTGGGCAAGGCATGAGGGATATGAAACGATGGTGGCTGCTGCATGGGCCGATTCCCATGCAACCAACCACGGGGCTGGTGCTCTTGCAGATGCATGCAGGCGCATTAAATCTACGTCCAAGGACATGCAAAGGTGGAGTCATCAGGTCTTTGGATCCATCAAAAAACAGATTGCCCATCTAAAAGTGCAGCTAGTGGAGGCGAAGGAGAGGGTTGCGCAGTCTGGCTACAGAACGGAGGTGAAGGATATCGAGGACCAGTTGCATGAGATTTATGAGCGAGAAGAGATCTACTACAAGCAACAAACGAGGGTTGACTGGCTCACTGAGGGGGACCAAAACACAAAGTACTTTTAGAACCGAGCTTCGCACAGGAAGAGGAAGAATACGGTTAAAGCTCTTCTCAGAGATGATGGGACCAAGTGCAAGGATGATGACGGAATGAGGGCAATGGCGGCGTGGTTCTATTCACAGTTGTTCTCATCGAAGGCACGCGGGATACGGAGAAAGTGTTGCGTCACATAGAAGTTGCTGTGACAGATGCAATGAACGCCAAGCTGTGTGCGCCCTTCACTGATGAGGAAATAGAGGCTGCTCTCTTCCGAATGGGTCCCACGAAGGCCCCGGGGCCTGACGGGCTTCCGGCCATGTTCTACCAAAAACATTGGGCTTTATTAAAGGAGGACGTGTGTGCGGCGATCAGGGAGTTCCTGGCTGGGCAGGCAGCCCCGACGGGGTTTAACGACACGGTCATTGTGATGATTCCGAAAGTAAACTCACCGGAGTTGCTTTCGCAATTCCGACCGATTAGCTTATGCAATGTTCTATATAAGATCGCCGCAAAAGCACTGGCTAACCGGCTAAAGGTGGTTCTACCCTTCATGATCTCAGAAGAACAAAGCGCATTTGTACCTGGCAGGTTAATCACGGACAATGTTTTGGTGGCCTATGAGAGTGTGCATGCGATTAGAAGGAGGAAGCGGAAGAAACCCTTATGTGCTGTAAAGCTT
The DNA here is from genome assembly GCF_018294505.1 of Triticum aestivum. Taxonomy (NCBI): domain Eukaryota; kingdom Viridiplantae; phylum Streptophyta; class Magnoliopsida; order Poales; family Poaceae; genus Triticum; species Triticum aestivum. Next base: position 783,822,880 of record NC_057798.1, read on the forward strand.
GACATGATGAAAGCCTATGATAGAGTTGAGTGGAGTTTTTTGGAGCAAATGATGATGAAAATTGGCTTCTCTAGTCACTGGACGGAGATGGTCATGAGATGTGTCAAAACAACATCCTTCTCGGTGAAGTTAAATGGGAGCCTGTCCTACGGTTTCCTCCCTTCTCGTGGGCTTCGGCAAGGGGATCCACTCTCCCCATATCTCTTCCTATTTTGTGTGGAAGGATTTTCTGCAATGCTCAAGAATGCACAAAGAAAAAAGGATATAAAAGGGGTGTCCTTTGGGAGTGGAGGACCGACTGTCATACACCTCTTATTTGCTGATGACAGTGTGGTATTCCTTGAGGGATCAGCTGAGAACTTTGATGCACTCCGAATCATTTTGCAGGACTATGAAGCGGCATCTGGTCAAAAAGTAAACCTACAAAAATCTGCTATCTTTTTTGGTAAGGGAATCTCTGATGGGAGGAAAATAGAGCTGCATCAGGTGAGTGGCATCGCCGAGGAAGCTCTTAGCGAGAGGTACTTGGGATTGCCAACTATAGTGGGAAAATCAAAGGAAGGTACTTTCAGGTATGTAAAGGAATGCGCAAGAGGCAAGGTATCTGGATGGAAGGGACAAGGGCTGTCCAAAAAAGCCAGAGAGGTGCTTGTGAAGTCGGGCCTCCAATCAACGCCGACTTTTACCATGAGTTGCTTCCAACTCTCAAAGAAAATGTGCGGGAATCTGTCAACCATTTCATCAAACTTCTGGTGGGGGGAAGCAAATGGGAAGAAGAAGGTGCACTGGATTGCCTGGGACAAAATGTGTACTAGGAAACAGGAGGGAGGCCTTGGATTTCAGGACCCGGAAGCGTTCAACCAAGCTATGCTTGTGCGGCAGGTGTGGCGAATGCTACAGCAACCGGAGACTCTATGTGCGCGTGTCCTAAAAGCACGATACTTCGTGGATGGTTCGATTCTTAATGCAACCTGCCCGAGTGGGGGTTCTTTCACCTTCAGAAGCATACTTCATGGGAGGGACCTGCTCTTGGAGGGACTCATCTGGAGAGTTGGGGATGGAACGTCGATCAAAGTGCACCATGACAATTGGATACCAAGGAGCGGAAGCTTAAGGCCACTGGGCCAAACTTATATCCAAGGGATAAATCGGGTGTGCGACCTGCTAGCAGCGAATGGATCTGTTTGGGACGTAGCAAAGGTACGTGCAATGTTCTCCCCGGACGATGCTGACGAGATACTCCGGATTCCTATAGGGGGACCAAATGTGGATGATTATATGGCCTGGAACTACACCAAAAATGGTGTCTTTCCTGTACGGTTGGCCTACCATCTGCGTATGCAACAAAAGCGACTCAAAACTGGCCGGCCGGAAACATCTTCGGCGGTGCAGGAGCACAAGTCATGGATGAACCTATGGGACACTGTCGCGGCAGGGAAGGTTAAGATTCATATGTGGCGGCTGATATGTAATGGCTTGGCGGTGGGGATGGAACTCCGTCGCAGGAAGATCAAGGATGGAGTGTTCTGCGTGGCATGCGGCAGAGAAGAATCCATCTTTCACAGGTTCTAGGAGTGTTCTCACTCACTGAAATTCTGGAAGATTATGCATTCGGAATTGGGGGTACCGGTGGCGATCCCACCGGAGTCAGTTAGCCCTCAAAGTGCATTATCAAGGTGGCTCCTGTCTTGGCTTGCGGTGGCGACGGACGATGAGAGGGCAGTCATGGCTCAGGGGGTGTATGCGCTCTAGTTGGCACGGAACAACGCAAGAGACGGGCAGAGAATAGAAGAAGCAGAGGCGATTGCCAGGAGAGTGTTCCACCTGATGGGCGAGTGGCAAGCTGTTTATGGCCGCAAGAGCAAACAATCTAACCCAGCACCATGCGAGAAATGGAATCCGCCTGAGGAGGGATGGGTGAAAGCTAATGTCGATGCTGCTATTTCCAGAACAGGAGAGGGGGGTGCTGCGGGCATTGTGCTACGAAACCAGGAAGGAGCCTTCCTGGGCGGTGCTTGTCAAATCTTTCCACGATGCCAGGAGCCAGCAATAGCGGAACTTAGTGCATGTAGGAGGGCTGTGCAATTGGCCATTGAGCTGAATATACACAACCTGCATGTAGAGATGGATTGTCGTGAGGTCGTCTGCAAGCTTCAGAGTAAGGAAAAGGACCTGTCATTGATGGGGCTAGTCATTGAAGAAGTGAAGCAGATGCTGGGCACGCGGGGACAATGGAGGGTTACTTGGGCTCGACGATCTGCAAATAAAGCGGCACATCTGTTAGCTAGGGAGAGTGTCGCCAATAATTTATGTATGGTTTGGTTACAATCTCCTCCTGACTGTATCTTGAGTGTTATCTTGGACGAAATCCCTGCGTGGGACGGTTAAATAAAGTTTCAAGTAAGTTTCAAAAAAAAAAACATTTCACTGTGTAACTAACTTTTAATTAAATAATGCCTTGCTCATACACAGTTTGTTAAACAAAACGCTAGTAGCCCGGCCGCATGCACCACATCTCATTACGTGGATAAGTGCTAGCTTATTTTTTAAGCAGCGGATAATGGTTAACTAGCGTGACTTGCGTACTGCACCAACAAATATTCCACGCATACCCTACTGTATACCTACTTCATACACCAAAGAAATTCATGGTGTTTATTCTATCGCCCTATGAATGGTCTCAATATACTACATACTCCATACTCTGTATATACTCTCGCAGCTATATTATACATACAATATACTCCAGAAAAAGTAGAATATATACTCACAGTCATATAGATTATGAAAAGTATTTAGTACTTCTCACATTCATATGGATATATACGCTCTTATTGATTTTTAGAAATCACTCTTTATCCCAATGGTAACAAGAGAAAGAACGTTTCTGTGAGGCCGACTAAAGTATAGAGTATGATGTTTAACCTAGGTATCAAAAGAAGGATTGAGTGTGTCAATGGAATTAAAAAGAGAGCATATCAAGCACTCTCACGTGCCTGCATATAGTATGTAGATTAGATGAAAGGAGTATGTAGATTACAAGTACTAAAGTGTATGTAAGAAACGTAGTATGGAGTATAATAAGCAAGGCCGTATGTGGTATTATCTCTTGCTAGAACAAAGGTAGTATGTAGTATTATCTCTTGCTAGAACAAAGGTAGTATGTACTATTATCTGTTGGTACAACAAAGATACCATATCTATCACATCGATGTACTCCCTCCGTTCCTAAATAATTGTTTTTCTAGAAATTTCAACAAGTGACTACATACGGAGTAAAATGAATGAATCTACACTCTAAAACATGTTTACATACATCCGTATGTTGTAGTCCATTTGAGATGGCTAGAAAGACAATTATTTGGGAACGGAGGGAGTACTATACAGACAGTGCAAATAGTTCATCCATAATTTCATGAACTTATACATGAGATCAAATGATCATATACAGTATATTCTGTTGTTGCCATCAGGTCATGTGCCTATCTTCTCATCCCTAGAGTTTTTTTAGCAACAATAAATTTGTGGTCGCCCGTATGTACGTCGGCGCAACCGCCGCCGCCGTGTTGGAGCAGTCACGTCCCCTAGTACTGCCCAGTAGGCGGTGAAGTGCAAAGCCAACAGAGTTGATGGATGTAGTCGGCGTTGGCCACGGCCATAGATCGGATGGCGGCGTGGTCCAAAGTGCTGAAAAAATTCCACCAGTAAAAATATATATTAGCACGCTAGTAGCCCTGCAGCGACGGCCGGCGGGTGATGCATGGCCGCCGGTCAATGCACGCATGCATGTCTTCTGAATTAACAATCTAAGGCCTACATGCATCGATTCTACGGAGTAGTATGCATGTGCATATGCTAAATCTAGAAAACTAGAGAAGGATGGATCCAATGATTAACTTGCATATTCAAAACAAGATGGATTAATGAATTGGATCACAGTAATAGTAATACCTCCGATGGCCACCTCCCGTGAAATATTGCAGTGGATATAATTTGAAATATAGGTTGCTCCTCTGACTGCAGGCAGTTATATAAGGTAATCATCTAGCCACGTAAATAGGGAGCGAAGGTGGAGGATACGGGCTGGACCTTTTAGTCGGGTAGAGAAATCTAGCCACTTTCAAAACCGAACCCATTAATCAACGCTCGTACATGGACGGGATCAGACGCAGCAAGAGTGGAGGTAACTACCACTAGATGGTAGTATGCATTTTCCCTATATATATATATATATATATATATATATATATATATATATATATATATATATATATATATATATATATAGACACACGTTGCAGGGCAATAATTATACACAACGCACGTGGTCGGAGCGAATTATAGAAAACCATCACATTGATGTCTAGATTTACATAAAACACTCATTTACGAATTTCTGTCACCAACCACTGGTTCTCGGTCTACTCTTTTGTAGGAAAAACTGATCGGTCTTTTTGGACATTTTAACCTCGATTATGGCATGTGGGCCCTGCAAAAGCTGACCCGGGCAGCGGCAGCGGTGCAGTTGAGCGGCGAGCACCTTGGCCTAGGACAGGGGCGGATACAGCCCAGCCCAGCGCCCCGGGCCTCCTTTGTGCACTGTAGCAATTGCTACAGTGTTTTGCTGAATTCTACAAAGGAAACGGGCCTCACGCCCCGGGCCTGCCCCCCCCCCCTCCCCCGCGGCCTGGGGCCTAGATCCGCCACTGGCCTAGGCCACAGTGGTGGTGCTATTGGGCGGCGAGCAGCTCGACGCTCGGTAGGAAAGAGTTGAGCGGCACTTCAGTGCGCGCGACGCGCTTCACCATGTCCAGCATATAGCAGAGCACGCGCACGACAACGACAGTTGGGCAGGAGGAGGGAATGGTCGATCCCGATCTGGATCGAGGCAAGGGAGGCGGGAGGGAGTTCTTTTTAGAAAGGGTTTTCTGGGGAAAAGACCAGTCCAACGTCGTCTATTGTTTATCATTATGCCACGTCTCAAATGCGGCCCCACATGTCATAATTGAAGTTAGAATGCCCAAAGAGACCGGCCGGTGTTTTCTGCTGAAGATTAGATCAAAAATTAGTGGTAAGTGGCAAAAATTGGTAAACGGATGTTTTCTGCAAAACTAGAAGTCAATGTGGTGCCTTTGTGCAATCCAATCCACGCGGTGAAGCGCACAACCGGTGCAAGCAGGCTAATGAGTAGAGCTAGCCAGCAAGGTCAGCGAACCACCACTGGCTTCTAAAAAAGCACAAGGTGGGGAGGGAGGGAGGGAGGGAATCGCGTCTATCAGCAGATGACGCAAGGGTCGTCCTCGGCATGTGGTAACGTGCTCGGTCCTCTTGTGGTCGCGCCATCCAACATGTCTACATCCAAGATTGGATTACTACTCTAGTAGTAGTCAGTGGCGGAGCTTGAATGCAATGTCGGGGGGGGGGGGGGCAGAAGCAAAGTATACATGTTAACAGGGACTAATGAGAATACTTTGTTCTAATTATACTCCCCTAAAAAAAATTCCTTCAGGAATTTGTGTTGGGCTGGGGGAGGGGGGGGGCAATAGCCCCCTCAGCTATACACATAGCTCCGCCATTGACGGTGGGGCAAGGACCTTTGTTGTTGGTGGCCATCCCACACGTCCCCATCCATCTGCCTGCCTCGCGCGCGGCTTTCTTGTGGTGGCTTCCTCACATCACATGGTGGCTTCATGCAGCAGGGTTCATCCCATCCCATCCGAGGAGTAGTCCATGCATGATATATGTCGCCTCTGACTTGTGGGGCACCCGCACAGCAAGTTAGTTACCTATCTGACCCGTTGCTGCTGGTCCCCTCCCCTCCCCTAGCTTACCTTGATGGCTTTTGCATGATGGCCTGACTTGGTTTGATTTTATATAGGAAAAAGTCAATTTTAAACCTTGAACTTGTAGAGGTCAGGCGAAATGAACCCTCAAGTCGAAATCCTGGTCGATTGCATCCTAAACTATGCAATTTTGGTCTAAATCAGACCCTGGCATCATTTGAACTCGGATACGTCCGGTGGGCCGGCCCGCTAGAGTATTTTTTTCGTCCAAGAACAAAAATTCCAAAGGGCGCGCACCGTGCTCTCCGCTGAACCAGCCCAATTTAGTTTTTTTTTCGTTAAAAAAAAGCACGCGGTGGTGGCTCGAACCAAAGATCACTTGTGGTTGATTGAATCAACAAACCACGAGGACAACACTTGCGCTGTGTTCTCTTTCTCCCTTTTTCTTCCTTTTCATCTTTCTTTTTTCTTCTTCTTTTTCATTTTCTGCTTCTTTCTTAAATTCGTGAACCAGCCCATTTGGAGCTATTGAATAGCAGGCGCGCAAAAAAAAATCTGGAAAAGTTCTATAGGAGTGACTCAAACTCGCGACCTCAGTCTTGTTATTTGCTGGAATTTGCCAACCAAACTAGTGAGTTGAACTGATAGATTCACGGCACGAAACATTATGCTTCAAACTTCTTTTGAACATTCGAGAATATTATGCACTGAAGATTTTGTAATATTATGCACTGAACATTCTGGAAAAACTATAAATATGTGTGTTGAACAATTTTTGAATATGCATTGAACATTTGTATTATGTGATAAACATTTTTGAAAACAAATATGAATATATGCATCATTTTTTTGAAAATACGCAGTGAACATTTTTTTAATATATGTTGAACTATTTTCGAATAAACATTGAACATTCATGGACGTTTGTGATAAACATCTTTTTTCATAGATGTTTTCGAATCCGTGAACATTTTGTTCAAATTCATAAAAAAATCTTTTGAAATTCTGGTTCACAAGGTTCTTTTTTTCGTTTCCTATTTCCTAGTAAAACGGCCACCGGTTTTTATACAGTTTAAAAAACTCGAGCTTTAAAAAAATTAGAAATTTACGGGATTCAAAAATAATATACAAATTTGGAAAAAGGTTCGTTAATTTCAAAAGAAATCATGATTATTTTAAGAAGGAAACTAAAAAATAAAATAGAAAGAAAAGAAAGAAGAAAATAAGAAAAAGGGAGGAAGATAACACAATGTACGTAGTGTCCCTGATGGTGAGTAGCGTCGTTCCAACAACACCAGCACGGGTCTCGATTTCGAGCCACAGCGTTCGTTTCTTTTTGTTTTGAAGAAAAACAAAAGCGGGCTGACCCAGCAGGGTGTAGTGCCTTTTGCATATTTTTATTTCTAAAAAAAGAAAACTAAAGCGGGCCGGCCCAGCGGGGAGCAGGGGTGCGCGCAGCAGCGCCCTCAGCGAAAACCCACCAATCCCGGTAATCCAAACTACCCGAAGGTTCGATTTAGACCGGGATTGCATAGTTTAGGGTGCAATCGACCGGGATTTCAACTTGGGGGGTTTATTTCGCCGAACGTCTACAAGTTCAAGGTTTAAAATGGACCTTATCCTTATATATATAACCGCTGTAGCTTCTTGTGCAGAGGGAGGGAGAGGCGACGTGTACCGGGAGGACCAACCAAAACAAGTGCCTCCTTCCCTTCCTTTCCCAGGCCTGGGCGCAGCAGAGGACCTCAACGCGGGGAGGACAGGACCAGACATCCAGAAATAAGAGAGGAGTGTTCCACCGAGCTCCCACAGCGATCAGGCACTCTCGGTCGTCCGATCGGTTTGCTTGATGCGATTCTGGGCGTTGGATCGAGAGGTGGAAGGAGCTGGGCCGTCGGATCGAAGATGAGCTCCTGTACGAATGAATAGTTACCGCCTGCTGTAAAGATCCCGTGCCATCGTGCGTAAATTCTGCGCCCCGCCGTGGGTATTCTCATCATTTCATACACGGACATATAAAGGCCGTGGCCCCTGTGGAGAGAAAACCTAGCCGCCTCGCGCACTTGCGCCGTCCACCTCGTCCTCTTCCTCCCGCTCGCCTCTCTCTCTCTCCCTCCAAACCCTAGCCTCGCTCCCGCCTTCCTGCCCTGCTGCCGTCCAAATCCAACCCACGCCGCCGCAATCTCCTTCGCCTAGCAGGCCGCCGCCGCCCCGCCGTCTCCTCGACCCAGCCGACCCCCCCCCCCCCGGCGCGGCCATCGTCAACGGTGAGGAGGAGGAGCACGGTGGGAAGGAGGAGGACAGCCAGGGGAGGAAGGACAGCATCAACGTCTCGTCTCCGTCTAGGTTCGCATCTCTCTCTCTCTCTCTCTCTCTCTCTCTCTCTCTCTCTCTCTCTCTCTCTCTCTCTCTCTCTCTCTCTCTCGTAGTTCCCCTTCTTAGATCGACTCTCCCTGTCAGATCCTCCTGTACCCAACACGAGATGGAGAGAGGGATGTTTGGAAGGAGATGGGAGGAACAGGAGAAGGGAAGGAGAAGTTGTGCCACATCCATCCCGTCCACTGCATCATGCGCGGCGACCGGTTGGGTTCTGGGTCGGTGAGCGCCCTGTCCACTTCCCCATCCCCCTCTCTCTTTTGTGGGTTTACCTATTCATCCGCTCAGATCTATTCGATTAAATATGTTGATCTGTTCATCCTCTCGGCTCAGGAAGCAACTCATTTTGGATGAGAACAATATATAATTTTGTGACTTGGTCAGATCTCACGTTGTCCTTTCTGCTTCTATCTGATTGTGTATAGGTAGTTGGCTGTGTTTTGGGTACTGATATGGTTTAGTTAAGGCCATATTTTTGGTTAATACCAGATTTAATTAGAGGTTTAGTTCGGTTAAAAAGATGATGCCATGTGACATTCAGTATTTATGTCCATATTACAGATCATATGCAAATAAACTATTTAAATGGACACTGCAGTTCACACTCTCTCTCTCTGATGTTAACTCTATTCTGTTGGATAAAAGTAACAGAGGCAGCATGTATGCTGCATTGAGTTACTTTTTTATTTATACAATGAATTATTTATGTATTCTCCGGTAAGTTTTATGTTGGAAATATTGTGGAAAGAGTACATAAAAATGTGCCATGAATCAATAGGTATGCACACTCTGTGATACAATAAAGACAAATCTTTTACGTCAAGACAAAATGGCTTAATTTACTTAGGTCAATTATTGGAATTGTTTTTGTAGGAACTAGGATTGGTGATTTGAGTGGCTAATTTCGAGAGTGGTGTCAACAGCGAGAGGCGTCTATGATAATGGAGGCAGCGACAAGCACAAATATGCTGTAGCTTTGAGGTACAAATATGTTCTGAACTTACATTAGAGCTTCATGTATCATTATGTCGCGAGTCACCAAAAAAACTGCATTGCAAAACTGTACGCTTTTCTTTCGACTGTATGACATCTTAATCCTTTTAGGTTGGCATCAAACTCTACGAGTGGATTTTTATTATTGTGTTGAGACATGCTTTGATTTCTATTAATTGGCCAATATTTGATGTCATATTTTCTTTAGATGCATCACTTACAGTTATCCTCTGATTTCTATTAATTGGCCAATATTTTTTCTGGAGTCATAATTCTGTTATAGCATCTCCTTGCCTTTTTTGCTTTGAAAAACATCGTTGATCATAAGCTGATTGCAGCAGCAGGGTTGGGAACTTTAAGCATACCTAGGATATTTATATTTTTGTTGGCAAATAGTTGTGCCAATTTTGTGATTTATCTAATATCCATTTCTTTCACCTTTGAACACTTCGAATATACTAGCCCATATTGTTCAGTACTTTCTAAGGTTAACTTTTGTAGGAACACTAATTTGCAAGGTTAACTTTCTAGCAGTTTGGTGTGTTCCATTTTATGGAGATCTCTCTTGGAAACTTATCCTTCCTATCTTTGTTTTTAAGGGGTGTAGAAGCTAGAGAGAACTGATTATGTGAGGATACAACCCTCGAAAGCTATGGATATTCCTACAGGTAAACAAGCGAAATATTTGTTGTTGGTTACTCAGTTAGTGAAAATGTTCGAAAATACTCATAGAAGATGAGTAAGATCTGCAGTTGACACACCAAATATGTTATTTAGCATAAGCTCTTCCAATCTGCTAGATTCTGTTGGTTACTTAACTTTGTTATTAGGTTTGTAGATATTACGATTTTCAATTTGTGAACTGCATGCCCGTACTGTTATGACGTGTGTGTTGGGAACTGCATGCCCGTATTGTTAACATCTCTAATCCATTTTTCAGATACACTGCTGGTATTGTTCTGCAATCTGTTTACACGTCAGGGAAGTCGGTTTTCTGTCGTCCTGCTGCTCATCTACACTAATTTTCCTCTATGGATGTGGTTAGTGTTTGTTGCTGGATCCAAAAGTCATCGCCGCCTACTGGTGATCTTGAGTCTTGACTGTCGGATTGCTGGGTGCTGTTATAGCTTGTTGTTTTAGCAGTTACTAAGTGTTTTCTTTGCTCGCCGCAGATATGCTGACCTGTTTGTGTCCCTCAACATACAGAAGAAGTTCATCCCAAGCTTCAAGACTCTAGGGTTAATTCCATTGAAGGTAACTTCCTTTGATATTGGTATTGTTCAATTTTGTTTTTCCGGCTTCTGGTTGCTATATAGCTTGTTGTTTTTAACGGTTACTAAAGATATGTTCAAATTCATACCAGCACTCCAATAGCTATTGCTTGAAATCTGTTTTCTACCTGTGGTTATTAAGTATATATACTTATAAGGTGTCCTTTATTGCTTTCTTAAATTCTGGGTAGTCTGCTATGCAATGATGGCATTGGCAGATTTCGTTGCAGTATTGAAATGTAAATATATTGAACAGATCAAATGGTAAGATTAGTTAGCTTTCTTCCTGATTACGTTTTCTCTTCCATTTTCAATGCTATGTCTACCACGCATTCTCATGTCCATGGTGCCTTTTTTGTTTTGATGTGAAGTAAATTTCCACACGGGGTGGGGCAACGAGGTTGTGGCAACTTGGTGGCATGGCTGCCGATCAGCCAAGCAAGACCTACTCTCTCTACACCTCCGCATGGTTGCTTGTTGCTGCTATCAACTTCTCTATCATTGTTGGAATGGGGTCGGCGATAAAAACTGCAAGTCTCCTTGCGCATAATCTCTTTTCGTTTGAAGCACATTTCCGATTTGAGCTAAGTGACAGTTTGATTGATATTGGCGTGATGGCTAAGGTCGAGGCTGCCACGTACTAGACCACCGCCATGCTCAACGTCGAGGAGTGCGGCAGCACCGTGGCCAGGGCCATAGCGTTCGGTGCCAGAGAACGTGGCCAAGGGATCCTATGGTGCGGGGTGATAACCGTGAACAAGCTCCACCGGGCGAACGAGGTCAGCCCGGAGATGCTCAGGGCATATCAAAATGTAGTGCTTCTTTCTCAGTTTTCACATCAAATGTGATCCTATTTGCAGTCAAGCAAACCTTATTCAGTAGGATTTGTGATGCATAAATCAGTAAATGATTTTGGGTTATCCTGGTTGTGGTGGTGCAGGCTTCATGTGCGTTATATGTGACTATTTGCTTATGGTGAACTTGAAGATAGTCGTTAGGTATTCATGGTGGAGGGAAAGGTTGATGCTGGTCCTGGTCCTATTTGTAAGTTTCTTACACTACTCTTTTTATTAATGCATGATTCCTTAACGAAATGGTAACGCTATCTCTATTATAAAACTGAACACTAATGAGAATTGTACTTACTTCTGTGAGGACCACTTTCTCAGGCAGTTTTCCTTATAATGTTTGCTTTCATTTTCCAATGGACTGGTCAGATGCAACCGCGTGGAATTCAAGGAAGAGGGCATTTCGAACAAAGAAATCAGCTGGTTAGACACTGTTTATGTCCCTTTTCCCTTGCATAGTAGCGAGTACTCTGTAGTTTACCCATTTGAAAAATACTTATTCAAATCCATGAAAATGTTCTATTCATGCACTGCTGATTGTAAGCTGTAAGATGCTAAGATAGGAACGATGATGTAGGTTTATCCTTCCCATCAGATTTGTTCCTACAACCGAATCTCCATGATCCTATACTGCTTCTCTCTAATTGTTCCTACAAATGAATCATCCATCTAATTATTGCATCTAAGTACAACTGTCTTTGTCAGTTGCATAATGTCCATCATAATGTTGCGAAGACTACTGCCCTGATCCTAAGAGCCTACTGACATTTCACCAAATCCTGTTATAGTTTTTTTATCAGCAGCAGATACTTGATTATTTTGCCTTTATAATTCCAAGTACATGACCATACTGATCCTTCTATTTTAGATGTAGCAGAACACACGTTCGTAATTGATGCACCTAGGCTCAGCTTCTCTACATTGATATGAAGGCCTGGAGCGTGTTTGTTTTGTTTTCAACTCAGCGGCGATCAAGTAGGCCCATTATGACACAGTAAAAGATTGATCCGAATGCCTGCAAGCGTGTTTGTTTTGTTTTCAAACTCGAGGCGATCAGGTTTAGTGCCAGGCTCCTTGCTACTGTAGCTGATGGGGAACACTGCTATGGCTGCTGCACGGTGGCGGGGTTTGGGCATGCCGCTGGTGCTCCATCAGATTGTGTGGATGCCTATGCTCGGAATCTGTTGTATCTACGGGTTCCCAGGTTCTTCCCTTCCTCTCTGTGGCCGGGGAAGGCATACTTCTCTTAAATTGATCTAGGTGTTGTCAAATACTTCAGGTTTTTATGTCCATTGTATAGGGTGCATTTTGATGATATCTGGAGCAGATATAACATGTAGGTGTTGTTTAACATAAATCAAAGATTGAGATGACAAATATTAAAAATATGAGAAGCTATAAAATTGGCGTTGTTGAACTGTGGTTTGTTTTGCAGGTCCCCTTGCTAATTTTATAGTGAGCTAGCATTCTAGATCTTTGGGTAAGATAACTTGTCCAGTGGCTTTTTGGCATAGCTATGTACAACCTTTCTTTTTGTTCTCACGTTGCTTAATTTCTCATTAATGACAGGGAGGATCCTCAACGGAGCCTCATGGAGGGGATAGGCACCCAAAGGTGTTGACTTTGATGTGGCCGTCGGCTGACCAGAAGTTTCCTCTGGATCCACACCGCCTATTTTTTGGACTGGAGATATGTTGTCAACATTTCAAGCAGGTAATGCTCATCTATTATGTTTCAGACCATGGTCTTCTCATTGGCATGATAGATATCGGAAATAAAATTATTAGAGCCTGTTCGGTTCCTCTCCACTCCCTCGACTGTGCTCCCGGAGCGAAGCAGACTGCAACTCATTTTCACGGAGCGGCTCAAAGGGAGCTCCACAGCTCCGCAGATTGGAGCGGAGTGGCTAGATTCTGAACAGGGCCTTAGCTAGGTTCATACACCATGCATACATAGGCCAACACATTTGATATTCATGGACTACCTTGCTCATGTCTTCATGTAGTTTGCTCGCTCCCAGGGAGAAGGGGTGCCACTTGGCCGGCGAAGTGCTGGCAGCAGGAAGTATGCCATCGACATCATCGAGATCCGCTTGAAGGACGGTCGTTGTCCTCTCCAAGAGGAGGGGCCAGCTCAAGGAGGTACAGCTAGCTCACCACAGCTCGTTCCTCCCTTCTTCTCTATTTCTTGTTCAATTGTTCAGCTACATAAATTATATTTATGTGGTGGAAATATTTTCACAGAAGCTGCTCAGAGAATTGGCTGAATTAGTGTCAGATTTATTCTTAATTAGAAATTTCTCTCAAGCGGTGGTTGTATTGGAAACATGTCCTTCCAAAGAGTAAATGTTTTCACATCAGATATTTAATGTTTCTTCAGATAAGTGATGCAATGAGTAGCACTGTAGTCTTTCATGGAATTTATACTGAAAGACACTTGTGAACTCTAAATATTTTTATTTACCTCCAAGATTGAAGCCCTCACTAAATCGTAAATTCTTATTCCTCTTTTGGAGGATACTACTATGAGATGGTCTGATACATAGAAGACAGACTCAAGCCCCTCTAGGGAAGCATCCACTATCCCTGTTCTACTGATTTCGCCGGAACGTCGACCGCCTATGCTCCACCTGTGGTACGCCGTTCTAAAATCCACACAGCTAAGCCATGAGTAACCTTCAAGTAGCAAGCTGTTATGTTTCAAAATTTATTTGAAAGATAATGTGTTTTGGGCTTTATACTTCACCATGATCTTTTACTATGTATCTGCATCGATAGCATCTATCGTCATTGCCTTGCCATTTACAGACATACTGTGGAGTTTTGCAAGCAAAAGTCAAAACTATAATAATGAGTGACGATTATGATATGATTACTGGATGAATAATTCAGGGCAAGAAAGCTAATTTACTGGAAAACGTAAATATTGTATTAAACATAGTACAGATGTACTTCGCTTGCCAATTTTAATTTCCATTTAGATCTGACACGATGTCGTGCTTATAATTTCCACAAAATATTGCCGGTCACTTGCATATGTTGGATGTGAAAAACAGCAATATACACTTTGATACTTTGAGGCTATTAGAAATAGTAGGGATGATATGCTACTTCCAGTCTGCAACAATTTATTACTGGTCCCCTTGCCTCGCTTATAGTTCATGTAGTACCATGTTTATGCTTCAAACCAGCTATGACATCCCTCTTCCACCCATTCTATATTGATATTGCTTCTAAATACACATATGCATGTAGTTACTCTTTTACAGTACTAATGCCAGATATCATAAGGGAAAAATGTAGTGCTATTTTAGTTATGGAGTCGGCAATGCATGTTACTGGAATGATCAGCTAGCAATGCAAATGAGCTCCATTTCTTCCCTTTCAGATACGATCTTATGTTCTGCCTGAACATAGATGCTTCTGCTGTGCACTCCATTGTTCTGTCTTACTACAATTGGTATTGAAACCGCCTATTTTGAATGCAACAATTTAAATATTTACTGCTCTCTCTCTCTCTCTCTCTCTCTCTCTCTCTTCTCTCTCTCTCTCTCTATCTCTCACCATGTTTAGTGATGACGAAGTGATGCATACGGAAACATGTTTGATAAGAATCAGCGTGCCAATATGGAATATAAGGTGAGTGAGTATTGTGTATGCTGAGCCTCCAAACTTTTTGCAAGCATGTAAAACAGTGGAATGCAGCACTAGCAGAAAGGAAGAACTGTAGACGCAATCGTGGACTACTTGAGTTAACTATTTGCTCAATACATCAAGAACCAGCCTCTCCTACTCCTGCTCTCAAATGGAAAAGGAGATCAGGCAACTAGGGATCTGAGTACTGTAATTTGATAAATTTTGTTTTTTGGGTGCTAAATAATATGACTATTAATGTACATTTTTCTTATGATCAGGCATGAAAGGGCCACTTTTTCTTAGAAGTGGCTTATTCTTAGCCAGTCCTTCCAATTAACACATTATTGATTGGAACATAATGAGTAAATGTATGTGTGTTCTTTCTATTTAAGAGATTCAGATGAAATTATGAAAGCTACAAACCTCTGTATCTTATAAGACCTTTTTTATACCAAAAAGCTTCCTTATACATTAAGTTATTACAGAGGAAGTATATTGGAGCGACAGTATCACATTAATAATTTGGCTTCCATCTTGGCATTACCTGCTTGATCAAAACACCCGACCGACACCCTCGCGCCAAGGCGCGATCCTGATCTAGTGACAGGTGCTAGCTCGCTCCCTCCTTGTCACTTCCTTCCTTTCTAGTAAATCCACCTCACAATTATAATTATATGACGAGTACTTCATAACTAATCAAGGGCGTGAGAGCATCTCCAGCCGTATCCCCAACAAGGCCCGCCGACGATTTTTCGGCCGCCGGCGCCAAAAAATCGGCCCAGTCGCGTCCCCAAGGGCCTAGTTTTCGCCGACTCGGGCCGAAATTGGCGCCGGCGGACCCCAACCCGAACCCGGCGTGCTAGGGGGGCGCTCGGGGGCGCCGGGCGAATCGTTTTTGGCGCGAAAAGCCGCGGGCCCCCTTGCCAGCCGACTCGACTCTCTTCTCGCCGTTTCGTCGTCCTCATCGCCTCATTTCCCGCGGCGAATCAATGCCAAAGCTGCGCGCGCTGCCGCGCCGGTCAGCCTCCATTGATGCCTCACGGGCGGCGCAGTGAAGGCCGGGCGACGCGCGTCCCCTCGCCCACCACGCCTCCCGCCACGCGTAACGCGCCGGCCATGCGTACTACACGGCGCCTCCACCTATATAAGCCGACCACCAGCGCGCCGGAGACACGCACAGATCCTCCACTGCCGACGCGCCCATTTCTCCCCCTTCTTCCCTCCCCTCCTCTCGCCATCTCCAGCTCAGAAGAATGGCCGAACGCTTCCTAGGCGATGGCGCGGCGGCGAATGGCTTCGGGCGCCGCCATCTTCACAAGGACGAGGCTCGCCTCCTTTTCGAGGCCGAGTACCCGGCCCGCCGGACATGCGGGTTGCCCAGGGCGTGGAGGATCAGCGCCGCCGGCGTGCCGGTGCCGCCACCACCACCCGGGGCGGCGCGGCATGCGGAGATCGCACGTATCCGCGCGTCCCTGCCACGGGCCACGAGGGAAGGCCCGCGGTACACCCCCCACAGCCCGCTCTGGGAGCCCTACTTCCGTCGCTGCCACGCCGAAAAGCTCGAGGCGACGAACGGCGTCGTGCCCCCCGGCAGGCTCAACTCTGAGGGCCGGTGCCGGTGGTGGGGCGTGCCCGGCCGCACATTGGAGGTCGTCCTCGAGTACATCGAGGGCGGCAACAACGCCGCACCTCGAGTACCCCGCTCCCTCGTCCTTCTCACGCCGCCGTGGGAGCTCCTGGACGCTGAGGCGCATGGAGCGGCCCCGAGGCGTCCTCCTCCTCGTCCAGCCGCTCGTCCGGCTCTCCCTGCCTCCGCCCCGTCAAGCCGGAGCCCCAGGACACGCCTGTCAGCGCGCGCACCCCGCAACTACGGCGTCCCATCGGCGAATCCACCCCCTCCCCCCTCCGGCCGCTTCGTCTTGTCGAGCCCAAGCCGGAGCCCGGCCTCCCTGCGGAGTACGAGGAGATAGCCCGGCGCGGCTTCTCCGATGAGGACGCCCTACAGTGGGCGCGGGACGACTACCTCGCGACGAGATGGTCCGGCAGCGCCGGACCCTAGAGGAGATAGAAGCCCGCAAGCATGGGCACGAGGACGAGCACGACATCGTGATCCTCGACCAGCGACGACGACGAGGACGCCCCCGACCGTCCAACCCGCCGCGCCAACCAGGGGAAGGATGCAGCAGGGAACGGCGGCGGCGGAGGCGGCGCGACGACGACGACGACGGAGACTACACGCGGTTCTACAGCCTCCTCGGCATGTAGAACTGCAAGGGCGGGCGGCGGGGAGCGGCGATGGAGACGGCGAGGAGCAGCCCCTAGTAGTTTTTTCTTTTTTGTAAAATATGTTTAAAATTTGAACGAACCTCGCCAATGTTTGCGTTAAATTTGATCCATGTTTACGCCGTATTTAAGTTTTTCAAAAAAAAACGTGGGCGTTGCGACTAGGGGGCATCACGCCCCAGCGCGCGGTTTAGCGCCGGTGCGCTCCAGGGGGCGACTCCAGGGGGGCAACGGCTGGAGATGCTCTGACATCTTCGTCCACGTGATCGTCTCATGCATCGATCCGTCTCGGTGTGCGTGACACTGTCTCGTCTCTCCATCCAGGATCATTTCCACACGGCCAAGTTTGATTCATGCCTGTCACCTCCGCACTCTCTCACTTCTACTGTACAAATAATTTCCTACTAACTATTTGACGTGTATATCCCTTTAATTTCGTTCTGTTATTATTTTCGCCATTTATATAAAAATTATATATTAATTCGTCTAGACGTTGTGTTTCAATATCTAAGTTATCTCTATAGAGAAATGAATCTACTCACGAGACATGACAAGCAAGTTAGAATTATAGGATTTAATTCAATACATAAAGGAGTTGTACATAATTGATTATAGTTAGATTTCTTCCACTAGTGAACAGGCCGCATTTTAGAGTTTGGCACATGGCCCCATTCTTTTGTCGCGCCCGGCCCTGCTCCTTCCTTCCTTCGGGCAAGTCGTTGGTCCCTGCCTCCTCTGGCGTATGCTTCGACGACTATAGGAGGTGGGACCCTGGGTTTTGCTCGCGACCGTAGATAGGGTAGGCTTCGGGTGTGCGGCAGCGATGCTTCTGACGGCGACAACAACGCCGCATCCAAGATAATGCGTCGGCTCCAATCTCGTCTCGACGGCGTCCATGGCAGCGTCGAGGAGCCGATGGGTCAGTCCTCCTGCAGACCCGTTCGGTCTGTGGGTTTAGGTCTTCACCCGATGGTCGTCGTCCCAGGCGGTGTCACTGGTGGGCGAGAGAGAATGGCGGTTTCAGATGTGGGATTGAGGATTGATGGCGGCAGATCTGACGTTTGGCCTCGACGACGTCAACGGGTAACGCTGGCTCCGGGACTCGAGAGGGTGCGGACAATCCCCGGTCGACGCACCACCACGACAAAGGCCATGCCGACGGTGGGCCTCTTCATCGACTCACAATGCCTTTATGGCTATGGCTTTCCTATGAGTCCGGTGATGGTTAAGCGGCAATGGCAGTTGCAGGAGTACCTGAGTTTCTTCTGCAAAGTTTTGTGACCACATGTTGTCTTTCGACCCATTCTGGTCGGTTCCATGTGTGTCCTTGTATTCACCTTATTGTGATTAATCATACATGCGGTTGACATTAAAAAAATCGCTGCAAAAGGCTAGTGTATTGCTGCTATAGGTAGCTACAGGACAAGACCGATACTCTAAAAAATGACACCACCATTACTCACATGAATTCAACTAGGGAAGGCAAAAAATGAGCAATGGTATTAGTTGCCAAATCATCTTGAAAATGTTGTGTACCATGTGTGTGTGTTGTTGCGACCACTTTGGAGTGTCTGCCACAACATTGCTCCATGCTGCAAGTGCTTGCAACAATTGATTTTTTTTGGTTTGAATATTGCATGCGTATAATATCATTGCTCTTGATGTTTTTTCTGCAAAAGCAGGATTGTCATACTGCATGGTTGTGTGATGGTGCATGCTGCAAGGCAGGTGCTTCGCAATGCAGGGCCAGACACACGATGATGTGATGCTCCTAAGCCAACCACGCGACACTACATGATGCAAGTAGGAATGTAGGACACACAACGCTGTAGGGTCGAACATCATTTTTTTTGCTGCAACAAAGCCTACCGCCCAATGCTGCAATGCTGTCCAGCGCCGCAACAAACGGGACATACGACACTGCAATGCCGACAACCGTTGCTTTTGTAGCTCATAGCGACAAGGTTCAGGTCCAGGATATACCAAATACACACTCTAGGTCCGCCAAGGACAGGATTTAAACGAAAAGACAAAGAGGCCTAAGATAAGGGCAGCGCTAGCGCCGGTGCGCCGGCCCAATACTTTGGTCCGGTCCAGCCCAGCCGTCCGATGCAGCGAGCGAGAGCCATCCGATCTGCCCTTTCGTTTCATCCCCTTCCCCTCGTGTCGTCTTTCTCCCAGAACAAGCGAAGGCGAGCGCCGTCGTTGACCGCCCCGCTCCCAGCCATGGACGCGCCCTCTGTCGTTGTTGTTCTGCTTGCAACCTCGCCATCGCCATTCGCCATTCGCGTCCCTAGCCCATGGCCATCCCGTCTTGCATCTCCTGGCCATGACCATGGACGCTGCTCCGGCAGCGACGTTCCTAGCACCGGCTGGGCAGGTGCACATCACGTGGCCCCATGGTTGCACCATCGGGTTTGCGGTGCCCCCCCCCCCGTCGTCCTCGCCGAGATCGCTCGACGTGTGGGTGGCTTCCATCCGCTGCCTCCCTTGCCGTCATCTGCTGGACTCCACTGCTCCACCCACTATAAACCATCGCAGCAAAACGAAAAGACGGATGTAGCTTTTGCTGATGCCGGTTGCAGCTCGCCGAGGCAGCGGCCGTCGTCGTCTCAGCACCGCTTCCACCTTTCCTAGGCAACGGTTCCAGCATCTGCATCACATGGTTGCAGCTCCGCTAGTAGCCGGTTCCAGCAAAAGAAAAACATCCGCTGAGTCGTGGCACCATGAGCTCGCCATGAAGGATGTACCAAATTACCTCACCAGTAGTAGCAAAAAAAGGACGACGGATGCAGCAAAATGTCATCGCCGCCGTCGCGGGTTAAGCCGAGACATGAATGGTTGAAGCTTTTTTCATTGTCGGATGTAGCTTTTTTCATCAACAGTTGCAGCTTCCGTCGTCATCCATAACTTTCGTCGTCTGTTGTTGAAACTTTTTCGTCGCCGGTTGAAGCTTCCGTGTTTGCGCAGTGCCAACACCCAAAAAATTTGTTTGCCTTCGATTGAAGCTTTGGGTGACGCTGGTTGTATCATTTTTTGTTGCCGGTTCCAGCACACCAGATAGCTAGTTCCAGCAGACCACATGGCCGGTAAAAGCATCACCATGTGCTAGTTCTAGCGCGGGTGCACGCTGAGGTTGCAGCTTTTTCCGGCGTCGGTTCCAGCATCCCCGCATGCCGGTTCCAGCACGAGTGCATGACGGTTGTAGTACCACGTCATCTCAGTCATAGTAGCACGCGACGACGGTCGCATCACTGTCTCGCATGGTTGTAGCACATCCCACGCCGGCGACGAGATTGTGGTTGTAGCAACATTGAGGTCTAGTCGCCCAGACGAAGAGGAGATTGACGGAGAGGAGCTTGGAGTAGGTGCTCGTGGCACGGAGGCTGCCAAGTGCGGTGGTCGGGCCGGCATCCCAGCAGGCGGTGGTTGGGGGCTGCACAGCTGCGAGAGAGCCAGAGAGGAGATGGGCGAGAGAGACGAGAGGAACGGAAGAAGAGGTTGACGGCTTCCTCAAAAAAGATAAGGATGAAAAGAGATAAGATTGAGTGGCTGTGGTTAAACGAGGGCCGATAGATGGGGCGCAATCGAACAATTCGCGGGCGACCGGCCCGAGCTTCGGCCGGTGCCCGGAAGCCAACGTTTCCCCTGAGATAAAGATGGGCAAGGAATACACACTATAGGCTCGCAGCACCGGCTGCAGGAAGGTACTGAGCAGAGTAGCCACCAAGTCAGTCAGCACACCAGTAGCTAAAAAGCGGATGGAATCGCGTCGCAGAGTAGCACACGTACGCAGGATCGGCACGGTGGCAGGTAGCTTGGTCGCGGCGTTCTTGCGCGCGGTCGCCATCCCACACGTCCACATCGATCCATCTGGTAAGTGTGTGTGTGTGTCACGGTGAGTGAGATACGGACGGGTCCTCGCATGGAGGCTAGCGTCCGGCTCCAGAAAGATTGGACTAGTGTGTGGCACTTGTTCTCGCGGCACATGGATTGGATTGGGCGTCACATGCATGCATGCTCCTCCGCACCATTTGTGAGGCAGGCAGGCAGGGTTCATCCGAGGAGGAGTCGAGTCGAGTCGAGTCTCGAACGATTGATTATGGCGTGTGCGTACGTACGCAGTATTTCTGTTCCATCTGTAACGTGGCGCTGGTCAGTACGTAGTACGGGACCGCACAGCAAGTCACTCTAGTTACCTGTCTGACCCGTTGGTGGCTTGATGGCTTTTGCATGATGACGGCGTGTCTTGCTTTGATTTTATGCATAACCGCTGCAGCTTCTCGTGCAGAGAGAGAGAGAGAGAGAGCACAAGTCCAATTGGCAGGCGCAGGGAGTGAGTGCTGTGCGGACGCAGCAGAGGACTCATGGCCCTCGACGCCACTTCCTTTTTAGTACTAGTACGACGAGTACTAATACCTACTCCCTCGGTCCTAATTTTTTTTCAAAACGAAGGCAAAAGATTTGCCTCATTCATTAATTAAGAAGAGAGAATAGAGTTTGTTACAATCAACCCACGACAAATCCACATGGCGATTACTCGCGTTCAAGTAGTGCCCCTAGTTTTTTTGCTTCCGCTATGCTCCAAAGCTTTGCTTCTTCTATAATGATGTTGAGAAGGATTGTCGGCGGAGCGCTCTTGTGGCGGAAGACCCGGGAGTTTCGCTCATTCCACATTTCCCAAGAGACGAGCATGGTAAGGGAGGCCTGGTTTGGAATGGATAGCCCGGTCCGATGATCCCACCATGACTCGACGGAGTCCTCTAAGTGCCATGAAGAGGTGTCAAGGAAGTGTAGACCAAGTTTCTCTATGACCAACTTCCATAGTCTAATGGTAAAGCGACACTTGTAGAATAGATGCCCACCCGTTTCTTGCTCTCTTTTGCATAGCGTGCAAAGGCCACAATTTGGCCTTGGCCAATCGATCAGCGGTCCAGATGCGGTTTTGGATGGCTAACCAAGCAAAGAGTTTGACTTTAGGAGGGGCCCAAACTTTTCAGACCATCTGGCCCATGGGGGAGTTAGTCATTCCCAAGAATTGCGCTTTGTAGGCTGAAGCTGCGGTGTAGTGCCCATCCGCAGAGTGTTTCCAAACAATGTCATCCTCAACGTTGTCAATGAGGTTGAATCCGTGGACGAGCATCCAGAGTGTGAAGAACTCCGTGATATGAGCGATGGATATCACGGTTGCTATGTTAATTTTTAAAATTCATGCATTCTCTTTGAGTGCCTCCCGTACCTTCCAATTCTTTCTTGAAGAAGCCTCGAAAATGAGGGGTGCAATCTCTTTTGGCTTCCGGCCAAGCAACCACGGAGAGTCCCAGAAAGGTGTTTTTGCGCCATTTCCAACGATGATGGTGGTGGAGGCATAGAAGAACTTAAGGTCGTCCTCGTCACATGGGTTCCCCATGCCAACCCACAACTTACTCGGCTCCTTCCACTTGAACCATGGCCATCGTAACCTCAGTGCCCTAGCAAATTTGTCAGTGTTTAGTACCCCTAGGCCTCCATAATTGAGAGGCTGACAAACCGTATCTCAATTGACTTTACATTTGGCACCGGTAGTTTTGCCCGAGCCGGCCCAAAGAAAGGCCCGTTCGAGCTTGTTGACACTGTGGAGGGTGCTTTGTGGGATGACAAGCGGTGTGATAAAGTAAACCGCCTGGGAGGTGATGACAGACTTGACAAGTGCCGTGCGTCCAATGGTGGTGATGTTTTGACCCCCACGTGACCAATTTCCCGGCCACCTTGTCCTTAAAAAATAAGTATCTTAATCTTAGTACAATTTTATATTAAAAATAGTTAAGACACTTATTTTGGGACAGAGGGAGTACTAATTAAGGGCGTGATCGTCTCATCGATCGATCCATCTCGGTGTGATACCGTCTCGCCTCTCCATCACTCACTCACGCCTCATCCAGGACCATTTCCACAAGCCCAAGTTTTCCTTTCCTTTTTTTCTTTTTGCCGGGCAACAAGGCCACGTTTGACGTCTTGTGAGTTCCGCACTCTCGCTTCCACAAATAATTTCCTACTGACTATTTGATGATGCGTGCGTCCCTTTAATTAATTTAGTTGTTTCCATCATTCAAATATAATTATATAGTACTATTTGTGTTTCAACATCTAAGTTATGCCCTCTCGAGAATAAATAATATGAATCTAGTTATGTATGAGGCATGCCAAGGAAATTAGAATTAGAGGGTTTAATTCAATATATCATAAAGGAGATGTAGATAAGTTGATTATAGTTCGGAGATTTTTCTACTAGTGAAACAGGCCGCACTTTACAGTTTGGCACAGGGCCTCGAATTTTTTTGTCGACCCGGCCAGGCCCTGCTCCTTCCTTCCTTCGGGCATGCCTGGGAGCGCTCCTTGTTGAGTATGATGCGCTCCACGGCCGTCTCCGTGGTCGCGGTGAGCACGCACAGACTCGCCAAGAGGAGCGTGGACTCCTCGGTCCAGCCTTCTACCAGGTTGACCTGCTCCTTGCGTTCGCTCGGTGCAGTCCCGCGAGAAGTACCCTGGCTTATTGTAATTGTAGCACTTGACCTTGCTCATGTCGCGGTCGCCGTTTCCACACGTCCACATCCATATAACCGCTGCAGCTTCTTGTGCAGAGAGGGAGGCGACCGGGAAGAGGAAGAGGAACACAAGTGCGAGGGTTGGCATTGATTGAGGAGCGAAGATTTCCGGTTGTGACATCTTTTTTTTAGACAATCACACGAAGCTTTTATTAGTCCATCACAATGTTTACAGGGACGAAAGAAAGATCACCGGGGTGGCCTAACCAGACATGGCGACCGATCCCTAGTCTCAAAGCATGCTTCGCTAGATTGTGAGCTTTGACATTCGAGCTCCTAAACTCATGAACAAAAGTACATAAATTAAAACTACTAGAGTACTCTATGATTTCATGTATAATGGCCCCATAGCTCGGGCTACTCTTCTGCTTGATATCATTCACCACGTCCATGCAATCCGTCGCCACGTGAATCGCTTGCAACTGGAGATCCTCAGCTAGTGTCATCGATTCCCTAACTCCCATCGCTTCAAGTGTTGTAGGGTCGGAGATACCCTTGAACACAACAGTGGACGCACCAAGAAAGAGACCATCCCTGCTCCTGCACACCGCTGCTACAGCGCCAACGCTTGAACTTCCCATGCAGGCCGCATCAACATTTATTTTGGATGTGCCCAACGGCGGCTGCAGCCAATGAGTTGGTCGCGCCGTTCTGACCTGCACCACAGTATTGCTCATGTTCTTGACCACTTGAAGATCGCTCAGGAAGGAGTTAATAAAAGAGTGTGTTGAGGACGGACTCTGGAAAATATCCCCATATATAGCTGTTCGATAAGATTTTGTATACTACAAATGGTATGAAAGTAAGAGAAAAAAAAGAGTTGATCAATCATAATTTGCACCAATATCTAATAAGTTGAGAAGAAACCCATCAATTTATTATGGAGCAAGGAGTACCCATGTTCGTCGACATCACTTTATGTGATTAAAAAGAAAACGAGTACTAATGAGCTAATGGCCAGTTAATTGATTAAACATATAATTAGCTAGCCCAACTTTTCTATGTGTGTACGTACTGCATTTGCATGGCCTATGCGTGATGGGCGATGATTGATCGATCCAGGGACGCAGTGGACACATGCTGGAAGATATATATGGAGACATGAATAATGTGCCGAGCGTGCCAAGATTGCATGCTCATTTTTTTAGTGCGTGCAAGCATCAAATTTGGCCAAAGTGGGGCTTCACCAAACGTACGCTAGGCAAGCCTAACAGATAAACATCAATGTTGTTGCCTTTGCACGCAGACATCTCTATCTCTTCCAACAAAATCGGAGCGGCCGAACAACCGAGGCTTCGCATCCTTCGGATCTCTCGATGCCTATAAATACACGGGACGAGGCCTCGCACCGGGGGGGCGACATGAGAAAACAGCAACACAGCGACCGGGAGGGCAGGAGGAGGAGACGCGCCCATGCGGCCGCGTCGACGAGGAGCCCAGCTAGGAGGCGACCGGGGGGGGGGGGCGACATGAGAAAGGGCGATGCTAGGCGCTGGTGCGCCGGCCGAACGTTTCGGCCGGTCCAGCCCTAGCGTCAGATCAGCCCGTCCCGCGCCGTTGGATCCTTATCCAACCAGGTCCTCGTCTTCCTCTCGCGAGCGCGTAACGAGCGTCGTCTTCCTCTCGCGAACCCCATCTCGCCAGCTGCCCCCGCGTTCCCCCTCGTCGCCGCCCCTCCCTCGCCTGCCCTCCTCGTCCCTGATCACCGTCCTCGCCGGCCGTCTTTCCTGGCCGCCCTAGTCGCCGGTAGTCCTCGGCGGCCGTCCTCTTCACCGGCTTCGCCCCCATGGAAATAGCCCATCCCTGCGGTTGCAGCTTCCATGGCCACCGTTGCAGCTCCGGTGGCGACGACCGGAGCTCACCGGCGTGCTCACCGGTGTGCTCGCCGGCGCTCATCCCCCGCTTGCGAACAAAAAAGATCGAGCGCCCAGGGAGATGCTCAGTGCTGCAACCTACGACGAAAAAAGCTACAACTAGCGATAGGAAAAGCTTCATCCGGCTACGAAAAAAGCTTCAACCAGTATACGACTGGAGCTATGGATGACCAAGAAAAGTTACAACCGGTGACAGAGAAAGCTTCATCTAGCGATGAAAAAAAGCTTCATCAGACTATAAAAAAAGTTTCAACCGTGGAAACAAAAGCCATGGACGAAAAGTTACAACCGGTGACAGAAAAAGCTTCATCTAGCGATGAAAAAAGCTTCATCCGACTATAAAAAAAGTTACAACCGTGGAACGAAGCCATGGACAAAAAACAAAAAGTTGCAACCGACAGTTATAGAAGTTACAACCGCATTGAAAAAAGCTTCAAACTCCTTATCTCAGCTGCGACCCCGCGATGACGATGACGCTGTTTTGCTGCAACCGTAGTAGATTTTTGCTACCACCGGCGATTGAATTTGCTACAACCGGTTTCATCAAAAAATCGCCGTGGGGTGTAGTCTGCCATGGCTCCGGCGAAGTAGGCAGAGCTCCGATGCATGCGAGGTAGGCGTCGCCGTGGTAGCGCCCCATCACCCCGGTTGCAGCATCTCCCGTGGTCACCGCCCCTCGGTCACCGGCGAGATGGAATGGTCACCGTGCAGATCCATGGCAGCTTCGCGCGCGGAGGGGCGTGGTGCTGCGACCAGGGGCGGGGGGGGGGGAGGGGGAAGGGATGGGGAAGGGGTGGGGAGGAGGGGGCCGAAGAAGAGGGCGGCGCGCGCGCCGGCGAGCTGCGCGAGATGTGCGCGGAGCTGCGATGAAGGAGACGCGGGGAAGAGGGAGACCAGCCCAAAGTTCCGCCGGTGCCCCGGCTCCAAACGTTTACCCATGAGAAAACAGCAACACAGCGACCGGGGGGGCAGGAGGAGGAGACGCGCCCATGCGGCCGTGTCGACGAGGAGCCCAGCCAGGAGGCGACCGGGGGGGGGGGGACATGAGAAAACAGCAACACAGCGACCGGGAGGGCAGGAGGAGGAGACGCGCCCATGCGGCCGCGTCGACGAGGAGCCCAGCCAGGAGGCGACGGGGGGGGCGACATGAGAAAACAGCAACACAGCGACCGGGAGGGCAGGAGGAGGAGACGCGCCCATGCGGCCGCGTCGACGAGGAGCCCAGCCAGGAGGCGACCGGGGGGGGGGGGACATGAGAAAACAGCAACACAACGAAGATACCATATCTATCACATCGATGTACTCCCTCCGTTCCTAAATAATTGTTTTTCTAGAAATTTCAACAAGTGACTACATACGGAGTAAAATGAATGAATCTACACTCTAAAACATGTTTACATACATCCGTATGTTGTAGTCCATTTGAGATGGCTAGAAAGACAATTATTTGGAAACGGAGGGAGTACTATACAGACAGTGCAAATAGTTCATCCATAATTTCATGAACTTATACATGAGATCAAATGATCATATACAGTATATTCTGTTGTTGCCATCAGGTCATGTGCCTATCTTCTCATCCCTAGAGTTTTTTTAGCAACAATAAATTTGTGGTCGCCCGTATGTACGTCGGCGCAACCGCCGCCGCCGTGTTGGAGCAGTCACGTCCCTAGTACTGCCCAGTAGGCGGTGAAGTGCAAAGCCAACAGAGTTGATGGATGTAGTCGGCGTTGGCCACGGCCATAGATCGGATGGCGGCGTGGTCCAAAGTGCTGAAAAAATTCCACCAGTAAAAAATATATATTAGCACGCTAGTAGCCCTGCAGCGACGGCCGGCGGGTGATGCATGGCCGCCGGTCAATGCACGCATGCATGTCTTCTGAATTAACAATCTAAGGCCTACATGCATCGATTCTACGGAGTAGTATGCATGTGCATATGCTAAATCTAGAAAACTAGAGAAGGATGGATCCAATGATTAACTTGCATATTCAAAACAAGATGGATTAATGAATTGGATCACAGTAATAGTAATACCTCCGATGGCCACCTCCCGTGAAATATTGCAGTGGATATAATTTGAAATATAGGTTGCTCCTCTGACTGCAGGCAGTTATATAAGGTAATCATCTAGCCACGTAAATAGGGAGCGAAGGTGGAGGATACGGGCTGGACCTTTTAGTCGGGTAGAGAAATCTAGCCACTTTCAAAACCGAACCCATTAATCAACGCTCGTACATGGACGGGATCAGACGCAGCAAGAGTGGAGGTAACTACCACTAGATGGTAGTATGCATTTTCCCTATATATATATATATATATATATATATATATATATATATATATATATATATATATATATATATATATATATATATATATATATATATAGACACACGTTGCAGGGCAATAATTATACACAACGCACGTGGTCGGAGCGAATTATAGAAAACCATCACATTGATGTCTAGATTTACATAAAACACTCATTTACGAATTTCTGTCACCAACCACTGGTTCTCGGTCTACTCTTTTGTAGGAAAAACTGATCGGTCTTTTTGGACATTTTAACCTCGATTATGGCATGTGGGCCCTGCAAAAGCTGACCCGGGCAGCGGCAGCGGTGCAGTTGAGCGGCGAGCACCTTGGCCTAGGACAGGGGCGGATACAGCCCAGCCCAGCGCCCCGGGCCTCCTTTGTGCACTGTAGCAATTGCTACAGTGTTTTGCTGAATTCTACAAAGGAAACGGGCCTCACGCCCCGGGCCTGCCCCCCCCCCCTCCCCCGCGGCCTGGGGCCTAGATCCGCCACTGGCCTAGGCCACAGTGGTGGTGCTATTGGGCGGCGAGCAGCTCGACGCTCGGTAGGAAAGAGTTGAGCGGCACTTCAGTGCGCGCGACGCGCTTCACCATGTCCAGCATATAGCAGAGCACGCGCACGACAACGACAGTTGGGCAGGAGGAGGGAATGGTCGATCCCGATCTGGATCGAGGCAAGGGAGGCGGGAGGGAGTTCTTTTTAGAAAGGGTTTTCTGGGGAAAAGACCAGTCCAACGTCGTCTATTGTTTATCATTATGCCACGTCTCAAATGCGGCCCCACATGTCATAATTGAAGTTAGAATGCCCAAAGAGACCGGCCGGTGTTTTCTGCTGAAGATTAGATCAAAAATTAGTGGTAAGTGGCAAAAATTGGTAAACGGATGTTTTCTGCAAAACTAGAAGTCAATGTGGTGCCTTTGTGCAATCCAATCCACGCGGTGAAGCGCACAACCGGTGCAAGCAGGCTAATGAGTAGAGCTAGCCAGCAAGGTAAGCGAACCACCACTGGCTTCTAAAAAAGCACAAGGTGGGGAGGGAGGGAGGGAGGGAATCGCGTCTATCAGCAGATGACGCAAGGGTCGTCCTCGGCATGTGGTAACGTGCTCGGTCTCTTGTGGTCGCGCCATCCAACATGTCTACATCCAAGATTGGATTACTACTCTAGTAGTAGTCAGTGGCGGAGCTTGAATGCAATGTCGGGGGGGGGGGGCAGAAGCAAAGTATACATGTTAACAGGGACTAATGAGAATACTTTGTTCTAATTATACTCCCCTAAAAAAAATTCCTTCAGGAATTTGTGTTGGGCTGGGGGAGGGGGGGGGGCAATAGCCCCCTCAGCTATACACATAGCTCCGCCATTGACGGTGGGGCAAGGACCTTTGTTGTTGGTGGCCATCCCACACGTCCCCATCCATCTGCCTGCCTCGCGCGCGGCTTTCTTGTGGTGGCTTCCTCACATCACATGGTGGCTTCATGCAGCAGGGTTCATCCCATCCCATCCGAGGAGTAGTCCATGCATGATATATGTCGCCTCTGACTTGTGGGGCACCCGCACAGCAAGTTAGTTACCTATCTGACCCGTTGCTGCTGGTCCCCTCCCCTCCCCTAGCTTACCTTGATGGCTTTTGCATGATGGCCTGACTTGGTTTGATTTTATATAGGAAAAAGTCAATTTTAAACCTTGAACTTGTAGAGGTCGGGCGAAATGAACTCTCAAGTCGAAATCCTGGTCGATTGCATCCTAAACTATGCAATTTTGGTCTAAATCAGACCCTGGCATCATTTGAACTCGGATACGTCCGGTGGGCCGGCCCGCTAGAGTATTTTTTTCGTCCAAGAACAAAAATTCCAAAGGGCGCGCACCGTGCTCTCCGCTGAACCAGCCCAATTTAGTTTTTTTTTCGTTAAAAAAAAGCACGCGGTGGTGGCTCGAACCAAAGATCACTTGTGGTTGATTGAATCAACAAACCACGAGGACAACACTTGCGCTGTGTTCTCTTTCTCCCTTTTTCTTCCTTTTCATCTTTCTTTTTTCTTCTTCTTTTTCATTTTCTGCTTCTTTCTTAAATTCGTGAACCAGCCCATTTGGAGCTATTGAATAGCAGGCGCGCAAAAAAAAATCTGGAAAAGTTCTATAGGAGTGACTCAAACTCGCGACCTCAGTCTTGTTATTTGCTGGAATTTGCCAACCAAACTAGTGAGTTGAACTGATAGATTCACGGCACGAAACATTATGCTTCAAACTTCTTTTGAACATTCGAGAATATTATGCACTGAAGATTTTGTAATATTATGCACTGAACATTCTGGAAAAACTATAAATATGTGTGTTGAACAATTTTTGAATATGCATTGAACATTTGTATTATGTGATAAACATTTTTGAAAACAAATATGAATATATGCATCATTTTTTTGAAAATACGCAGTGAACATTTTTTTAATATATGTTGAACTATTTTCGAATAAACATTGAACATTCATGGACGTTTGTGATAAACATCTTTTTTCATAGATGTTTTCGAATCCGTGAACATTTTGTTCAAATTCATAAAAAAATCTTTTGAAATTCTGGTTCACAAGGTTCTTTTTTTCGTTTCCTATTTCCTAGTAAAACGGCCACCGGTTTTTATACAGTTTAAAAAACTCGAGCTTTAAAAAAATTAGAAATTTACGGGATTCAAAAATAATATACAAATTTGGAAAAAGGTTCGTTAATTTCAAAAGAAATCATGATTATTTTAAGAAGGAAACTAAAAAATAAAATAGAAAGAAAAGAAAGAAGAAAATAAGAAAAAGGGAGGAAGATAACACAATGTACGTAGTGTCCCTGATGGTGAGTAGCGTCGTTCCAACAACACCAGCACGGGTCTCGATTTCGAGCCACAGCGTTCGTTTCTTTTTGTTTTGAAGAAAAACAAAAGCGGGCTAACCCAGCAGGGTGTAGTGCCTTTTGCATATTTTTATTTCTAAAAAAAGAAAACTAAAGCGGGCCGGCCCAGCGGGGAGCAGGGGTGCGCGCAGCAGCGCCCTCAGCGAAAACCCACCAATCCCGGTAATCCAAACTACCCGAAGGTTCGATTTAGACCGGGATTGCATAGTTTAGGGTGCAATCGACCGGGATTTCAACTTGGGGGGTTTATTTCGCCGAACGTCTACAAGTTCAAGGTTTAAAATGGACCTTATCCTTATATATATAACCGCTGTAGCTTCTTGTGCAGAGGGAGGGAGAGGCGACGTGTACCGGGAGGACCAACCAAAACAAGTGCCTCCTTCCCTTCCTTTCCCAGGCCTGGGCGCAGCAGAGGACCTCAACGCGGGGAGGACAGGACCAGACATCCAGAAATAAGAGAGGAGTGTTCCACCGAGCTCCCACAGCGATCAGGCACTCTCGGTCGTCCGATCGGTTTGCTTGATGCGATTCTGGGCGTTGGATCGAGAGGTGGAAGGAGCTGGGCCGTCGGATCGAAGATGAGCTCCTGTACGAATGAATAGTTACCGCCTGCTGTAAAGATCCCGTGCCATCGTGCGTAAATTCTGCGCCCCGCCGTGGGTATTCTCATCATTTCATACACGGACATATAAAGGCCGTGGCCCCTGTGGAGAGAAAACCTAGCCGCCTCGCGCACTTGCGCCGTCCACCTCGTCCTCTTCCTCCCGCTCGCCTCTCTCTCTCTCCCTCCAAACCCTAGCCTCGCTCCCGCCTTCCTGCCCTGCTGCCGTCCAAATCCAACCCACGCCGCCGCAATCTCCTTCGCCTAGCAGGCCGCCGCCGCCCCGCCGTCTCCTCAACCCAGCCGACCCCCCCCGGCGCGGCCATCGTCGACGGTGAGGAGGAGGAGCACGGTGGGAAGGAGGAGGACAGCCAGGGGAGGAAGGACAGCATCAACGTCTCGTCTCCGTCTAGGTTCGCATCTCTCTCTCTCTCTCTCTCTCTCTCTCTCTCTCTCTCTCTCTCTCTCTCTCTCTCTCTCTCTCTCTCTCTCTCTCTCTCTCGTAGTTCCCCTTCTTAGATCGACTCTCCCTGTCAGATCCTCCTGTACCCAACACGAGATGGAGAGAGGGATGTTTGGAAGGAGATGGGAGGAACAGGAGAAGGGAAGGAGAAGTTGTGCCACATCCATCCCGTCCACTGCATCATGCGCGGCGACCGGTTGGGTTCTGGGTCGGTGAGCGCCCTGTCCACTTCCCCATCCCCCTCTCTCTTTTGTGGGTTTACCTATTCATCCGCTCAGATCTATTCGATTAAATATGTTGATCTGTTCATCCTCTCGGCTCAGGAAGCAACTCATTTTGGATGAGAACAATATATAATTTTGTGACTTGGTCAGATCTCACGTTGTCCTTTCTGCTTCTATCTGATTGTGTATAGGTAGTTGGCTGTGTTTTGGGTACTGATATGGTTTAGTTAAGGCCATATTTTTGGTTAATACCAGATTTAATTAGAGGTTTAGTTCGGTTAAAAAGATGATGCCATGTGACATTCAGTATTTATGTCCATATTACAGATCATATGCAAATAAACTATTTAAATGGACACTGCAGTTCACACTCTCTCTCTCTGATGTTAACTCTATTCTGTTGGATAAAAGTAACAGAGGCAGCATGTATGCTGCATTGAGTTACTTTTTTATTTATACAATGAATTATTTATGTATTCTCCGGTAAGTTTTATGTTGGAAATATTGTGGAAAGAGTACATAAAAATGTGCCATGAATCAATAGGTATGCACACTCTGTGATACAATAAAGACAAATCTTTTACGTCAAGACAAAATGGCTTAATTTACTTAGGTCAATTATTGGAATTGTTTTTGTAGGGAACTAGGATTGGTGATTTGAGTGGCTAATTTCGAGAGTGGTGTCGACAGCGAGAGGCGTCTATGATAATGGAGGCAGCGACAAGCACAAATATGCTGTAGCTTTGAGGTACAAATATGTTCTGAACTTACATTAGAGCTTCATGTATCATTATGTCGCGAGTCACCAAAAAAACTGCATTGCAAAACTGTACGCTTTTCTTTCGACTGTATGACATCTTAATCCTTTTAGGTTGGCATCAAACTCTACGAGTGGATTTTTATTATTGTGTTGAGACATGCTTTGATTTCTATTAATTGGCCAATATTTGATGTCATATTTTCTTTAGATGCATCACTTACAGTTATCCTCTGATTTCTATTAATTGGCCAATATTTTTTCTGGAGTCATAATTCTGTTATAGCATCTCCTTGCCTTTTTGCCTTTGAAAAACATCGTTGATCATAAGCTGATTGCAGCAGCAGGGTTGGGAACTTTAAGCATACCTAGGATATTTATATTTTTGTTGGCAAATAGTTGTGCCAATTTTGTGATTTATCTAATATCCATTTCTTTCACCTTTGAACACTTCGAATATACTAGCCCATATTGTTCAGTACTTTCTAAGGTTAACTTTTGTAGGAACACTAATTTGCAAGGTTAACTTTCTAGCAGTTTGGTGTGTTCCATTTTATGGAGATCTCTCTTGGAAACTTATCCTTCCTATCTTTGTTTTTAAGGGGTGTAGAAGCTAGAGAGAACTGATTATGTGAGGATACAACCCTCGAAAGCTATGGATATTCCTACAGGTAAACAAGCGAAATATTTGTTGTTGGTTACTCAGTTAGTGAAAATGTTCGAAAATACTCATAGAAGATGAGTAAGATCTGCAGTTGACACACCAAATATGTTATTTAGCATAAGCTCTTCCAATCTGCTAGATTCTGTTGGTTACTTAACTTTGTTATTAGGTTTGTAGATATTACGATTTTCAATTTGTGAACTGCATGCCCGTACTGTTATGACGTGTGTGTTGGGAACTGCATGCCCGTATTGTTAACATCTCTAATCCATTTTTCAGATACACTGCTGGTATTGTTCTGCAATCTGTTTACACGTCAGGGAAGTCGGTTTTCTGTCGTCCTGCTGCTCATCTACACTAATTTTCCTCTATGGATGTGGTTAGTGTTTGTTGCTGGATCCAAAAGTCATCGCCGCCTACTGGTGATCTTGAGTCTTGACTGTCGGATTGCTGGGTGCTGTTATAGCTTGTTGTTTTAGCAGTTACTAAGTGTTTTCTTTGCTCGCCGCAGATATGCTGACCTGTTTGTGTCCCTCAACATACAGAAGAAGTTCATCCCAAGCTTCAAGACTCTAGGGTTAATTCCATTGAAGGTAACTTCCTTTGATATTGGTATTGTTCAATTTTGTTTTTCCGGCTTCTGGTTGCTATTATAGCTTGTTGTTTTTAACGGTTACTAAAGATATGTTCAAATTCATACCAGCACTCCAATAGCTATTGCTTGAAATCTGTTTTCTACCTGTGGTTATTAAGTATATATACTTATAAGGTGTCCTTTATTGCTTTCTTAAATTCTGGGTAGTCTGCTATGCAATGATGGCATTGGCAGATTTCGTTGCAGTATTGAAATGTAAATATATTGAACAGATCAAATGGTAAGATTAGTTAGCTTTCTTCCTGATTACGTTTTCTCTTCCATTTTCAATGCTATGTCTACCACGCATTCTCATGTCCATGGTGCCTTTTTTGTTTGATGTGAAGTAAATTTCCACACGGGGTGGGGCAACGAGGTTGTGGCAACTTGGTGGCATGGCTGCCGATCAGCCAAGCAAGACCTACTCTCTCTACACCTCCGCATGGTTGCTTGTTGCTGCTATCAACTTCTCTATCATTGTTGGAATGGGTCGGCGATAAAAACTGCAAGTCTCCTTGCGCATAATCTCTTTTCGTTTGAAGCACATTTCCGATTTGAGCTAAGTGACAGTTTGATTGATATTGGCGTGATGGCTAAGGTCGAGGCTGCCACGTACTAGACCACCGCCATGCTCAACGTCGAGGAGTGCGGCAGCACCGTGGCCAGGGCCATAGCGTTCGGTGCCGAGAACGTGGCCAAGGGGATCCTATGGTGCGGGGTGATAACCGTGAACAAGCTCCACCGGGCGAACGAGGTCAGCCCGGAGATGCTCGGGCATATCAAAATGTAGTGCTTTCTTTCTCAGTTTTCACATCAAATGTGATCCTAATTTGCAGTCAAGCAAACTTATTCAGTAGGATTTGTGATGCATAAATCAGTAAATGATTTTGGGTTATCCTGGTTGTGGTGGTGCAGGCTTCATGTGCGTATATGTGACTATTTGCTTATGGTGAACTTGAAGATAGTCGTTAAGGTATTCATGGTGGAGGGAAAGGTTGATGCTGGTCCTGGTCCTATTTGTAAGTTTCTTACACTACTCTTTTTATTAATGCATGATTCCTTACGAAATGGTAACGCTATCTCTATTATAAACTGAACACTAATGAGAATTGTACTTACTTCTGTGAGGACCACTTTTCTCAGCAGTTTTCCTTATAATGTTTGCTTTCATTTCCAATGGACTGGTCAGATGCAACCGGCGTGGAATTCAAGGAAGAAGGGCATTTCGAACAAAGAAATCAGCTGGTTAGACACTGTTTATGTCCCTTTTCCCTTTGCATAGTAGCGAGTACTCTGTAGTTTACCCATTTGAAAAATACTTATTCAAATCCATGGAAAATGTTCTATTCATGCACTGCTGATTGTAGCTGTAAGATGCTAAGATAGGAACGATGATGTAGGTTTATCCTTCCCATCAGATTTGTTCCTACAACCGAATCTCCATGATCCTATACTGCTTCTCTCTAATTGTTCCTACAAATGAATCATCCATCTAATTATTGCATCTAAGTACAACTGTCTTTGTCAGTTGCATAATGTCCATCATAATGTTGCGAAGACTACTGCCCTGATCCTAAGAGCCTACTGACATTTCACCAAATCCTGTTATAGTTTTTTTATCAGCAGCAGATACTTGATTAATTTGCCTTTATAATTCCAAGTACATGACCATACTGATCCTTCTATTTTAGATGTAGCAGAACACACGTTCGTAATTGATGCACCTAGGCTCAGCTTCTCTACATTGATATGAAGGCCTGGAGCGTGTTTGTTTTGTTTTCAACTCGAGGCGATCAAGTAGGCCCATATAGACACAGTAAAAGATTGATCCGAATGCCTGCAGCGTGTTTGTTTTGTTTTCAACTCGAGGCGATCAGGTTTAGTGCCAGGCTCCTTGCTACTGTAGCTGATGGGGAACACTGCTATGGCTGCTGCACGGTGGCGGGGTTTGGGCATGCCGCTGGTGCTCCATCAGATTGGTGTGGATGCCTATGCTCGGAATCTGTTGTATCTACGGGTTCCCAGGTTCTTCCCTTACTCTCTGGTGGCCGGGGAAGGCATACTTCTCTTAATTGATCTAGGTGTTGTCAAATACTTCAGGTTTTTATGTCCCATTGTATAGGGTGCATTTTGGATGATTAATCTGGAGCAGATATAACATGTAGGTGTTGTTTAACATAAATCAAAGATTGAGATGACAAATATTAAAAATATGAGAAGCTATAAAATTGGCGTGTTGACTGTGGTTTGTTTTGCAGGTCCCCTTGCTAATTTTATAGTGAGCTAGCATTCTAGATCTTTGGGTAAGATAACTTGTCCAGTGCTTTTTGGCATACCTATGTACAAACCTTTCTTTTTGTTCTCACGTTGCTTAATTTCTCATTAATGGACAGGGGAGGATCCTCAACGGAGCCTCCATGGAGGGGATAGGCACCCAAAGGTGTTGACTTTGATGTGGCCGTCGTGCTGACCAGAAGTTTCCTCTGGATCCACACCGCCTATTTTTTGGACTGGAGATATGTTGTCAACATTTCAAGCAGGTAATGCTCATCTATTTATGTTTCAGACCATGGTCTTCTCATTGGCATGATAGATATCGGAAATAAAATTATTAGAGCCTGTTCGGTTCCTCTCCACTCCCTCGACTGTGCTCCCGGAGCGAAGCAGACTGCAACTCATTTTCACGGAGCGGCTCAAAGGGAGCTCCACAGCTCCGCAGATTGGAGCGGAGTGGCTAGATTCTGAACAGGGCCTTAGCTAGGTTCATACACCATGCATACATAGGCCAACACATTTGATATTCATGGACTACCTTGCTCATGTCTTCATGTAGTTTGCTCGCTCCCAGGGAGAAGGGGTGCCACTTGGCCGGCGAAGTGCTGGCAGCAGGAAGTATGCCATCGACATCATCGAGATCCGCTTGAAGGACGGTCGTTGTCCTCTCCAAGAGGAGGGGCCAGCTCAAGGAGGTACAGCTAGCTCACCACAGCTCGTTCCTCCCTTCTTCTCTATTTCTTGTTCAATTGTTCAGCTACATAAATTATATTTATGTGGTGGAAATATTTTCACAGAAGCTGCTCAGAGAATTGGCTGAATTAGTGTCAGATTTATTCTTAATTAGAAATTTCTCTCAAGCGGTGGTTGTATTGGAAACATGTCCTTCCAAAGAGTAAATGTTTTCACATCAGATATTTAATGTTTCTTCAGATAAGTGATGCAATGAGTAGCACTGTAGTCTTTCATGGAATTTATACTGAAAGACACTTGTGAACTCTAAATATTTTTATTTACCTCCAAGATTGAAGCCCTCACTAAATCGTAAATTCTTATTCCTCTTTTGGAGGATACTACTATGAGATGGTCTGATACATAGAAGACAGACTCAAGCCCCTCTAGGGAAGCATCCACTATCCCTGTTCTACTGATTTCGCCGGAACGTCGACCGCCTATGCTCCACCTGTGGTACGCCGTTCTAAAATCCACACAGCTAAGCCATGAGTAACCTTCAAGTAGCAAGCTGTTATGTTTCAAAATTTATTTGAAAGATAATGTGTTTTGGGCTTTATACTTCACCATGATCTTTTACTATGTATCTGCATCGATAGCATCTATCGTCATTGCCTTGCCATTTACAGACATACTGTGGAGTTTTGCAAGCAAAAGTCAAAACTATAATAATGAGTGACGATTATGATATGATTACTGGATGAATAATTCAGGGCAAGAAAGCTAATTTACTGGAAAACGTAAATATTGTATTAAACATAGTACAGATGTACTTCGCTTGCCAATTTTAATTTCCATTTAGATCTGACACGATGTCGTGCTTATAATTTCCACAAAATATTGCCGGTCACTTGCATATGTTGGATGTGAAAAACAGCAATATACACTTTGATACTTTGAGGCTATTAGAAATAGTAGGGATGATATGCTACTTCCAGTCTGCAACAATTTATTACTGGTCCCCTTGCCTCGCTTATAGTTCATGTAGTACCATGTTTATGCTTCAAACCAGCTATGACATCCCTCTTCCACCCATTCTATATTGATATTGCTTCTAAATACACATATGCATGTAGTTACTCTTTTACAGTACTAATGCCAGATATCATAAGGGAGAAAAATGTAGTGCTATTTTAGTTATGGAGTCGGCAATGCATGTTACTGGAATGATCAGCTAGCATGCAAATGAGCTCCATTTCTTCCCTTTCAGATACGATCTTATGTTCTGCCTGAACATAGATGCTTCTGCTGTGCACTCCATTGTTCTGTCTTACTACAATTGGGTATTGAAACCGCCTATTTTGAATGCAACAATTTAAATATTTACTGCTCTCTCTCTCTCTCTCTCTCTCTCTCTCTCTCTCTATCTCTCTCACCATGTTTAGTGATGACGAAGTGATGCATACGGAAACATGTTTGATAAGAATCAGCGTGCCAATATGGAATATAAGGTGAGTGAGTATTGTGTATGCTGAGCCTTCCAAACTTTTTGCAAGGCATGTAAAACAGTGGAATGCAGCACTAGCAGAAAGGAAGAACTGTAGACGCAATCGTGGACTACTTGAGTTAACTATTTGCTCAATACATCAAGAACCAGGCCTCTCCTACTCCTGCTCTCAAAATGGAAAAGGAGATCAGGCAACTAGGGATCTGAGTACTGTAATTTGATAAATTTTGTTTTTTGGGTGCTAAAATAATATGACTATTAATGTACATTTTTCTTATGATCAGGCATGAAAGGGCCACTTTTTCTTAGAAGTGGCTTATTCTTAGCCAGTCCTTCCAATTAACACATTATTGATTGGAACATAATGAGTAAATGTATGTGTGGTTCTTTCTATTTAAGAGATTCAGATGAAATTATGAAAGCTACAAACCTCTGTATCTTATAAGACCTTTTTTATACCAAAAAGCTCCTTATACATTAAGTTATTACAGAGGAAGTATATTGGAGCGACAGTATCACATTAATAATTTGGCTTCCATCTTGGCATTACCTGCTTGATCAAAACACTCGGACCGACACCCTCGCGCCAAGGCGCGATCCTGATCTAGTGACAGGTGCTAGCTCGCTCCCTCCTTGTCACTTCCTTCCTTTCTAGTATAATCCACCTCACAATTATAATTATATGACGAGTACTTCATAACTAATCAAGGGCGTGAGAGCATCTCCAGCCGTATCCCCAACAAGGCCCGCCGACGATTTTTCGGCCGCCGGCGCCAAAAAATCGGCCCAGTCGCGTCCCCAAGGGCCTAGTTTTCGCCGACTCGGGCCGAAATTGGCGCCGGCGGACCCAACCCGAACCCGGCGTGCTAGGGGGGCGCTCGGGGGCGCCGGGCGAATCGTTTTTGGCGCGAAAAGCCGCGGGCCCCCCTTGCCAGCGACTCGACTCTCTTCTCGCCGTTTCGTCGTCCTCATCGCCTCATTTCCCGCGGCGAATCAATGCCAAAGCTGCGCGCGCTGCCGCGCCGGTCAGCCTCCATTGATGCCTCACGGGCGGCGCAGTGAAGGCCGGGCGACGCGCGTCCCCTCGCCCGCCACGCCTCCCGCCACGCGTAACGCGCCGGCCATGCGTACTACACGGCGCCTCCACCTATATAAGCCGACCACCAGCGCGCCGGAGACACGCACAGATCCTCCACTGCCGACGCGCCCATTTCTCCCCCTTCTTCCCTCCCCTCCTCTCGCCATCTCCAGCTCAGAAGAATGGCCGAACGCTTCCCAGGCGATGGCGCGGCGGCGAATGGCTTCGGGCGCCGCCATCTTCACAAGGACGAGGCTCGCCTCCTTTTCGAGGCCGAGTACCCGGCCCCGCCGGACATGCGGGTGCCCAGGGCGTGGAGGATCAGCGCCGCCGGCGTGCCGGTGCCGCCACCACCCACCGGGGCGGCGCGGCATGCGGAGATCGCACGTATCCGCGCGTCCCTGCCACGGGCCACGAGGGAAGGCCCGCGGTACACCCCCTACAGCCCGCTCTGGGAGCCCTACTTCCGTCGCTGCCACGCCGAAAAGCTCGAGGCGACGAACGGCGTCGTGCCCTCCGGCAGGCTCAACTCCGAGGGCCGGTGCCGGTGGTGGGGCGTGCCCGGCCGCACATTGGAGGTCGTCCTCGAGTACATCGAGGGCGGCAACACGCCGCACCTCGAGTACCCCGCTCCCTCGTCCTTCTCACGCCGCCGTGGGAGCTCCTGGACGCTGAGGCGCATGGAGCGGCCCGAGGCGTCCTCCTCCTCGTCCAGCCGCTCGTCCGGCTCTCCCTGTCTCCGCCCCGTCAAGCCGGAGCCCCAGGACACGCCTGTCAGCGCGCGCACCCGCAACTACGGCGTCCACATCGGCGAATCCACCCCCCTCCCCCCCTCCGGCCGCTTCGTCTTTGTCGAGCCCAAGCCGGAGCCCGGCCTCCCTGCGGAGTACGAGGAGATAGCCCGGCGCGGCTTCTCCGATGAGGACGCCCTACAGTGGGCGCGGGACGACTACCTCCGCGACGAGATGGTCCGGCAGCGCCGGACCCTAGAGGAGATAGAAGCCCGCAAGCATGGGCGCGAGGACGAGCACGACATCGTGATCCTCGACAGCGACGACGACGAGGACGCCCCCGGACCGTCCAACCCGCCGCGCCAACCAGGGGAAGGATGCAGCAGGGACGGCGGCGGCGGAGGCGGCGGCGACGACGACGACGACGGAGACTACACGCGGTTCTACAGCCTCCTCGGCATGTAGAACTGCAAGGGCGGGCGGCGGGGAGCGGCGATGGAGACGGCGAGGAGCAGCCCCTAGTAGTTTTTTTCTTTTTTTGTAAAATATGTTTAAATTTGAACGAACTCGCCAATGTTTGCGTTAAATTTGATCCATGTTTACGCCGTATTTAAGTTTTTCAAAAAAAACGTGGGCGTTGCGACTAGGGGGCATCACGCCCCAGCGCGCGGTTTAGCGCCGGTGCGCTCCAGGGGGCGACTCCAGGGGGACAACGGCTGGAGATGCTCTGACATCTTCGTCCACGTGATCGTCTCATGCATCGATCCGTCTCGGTGTGCGTGACACTGTCTCGTCTCTCCATCCAGGATCATTTCCACACGGCCAAGTTTGATTCATGCCTGTCACCTCCGCACTCTCTCACTTCTACTGTACAAATAATTTCCTACTAACTATTTGACGTGTATATCCCTTTAATTTCGTTCTGTTATTATTTTCGCCATTTATATAAAAATTATATATTAATTCGTCTAGACGTTGTGTTTCAATATCTAAGTTATCTCTATAGAGAAATGAATCTACTCACGAGACATGACAAGCAAGTTAGAATTATAGGATTTAATTCAATACCATAAAGGAGTTGTACATAAGTTGATTATAGTTAGATTTCTTCCACTAGTGAAACAGGCCGCATTTTAGAGTTTGGCACATGGCCCCCATTCTTTTGTCGGCCCGGCCCTGCTCCTTCCTTCCTTCGGGCAAAGTCGTTGGTCCCTGCCTCCTCTGGCGTATGCTTCGACGACTATAGGAGGTGGGAACCCTGGGTTTTGCTCCGACCGTAGATAGGGTAGGCTTCGGGTGTGCGGCAGCGATGCTTCTGACGGCGACAACAACGCCGCATCCAAGAATAATGCGTCGGCTCCAATCTCGTCTCGACGGCGTCCATGGCAGCGTCGAGGAGCCGATGGGTCAGTCTCCTGCAGACCCGTTCGGTCTGTGGGTTTAGGTCTTCACCCGATGGTCGTCGTCCCAGGCGGTGTCACTGGTGGGCGAGAGAGAATGGCGGTTTCAGATGTGGGATTGAGGATTGATGGCGGCAGATCTGACGTTTGGCCTCGACGACGTCAACGGGTAACGCTGGCTCCGGGACTCGAGGAGGGTGCGGACAATCCCCGGTCGACGCACCACCACGACAAAGGCCATGCCGACGGTGGGCCTCTTCATCGACTCACAATGCCTTTATGGGCTATGGCTTTCCTATGAGTCCGGCGATGGTTAAGCGGCAATGGCAGTTGCAGGAGTACCTGAGTTTCTTCTGCAAAGTTTTGTGACCACATGTTGTCTTTCGACCCATTCTGGTCGGTTCCATGTGTGTCCTTGTATTCACCTTATTGTGATTAATCATACATGCGGTTGACATTAAAAAAATCGCTGCAAAAGGCTAGTGTATTGCTGCTATAGGTAGCTACAGGACAAGACCGATACTCTAAAAAAATGACACCACCATTACTCACATGAATTCAACTAGGGAAGGCAAAAAAATGAGCAATGGTATTAGTTGCCAAATCATCTTGAAAATGTTGTGTACCATGTGTGTGTGTTGTTGCGACCACTTTGGAGTGTCTGCCACAACATTGCTCCATGCTGCAAGTGCTTGCAACAATTGATTTTTTTGGTTTGAATATTGCATGCGTATAATATCATTGCTCTTGATGTTTTTTCTGCAAAGCAGGATTGTCATACTGCATGGTTGTGTGATGGTGCATGCTGCAAGGCAGGTGCTTCGCAATGCAGGGCCAGACACACGATGATGTGATGCTCCTAAGCCAACCACGCGACACTACATGATGCAAGTAGGAATGTAGGACACACAACGCTGTAGGGTCGAACATCATTTTTTTGCTGCAACAAAGCCTACCGCCCAATGCTGCAATGCTGTCCAGCGCCGCAACAAACGGGACATACGACACTGCAATGCCGACAACCGTTGCTTTTGTAGCTCATAGCGACAAGGTTCAGGTCCAGGATATACCAAATACACACTCTAGGTCCGCCAAGGACAGGATTTAAACGAAAAGACAAAGAGGCCTAAGATAAGGGGCAGCGCTAGGCGCCGGTGCGCCGGCCCAATACTTTGGTCCGGTCCAGCCCCAGCCGTCCGATGCAGCGAGCGAGAGCCATCCGATCTGCCCTTTCGTTTCATCC
Organism: Triticum aestivum; assembly: GCF_018294505.1. Classification (NCBI taxonomy): domain Eukaryota; kingdom Viridiplantae; phylum Streptophyta; class Magnoliopsida; order Poales; family Poaceae; genus Triticum; species Triticum aestivum. Next base: position 783,865,987 of record NC_057798.1, read on the forward strand.
CCTTCCCCTCGTGTCGTCTTTCTCCCAGAACAAGCGAAGGCGAGCGCCGTCGTTGACCGCCCCGCTCCCAGCCATGGACGCGCCCTCTGTCGTTGTTGTTCTGCTTGCAACCTCGCCATCGCCATTCACCATTCGCGTCCCTAGCCATGGCCATCCCGTCTTGCATCTCCTGGCCATGACCATGGACGCTGCTCCGGCAGTGACGTTCCTAGCACCGGCTGGGCAGGTGCACATCACGTGGCCCCATGGTTGCACCATCGGGTTGCGGTGCCCCCCCCCCCCCCCGTCGTCCTCGCCGAGATCGCTCGACGTGTGGGTGGCTTCCATCCGCTGCCTCCCTTGCCGTCATCTGCTGGACTCCACTGCTCCACCCACTATAAACCATCGCAGCAAAACGAAAAGACGGATGTAGCTTTTGCTGATGCCGGTTGCAGCTCGCCGAGGCAGCGGCCGTCGTCGTCTCAGCACCGCTTCCACCTTTCCTAGGCAACGGTTCCAGCATCTGCATCACATGGTTGCAGCTCCGCTAGTAGCCGGTTCCAGCAAAAGAAAAACATCCGCTGAGTCGTGGCACCATGAGCTCGCCATGAAGGATGTACCAAATTACCTCACCAGTAGTAGCAAAAAAAGGACGACGGATGCAGCAAAAATGTCATCGCCGCCGTCGCGGGTTAAGCCGAGACATGAATGGTTGAAGCTTTTTTCATTGTCGGATGTAGCTTTTTTCATCAACAGTTGCAGCTTTCGTCGTCATCCATAACTTTCGTCGTCTGTTGTTGAAACTTTTTCGTCGCCGGTTGAAGCTTCCGTGTTTGCGCAGTGCCAACACCCAAAAAATTTGTTTGCCTTCGATTGAAGCTTTGGGTGACGCTGGTTGTATCATTTTTTGTTGCCGGTTCCAGCACACCAGATAGCTAGTTCCAGCAGACCACATGGCCGGTAAAAGCATCACCATGTGCTAGTTCTAGCGCGGGTGCACGCTGAGGTTGCAGCTTTTTCCGGCGTCGGTTCCAGCATCCCCGCATGCCGGTTCCAGCACGAGTGCATGACGGTTGTAGTACCACGTCATCTCAGTCATAGTAGCACGCGACGACGGTCGCATCACTGTCTCGCATGGTTGTAGCACATCCCACGCCGGCGACGAGATTGTGGTTGTAGCAACATTGAGGTCTAGTCGCCCAGACGAAGAGGAGATTGACGGAGAGGAGCTTGGAGTAGGTGCTCGTGGCACGGAGGCTGCCAAGTGCGGTGGTCGGGCCGGCATCCCAGCAGGCGGTGGTTGGGGGCTGCACAGCTGCGAGAGAGCCAGAGAGGAGATGGGCGAGAGAGACGAGAGGAACGGAAGAAGAGGTTGACGGCTTCCTCAAAAAAGATAAGGATGAAAAGAGATAAGATTGAGTGGCTGTGGTTAAACGAGGGCCGATAGATGGGGCGCAATCGAACAATTCGCGGGCGACCGGCCCGAGCTTCGGCCGGTGCCCCGGAAGCCAACGTTTCCCCTGAGATAAAGATGGGCAAGGAATACACACTATAGGCTCGCAGCACCGGCTGCAGGAAGGTACTGAGCAGAGTAGCCACCAAGTCAGTCAGCACACCAGTAGCTAAAAAAGCGGATGGAATCGCGTCGCAGAGTAGCACACGTACGCAGGATCGGCACGGTGGCAGGTAGCTTGGTCGCGGCGTTCTTGCGCGCGGTCGCCATCCCACACGTCCACATCGATCCATCTGGTAAGTGTGTGTGTGTGTCACGGTGAGTGAGATACGGACGGGTCCTCGCATGGAGGCTAGCGTCCGGCTCCAGAAAGATTGGACTAGTGTGTGGCACTTGTTCTCGCGGCACATGGATTGGATTGGGCGTCACATGCATGCATGCTCCTCCGCACCATTTGTGAGGCAGGCAGGCAGGGTTCATCCGAGGAGGAGTCGAGTCGAGTCGAGTCTCGAACGATTGATTATGGCGTGTGCGTACGTACGCAGTATTTCTGTTCCATCTGTAACGTGGCGCTGGTCAGTACGTAGTACGGGACCGCACAGCAAGTCACTCTAGTTACCTGTCTGACCCGTTGGTGGCTTGATGGCTTTTGCATGATGACGGCGTGTCTTGCTTTGATTTTATGCATAACCGCTGCAGCTTCTCGTGCAGAGAGAGAGAGAGAGAGAGCACAAGTCCAATTGGCAGGCGCAGGGAGTGAGTGCTGTGCGGACGCAGCAGAGGACTCATGGCCCTCGACGCCACTTCCTTTTTAGTACTAGTACGACGAGTACTAATACCTACTCCCTCGGTCCTAATTTTTTTTCAAAACGAAGGCAAAAGATTTGCCTCATTCATTAATTAAGAAGAGAGAATAGAGTTTGTTACAATCAACCCACGACAAATCCACATGGCGATTACTCGCGTTCAAGTAGTGCCCCTAGTTTTTTTGCTTCCGCTATGCTCCAAAGCTTTGCTTCTTCTATAATGATGTTGAGAAGGATTGTCGGCGGAGCGCTCTTGTGGCGGAAGACCCGGGAGTTTCGCTCATTCCACATTTCCCAAGAGACGAGCATGGTAAGGGAGGCCTGGTTTGGAATGGATAGCCCGGTCCGATGATCCCACCATGACTCGACGGAGTCCTCTAAGTGCCATGAAGAGGTGTCAAGGAAGTGTAGACCAAGTTTCTCTATGACCAACTTCCATAGTCTAATGGTAAAGCGACACTTGTAGAATAGATGCCCACCCGTTTCTTGCTCTCTTTTGCATAGCGTGCAAAGGCCACAATTTGGCCTTGGCCAATCGATCAGCGGTCCAGATGCGGTTTTGGATGGCTAACCAAGCAAAGAGTTTGACTTTAGGAGGGGCCCAAACTTTTCAGACCATCTGGCCCATGGGGGAGTTAGTCATTCCCAAGAATTGCGCTTTGTAGGCTGAAGCTGCGGTGTAGTGCCCATCCGCAGAGTGTTTCCAAACAATGTCATCCTCAACGTTGTCAATGAGGTTGAATCCGTGGACGAGCATCCAGAGTGTGAAGAACTCCGTGATATGAGCGATGGATATCACGGTTGCTATGTTAATTTTTAAAATTCATGCATTCTCTTTGAGTGCCTCCCGTACCTTCCAATTCTTTCTTGAAGAAGCCTCGAAAATGAGGGGTGCAATCTCTTTTGGCTTCCGGCCAAGCAACCACGGAGAGTCCCAGAAAGGTGTTTTTGCGCCATTTCCAACGATGATGGTGGTGGAGGCATAGAAGAACTTAAGGTCGTCCTCGTCACATGGGTTCCCCATGCCAACCCACAACTTACTCGGCTCCTTCCACTTGAACCATGGCCATCGTAACCTCAGTGCCCTAGCAAATTTGTCAGTGTTTAGTACCCCTAGGCCTCCATAATTGAGAGGCTGACAAACCGTATCTCAATTGACTTTACATTTGGCACCGGTAGTTTTGCCCGAGCCGGCCCAAAGAAAGGCCCGTTCGAGCTTGTTGACACTGTGGAGGGTGCTTTGTGGGATGACAAGCGGTGTGATAAAGTAAACCGCCTGGGAGGTGATGACAGACTTGACAAGTGCCGTGCGTCCAATGGTGGTGATGTTTTGACCCCCACGTGACCAATTTTCCGGCCACCTTGTCCTTAAAAAATAAGTATCTTAATCTTAGTACAATTTTATATTAAAAATAGTTAAGACACTTATTTTGGGACAGAGGGAGTACTAATTAAGGGCGTGATCGTCTCATCGATCGATCCATCTCGGTGTGATACCGTCTCGCCTCTCCATCACTCACTCACGCCTCATCCAGGACCATTTCCACAAGCCCAAGTTTTCCTTTCCTTTTTTTCTTTTTGCCGGGCAACAAGGCCACGTTTGACGTCTTGTGAGTTCCGCACTCTCGCTTCCACAAATAATTTCCTACTGACTATTTGATGATGCGTGCGTCCCTTTAATTAATTTAGTTGTTTCCATCATTCAAATATAATTATATAGTACTATTTGTGTTTCAACATCTAAGTTATGCCCTCTCGAGAATAAATAATATGAATCTAGTTATGTATGAGGCATGCCAAGGAAATTAGAATTAGAGGGTTTAATTCAATATATCATAAAGGAGATGTAGATAAGTTGATTATAGTTCGGAGATTTTTCTACTAGTGAAACAGGCCGCACTTTACAGTTTGGCACAGGGCCTCGAATTTTTTTGTCGACCCGGCCAGGCCCTGCTCCTTCCTTCCTTCGGGCATGCCTGGGAGCGCTCCTTGTTGAGTATGATGCGCTCCACGGCCGTCTCCGTGGTCGCGGTGAGCACGCACAGACTCGCCAAGAGGAGCGTGGACTCCTCGGTCCAGCCTTCTACCAGGTTGACCTGCTCCTTGCGTTCGCTCGGTGCAGTCCCGCGAGAAGTACCCTGGCTTATTGTAATTGTAGCACTTGACCTTGCTCATGTCGCGGTCGCCGTTTCCACACGTCCACATCCATATAACCGCTGCAGCTTCTTGTGCAGAGAGGGAGGCGACCGGGAAGAGGAAGAGGAACACAAGTGCGAGGGTTGGCATTGATTGAGGAGCGAAGATTTCCGGTTGTGACATCTTTTTTTTAGACAATCACACGAAGCTTTTATTAGTCCATCACAATGTTTACAGGGACGAAAGAAAGATCACCGGGGTGGCCTAACCAGACATGGCGACCGATCCCTAGTCTCAAAGCATGCTTCGCTAGATTGTGAGCTTTGACATTCGAGCTCCTAAACTCATGAACAAAAGTACATAAATTAAAACTACTAGAGTACTCTATGATTTCATGTATAATGGCCCCATAGCTCGGGCTACTCTTCTGCTTGATATCATTCACCACGTCCATGCAATCCGTCGCCACGTGAATCGCTTGCAACTGGAGATCCTCAGCTAGTGTCATCGATTCCCTAACTCCCATCGCTTCAAGTGTTGTAGGGTCGGAGATACCCTTGAACACAACAGTGGACGCACCAAGAAAGAGACCATCCCTGCTCCTGCACACCGCTGCTACAGCGCCAACGCTTGAACTTCCCATGCAGGCCGCATCAACATTTATTTTGGATGTGCCCAACGGCGGCTGCAGCCAATGAGTTGGTCGCGCCGTTCTGACCTGCACCACAGTATTGCTCATGTTCTTGACCACTTGAAGATCGCTCAGGAAGGAGTTAATAAAAGAGTGTGTTGAGGACGGACTCTGGAAAATATCCCCATATATAGCTGTTCGATAAGATTTTGTATACTACAAATGGTATGAAAGTAAGAGAAAAAAAAGAGTTGATCAATCATAATTTGCACCAATATCTAATAAGTTGAGAAGAAACCCATCAATTTATTATGGAGCAAGGAGTACCCATGTTCGTCGACATCACTTTATGTGATTAAAAAGAAAACGAGTACTAATGAGCTAATGGCCAGTTAATTGATTAAACATATAATTAGCTAGCCCAACTTTTCTATGTGTGTACGTACTGCATTTGCATGGCCTATGCGTGATGGGCGATGATTGATCGATCCAGGGACGCAGTGGACACATGCTGGAAGATATATATGGAGACATGAATAATGTGCCGAGCGTGCCAAGATTGCATGCTCATTTTTTTAGTGCGTGCAAGCATCAAATTTGGCCAAAGTGGGGCTTCACCAAACGTACGCTAGGCAAGCCTAACAGATAAACATCAATGTTGTTGCCTTTGCACGCAGACATCTCTATCTCTTCCAACAAAATCGGAGCGGCCGAACAACCGAGGCTTCGCATCCTTCGGATCTCTCGATGCCTATAAATACACGGGACGAGGCCTCGCACCGGGGGGGCGACATGAGAAAACAGCAACACAGCGACCGGGAGGGCAGGAGGAGGAGACGCGCCCATGCGGCCGCGTCGACGAGGAGCCCAGCTAGGAGGCGACCGGGGGGGGGGGGGCGACATGAGAAAGGGCGATGCTAGGCGCCGGTGCGCCGGCCGAACGTTTCGGCCGGTCCAGCCCTAGCGTCAGATCAGCCCGTCCCGCGCCGTTGGATCCTTATCCAACCAGGTCCTCGTCTTCCTCTCGCGAGCGCGTAACGAGCGTCGTCTTCCTCTCGCGAACCCCATCTCGCCAGCTGCCCCCGCGTTCCCCCTCGTCGCCGCCCCTCCCTCGCCTGCCCTCCTCGTCCCTGATCACCGTCCTCGCCGGCCGTCTTTCCTGGCCGCCCTAGTCGCCGGTAGTCCTCGGCGGCCGTCCTCTTCACCGGCTTCGCCCCCATGGAAATAGCCCATCCCTGCGGTTGCAGCTTCCATGGCCACCGTTGCAGCTCCGGTGGCGACGACCGGAGCTCACCGGCGTGCTCACCGGTGTGCTCGCCGGCGCTCATCCCCGCTTGCGAACAAAAAAGATCGAGCGCCCAGGGAGATGCTCAGTGCTGCAACCTACGACGAAAAAAGCTACAACTAGCGATAGGAAAAGCTTCATCCGGCTACGAAAAAAGCTTCAACCAGTATACGACTGGAGCTATGGATGACCAAGAAAAGTTACAACCGGTGACAGAGAAAGCTTCATCTAGCGATGAAAAAAAGCTTCATCAGACTATAAAAAAAGTTTCAACCGTGGAAACAAAAGCCATGGACGAAAAGTTACAACCGGTGACAGAAAAAGCTTCATCTAGCGATGAAAAAAGCTTCATCCGACTATAAAAAAAGTTTCAACCGTGGAACGAAGCCATGGACAAAAAACAAAAAGTTGCAACCGACAGTTATAGAAGTTACAACCGCATTGAAAAAAGCTTCAAACTCCTTATCTCAGCTGCGACCCCCGCGATGACGATGACGCTGTTTTGCCGCAACCGTAGTAGATTTTTGCTACCACCGGCGATTGAATTTGCTACAACCGGTTTCATCAAAAAATCGCCGTGGGGTGTAGTCTGCCATGGCTCCGGCGAAGTAGGCAGAGCTCCGATGCATGCGAGGTAGGCGTCGCCGTGGTAGCGCCCCATCACCCCGGTTGCAGCATCTCCCGTGGTCACCGCCCCTCGGTCACCGGCGAGATGGAATGGTCACCGTGCAGATCCATGGCAGCTTCGCGCGCGGAGGGGCGTGGTGCTGCGACCAGGGGCGGGGGGGGGGGGGAGGGGGAAGGGATGGGGAAGGGGTGGGGAGGAGGGGGCCGAAGAAGAGGGCGGCGCGCGCGCCGGCGAGCTGCGCGAGATGTGCGCGGAGCTGCGATGAAGGAGACGCGGGGAAGAGGGAGACCAGCCCAAAGTTCCGCCGGTGCCCCGGCTCCAAACGTTTACCCATGAGAAAACAGCAACACAGCGACCGGGAGGGCAGGAGGAGGAGACGCGCCCATGCAGCCGTGTCGACGAGGAGCCCAGCCAGGAGGCGACCGGGGGGGGGGGGACATGAGAAAACAGCAACACAGCGACCGGGAGGGCAGGAGGAGGAGACGCGCCCATGCGGCCGCGTCGACGAGGAGCCCAGCCAGGAGGCGACGGGGGGGGCGACATGAGAAAACAGCAACACAGCGACCGGGAGGGCAGGAGGAGGAGACGCGCCCATGCGGCCGCGTCGACGAGGAGCCCAGCCAGGAGGCGACCGGGGGGGGGGGGACATGAGAAAACAGCAACACAACGAAGATACCATATCTATCACATCGATGTACTCCCTCCGTTCCTAAATAATTGTTTTTCTAGAAATTTCAACAAGTGACTACATACGGAGTAAAATGAATGAATCTACACTCTAAAACATGTTTACATACATCCGTATGTTGTAGTCCATTTGAGATGGCTAGAAAGACAATTATTTGGAAACGGAGGGAGTACTATACAGACAGTGCAAATAGTTCATCCATAATTTCATGAACTTATACATGAGATCAAATGATCATATACAGTATATTCTGTTGTTGCCATCAGGTCATGTGCCTATCTTCTCATCCCTAGAGTTTTTTAGCAACAATAAATTTGTGGTCGCCCGTATGTACGTCGGCGCAACCGCCGCCGCCGTGTTGGAGCAGTCACGTCCCTAGTACTGCCCAGTAGGCGGTGAAGTGCAAAGCCAACAGAGTTGATGGATGTAGTCGGCGTTGGCCACGGCCATAGATCGGATGGCGGCGTGGTCCAAAGTGCTGAAAAAATTCCACCAGTAAAAAATATATATTAGCACGCTAGTAGCCCTGCAGCGACGGCCGGCGGGTGATGCATGGCCGCCGGTCAATGCACGCATGCATGTCTTCTGAATTAACAATCTAAGGCCTACATGCATCGATTCTACGGAGTAGTATGCATGTGCATATGCTAAATCTAGAAAACTAGAGAAGGATGGATCCAATGATTAACTTGCATATTCAAAACAAGATGGATTAATGAATTGGATCACAGTAATAGTAATACCTCCGATGGCCACCTCCCGTGAAATATTGCAGTGGATATAATTTGAAATATAGGTTGCTCCTCTGACTGCAGGCAGTTATATAAGGTAATCATCTAGCCACGTAAATAGGGAGCGAAGGTGGAGGATACGGGCTGGACCTTTTAGTCGGGTAGAGAAATCTAGCCACTTTCAAAACCGAACCCATTAATCAACGCTCGTACATGGACGGGATCAGACGCAGCAAGAGTGGAGGTAACTACCACTAGATGGTAGTATGCATTTTCCCTATATATATATATATATATATATATATATATATATATATATATATATATATATATATATATATATATATATATATATATATATATATATATATATAGACACACGTTGCAGGGCAATAATTATACACAACGCACGTGGTCGGAGCGAATTATAGAAAACCATCACATTGATGTCTAGATTTACATAAAACACTCATTTACGAATTTCTGTCACCAACCACTGGTTCTCGGTCTACTCTTTTGTAGGAAAAACTGATCGGTCTTTTTGGACATTTTAACCTCGATTATGGCATGTGGGCCCTGCAAAAGCTGACCCGGGCAGCGGCAGCGGTGCAGTTGAGCGGCGAGCACCTTGGCCTAGGACAGGGGCGGATACAGCCCAGCCCAGCGCCCCGGGCCTCCTTTGTGCACTGTAGCAATTGCTACAGTGTTTTGCTGAATTCTACAAAGGAAACGGGCCTCACGCCCCGGGCCTGCCCCCCCCCCCTCCCCCGCGGCCTGGGGCCTAGATCCGCCACTGGCCTAGGCCACAGTGGTGGTGCTATTGGGCGGCGAGCAGCTCGACGCTCGGTAGGAAAGAGTTGAGCGGCACTTCAGTGCGCGCGACGCGCTTCACCATGTCCAGCATATAGCAGAGCACGCGCACGACAACGACAGTTGGGCAGGAGGAGGGAATGGTCGATCCCGATCTGGATCGAGGCAAGGGAGGCGGGAGGGAGTTCTTTTTAGAAAGGGTTTTCTGGGGAAAAGACCAGTCCAACGTCGTCTATTGTTTATCATTATGCCACGTCTCAAATGCGGCCCCACATGTCATAATTGAAGTTAGAATGCCCAAAGAGACCGGCCGGTGTTTTTCTGCTGAAGATTAGATCAAAAATTAGTGGTAAGTGGCAAAAATTGGTAAACGGATGTTTTCTGCAAAACTAGAAGTCAATGTGGTGCCTTTGTGCAATCCAATCCACGCGGTGAAGCGCACAACCGGTGCAAGCAGGCTAATGAGTAGAGCTAGCCAGCAAGGTCAGCGAACCACCACTGGCTTCTAAAAAAGCACAAGGTGGGGAGGGAGGGAGGGAGGGAATCGCGTCTATCAGCAGATGACGCAAGGGTCGTCCTCGGCATGTGGTAACGTGCTCGGTCTCTTGTGGTCGCGCCATCCAACATGTCTACATCCAAGATTGGATTACTACTCTAGTAGTAGTCAGTGGCGGAGCTTGAATGCAATGTCGGGGGGGGGGGCAGAAGCAAAGTATACATGTTAACAGGGACTAATGAGAATACTTTGTTCTAATTATACTCCCCTAAAAAAAATTCCTTCAGGAATTTGTGTTGGGCTGGGGGAGGGGGGGGGGCAATAGCCCCCTCAGCTATACACATAGCTCCGCCATTGACGGTGGGGCAAGGACCTTTGTTGTTGGTGGCCATCCCACACGTCCCCATCCATCTGCCTGCCTCGCGCGCGGCTTTCTTGTGGTGGCTTCCTCACATCACATGGTGGCTTCATGCAGCAGGGTTCATCCCATCCCATCCGAGGAGTAGTCCATGCATGATATATGTCGCCTCTGACTTGTGGGGCACCCGCACAGCAAGTTAGTTACCTATCTGACCCGTTGCTGCTGGTCCCCTCCCCTCCCCTAGCTTACCTTGATGGCTTTTGCATGATGGCCTGACTTGGTTTGATTTTATATAGGAAAAAGTCAATTTTAAACCTTGAACTTGTAGAGGTCGGGCGAAATGAACCCTCAAGTCGAAATCCTGGTCGATTGCATCCTAAACTATGCAATTTTGGTCTAAATCAGACCCTGGCATCATTTGAACTCGGATACGTCCGGTGGGCCGGCCCGCTAGAGTATTTTTTTTCGTCCAAGAACAAAAATTCCAAAGGGCGCGCACCGTGCTCTCCGCTGAACCAGCCCAATTTAGTTTTTTTTTCGTTAAAAAAAAGCACGCGGTGGTGGCTCGAACCAAAGATCACTTGTGGTTGATTGAATCAACAAACCACGAGGACAACACTTGCGCTGTGTTCTCTTTCTCCCTTTTTCTTCCTTTTCATCTTTCTTTTTTCTTCTTCTTTTTCATTTTCTGCTTCTTTCTTAAATTCGTGAACCAGCCCATTTGGAGCTATTGAATAGCAGGCGCGCAAAAAAAATCTGGAAAAGTTCTATAGGAGTGACTCAAACTCGCGACCTCAGTCTTGTTATTTGCTGGAATTTGCCAACCAAACTAGTGAGTTGAACTGATAGATTCACGGCACGAAACATTATGCTTCAAACTTCTTTTGAACATTCGAGAATATTATGCACTGAAGATTTTGTAATATTATGCACTGAACATTCTGGAAAAACTATAAATATGTGTGTTGAACAATTTTTGAATATGCATTGAACATTTGTATTATGTGATAAACATTTTTGAAAACAAATATGAATGTATGCATCGTTTTTTTAAAAATACGCAGTGAACATTTTTGTAATATATGTTGAACTATTTTCGAATAAACATTGAACATTCATGGACGTTTGTGATAAACATCTTTTTTCATAGATGTTTTCGAATCCGTGAACATTTTGTTCAAATTCATAAAAAAATCTTTTGAAATTCTGGTTCACAAGGTTCTTTTTTTCGTTTCCTATTTCCTAGTAAAACGGCCACCGGTTTTTATACAGTTTAAAAAACTCGAGCTTTAAAAAAATTAGAAATTTACGGGATTCAAAAATAATATACAAATTTGGAAAAAGGTTCGTTAATTTCAAAAGAAATCATGATTATTTTAAGAAGGAAACTAAAAAATAAAATAGAAAGAAAAGAAAGAAGAAAATAAGAAAAAGGGAGGAAGATAACACAATGTACGTAGTGTCCCTGATGGTGAGTAGCGTCGTTCCAACAACACCAGCACGGGTCTCGATTTCGAGCCACAGCGTTCGTTTCTTTTTGTTTTGAAGAAAAACAAAAGCGGGCTGACCCAGCAGGGTGTAGTGCCTTTTGCATATTTTTATTTCTAAAAAAAGAAAACTAAAGCGGGCCGGCCCAGCGGGGAGCAGGGGTGCGCGCAGCAGCGCCCTCAGCGAAAACCCACCAATCCCGGTAATCCAAACTACCCGAAGGTTCGATTTAGACCGGGATTGCATAGTTTAGGGTGCAATCGACCGGGATTTCAACTTGGGGGGTTTATTTCGCCGAACGTCTACAAGTTCAAGGTTTAAAATGGACCTTATCCTTATATATATAACCGCTGTAGCTTCTTGTGCAGAGGGAGGGAGAGGCGACGTGTACCGGGAGGACCAACCAAAACAAGTGCCTCCTTCCCTTCCTTTCCCAGGCCTGGGCGCAGCAGAGGACCTCAACGCGGGGAGGACAGGACCAGACATCCAGAAATAAGAGAGGAGTGTTCCACCGAGCTCCCACAGCGATCAGGCACTCTCGGTCGTCCGATCGGTTTGCTTGATGCGATTCTGGGCGTTGGATCGAGAGGTGGAAGGAGCTGGGCCGTCGGATCGAAGATGAGCTCCTGTACGAATGAATAGTTACCGCCTGCTGTAAAGATCCCGTGCCATCGTGCGTAAATTCTGCGCCCCGCCGTGGGTATTCTCATCATTTCATACACGGACATATAAAGGCCGTGGCCCCTGTGGAGAGAAAACCTAGCCGCCTCGCGCACTTGCGCCGTCCACCTCGTCCTCTTCCTCCCGCTCGCCTCTCTCTCTCTCCCTCCAAACCCTAGCCTCGCTCCCGCCTTCCTGCCCTGCTGCCGTCCAAATCCAACCCACGCCGCCGCAATCTCCTTCGCCTAGCAGGCCGCCGCCGCCCCGCCGTCTCCTCAACCCAGCCGACCCCCCCCCCCCCCGGCGCGGCCATCGTCGACGGTGAGGAGGAGGAGCACGGTGGGAAGGAGGAGGACAGCCAGGGGAGGAAGGACAGCATCAACGTCTCGTCTCCGTCTAGGTTCGCATCTCTCTCTCTCTCTCTCTCTCTCTCTCTCTCTCTCTCTCTCTCTCGTAGTTCCCCTTCTTAGATCGACTCTCCCTGTCAGATCCTCCTGTACCCAACACGAGATGGAGAGAGGGATGTTTGGAAGGAGATGGGAGGAACAGGAGAAGGGAAGGAGAAGTTGTGCCACATCCATCCCGTCCACTGCATCATGCGCGGCGACCGGTTGGGTTCTGGGTCGGTGAGCGCCCTGTCCACTTCCCCATCCCCCTCTCTCTTTTGTGGGTTTACCTATTCATCCGCTCAGATCTATTCGATTAAATATGTTGATCTGTTCATCCTCTCGGCTCAGGAAGCAACTCATTTTGGATGAGAACAATATATAATTTTGTGACTTGGTCAGATCTCACGTTGTCCTTTCTGCTTCTATCTGATTGTGTATAGGTAGTTGGCTGTGTTTTGGGTACTGATATGGTTTAGTTAAGGCCATATTTTTGGTTAATACCAGATTTAATTAGAGGTTTAGTTCGGTTAAAAAGATGATGCCATGTGACATTCAGTATTTATGTCCATATTACAGATCATATGCAAATAAACTATTTAAATGGACACTGCAGTTCACACTCTCTCTCTCTGATGTTAACTCTATTCTGTTGGATAAAAGTAACAGAGGCAGCATGTATGCTGCATTGAGTTACTTTTTTATTTATACAATGAATTATTTATGTATTCTCCGGTAAGTTTTATGTTGGAAATATTGTGGAAAGAGTACATAAAAATGTGCCATGAATCAATAGGTATGCACACTCTGTGATACAATAAAGACAAATCTTTTACGTCAAGACAAAATGGCTTAATTTACTTAGGTCAATTATTGGAATTGTTTTTGTAGGGAACTAGGATTGGTGATTTGAGTGGCTAATTTCGAGAGTGGTGTCGACAGCGAGAGGCGTCTATGATAATGGAGGCAGCGACAAGCACAAATATGCTGTAGCTTTGAGGTACAAATATGTTCTGAACTTACATTAGAGCTTCATGTATCATTATGTCGCGAGTCACCAAAAAAACTGCATTGCAAAACTGTACGCTTTTCTTTCGACTGTATGACATCTTAATCCTTTTAGGTTGGCATCAAACTCTACGAGTGGATTTTTATTATTGTGTTGAGACATGCTTTGATTTCTATTAATTGGCCAATATTTGATGTCATATTTTCTTTAGATGCATCACTTACAGTTATCCTCTGATTTCTATTAATTGGCCAATATTTTTTCTGGAGTCATAATTCTGTTATAGCATCTCCTTGCCTTTTTGCCTTTGAAAAACATCGTTGATCATAAGCTGATTGCAGCAGCAGGGTTGGGAACTTTAAGCATACCTAGGATATTTATATTTTTGTTGGCAAATAGTTGTGCCAATTTTGTGATTTATCTAATATCCATTTCTTTCACCTTTGAACACTTCGAATATACTAGCCCATATTGTTCAGTACTTTCTAAGGTTAACTTTTGTAGGAACACTAATTTGCAAGGTTAACTTTCTAGCAGTTTGGTGTGTTCCATTTTATGGAGATCTCTCTTGGAAACTTATCCTTCCTATCTTTGTTTTTAAGGGGTGTAGAAGCTAGAGAGAACTGATTATGTGAGGATACAACCCTCGAAAGCTATGGATATTCCTACAGGTAAACAAGCGAAATATTTGTTGTTGGTTACTCAGTTAGTGAAAATGTTCGAAAATACTCATAGAAGATGAGTAAGATCTGCAGTTGACACACCAAATATGTTATTTAGCATAAGCTCTTCCAATCTGCTAGATTCTGTTGGTTACTTAACTTTGTTATTAGGTTTGTAGATATTACGATTTTCAATTTGTGAACTGCATGCCCGTACTGTTATGACGTGTGTGTTGGGAACTGCATGCCCGTATTGTTAACATCTCTAATCCATTTTTCAGATACACTGCTGGTATTGTTCTGCAATCTGTTTACACGTCAGGGAAGTCGGTTTTCTGTCGTCCTGCTGCTCATCTACACTAATTTTCCTCTATGGATGTGGTTAGTGTTTGTTGCTGGATCCAAAAGTCATCGCCGCCTACTGGTGATCTTGAGTCTTGACTGTCGGATTGCTGGGTGCTGTTATAGCTTGTTGTTTTAGCAGTTACTAAGTGTTTTCTTTGCTCGCTGCAGATATGCTGACCTGTTTGTGTCCCTCAACATACAGAAGAAGTTCATCCCAAGCTTCAAGACTCTAGGGTTAATTCCATTGAAGGTAACTTCCTTTGATATTGGTATTGTTCAATTTTGTTTTTTCCGGCTTCTGGTTGCTATTATAGCTTGTTGTTTTTAACGGTTACTAAAGATATGTTCAAATTCATACCAGCACTCCAATAGCTATTGCTTGAAATCTGTTTTCTACCTGTGGTTATTAAGTATATATACTTATAAGGTGTCCTTTATTGCTTTCTTAAATTCTGGGTAGTCTGCTATGCAATGATGGCATTGGCAGATTTCGTTGCAGTATTGAAATGTAAATATATTGAACAGATCAAATGGTAAGATTAGTTAGCTTTCTTCCTGATTACGTTTTCTCTTCCATTTTCAATGCTATGTCTACCACGCATTCTCATGTCCATGGTGCCTTTTTTGTTTGATGTGAAGTAAATTTCCACACGGGGTGGGGCAACGAGGTTGTGGCAACTTGGTGGCATGGCTGCCGATCAGCCAAGCAAGACCTACTCTCTCTACACCTCCGCATGGTTGCTTGTTGCTGCTATCAACTTCTCTATCATTGTTGGAATGGGTCGGCGATAAAAACTGCAAGTCTCCTTGCGCATAATCTCTTTTCGTTTGAAGCACATTTCCGATTTGAGCTAAGTGACAGTTTGATTGATATTGGCGTGATGGCTAAGGTCGAGGCTGCCACGTACTAGACCACCGCCATGCTCAACGTCGAGGAGTGCGGCAGCACCGTGGCCAGGGCCATAGCGTTCGGTGCCGAGAACGTGGCCAAGGGGATCCTATGGTGCGGGGTGATAACCGTGAACAAGCTCCACCGGGCGAACGAGGTCAGCCCGGAGATGCTCGGGCATATCAAAATGTAGTGCTTTCTTTCTCAGTTTTCACATCAAATGTGATCCTAATTTGCAGTCAAGCAAACTTATTCAGTAGGATTTGTGATGCATAAATCAGTAAATGATTTTGGGTTATCCTGGTTGTGGTGGTGCAGGCTTCATGTGCGTATATGTGACTATTTGCTTATGGTGAACTTGAAGATAGTCGTTAAGGTATTCATGGTGGAGGGAAAGGTTGATGCTGGTCCTGGTCCTATTTGTAAGTTTCTTACACTACTCTTTTTATTAATGCATGATTCCTTACGAAATGGTAACGCTATCTCTATTATAAACTGAACACTAATGAGAATTGTACTTACTTCTGTGAGGACCACTTTTCTCAGCAGTTTTCCTTATAATGTTTGCTTTCATTTCCAATGGACTGGTCAGATGCAACCGGCGTGGAATTCAAGGAAGAAGGGCATTTCGAACAAAGAAATCAGCTGGTTAGACACTGTTTATGTCCCTTTTCCCTTTGCATAGTAGCGAGTACTCTGTAGTTTACCCATTTGAAAAATACTTATTCAAATCCATGGAAAATGTTCTATTCATGCACTGCTGATTGTAGCTGTAAGATGCTAAGATAGGAACGATGATGTAGGTTTATCCTTCCCATCAGATTTGTTCCTACAACCGAATCTCCATGATCCTATACTGCTTCTCTCTAATTGTTCCTACAAATGAATCATCCATCTAATTATTGCATCTAAGTACAACTGTCTTTGTCAGTTGCATAATGTCCATCATAATGTTGCGAAGACTACTGCCCTGATCCTAAGAGCCTACTGACATTTCACCAAATCCTGTTATAGTTTTTTTATCAGCAGCAGATACTTGATTAATTTGCCTTTATAATTCCAAGTACATGACCATACTGATCCTTCTATTTTAGATGTAGCAGAACACACGTTCGTAATTGATGCACCTAGGCTCAGCTTCTCTACATTGATATGAAGGCCTGGAGCGTGTTTGTTTTGTTTTCAACTCGAGGCGATCAAGTAGGCCCATATAGACACAGTAAAAGATTGATCCGAATGCCTGCAGCGTGTTTGTTTTGTTTTCAACTCGAGGCAATCAGGTTTAGTGCCAGGCTCCTTGCTACTGTAGCTGATGGGGAACACTGCTATGGCTGCTGCACGGTGGCGGGGTTTGGGCATGCCGCTGGTGCTCCATCAGATTGGTGTGGATGCCTATGCTCGGAATCTGTTGTATCTACGGGTTCCCAGGTTCTTCCCTTACTCTCTGGTGGCCGGGGAAGGCATACTTCTCTTAATTGATCTAGGTGTTGTCAAATACTTCAGGTTTTTATGTCCCATTGTATAGGGTGCATTTTGGATGATTAATCTGGAGCAGATATAACATGTAGGTGTTGTTTAACATAAATCAAAGATTGAGATGACAAATATTAAAAATATGAGAAGCTATAAAATTGGCGTGTTGACTGTGGTTTGTTTTGCAGGTCCCCTTGCTAATTTTATAGTGAGCTAGCATTCTAGATCTTTGGGTAAGATAACTTGTCCAGTGCTTTTTGGCATACCTATGTACAAACCTTTCTTTTTGTTCTCACGTTGCTTAATTTCTCATTAATGGACAGGGGAGGATCCTCTCCACTCCCTCGACTGTGCTCCCGGAGCGAAGCAGACTGCAACTCATTTTCACGGAGCGGCTCAAAGGGAGCTCCACAGCTCCGCAGATTGGAGCGGAGTGGCTAGATTCTGAACAGGGCCTTAGCTAGGTTCATACACCATGCATACATAGGCCAACACATTTGATATTCATGGACTACCTTGCTCATGTCTTCATGTAGTTTGCTCGCTCCCAGGGAGAAGGGGTGCCACTTGGCCGGCGAAGTGCTGGCAGCAGGAAGTATGCCATCGACATCATCGAGATCCGCTTGAAGGACGGTCGTTGTCCTCTCCAAGAGGAGGGGCCAGCTCAAGGAGGTACAGCTAGCTCACCACAGCTCGTTCCTCCCTTCTTCTCTATTTCTTGTTCAATTGTTCAGCTACATAAATTATATTTATGTGGTGGAAATATTTTCACAAAAGCTGCTCAGAGAATTGGCTGAATTAGTGTCAGATTTATTCTTAATTAGAAATTTCTCTCAAGCGGTGGTTGTATTGGAAACATGTCCTTCCAAAGAGTAAATGTTTTCACATCAGATATTTAATGTTTCTTCAGATAAGTGATGCAATGAGTAGCACTGTAGTCTTTCATGGAATTTATACTGAAAGACACTTGTGAACTCTAAATATTTTTATTTACCTCCAAGATTGAAGCCCTCACTAAATCGTAAATTCTTATTCCTCTTTTGGAGGATACTACTATGAGATGGTCTGATACATAGAAGACAGACTCAAGCCCCTCTAGGGAAGCATCCACTATCCCTGTTCTACTGATTTCGCCGGAACGTCGACCGCCTATGCTCCACCTGTGGTACGCCGTTCTAAAATCCACACAGCTAAGCCATGAGTAACCTTCAAGTAGCAAGCTGTTATGTTTCAAAATTTATTTGAAAGATAATGTGTTTTGGGCTTTATACTTCACCATGATCTTTTACTATGTATCTGCATCGATAGCATCTATCGTCATTGCCTTGCCATTTACAGACATACTGTGGAGTTTTGCAAGCAAAAGTCAAAACTATAATAATGAGTGACGATTATGATATGATTACTGGATGAATAATTCAGGGCAAGAAAGCTAATTTACTGGAAAACGTAAATATTGTATTAAACATAGTACAGATGTACTTCGCTTGCCAATTTTAATTTCCATTTAGATCTGACACGATGTCGTGCTTATAATTTCCACAAAATATTGCCGGTCACTTGCATATGTTGGATGTGAAAAACAGCAATATACACTTTGATACTTTGAGGCTATTAGAAATAGTAGGGATGATATGCTACTTCCAGTCTGCAACAATTTATTACTGGTCCCCTTGCCTCGCTTATAGTTCATGTAGTACCATGTTTATGCTTCAAACCAGCTATGACATCCCTCTTCCACCCATTCTATATTGATATTGCTTCTAAATACACATATGCATGTAGTTACTCTTTTACAGTACTAATGCCAGATATCATAAGGGAGAAAAATGTAGTGCTATTTTAGTTATGGAGTCGGCAATGCATGTTACTGGAATGATCAGCTAGCATGCAAATGAGCTCCATTTCTTCCCTTTCAGATACGATCTTATGTTCTGCCTGAACATAGATGCTTCTGCTGTGCACTCCATTGTTCTGTCTTACTACAATTGGGTATTGAAACCGCCTATTTTGAATGCAACAATTTAAATATTTACTGCTCTCTCTCTCTCTCTCTCTCTCTCTCTCTCTCTCTCTCTCTCTCTCTCTCTCTCTCTCTCTCTCTCACCATGTTTAGTGATGACGAAGTGATGCATACGGAAACATGTTTGATAAGAATCAGCGTGCCAATATGGAATATAAGGTGAGTGAGTATTGTGTATGCTGAGCCCTCCAAACTTTTTGCAAGGCATGTAAAACAGTGGAATGCAGCACTAGCAGAAAGGAAGAACTGTAGACGCAATCGTGGACTACTTGAGTTAACTATTTGCTCAATACATCAAGAACCAGGCCTCTCCTACTCCTGCTCTCAAAATGGAAAAGGAGATCAGGCAACTAGGGATCTGAGTACTGTAATTTGATAAATTTTGTTTTTTGGGTGCTAAAATAATATGACTATTAATGTACATTTTTCTTATGATCAGGCATGAAAGGGCCACTTTTTCTTAGAAGTGGCTTATTCTTAGCCAGTCCTTCCAATTAACACATTATTGATTGGAACATAATGAGTAAATGTATGTGTGGTTCTTTCTATTTAAGAGATTCAGATGAAATTATGAAAGCTACAAACCTCTGTATCTTATAAGACCTTTTTTATACCAAAAAGCTCCTTATACATTAAGTTATTACAGAGGAAGTATATTGGAGCGACAGTATCACATTAATAATTTGGCTTCCATCTTGGCATTACCTGCTTGATCAAAACACTCGGACCGACACCCTCGCGCAGGGGCGCGATCCTGATCTAGTGACAGGTGCTAGCTCGCTCCCTCCTTGTCACTTCCTTCCTTTCTAGTATAATCCACCTCACAATTATAATTATATGACGAGTACTTCATAACTAATCAAGGGCGTGAGAGCATCTCCAGCCGTATCCCCAACAAGGCCCGCCGACGATTTTTCGGCCGCCGGCGCCAAAAAATCGGCCCAGTCGCGTCCCCAAGGGCCTAGTTTTCGCCGACTCGGGCCGAAATTGGCGCCGGCGGACCCAACCCGAACCCGGCGTGCTAGGGGGGCGCTCGGGGGCGCCGGGCGAATCGTTTTTGGCGCGAAAAGCCGCGGGCCCCCCTTGCCAGCGACTCGACTCTCTTCTCGCCGTTTCGTCGTCCTCATCGCCTCATTTCCCGCGGCGAATCAATGCCAAAGCTGCGCGCGCTGCCGCGCCGGTCAGCCTCCATTGATGCCTCACGGGCGGCGCAGTGAAGGCCGGGCGACGCGCGTCCCCTCGCCCGCCTCGCCTCCCGCCACGCGTAACGCGCCGGCCATGCGTACTACACGGCGCCTCCACCTATATAAGCCGACCACCAGCGCGCCGGAGACACGCACAGATCCTCCACTGCCGACGCGCCCATTTCTCCCCCTTCTTCCCTCCCCTCCTCTCGCCATCTCCAGCTCAGAAGAATGGCCGAACGCTTCCCAGGCGATGGCGCGGCGGCGAATGGCTTCGGGCGCCGCCATCTTCACAAGGACGAGGCTCGCCTCCTTTTCGAGGCCGAGTACCCGGCCCCGCCGGACATGCGGGTGCCCAGGGCGTGGAGGATCAGCGCCGCCGGCGTGCCGGTGCCGCCACCACCCACCGGGGCGGCGCGGCATGCGGAGATCGCACGTATCCGCGCGTCCCTGCCACGGGCCACGAGGGAAGGCCCGCGGTACACCCCCTACAGCCCGCTCTGGGAGCCCTACTTCCGTCGCTGCCACGCCGAAAAGCTCGAGGCGACGAACGGCGTCGTGCCCTCCGGCAGGCTCAACTCCGAGGGCCGGTGCCGGTGGTGGGGCGTGCCCGGCCGCACATTGGAGGTCGTCCTCGAGTACATCGAGGGCGGCAACACGCCGCACCTCGAGTACCCCGCTCCCTCGTCCTTCTCACGCCGCCGTGGGAGCTCCTGGACGCTGAGGCGCATGGAGCGGCCCGAGGCGTCCTCCTCCTCGTCCAGCCGCTCGTCCGGCTCTCCCTGCCTCCGCCCCGTCAAGCCGGAGCCCCAGGACACGCCTGTCAGCGCGCGCACCCGCAACTACGGCGTCCACATCGGCGAATCCACCCCCCTCCCCCCCTCCGGCCGCTTCGTCTTTGTCGAGCCCAAGCCGGAGCCCGGCCTCCCTGCGGAGTACGAGGAGATAGCCCGGCGCGGCTTCTCCGATGAGGACGCCCTACAGTGGGCGCGGGACGACTACCTCCGCGACGAGATGGTCCGGCAGCGCCGGACCCTAGAGGAGATAGAAGCCCGCAAGCATGGGCGCGAGGACGAGCACGACATCGTGATCCTCGACAGCGACGACGACGAGGACGCCCCCGGACCGTCCAACCCGCCGCGCCAACCAGGGGAAGGATGCAGCAGGGACGGCGGCGGCGGAGGCGGCGGCGACGACGACGACGACGGAGACTACACGCGGTTCTACAGCCTCCTCGGCATGTAGAACTGCAAGGGCGGGCGGCGGGGAGCGGCGATGGAGACGGCGAGGAGCAGCCCCTAGTAGTTTTTTTCTTTTTTTGTAAAATATGTTTAAATTTGAACGAACTCGCCAATGTTTGCGTTAAATTTGATCCATGTTTACGCCGTATTTAAGTTTTTCAAAAAAAACGTGGGCGTTGCGACTAGGGGGCATCACGCCCCAGCGCGCGGTTTAGCGCCGGTGCGCTCCAGGGGGCGACTCCAGGGGGACAACGGCTGGAGATGCTCTGACATCTTCGTCCACGTGATCGTCTCATGCATCGATCCGTCTCGGTGTGCGTGACACTGTCTCGTCTCTCCATCCAGGATCATTTCCACACGGCCAAGTTTGATTCATGCCTGTCACCTCCGCACTCTCTCACTTCTACTGTACAAATAATTTCCTACTAACTATTTGACGTGTATATCCCTTTAATTTCGTTCTGTTATTATTTTCGCCATTTATATAAAAATTATATATTAATTCGTCTAGACGTTGTGTTTCAATATCTAAGTTATCTCTATAGAGAAATGAATCTACTCACGAGACATGACAAGCAAGTTAGAATTATAGGATTTAATTCAATACCATAAAGGAGTTGTACATAAGTTGATTATAGTTAGATTTCTTCCACTAGTGAAACAGGCCGCATTTTAGAGTTTGGCACATGGCCCCCATTCTTTTGTCGGCCCGGCCCTGCTCCTTCCTTCCTTCGGGCAAAGTCGTTGGTCCCTGCCTCCTCTGGCGTATGCTTCGACGACTATAGGAGGTGGGAACCCTGGGTTTTGCTCCGACCGTAGATAGGGTAGGCTTCGGGTGTGCGGCAGCGATGCTTCTGACGGCGACAACAACGCCGCATCCAAGAATAATGCGTCGGCTCCAATCTCGTCTCGACGGCGTCCATGGCAGCGTCGAGGAGCCGATGGGTCAGTCTCCTGCAGACCCGTTCGGTCTGTGGGTTTAGGTCTTCACCCGATGGTCGTCGTCCCAGGCGGTGTCACTGGTGGGCGAGAGAGAATGGCGGTTTCAGATGTGGGATTGAGGATTGATGGCGGCAGATCTGACGTTTGGCCTCGACGACGTCAACGGGTAACGCTGGCTCCGGGACTCGAGGAGGGTGCGGACAATCCCCGGTCGACGCACCACCACGACAAAGGCCATGCCGACGGTGGGCCTCTTCATCGACTCACAATGCCTTTATGGGCTATGGCTTTCCTATGAGTCCGGCGATGGTTAAGCGGCAATGGCAGTTGCAGGAGTACCTGAGTTTCTTCTGCAAAGTTTTGTGACCACATGTTGTCTTTCGACCCATTCTGGTCGGTTCCATGTGTGTCCTTGTATTCACCTTATTGTGATTAATCATACATGCGGTTGACATTAAAAAAATCGCTGCAAAAGGCTAGTGTATTGCTGCTATAGGTAGCTACAGGACAAGACCGATACTCTAAAAAAATGACACCACCATTACTCACATGAATTCAACTAGGGAAGGCAAAAAAATGAGCAATGGTATTAGTTGCCAAATCATCTTGAAAATGTTGTGTACCATGTGTGTGTGTTGTTGCGACCACTTTGGAGTGTCTGCCACAACATTGCTCCATGCTGCAAGTGCTTGCAACAATTGATTTTTTTGGTTTGAATATTGCATGCGTATAATATCATTGCTCTTGATGTTTTTTCTGCAAAGCAGGATTGTCATACTGCATGGTTGTGTGATGGTGCATGCTGCAAGGCAGGTGCTTCGCAATGCAGGGCCAGACACACGATGATGTGATGCTCCTAAGCCAACCACGCGACACTACATGATGCAAGTAGGAATGTAGGACACACAACGCTGTAGGGTCGAACATCATTTTTTTTGCTGCAACAAAGCCTACCGCCCAATGCTGCAATGCTGTCCAGCGCCGCAACAAACGGGACATACGACACTGCAATGCCGACAACCGTTGCTTTTGTAGCTCATAGCGACAAGGTTCAGGTCCAGGATATACCAAATACACACTCTAGGTCCGCCAAGGACAGGATTTAAACGAAAAGACAAAGAGGCCTAAGATAAGGGGCAGCGCTAGGCGCCGGTGCGCCGGCCCAATACTTTGGTCCGGTCCAGCCCCAGCCGTCCGATGCAGCGAGCGAGAGCCATCCGATCTGCCCTTTCGTTTCATCCCCTTCCCCTCGTGTCGTCTTTCTCCCAGAACAAGCGAAGGCGAGCGCCGTCGTTGACCGCCCCGCTCCCAGCCATGGACGCGCCCTCTGTCGTTGTTGTTCTGCTTGCAACCTCGCCATCGCCATTCGCCATTCGCGTCCCTAGCCATGGCCATCCCGTCTTGCATCTCCTGGCCATGACCATGGACGCTGCTCCGGCAGCGACGTTCCTAGCACCGGCTGGGCAGGTGCACATCACGTGGCCCCATGGTTGCACCATCGGGTTGCGGTGCCCCCCCCCCCCCGTCGTCCTCGCCGAGATCGCTCGACGTGTGGGTGGCTTCCATCCGCTGCCTCCCTTGCCGTCATCTGCTGGACTCCACTGCTCCACCCACTATAAACCATCGCAGCAAAACGAAAAGACGGATGTAGCTTTTGCTGATGCCGGTTGCAGCTCGCCGAGGCAGCGGCCGTCGTCGTCTCAGCACCGCTTCCACCTTTCCTAGGCAACGGTTCCAGCATCTGCATCACATGGTTGCAGCTCCGCTAGTAGCCGGTTCCAGCAAAAGAAAAACATCCGCTGAGTCGTGGCACCATGAGCTCGCCATGAAGGATGTACCAAATTACCTCACCAGTAGTAGCAAAAAAAGGACGACGGATGCAGCAAAAATGTCATCGCCGCCGTCGCGGGTTAAGCCGAGACATGAATGGTTGAAGCTTTTTTCATTGTCGGATGTAGCTTTTTTCATCAACAGTTGCAGCTTTCGTCGTCATCCATAACTTTCGTCGTCTGTTGTTGAAACTTTTTCGTCGCCGGTTGAAGCTTCCGTGTTTGCGCAGTGCCAACACCCAAAAAATTTGTTTGCCTTCGATTGAAGCTTTGGGTGACGCTGGTTGTATCATTTTTTGTTGCTGGTTCCAGCACACCAGATAGCTAGTTCCAGCAGACCACATGGCCGGTAAAAGCATCACCATGTGCTAGTTCTAGCGCGGGTGCACGCTGAGGTTGCAGCTTTTTCCGGCGTCGGTTCCAGCATCCCCGCATGCCGGTTCCAGCACGAGTGCATGACGGTTGTAGTACCACGTCATCTCAGTCATAGTAGCACGCGACGACGGTCGCATCACTGTCTCGCATGGTTGTAGCACATCCCACGCCGGCGACGAGATTGTGGTTGTAGCAACATTGAGGTCTAGTCGCCCAGACGAAGAGGAGATTGACGGAGAGGAGCTTGGAGTAGGTGCTCGTGGCACGGAGGCTGCCAAGTGCGGTGGTCGGGCCGGCATCCCAGCAGGCGGTGGTTGGGGGCTGCACAGCTGCGAGAGAGCCAGAGAGGAGATGGGCGAGAGAGACGAGAGGAACGGAAGAAGAGGTTGACGGCTTCCTCAAAAAAGATAAGGATGAAAAGAGATAAGATTGAGTGGCTGTGGTTAAACGAGGGCCGATAGATGGGGCGCAATCGAACAATTCGCGGGCGACCGGCCCGAGCTTCGGCCGGTGCCCCGGAAGCCAACGTTTCCCCTGAGATAAAGATGGGCAAGGAATACACACTATAGGCTCGCAGCACCGGCTGCAGGAAGGTACTGAGCAGAGTAGCCACCAAGTCAGTCAGCACACCAGTAGCTAAAAAAGCGGATGGAATCGCGTCGCAGAGTAGCACACGTACGCAGGATCGGCACGGTGGCAGGTAGCTTGGTCGCGGCGTTCTTGCGCGCGGTCGCCATCCCACACGTCCACATCGATCCATCTGGTAAGTGTGTGTGTGTGTCACGGTGAGTGAGATACGGACGGGTCCTCGCATGGAGGCTAGCGTCCGGCTCCAGAAAGATTGGACTAGTGTGTGGCACTTGTTCTCGCGGCACATGGATTGGATTGGGCGTCACATGCATGCATGCTCCTCCGCACCATTTGTGAGGCAGGCAGGCAGGGTTCATCCGAGGAGGAGTCGAGTCGAGTCGAGTCTCGAACGATTGATTATGGCGTGTGCGTACGTACGCAGTATTTCTGTTCCATCTGTAACGTGGCGCTGGTCAGTACGTAGTACGGGACCGCACAGCAAGTCACTCTAGTTACCTGTCTGACCCGTTGGTGGCTTGATGGCTTTTGCATGATGACGGCGTGTCTTGCTTTGATTTTATGCATAACCGCTGCAGCTTCTCGTGCAGAGAGAGAGAGAGAGAGAGCACAAGTCCAATTGGCAGGCGCAGGGAGTGAGTGCTGTGCGGACGCAGCAGAGGACTCATGGCCCTCGACGCCACTTCCTTTTTAGTACTAGTACGACGAGTACTAATACCTACTCCCTCGGTCCTAATTTTTTTTCAAAACGAAGGCAAAA
The DNA here is from genome assembly GCF_018294505.1 of Triticum aestivum. Taxonomy (NCBI): domain Eukaryota; kingdom Viridiplantae; phylum Streptophyta; class Magnoliopsida; order Poales; family Poaceae; genus Triticum; species Triticum aestivum. Next base: position 783,891,845 of record NC_057798.1, read on the forward strand.
GATTTGCCTCATTCATTAATTAAGAAGAGAGAATAGAGTTTGTTACAATCAACCCACGACAAATCCACATGGCGATTACTCGCGTTCAAGTAGTGCCCCTAGTTTTTTTGCTTCCGCTATGCTCCAAAGCTTTGCTTCTTCTATAATGATGTTGAGAAGGATTGTCGGCGGAGCGCTCTTGTGGCGGAAGACCCGGGAGTTTCGCTCATTCCACATTTCCCAAGAGACGAGCATGGTAAGGGAGGCCTGGTTTGGAATGGATAGCCCGGTCCGATGATCCCACCATGACTCGACGGAGTCCTCTAAGTGCCATGAAGAGGTGTCAAGGAAGTGTAGACCAAGTTTCTCTATGACCAACTTCCATAGTCTAATGGTAAAGCGACACTTGTAGAATAGATGCCCACCCGTTTCTTGCTCTCTTTTGCATAGCGTGCAAAGGCCACAATTTGGCCTTGGCCAATCGATCAGCGGTCCAGATGCGGTTTTGGATGGCTAACCAAGCAAAGAGTTTGACTTTAGGAGGGGCCCAAACTTTTCAGACCATCTGGCCCATGGGGGAGTTAGTCATTCCCAAGAATTGCGCTTTGTAGGCTGAAGCTGCGGTGTAGTGCCCATCCGCAGAGTGTTTCCAAACAATGTCATCCTCAACGTTGTCAATGAGGTTGAATCCGTGGACGAGCATCCAGAGTGTGAAGAACTCCGTGATATGAGCGATGGATATCACGGTTGCTATGTTAATTTTTAAAATTCATGCATTCTCTTTGAGTGCCTCCCGTACCTTCCAATTCTTTCTTGAAGAAGCCTCGAAAATGAGGGGTGCAATCTCTTTTGGCTTCCGGCCAAGCAACCACGGAGAGTCCCAGAAAGGTGTTTTTGCGCCATTTCCAACGATGATGGTGGTGGAGGCATAGAAGAACTTAAGGTCGTCCTCGTCACATGGGTTCCCCATGCCAACCCACAACTTACTCGGCTCCTTCCACTTGAACCATGGCCATCGTAACCTCAGTGCCCTAGCAAATTTGTCAGTGTTTAGTACCCCTAGGCCTCCATAATTGAGAGGCTGACAAACCGTATCTCAATTGACTTTACATTTGGCACCGGTAGTTTTGCCCGAGCCGGCCCAAAGAAAGGCCCGTTCGAGCTTGTTGACACTGTGGAGGGTGCTTTGTGGGATGACAAGCGGTGTGATAAAGTAAACCGCCTGGGAGGTGATGACAGACTTGACAAGTGCCGTGCGTCCAATGGTGGTGATGTTTTGACCCCCACGTGACCAATTTCCCGGCCACCTTGTCCTTAAAAAATAAGTATCTTAATCTTAGTACAATTTTATATTAAAAATAGTTAAGACACTTATTTTGGGACAGAGGGAGTACTAATTAAGGGCGTGATCGTCTCATCGATCGATCCATCTCGGTGTGATACCGTCTCGCCTCTCCATCACTCACTCACGCCTCATCCAGGACCATTTCCACAAGCCCAAGTTTTCCTTTCCTTTTTTTCTTTTTGCCGGGCAACAAGGCCACGTTTGACGTCTTGTGAGTTCCGCACTCTCGCTTCCACAAATAATTTCCTACTGACTATTTGATGATGCGTGCGTCCCTTTAATTAATTTAGTTGTTTCCATCATTCAAATATAATTATATAGTACTATTTGTGTTTCAACATCTAAGTTATGCCCTCTCGAGAATAAATAATATGAATCTAGTTATGTATGAGGCATGCCAAGGAAATTAGAATTAGAGGGTTTAATTCAATATATCATAAAGGAGATGTAGATAAGTTGATTATAGTTCGGAGATTTTTCTACTAGTGAAACAGGCCGCACTTTACAGTTTGGCACAGGGCCTCGAATTTTTTTGTCGACCCGGCCAGGCCCTGCTCCTTCCTTCCTTCGGGCATGCCTGGGAGCGCTCCTTGTTGAGTATGATGCGCTCCACGGCCGTCTCCGTGGTCGCGGTGAGCACGCACAGACTCGCCAAGAGGAGCGTGGACTCCTCGGTCCAGCCTTCTACCAGGTTGACCTGCTCCTTGCGTTCGCTCGGTGCAGTCCCGCGAGAAGTACCCTGGCTTATTGTAATTGTAGCACTTGACCTTGCTCATGTCGCGGTCGCCGTTTCCACACGTCCACATCCATATAACCGCTGCAGCTTCTTGTGCAGAGAGGGAGGCGACCGGGAAGAGGAAGAGGAACACAAGTGCGAGGGTTGGCATTGATTGAGGAGCGAAGATTTCCGGTTGTGACATCTTTTTTTTAGACAATCACACGAAGCTTTTATTAGTCCATCACAATGTTTACAGGGACGAAAGAAAGATCACCGGGGTGGCCTAACCAGACATGGCGACCGATCCCTAGTCTCAAAGCATGCTTCGCTAGATTGTGAGCTTTGACATTCGAGCTCCTAAACTCATGAACAAAAGTACATAAATTAAAACTACTAGAGTACTCTATGATTTCATGTATAATGGCCCCATAGCTCGGGCTACTCTTCTGCTTGATATCATTCACCACGTCCATGCAATCCGTCGCCACGTGAATCGCTTGCAACTGGAGATCCTCAGCTAGTGTCATCGATTCCCTAACTCCCATCGCTTCAAGTGTTGTAGGGTCGGAGATACCCTTGAACACAACAGTGGACGCACCAAGAAAGAGACCATCCCTGCTCCTGCACACCGCTGCTACAGCGCCAACGCTTGAACTTCCCATGCAGGCCGCATCAACATTTATTTTGGATGTGCCCAACGGCGGCTGCAGCCAATGAGTTGGTCGCGCCGTTCTGACCTGCACCACAGTATTGCTCATGTTCTTGACCACTTGAAGATCGCTCAGGAAGGAGTTAATAAAAGAGTGTGTTGAGGACGGACTCTGGAAAATATCCCCATATATAGCTGTTCGATAAGATTTTGTATACTACAAATGGTATGAAAGTAAGAGAAAAAAAGAGTTGATCAATCATAATTTGCACCAATATCTAATAAGTTGAGAAGAAACCCATCAATTTATTATGGAGCAAGGAGTACCCATGTTCGTCGACATCACTTTATGTGATTAAAAAGAAAACGAGTACTAATGAGCTAATGGCCAGTTAATTGATTAAACATATAATTAGCTAGCCCAACTTTTCTATGTGTGTACGTACTGCATTTGCATGGCCTATGCGTGATGGGCGATGATTGATCGATCCAGGGACGCAGTGGACACATGCTGGAAGATATATATGGAGACATGAATAATGTGCCGAGCGTGCCAAGATTGCATGCTCATTTTTTTAGTGCGTGCAAGCATCAAATTTGGCCAAAGTGGGGCTTCACCAAACGTACGCTAGGCAAGCCTAACAGATAAACATCAATGTTGTTGCCTTTGCACGCAGACATCTCTATCTCTTCCAACAAAATCGGAGCGGCCGAACAACTGAGGCTTCGCATCCTTCGGATCTCTCGATGCCTATAAATACACGGGACGAGGCCTCGCACCGGGGGGGCGACATGAGAAAACAGCAACACAGCGACCGGGAGGGCAGGAGGAGGAGACGCGCCCATGCGGCCGCGTCGACGAGGAGCCCAGCTAGGAGGCGACCGGGGGGGGGGGGGGGGGGGGGGGGGCGACATGAGAAAGGGCGATGCTAGGCGCCGGTGCGCCGGCCGAACGTTTCGGCCGGTCCAGCCCTAGCGTCAGATCAGCCCGTCCCGCGCCGTTGGATCCTTATCCAACCAGGTCCTCGTCTTCCTCTCGCGAGCGCGTAACGAGCGTCGTCTTCCTCTCGCGAACCCCATCTCGCCAGCTGCCCCCGCGTTCCCCCTCGTCGCCGCCCCTCCCTCGCCTGCCCTCCTCGTCCCTGATCACCGTCCTCGCCGGCCGTCTTTCCTGGCCGCCCTAGTCGCCGGTAGTCCTCGGCGGCCGTCCTCTTCACCGGCTTCGCCCCCATGGAAATAGCCCATCCCTGCGGTTGCAGCTTCCATGGCCACCGTTGCAGCTCCGGTGGCGACGACCGGAGCTCACCGGCGTGCTCACCGGTGTGCTCGCCGGCGCTCATCCCCCGCTTGCGAACAAAAAAGATCGAGCGCCCAGGGAGATGCTCAGTGCTGCAACCTATGACGAAAAAAGCTACAACTAGCGATAGGAAAAGCTTCATCCGGCTACGAAAAAAGCTTCAACCAGTATACGACTGGAGCTATGGATGACCAAGAAAAGTTACAACCGGTGACAGAGAAAGCTTCATCTAGCGATGAAAAAAAGCTTCATCAGACTATAAAAAAAGTTTCAACCGTGGAAACAAAAGCCATGGACGAAAAGTTACAACCGGTGACAGAAAAAGCTTCATCTAGCTATGAAAAAAGCTTCATCCGACTATAAAAAAAGTTTCAACCGTGGAACGAAGCCATGGACAAAAAACAAAAAGTTGCAACCGACAGTTATAGAAGTTAGAACCGCATTGAAAAAAGCTTCAAACTCCTTATCTCAGCTGCGACCCCGCGATGACGATGACGCCGTTTTGCTGCAACCGTAGTAGATTTTTGCTACCACCGGCGATTGAATTTGCTACAACCGGTTTCATCAAAAAATCGCCGTGGGGTGTAGTCTGCCATGGCTCCGGCGAAGTAGGCAGAGCTCCGATGCATGCGAGGTAGGCGTCGCCGTGGTAGCGCCCCATCACCCCGGTTGCAGCATCTCCCGTGGTCACCGCCCCTCGGTCACCGGCGAGATGGAATGGTCACCGTGCAGATCCATGGCAGCTTCGCGCGCGGAGGGGCGTGGTGCTGCGACCAGGGGCGGGGGGGGGGAGGGGGAAGGGATGGGGAAGGGGTGGGGAGGAGGGGGCCGAAGAAGAGGGCGGCGCGCGCGCCGGCGAGCTGCGCGAGATGTGCGCGGAGCTGCGATGAAGGAGACGCGGGGAAGAGGGAGACCAGCCCAAAGTTCCGCCGGTGCCCCGGCTCCAAACGTTTACCCATGAGAAAACAGCAACACAGCGACCGGGAGGGCAGGAGGAGGAGACGCGCCCATGCGGCCGTGTCGACGAGGAGCCCAGCCAGGAGGCGACCGGGGGGGGGGGGACATGAGAAAACAGCAACACAGCGACCGGGAGGGCAGGAGGAGGAGACGCGCCCATGCGGCCGCGTCGACGAGGAGCCCAGCCAGGAGGCGACGGGGGGGGGGGGGGGGGGGGGGGGGGGGGCGACATGAGAAAACAGCAACACAGCGACCGGGAGGGCAGGAGGAGGAGACGCGCCCATGCGGCCGCGTCGACGAGGAGCCCAGCCAGGAGGCGACCGGGGGGGGGGACATGAGAAAACAGCAACACAACGACCGGGAGGGCAGGAGGAGGAGACGCGCCCATGCGGCCGCGTCGACGAGGAGCCCAGCCAGGAGGCGACCGGGGGGGGGGGCATGAGAAAACAGCAACACAACGACCGGGAGGGCAGGAGGAGGAGACGCGCCCATGCGGCCGCGTCGACGAGGAGCCCAGCCAGGAGGCGACATGAGAAAACAGCAACACAGCGACCGGGAGGGCAGGAGAAGGAGACGCGCCCATGTGGCCGCGTCGACGAGGAGCCCAGCCAGGAGGCGACACGCCATGGTGGTGCCGTCTAGAAGATGGAGAACGTGTGCATCCAGGCTTAGGCAACGACACGTGGGCGGCGGCGCGCACGTCGTTGGCGCTGTTTGGATACTCTAACTCAGTTAGAAGTTAGAGTTATATTCTAACCCTGAACTAACTCTAGCCGAAGAGGTGTTTGGATGACAGGGTTAGATGGAGCGCGGATACGGCGAGGCGCCTTCACAGGCGTTGCGAGAGGGAAGAAGAAAGAGGACGAGAAGCTTCGAGGAAGTGGGGAGGAATTTGCTACGGGGAGAGTCAGAGAAAAATGTGTTGAGAAGAACTAACCCAAATAAGCACCTCTTGGTTAGGTTTGATTTTTTGGATGGATTAGATGCATCTAACCCAAACTAACCCTCCTGTTTGGATACTTTTGAATTAATTGAGTCCAAACTAACCCAAACTAACTTTAACCCATGGATTCAAACAGGACCGTTGGCGTCGAGGACCGGGCGAGCACGGCACCCATGAGGAGGTGCCCACGACGGCAGCATCGGAGAGATACGCTCTCGCCGGGCAACTCACACGGCATGCCCGCACCCAGGAGGCAACGACGCGCATGCCTTACCCCTGGCGCCCGACCGATCGTCCTACAGTCTAGAAACGGTGTTCTTTTGAGGACACGCCGACGGCGACAACGCGCGCCGAGGAGAAGGATTTTGCTCTGCAACGCAAGGTATGGAGGATCTTATGTTTGTTAAATTGCAGGTGGCTTACATATATGCTGAGGCACGTATGCATGGGTCGTTCATGCGTACGTACACACCCGACACGGCGAAACTCGAGCAACCGCCTGCGTGCAGTCCGACCACGCCGGGCGCTCGGCGGTAAGGAGGACTCACCCGGCTGGAGGGACGCGGCCAGCAGGGGAGGCGCCGAGGGCAGCATCGAGGGGACCTGGAGGGAACCCACGCAGAGAGGAAGAACGCGTCCGTTGCGGCGGCGCTCTCGACGGGCAACACACATGTTGCCTGCCCTGTCGGCGGCTGCGCGCGTGCCGAGGAGGGCGCACGGCAGCGAGTCGACGGCTGCCGCTACGACGTGGCGGAGCCCGCGTGAAGGAGCATGCCCAGTCGTCTGAGGTCAACATGTACATGTATATACTCTTCTTGTACGGATGCCGTGATACACATACGCATGTGCGTGTAAGCGTCACAAGCTCCAGGAGAAGCATCTCCTGGGCATGGCGGAGCGTTCGCTAGGCGTGGGCATAAGGAGAAGGCAGCAGCGCCTCCCACACGCCTAGTCCTACGGCCAGCCGGTGTGCTGGCCACTGGTGGCAACCGGAGAACTCACGCACGCAGGAGGCACACATCCATCCATCTACCCACACGCATCTGGGACTAGGAAGAAGGAGGAGCCCAAGGCTGCTCCCGACGCACGCAGAGGGAGTGCTTGCGCGGGTGGCCGAGACTCCTGTACGCAGCCGGGCGACGCTCAGCGGAGCCGGTGACGAAGATCGACATCATGCCGATAGTCTTTTCCCAAGGTGAGAACCGATGCCAATCTCTCCTAACCCTTCTCTCTTTGTACATCTCCATGGTGGGCATCTGAGCTGCGGCCGGACGGCCGGAGACGGAGCCGGCCGCTGGCTCTATCTGTTGCAGCTGAACACGATGAAGCCGTGCCGGGGCGGCCTCGGTGCACCCTCCGCACGTGTGCAACGACTTGCACCTTGCACCCCTCCACCGGCGACCCCGCGAGGGCGATGATGACGCATCGGGCTGCCGTCGGCGAGTAGCTCCAGGCGCACTCCTCGCCGGCGACACCCACACGCCGGCATATGCCTTCAAGATGATGACGCCGGGGTTGCCTCTCATGTCCAACCCGCGGCGTCCGTTCACGCCTGACTCAACACCGGCGACGATGCGCCGGGGTTGCCCTTCATGTGCAGCCTCCGGTGATCCCTTCATACCGGACTCCCCACTGGCGACGACGCGCCGAGGCTGCCGTCCATTTGCTGCCCCCGGCGATCCCTTCATGCTGGAGTCACTACCGGCAACAACGAGCCGGGGCTGTCATGGCCCCCGGCGCACCCTCTCTTCATCGACAACTACCGCGAGGAGGACGACGACGTACCGGGGCCACAGTCTGTGCACGGTCCCTGGTGCACCCCGCACCGCCTAGTCCGCCAACAACACCATCGTGCCGGACTCGTCAACACCGACGACGCATCGGAGTTGCCGTCTAGCGAGCCCGTCGCTCACGACGACGACGTGCCAGGGTTGCCGTTTCGTGTAGCCCCTCGGCGACCGCTTCATGCCGGACTCACCGCCGACGACGACGCGCCGGGGTTACCGTCTCGTGTGCAACCCCCGACGATCCTTCACATCGGGCCCATCCCGACGACGATGAGCCGGGGTTGCCGTGTCGTGTGCAACCCATGGCGATCCTTCACGCCGGACCCAAGTGACACAATTTGTCGACTGGGCAATACCACTCAAGTCTACTCCAACATCCACACGCACGCACATCATCAACATCGTCCTAGCGTCGGAGAGGCGAAGCTATACTCCACCGACATGTCTTTATCCGATGAAGCAAACTACACTTGATATGCCGACGAGGCAATGTCAAGTCATCCAGTTCGACACCGACAAGGCGGACATCACTAGGCCAGGAACCGACGAGGCGAAGGCCGCCCACATCTTCATCATCGGACATCGACACGGCGGAGGGATATGGCTAAGCATAGCCGGAGCGATGGGCGTATCGCTCTCCCTTTCACGTCGTCGCCACGTCATCACCATCTACACCAACCTCATCGAGAAGATGAGACCAGAAGACGACAACCATTGCAGCTGCTTAATCGGAGGTAGTTCGCGAGCTTAACTCGCGGACGTAATTAAGCGGGAGCTTTCCGAGGCCCCGTCAACCAGAACCTCACATCGCCGAAGTCACTTTGGCCGCTCCAGCAGGCCATGGAGCGCATCCTTAATAGGGACTTTGTAATTTTGTTTCTCGACACGAGATTAATAAAAATACAAGTTTTTCTATGTTTTTCTTTGTGTACTCAGTACACTGGCACGCCCGCATATTTATTTTTCCTGGTGCGTAAAGAGATAATAACACTATAACCATCGTCGTTTGTTATTATTTTTCGTGTCAAACAATAGCTTTCCTCCTAGCAGCCCACATTGCCCACAAGGTAACCGTCATACGAATAAAATGTTCATGTGAGAGAGCATCCTTCAGTGCAAAAATCCATTCCCTTGCACTTTCACCATCATGCTGACTCATATTTTCGACAAGAGAATCATCAGATAGAGCCCACACGCTGCTTGCCATCGTGACATCTTGGTCCACGTGATCGATCGCCTGGCCTCATCCATCCATCTCGATCGGTCTCGCCTTCCCATCACTCGTCACGCCTCATCAAGCTACCACATGCATGCATGGATACATTGGGGAAAAAGCATTTCCACAAGCCCAAGTTTGTTTGTTTTTGTTTTTGTTTTTTTGCTTGCGGGGCCACAAGGTTAGGTTTGATGTCCGTGAGTTCCGCGCTCTCACTTCTACACATAATTTCCTACTGGCTGTTTGATGATGCGTGCGTCCCTTTAATTTCGTTATTATTATTTCCATCATTCATATATAATCATGTTTCAACATCTAACTTATGCCCTCTAGCTAGAGAATACTCCCTCTCTAAACTGATATAAGAGCGTTTAGATCACTAAAATAGTTATCTAAATGCTTTTATATTAGTTTACGGAGGGAGTACATAATATGAATTTAGTTATGTACGAGGCATGACAAGAAAATTAGAATTACAGGGTTTAATTCAATATATCATAAAGGGGTTGTAGATAAGTTGATTATAGTTTGGAGATTTTTCTACTAGTGAAACAGGCCGCATTTTAGAGTTTGGCATAGGGTCCTGACTTTTTTTGTCGGCCTGGCCCCGCTCCTTCCTTCCTTCCTTCCTTCGGGCAAAGCCGCTGGTCCCTGCCTCCTCCAGCGACCAGAGGGGGTGGGGACCCCGGGGTTTTGCCCCGGCCGTAGATAGGGTAGTCTTCATGTGTGGGGTAGCGTTGCTTCCGACGGTGACAGCAACACCGCATCCATGAATAATGCCTCGGCTCCAATTTCGTCTCGACGGCATCCATAGCGGCGTCAAGGAGCCGATGGGCGGCTCAATCTCCTATAGACCCTTTCAGTCTGTGGGTTTAGGTCTTCACCCGGTGGTCGTCGTCCCAGGTGGTGTCATTGGTGGTCTCCTTTAGACCCTTCCGGTCTGTGGGTTTAGGCCTTCATCTGACGTTTGGCCTTGACGACATCGACGCCTGACGGTGGCTCCGGGATACGAGGAGGGTGGGAACAATCCCCGGTCGACACACCAGCACGACAAAGGCCGTGCCGACGGCGGGCTTCTTCATCAACTCACAACGCCTTTCTGGACTATGGCTTTCCTACGAGTCCAGTGATGGTTACCGGCGGCAATGGCAGTTGCAGGAGTACCTCAGTTTTTTCTGCAAAGTTCTGTGACCACATGTTGTCTTTCGACCTATTCTGATCGGTTCCGCGTGCGTGCTTGTATTCCCCTTATTTGTGATTAATGATACATGCGGTTAACTTAAAAAAAACTACAAAGGCTAGTGTATTGCTGCTATGGACTCTTATTTTTTCTCTCCCATGCACTAGCTAGTACTAGGACTACTGGTAGCTACAGGATAAGACCGATACTCTAGAAAAATGACACCACCATTACTCGCATGAACTCAACGAGGGAAGGCAAAAAAAAGAGCAGTGGTAATAGTTGCCAAATCATTTTTAAAATGTTGTGTACCGTGTGTGTGTGTGTGTGTGTGTGTGTGTGTGTGTGTGTGTGTGTGTGTTGCGACCACTTTGGAGTGTCTGCTACAACATTGCTCCATGCTGCAAGCGCTTGCAACAACTGATTCGGTTTGAATGTTGCGTGCATAGAATATTTTTGTTCCTGACGGTTTTGCTGCAATGCCGGATGGTCATACTGCACGGTTGTGTGACAGTGCATGCTGCAAGGTAGGTGCTTCCGATGCAGGGTCTGCTGCAAACCGAGACACAATGTTGCAATGGCGGCCAATCAAAGCTTTCGCAAACTGGACCGACAATGCTGCAATGCAAGAAGTTTTATTTACTGCTCCGAAGCCAACCGAATGGCGGCCAATCAAAGCTTTCGCAAACTGGACCGACACTGCTGCAATGCAAGAAGTTTTATTTACTGCTCCGAAGCCGACTGCACGACACTACATGATGCAAGTCGGACACACAATGTTGTACGGTCGAACATCATTTTTTTTGCTGCAACAAAGCCTACCGCCCAACGCTGTCAAGCGCCGCAACAAACCGGACATACGACACTGCAATGCCAACAACCATTATTTTTGTAGCTCGTAGCGACAAGGTCCAGGTCCAGGATATGCCAAATTCACACTATAGGTTTGCCAAGGACAAGATTTAAACGAGAAGACAAAGAGGCCCAAGCTAAAGATGGGCAACGATTGGAAAACCAAAAACAGGATATCATGAACCTGCGGAGGATCCAAAAAATAGCAGTCTTCAGTCGATGCCTTCATTGATCACTTGGGCTCTGAGATTAGGCACAGGTTGGCTGTACTGAGGAGATATATCCATCCACGTTTGGGCCAGCTCAACTTCAGAAATCTTCATTTCATGTTCGAAACAGCATGCGGAGACTTGATGGACAAGTTCACTTAAATTTTCTTCAGAGGGTAAGAGGATAGGCTCGGCAAAAACTCCTGTAGCGTAGTGTAAGATTTCTGTCTATACAGGCCCAAGAGAGGAAGTAATCAGAATAGATCCTGCATGAAGAGCATTAAGGATCCTGCTTGAAGCAATGGCAAAAGCAGTGCCAGCCAAAGTTACCGCAATAGCTGGAGAGGACAGCGGTGGTCGAATAAGGAGCAGATCCTCTATGATAACCTTCTCAGATGCTCTGATCTCCTTAATAGCGTTGACGAAGCCAGCATCAGAGTCTTTGAAGCCAACGGATGTGTCAGCAGTCTGTTCTTTAGAAATGGAAGCAGGGGCAAGCACAGGCTCCGGCTGAACAGCGACAGTCATATCAACTTTTCCAGGATAAGGAGGGAGTTCAGGGTTGACAGGGGATTTAACTACTATCATTTTGAGATCAAGAAAATGTACATGAGCTCCAAATAGAGTTTAAAATGAGCTTCTCCCTACAGAACCAGTGATCATCCTTTGGACCACGAATAGAAAAGAAACAAAAAGGCACACAGAAACACTTCATGATTACTATGGATCAGTTTCTTTCAACCGTGATGGGAAGAATGAGTACACCATAGGTAGAGGCAAAGCAACACATACAGGCAAACAATAGGCAAACAAAACATCAGTATCAAATATTTCTACTGGTATTCAAAGACCAAACGTCCTCTAAATCCAAAAAAATATCATGTATTGCTCAGCTCTCAGAGAAGGTTCATTGGCACCAAACACTACATATGTAAAGCAAATCATTACTGAAACAGATCTGCGTTTACATATAGAGAAAATGCAAGAAGAAAAAACATGCACCACTAAACACCCCGCGAGGAAAGCAGAAGCAGCCTCTCTAGTAGCAAATTACCAAATAACGCGCAAAGTGGCAAATCTGTACAAAGAACTAATTTCAGTGTAACGGCAGATCTTTCAATGACAAAGAACACAAGAGAATCAAGTAATGTAGTTGGATCGATCAATAAACATGTGTATTTTGAAGATACACCTCAGTGAAAAGTGGCGTTTCCTGGTAATCTATACGACAACAATGACAAAGCTGGGCAAACATGGATAATAGCTGAGGCACGTGATTAAACTGAAATTACTCGGGAAACACATCACAGGGAACTGATGGTCGCTACTGAAAAAATGACACTCGTGCAGATCCACACAAAATGGTGAAACCCCTTAATGTGGCCAGTGCCACTATAACCTCACTAAGTTCACAATCAAGTCGATTCCATCGTATCCATCAACTAACTATATTTCAACATCAAGAAAGATACGTGCAAGGAATATGTAATATATAAAGAAAAAAGAGAAAACAAAGTGAATCATACCTGAGATAGATAATAGTTTCCATCAAGATACCCCAGATAACTGCTACCTTCTTCATGTAAAAAACATATAAATACCTCACTAGAATATAATAACTCCTACCTTCTTCATGTAAAATGGCAACGGCATAAGAGTTTGGGCATAATTCTTAATCCATCTAATTGGTTCAATCCCTAGATGCCCTAATCCAGAGGCCTTGTATGAGATTGGAGAAATGCAAAAGGAATTCAGAGGATTGTGCCTGCGAAGTTCGAACTCCTAGTTTCGAAACAGGACCAGATGACCACAAATCAAACCAACTCCAATAGCTGGATAACATAATTGATTTGCAGCTCAACAGATCAGAAATGTAGGCTCAGACCATCAGTCTCTGTCGCTCTCTGATTTCTGTGGACACACGCACGCAGTTTTTCGAACAATTGCTGCTTCAGAGTTTCGGAGAAAAAACAGAGGAGACAGTACTATTTGGTTCCGGGCAACACATGCCATTTTCTTCTTCTTTTTCAATTAGCCTGTTCATTACAACAAATGACTAAACATTTAAGCCTAAACTGACTTAAACACTGAACTACCGCACCCAGAGGTTCAACTCACCAGGACAGAAACACATTCCGTCACCTATGCAAGTTGGCTTTAGTTGCAGGCACTTATGCAACATGCCGCTACACTTCAGCACACCACACAGTTGTGCTGTTCATACTTATGAACATAGGCGTGCACTTATTCAACTCGGTGACAAAACAACAAGTCAAACTCTAACAAGAATGAACATAACATACAAGATAATCTGGATTCAGGCACACGAGCAGCAAACAGAATAATAAGCTAAAGACAGCCAACATTCCAAGGAACACCTTGTACTAGTACTGGTACATATTTAGCGCAAGTTTTGTGATGTAACATCACGGAAGCAACTTACTAGAGAAATGACATGAACTGCAGATAGATAGATAGATACAAGTTGTCTGATAACAATCAGATCTAAGTACCTGCCAGAATGTCTTCTAACAGAGGAACAATGCTACTAATTATTAACCTTACAGCAGCAATTCATAATAGTCTTTCAAGTCAAAAGGGTCAGCGGGCAAAACCTCTGATGCCAGCCTGACGCCATAAACCGGACGTACGTGACTCATCGCTGTATATGCTCTTGTATACTTGGAGTTTGCAAGCTTCATTTGCCCATTTTGCACAAGTCAGAGGCTTCAGCATGGCACTCACGTCAACCTCCGAAGACAAGTAGACCACAACCACCATCTTCTCCAGCACCCGAGCCTTCTCGGCGATGAACTTAAGGAAAGCAACTTCATTTGTCGACCCTCGGAAGTCGGAACTCACGGAATATCAACTTCTTCATTTGCTGCCGGATACACGTAATGGGACTGCCCTCCAGCCAAAACTTGAGACCGACCTTGCCGGTAGGCTCCTCACACGCCTTTTCAGACTGCAAAAAAGGAAGGTATCATATTGGATCATAAAGCAATTAATCTAGCTAAGCACGCTACGTAGATAGATAGTGGTAATGTAAAATGATCTTCGAATACCTGGATATGGAGTGTCACGACGTTGGGAAAACATCGGAGGAGGTTAGGCACTTTCTTGAGGTCACTGCGGACTTGGAATTTAAGTTCCAAGGCCAGGATCTCGACACTCGGGACTCTAGTTTTCACTTTCGACGAAATTTCCGAATTTTCTCGAAATTTCGCTCATTCCGAGGGTCTTCGAAACATTTACGTTTCGTTTAAATTATTTCGGTATTTTAAAATTAAACGTATAAGAGAAAGCTGAATCTAACTTAGTTGTATTCATATGCTTAGCAGAGTGGTACGCTGGTGTTATTGCACACTTTAGGGCCTCAGTTTGAATCCCAGGGGCGCACTTTTTATTTTACTACTTTACTATTTCTACTATACGAAAATTTGACAAAACAATTATGTCACTGGGATTCGAACCTGAATCTACAAAGACTGAAGTAGTGATCGCACCATTAGCATAGATGCGTTTAGGTGAGAAATTTGTACTAAAAAGTTACTTATTCAATACTTTGTGTTCGAATTTATTCAATACTTTTATTAGCTACATTTTTTCATGCTAATCCAAAGGGCCGAAATATTTGATTGCTATTTCATTTGTGTATTTCGACTATACATGATTTGGTGAATGAATTCTACATGGACCTTATGTTAATGACCGATATTTATCTATCGTCCTAAGAATATGTCAAAGCATGGCTGATGTAGTATCCTAACATCGTCCTTAATTCAATTAGAGGCCAAAATGAGGTACATGTTCATTGATATTAGCCTTGTCTTTCTAATACTATGAAGATTATATATTGATGGTTAAATTTGTAGCAATGGTCAAGGTGTTGGTGTTGTTTATATATCTCCTCATGGTGCTGTTTTTTGAAGCCTCGTGCTGTTTAGAGTATTTCTGCACAAATAATCAGGCCGAATATGAAGCATTGTTATTCGGTTTAGAGATGTTGTTTGCCATAGGTGATACACATATTGAGGCTTTTGGTGATTCGTTATTAGTAGTGCAACTAATATCCAAAGTTTTTCAATGTTTCGACGAATCACTTCATGTTTATCTTGATAAATGTCTAGATATAATTTCTACTTTGGATTATTTTGGCATTGCTCGTATATCTAGACATGATAATTGGAGATAGTTGCCTTAGTAAGCATCCGGCTACCATGTCGGTCATGGTGTATTGCACATCTATCAATAGCCATGCTTATTCTTGCCAACATAGGTAAGACCGAATTGGAGCTCACCACCTCGACCACTAATGAAACTTTTATGCAGACAAAGTAAGGATTCGAGAAAGTTCATTGTTGATTATCTGCAAGATCCTAGCAGAAGGATGGACAATATGGTTGATGGATGGTCTTGACATGCATACCTATGAAACTTTATAGTCGGATTAATGAAGTTGGGAAAGTCACCCAAGCTTGCATCAAAATATTCACACAAGCAATGGCCGATATAAACTTATCGTCCTAAGCATATGCAAAATGGCCAATGGAGTGTTGACATCGTCCTTAGAGCAAGCTATGTGCAAGTTATTTTTCGGTACACAAGCTTTGCCGAAAACAGGGGGGCATGTGTTGACACCAGCAAGAGAGAAAACCGGGCGTCCGACCGGTTCAGCTTGCCCCTCTGACTTAAATGCACCCGCAACGCAAGTTCTGTGACGGGTTTTTCCGGTTTGCAAGTAGTGTGACTTAAGTGCACCAGCTGCGCAAGTTCTAAGACCGTCAGCGCCATTTACTCTATACAATCTAATCATGGCATATGATTCACACACGTGTACTTTACAAGTCTCCATGTAAACCGTCAAGAAATTTGTAATTAAAGATAAATAACACATTTGTAGTTCAACTCCATATTTTTGAATTAAAATTGGATTTATATTACAAGAATAAAAATCAGAAATCTTAGTACGCAAAATTCAGCAAGGGGAGTAGTTCCAGCAAACGCCCTATCTCCCGTCGAAATCATTTGCACGAATCTTGGCGCGGGATTAAAGCCACGTCAGGTTTCCAAACCAGTTCGCTATAAGAAAAAAAAAGCCAGCGAACTAAATTTCAAAACAGAGAACCGGCAACACGACCCTCCACCTGGTACACCTTGGTTTGAATCCCAGTCTTACCCCTTTTTCTTTCTTTAACATGGCAGTTTATAAATATTCAAACTATGTCACATGGTATTTTATTTATTTATTACAAGACATGGCATTTTCTAAGATGGCATTTTTATTTATGTAAGAGGCATTTTTAATTATTAAGAGATGGCATTTTTATTATTAAGAGAGGGCAATTTTATTATTAAGAGATGGCATTTTTTATTAAGGCATTTAATTTTTTATTATTAAGAGATGGCATTTTGTTTCTTTTAAATGGCATTTTTTGACCATGGCATTTTTTTCATTCATTTGTGTTCACATGGCAACTCAAACTGTAGGACCACGTCAAGTTTAAATATATTTTTAACAACCACAGTTAATTTCTGATATTAAAAGACGACATTTTTCATAAATTCAGAGCATGGCATTTTTTATTTTCTAGATTTTCTATGTGTTTTTATAAGACAATGTTTTTTGGGGCTTCATGGCATTTTTTAATATTAAAAAACTAACCGGGTCTTTTTGGGTCAATGGGGGGTTGCCCCTGCCACCCAGCGAATGTTTTTTTTTTAACATTCCACCCATCCCGGCAAACAAAATGTTGAGTTTCGTGATTATTAGAAAAGCTAGGATATCGTAGGATATTATTCTACCTTGTCTTGTACTCCAAGCAGATCATGTACTCACTATATATACGCCCACGAGGCTCAAGCAATACAACGAACAACTATTCCACCAATCATCTCTCTCCCTTCTAACATGGTATCAGTTTCCGGGTTCTAAACCCTAGCCGCCGCCGCTTCCGCACCCGCGCGCCACCCCCGGGGCGGTCGGCCTCCATGACCGCCGTCGGGGGCCGCGCCGCCCGTACCTAGGGTTCGTTCGCCGGTCGTGTTGATCGGCTGCCCTAGAGAGTCTTTTTTCCAAGCCCTTGCTTCAGGTTTTTTCGCTCTTTCGCCGGTCGTTTTGATCGACATTTTTTTTTGTGGTTTTCTGATCTACGATCGGTTTGTGTTGCCTGCCATCGCCGTCGACCCCGCGCTTCTACGCCGACATCAACAACAACTTCGCCTTCACCCGAATCGGTTGCCTGACACCCTTGATTCACGTGTGCAACACGTGCGCTGGTGTGATGGCTGATCGCGCCGTCACAGACTAGCCCGTCGTCCAGCGCGCGGGCGTGGTAGTTTGCCGCTCGGCGCTTGCATCGGCTCACCAGACCAAGTCGATCTACACCGCTATGTGATGCATCACGTGCGGGTGTGCTTGGGTGCACTATGTGTTGGAACCGCAGCCCTCTAGCTACCTTTCCTCTCACTCGAATGGAGATGGAAGAAGAAGAACAGTGGACACAAGATTTTCTAGCCGGCGACGAACGCCATCACGGGCGCTCAAAACGCCCCAATCTTTTCTTCTTTACAATGGCTACATGGCTTAGGGCATCTCCAGCCGCGCCCCCAGGAAGGCCTCCCCAGGCGTTTTTTTCGCGCTGGCGACGAAAAAACGGCCCAGTCGCGCCCCCAGGAGCCCGATTTTCGCCGGCTTGGGCCGAAAATAGCGCCGGCGAACCCAGCCCGAACCCGGCGCGCTGGGGGGCGCCCGGGGGCGCCGGGCGAACTGTTTTGGCGCGAAAAAGCCGCGGGCCCGCCGCGTCAGCGTCACGGCTCTCTTCTCGGCCCTTCGTCGTCCTCATCGCCTGTCAGCCTGCACCATTGATGCCTCACGGGCGGCGCAGTGAAGACCGGACGACGCGCGTCCCTCGCCCTCCCTCGCCCGCCACGCGTACACACGGTGGCACGCGCGCCTCGGCCTATATATGACGCGCCCCTGCGCACTCCGCGACTCACACTCTCCCGCCGTCTCGAGTACCCCGATCCCCCTTCCTTCTCATGCCGCCGGGGAAGCTCCTGGACCCCGAGGCGCATGGAGACCGGGGGGTCCTCCTCCTCGTCCGGCGGCTCGCCCTGCCTCCGTCCCGTCAAGCCGGGGCCCCAGGACACGCTGGTCAGCGCGCGCACCCGCAACTCCGGCGTCCGCATCGGCGCCAACACCTCTCCACCCACCGGCCGCTTCGTCCTCGTCGAGCCCAAGCCGGAGCCCGGCCTCCCCGCGGAGTACGAGGAGATAGCCCGGCGCGGCTTCTCCGACGAGGACGCCATGCGGTGGGCACGGGACGACTACCTCCGCGACGAGATGGTCCGGCAGCGCCGGGCCCTGGAGGAGATCGCCGCCCGCAAGCGTGGGCGCCAGGACGAGCACGACGTCGTGGTCCTCGACAGCGACGACGACGACGACGACGACGCCCCCGGACCGTCCAACCCGCCGCGCCAACCGGGGGAGGGATGCAGCAGGGACGGCGGAGGCGGAGGCGGGGGCGGCGACGACAATGATGACGACGGCGGTGACTACACGCGGTTCTACAGCCTCCTCGGCATGTAGAACCGCGTGGGCGGATGGCGAGGTGGGCGGCGAGGGAGACGGCGGGGGTAGCCCGCGGTAGTTTTTTTTTTTTTGTAAAATATGTTTAAGTTTGAACGAACTCGCCGATGTTTGCGTTAAATTTGAGTTGTTTTTGTGCCTTATTTGACTTTTTTGACTAACCGTGGGCGCCGCGACTGGGGGGCATCACGCCCCCAGTGCGCGGTTTAGCGCCGGTGCGCACTCAGGGGGCGATTTTTTGCCCCTCCTGGGGGCCCAACGGCTGAAGATGCCCTTACACTCGGCTCTACCCTGGCCTCACAGCCGAGTACACATTCTATAGCACACTCACGCACCGAGGCCAATGGCCACACACCACCAACTAGCTAACTACATGCACGCACGCACTAAGTCCACTAACGCACAACTCGGCTAGCACACATACATGCCGCTAACAACCATGCATGCAGTCAACAAACAGCCGCACCATCCGCCAGGCCACATGCCTGAGTCTTTCATGCCAAGATTATATCTAACACTATGCATCCGTGCATGAAGCGCATTAATTGTTCCGAGTCTTCACGATCTCGCTCATTGCATCTCCGATCTGGTGCAGCTTCGCAAGATCCCAAAGATTTCCGTCGAGTACTCGCACATCTACATGAAGGCGACTGCTTATCCCTGCATGAAGCGCATTAATTGTTCCGAGTCTTCACGATCTCGCTCATTGCATCTCCGATCTGGTGCAGCTTCGCAAGATCCCAAAGATTTCCGTCGAGTACTCGCACATCTACACCGATCGAGCAATAGGTTGCCGCTGCGTCGTCCCGTTAGGCCGCAACGCCGTCGCCCCCTGTTTCTTCCCGTGGCTGCACAGATCCACGCCGCCGCTGCATTGACCCTTCGGGCCGTAGCGCCGCGACACGTGGTCCCCGCCGCCGCCCTTGAGGCCGTTCCTGTAGTTGCACCAACTCGCGCGCTGCCGCTGCGTCGCCCCTTCGGGCTGTAGTGCCGCGGCCCGTGGTCAACCGCCGCATCGAGGTCGTCCGCTCCAGGCCGTCCCCGAGGCTACACCGACCCCCGCGCTGCCACTGCGTCACCCCGTCGGGCCGTAGCGAGCGTGGCACGCGATCCCTGCAACCGCCCTGAGGTCTTCCCCGCCGTCGCCTTGAGCTGCCCGCCGCCGTTGCGTCGCCCCTTCGGGCCTTAACGCTGCGGCCCGTGATCCACCATCGTCCACCCGCGTTGACTTCCACGTGATATGCGCCGCGCCACTTCCCTTGGCGCGCGAACGTCACCGTCCGCGCCGACTTCGAGCACCGTCACGGCGCTCCTTCTCTAGCCGCCGTCGCTGCCTCCTTAGGCCGCCGTCGCCGCTGCTCTTCTTCCTTCGCTCCACGGCGACTACCTCGACACCGGCGACCCCCGACTCGACACTGGCCACGGCGTTCTTCGCACGGCTACCTCGACTACGGCTATACACCACATACGCCATGAAGTCGTAGCAGGCGCTAGTAGTAGTATACGTACATAATAGGACGCGTTGCCGTATATAATCACTCGATTAAGATTTGAAGCCCACAATTTAGTTCTGTAGCTTTACCAGGAGCCCAAAATACAGCCCGTTAGCCCATCGTGGAAGGCTTCTAGCGTCTTGATTGGCCTTTTAATCTATCCGCCTAGAACGTGCGCGTCGCTTTTCATCAATCGATCGATCTGGCGCAACTAGGGCACCTGCTGCCGCTCCAACTTTCGCAAAGCACGCCGCCGGTTATCAGCTGAGGCGCTGCGGTCGACTGCGTCAATGGCTTGCCGCTTGATCCTGCTGCAGTATCTCTCCAAGGAGTCTATAGATCACCAACTTACTTCCGTCGAAGCTAGCAGTCAGATCAAAAGGTACCCTGATGTATCGCTAATGGTGAAGTACCTTATTTTGTCCAATTAACATGTTTGCTTGGTTAATTAGCAACTTTACATGTCAGTCTGGCTAGTTAGTGACCCTGTATATAGGTCAATTTTTTCCAAGTTAGATGTAGCTTTACAAAAAATTGGTCATAAGGGTGAGAAAAAAGACAACGGCAATGCATATAGTATCAACTCGTTTGTTGAGCTTCATAGCTGTGAAGCTCAATTTAACGAGTAAGTACCCCATCCGTACCAACATATAAGAGGCTGTAGTGTCCACAAAGTCTTATTTTGATACAGAAGAAGTATCTAACTATAGTATGGTGTGAAACAGTAGTCTAAAGAGAATGGTAGATGTTTCGTGCCTGTGTTGCGAGACGCCTCTTTGTAAAATTACTATGATTTTTACCTTGATACATAGAAAGCAAATATCATATGTGTTCTTGAAAATGACCATAGCTTTGTTCGCCCCATTCATGTTCAAATCCTGGCTCCGCCCCTGGGGGTGGTGGTGTCCGTCGTCTTGCCTTCGGATTCTTCTCCAATCTCACCGTCTGCGTCGCTACCGTTCTGACTGCGGGGGGATGTTGAGTACGTGATTATTAGGAAAGCTAGGATATTGTAGGATATTATTCTACCTTGCCTTGTACTCCAAGCAGATTGTGTACTCACTACATATACGTCCACGAGGCTCAAGCAATACAACGAACAACTATTCCACCAATCCTCTCTCTCCCTTCTAATACAAATCTTTCGATAGGGGGTGCTCGCCAGGGCATGGAAGCCAGATATTGGAGTCCACAAATATATATATAAACAAACCAGATCTTTCCCGAGTGAGCGTCATAAAATTTCTCACAAGGTTCGAGCTCAGTTTTAGTGTCCAAACAATTCAAAAGTTGTTTGAATTGAATAAAGGCAGATTTTTTAGGCTAATAAAAAAGAAATAATAAAAAGAAAAGAAGAAAAACAACAGCCCTTGGATGTTGAGCCAACCCCAGCCCACTAGCTGGAAACACCTTCGTGCCATCTCTGGATTTCTAAAATAAAAAACGTTCGTGCAATCTCCTGCTTCCGTCCTTGCTTGATATTCTGAACGTTTCTTCGCACCGCAGTGATCACAGTGAATCGAAGATTCCGTTCCTGCACTTTGCACATAATTATCACCGTCCAACGTGCCCGCAGAAATCTCAGCCCCAGCTTGCCTCGTGCCAATAGGATCTTCGCTGGAAGCCTCAATTCTACCCCAAATGTCAGACCCTATACCATTTGGTGAGAAGAGAATGCCATCGGCGCCCAAATTATCACCGCGACCGCCGAGCTCGGTCGTCTGCGCGGCCATCAGTCATGTAGTGCCGACGAACCTTGTCTCCGATCTTCCCCTAGTCCTCCTGAGCAATAAATTATTTTCCGTACTCCCATTGAACCCCCAACTTGTTGAAAGATGCAAACCAGTTGTTTCACATACCTGTTAAAAAAAAGTGGAGTATGGAGGACTACTAGAGGTTCCACCTCACAACAGAAAATCGCAATTCCTTGCGAAATAATAATCTCTTCTATCTATCCTCAAGAACATGTGCAGCTGACAGTCCTAAAAGGTCCATCTCATCATCATCGTGGCGACCGTACGAGTAATTAATATACCGTTCCCATGAACTGAACTGCTAATCTGTTGCAGCTCGAGATGCAAACCTCATAAGTTCAGTAAGAGTGGTTTATGGAAAGAACAGCAGCAACAGTAGTGTTCTGCTCTGCTGGTAAAATTAAGAAGCAGAGGATGCTACTCTACTCCGGTAGCAACAGAAATGGGCTTGATTCCTTTCAATCACCAATGGGATCAATCAAATGCTTGCTAAACAAACACCGCCGGCAGATTTAGTTTGTAATAGTAATGTACATCTGATCAGATGAACAAGCTCTTGTCTAGAGTTTCTCTTGTCAACCAGACATAGCAAAGAATTTACAGCGGCAGGGAGGCAATGCACGCCACCTGTACATACAGACAGTGATGAAGAATCATCATTTGAGTTGCATCCATCAACCCCAAAACAATATACTGCACCTCTGCCTGCTCATCATCCAAAGAACCTGTTGGAGTATAATATCCGGCCCTCTCCCATAGTTCGGACTTTTGAATGAGTTGGCTGGAGCATGAATTCAATATGGTATCCGAGCCGAGGTCTTGAGTTCAAGACCCTGTCAACGTAGTATTAAATAAAACGATTCTGCGGCCTACATCGATCCCACATCTAAGTATTAAAATAGTCTAGACGTGAGGGGGAGTGTTGAAATATATTGTCCGCCTCTCTCCATCAGTTCGGACTGATGGGTGAATTGGTTAGGTACAAAAGCTTACAAAGGTTCCAGGTTCAAAACCCAGTAAATGCAATAAATAATTGCACCTGCCCCCGCTTCCGCTGCCCATGTCATATAGCTCTGTCCAGCCCCTCAAGCATCAACACAGACACACTATTGAGATTCAACTTTGTGCTGCAGACTGAATAATTAATCATCGGAAGCGTCGAAATCTGAGCCCTGCAAAACTGCTACACTGAACTAGCTAGTAGTGGGTCCGAAACCTGAAACTGTCAATCTTCCTAAAAGGTCCGATCAACCTGGTTGCGGTTTGAATTAGTTCTTAATCAATGGGAAAAAAAGTTCAGTAAGTATGCTCGGGCTCTCAAGTCACCTCAATCACCAGGACCAACATCAACATCAGTAGCTATTCCATAAACTGAACTGTTAATTTGTTGCAGCTCAAAGCGCAAAGATTAAATTGGAGAATAACCCTTGACCATCAACAGGCAGGTAATATAATTAAGCACATATTCCAGAGTTGGTTTGATTCATGATGCTTCCTAATTTAATCTGTACCAAGAAAAGAAAGAAACCTGCACAGACAGATTCAGTCTTGTGCCAAGATGCCACTTTCAGTGTTCCTAATTGTTGTGCAGTCTATTCCTAATTGACCAAATGTACGTACTAGAGCAAACTCTAGGATTGTGCTTGAAACCGCCGGTCCTTCCTATGACTTGAGAAACTGAAACAAACACAGAAGACTAAGTCTGAACCCCCGCTGTCTTGTAAAATGTACGGCGCAGGCTTCAGGCTCAATTCTCAAGTCAGCCAATCATCGGCAGTAACATCAGCAGCACACACATATACTGTATTAGTGAGCAAGAGCAGACTACCTTAGGTAGCTCTGCTGCACACTACAGTAAATTCCTTACTTTTAAAAAAATCTATCAATAATTCCAGAGTTAAGATGCATTCCATGCCAGGCTCTCATCATAAGTAGAAATATAAACCCTACATCTAATCCTAATTCATTATCTAGTAGGAATATGCACCCTGCACCCTTGGCTAATAGCTCTGCTGGACACTGCAATTCATTAGTATCAAATAGGCTCGTTAATATATAAAAAGTAGTAATCAAATAGGCTCCTTGTCCAACCTAATCCCAATTTATTCTCAAATGTACAGCCTACATTTAGAAGTGCTAGAAAGAGTCATTTAGTTTTACTTTGTCCATAACTCTGAAATACTAGCCCATCAGACGAGGCCTAGAAATCTGCCCTGCAACCTCCTACAGCAAACTACTCTAGATAATACAGTATTTGCTTTTGAAAAATGAGACCAGCTGCCTGCCTATTCATTCCGACCAGCTAAGATCATTCCTATTTTTTTTCTCAGGTACGCGCGCCATTTGGTATTGGGAGAAACAGAGAGATAAGGGAAACCAGCAAAAGAGAGAGAGCACAAGCAGAAACCACAGAGCTAACAACAAAAACTACAGAACAAGGGGGTAAAATCACAAACAGGCATGGCAGGTAAACATATTCCAGAGTTAATATGCGCCAAAACACACAAAATCCATACAGATATAACATGTCTTAGAGACGCACAGCGACTCTTGTAGGTGCACAACTTGGCGTCTAAACAGACTTGGATATGGTGGGGAAACCTTCTTTGGGACAAAAACCCTACCATATTCAAATCCTTTTCGGGACAAACTCTGATTCAGAAGTGACAACAACTTTTGCCACGATTGTGCAAACTGGGAACTGATAGTTATCAGCACAAATATGGATTGCAGATTGATGGAATGGAACCGTAAAAAAACCGGAGGAGCACAAATATGGATTGCAGCTAGGAGAGTTTGTGCTGCAGGAAAAATACACGATGTCCCGTTGTCCTCAGGTCTTCCAACTTCCAAGTAGTCCAGCTATTGGTTCCAGCTCGATCACCTGTCACCTAGTCCTCCATATCCTCCTTGTACTTGAAGAAGAAAACATGGTCAGAAAAGCAAATTTGGCTCCCCAAATAAAGCGAAGCAAATTTGTCATCACTAGTACATCTACAGGTTAGCAACTTTTTTTCAAAACATTCTCACATGTATGGAATTACTCAAACCATGGGAACTAACAGGTAGGTGTGTTCAACAAGTTCAGCGTACTTCCGTGATAAAGATACAAGTTGGATTTTTACTGCAAAATGCATGAGTTATTTACAGTATATATATAGGGTATTTTGAACAACAGAGAATTAAAAACTGCACAGTAAACAAGTTCTAACACAAATACCTTGGGCCGGATCTTCTATTGATCTGCTCCTCGTTCGCTAAGTTTGGACACCCGCATATCTTCACCTCCTTGATATTTGCAAGTGCTTCTGCTCCACCGATTGAAACTAGGCCTGGACAATTCTCAATCACCAATTTCTGGAGTGATACATGATTATTGTACCAGATGTTGCTTGGAATGGATGTTATACCATTGCATCCACCAATTTCAAGTGAGACGAGGGATGTGAGGTTCTGTAGGCATCCGGGAACATATGGAGAGATATCCCCACATTCCATTAAGCAGAGGCTTTGGAGGTATGTTGGCAGCACCAAACCTCTTTGCCACTCGAGACTTGGGCACGAATAAATCTTCAGATGTTTAAGATAAGGAAAACTCCCAAACCTTTCAGCTGGCAGGGACTTTAACTTCAAACAATAGCTAATTTCAATTTTCTCAATGGCAGGTAGATACTCTTGTGTTAGCAGGTCATCAAGGGTTGGCAATTTAGCACAGCGAGAAATTGCTATGACTTTAAGGGATGAGAATGCTCTAATGCTGCCAGTGCCCGCGGAAATGGAACTATTAGGGGAGTCTCCAATAGACGTAAGAGATCCACAGCTAATTTCCAAGCTCTGTAGTGCTGGAAGACTCCACGTTTGCAGTTGGATGTATGTGATAGACTTGCATGATACAGTAAATTCAGTGAGGGAGCAGCAGTCGATATTGCAAAAGAGACCAGAACCCCACAGGCCGAGCTTCTTAAGGGACTGCGAAACCAATCTCTGGAGGCGGATGTTTGGACATTCGGATATCCACAGGTCTTCAAGAAATTGCAAATCCCGGAACTTTTCAGTTGGTATTGATGGTAAGATCTTGCAATTTCTAATTCCTATTTTCTTGATGCTTGGTACATAACCTTGATGCAGAAGATCTTCGAGGCTTGATATATTTTTGCACCATTCAATTGTTAAGTCTGTGAGGGATAGGAATGCGAGTATCTCATTTAAGTTTATGCTGTTGAGTCCATCACATCTTACAAAAGTGAGTGATTCTAAACTTGGCAAGTTTTGTGGCTGAAACCAGCTTGGGAGTGAGGAACCGCCATAATTCTCTAGGACCAGAAACTTGAGGCTGATAGGAGGTTGTAGAACTTCAAGCACTTCTCTGTTCTGGATGGTGTGAGACAAAGGGTAGCCTAAAACCCTTGGCATATGCATATTCAGTGTCAACCTATCAAGATATTCCTTATTTTTCAGTTCAGCTTCCGCTGCCTGATCCTTACTTAGGGCGCCAAGATTATTTATCACCAAGTATCCACGAATTTGGTTCAGATTCTTTATTGACCTAACTCCATTTCCCCCTTTATTGGCGGAATCAAGAGTTAATCCGTTTGATTCGAATTTCTGCAAACTGATCAACTTACCAAAGTCACCGGGCATTTCCATCTGGCATTTCTTGGCATAGAAAATCTGCATATTATATAGCCAACAGAAAGTTGAAGGAATCTTCTTCAAATAACAAGGTCTAGAGATTTCAAGGTACCGAAGATTCTTCCAGTTGCCAATATTATCTGGTAACATATCTGTGAAGGCATAAGACATCAC
The DNA here is from genome assembly GCF_018294505.1 of Triticum aestivum. Taxonomy (NCBI): domain Eukaryota; kingdom Viridiplantae; phylum Streptophyta; class Magnoliopsida; order Poales; family Poaceae; genus Triticum; species Triticum aestivum. The sequence continues at coordinate 783,918,624 of NC_057798.1, forward strand.
ACGCATATGGAGAAGTTCAGTACACCAGCGACCCATTACAATACATGCATTTCTTCCTAAACTCTTCTTGCAAATTAGGGTACGCAGCTTTGTGTACTTGCATAGGCTCGGCAAGTTGGATTCATCAAAGTCACTGCTAGGGAGTACGTATAGATGACGAACATTCTGGGGAACTTTATCAAAGTCACTCTTGTTTCTTAAGATGAAGCAGTCGTGCTTTGAAACCATTTGTGCCATGTCATGGAGCAGGTCATGGATTACGTATCCACCATTAACCTCCTGAAAGAAGGACTGTGCTACAAGATCTTCAAAATACTGACAGCTAACATCTTGAATGGGAACACCACCTTGAGGCTCCACGAAGCCTTCTGCCACCCAAATTTCAGCTAACTTTGCCTTCTCAAATTTGTAATCTTTGGGGTACAAAGCGCAGAATGCGAAGCATGGCTTCAAGTAGAATGGTAAATATATGTAGCTCAACCGAAGGGCAGGTAAAATGTCGGTCTCCTTTTGTTTCCACGCCCACGGTTCACTCTCAAGTATAGAATTCCAACGTGATACTTCAGGGATTGCTTTCAACATGCGGCCCAGAGTTATGGCGGCCAAAGGAGAACCCTTTAATTTAGGAAGTATACTTTCACCAATGCGCTCCAAGTCAGGATGATTGCTAGAATCCTCAGATCCAAACATGCATAATTTGAAAAATTTCCTGAAGGCGCCATCCTCTAGACTTTCTAATATAACAGTCCCAGTTGTGCACACATCCTTGGCAACATTTGGACATCTAGTGGTGACCAACATCGCACTTCCCTCTTGGACACTGCAAAAAGGTGCATAAAACTGCTCCCAACGCTGCCCATTTTCCTTCAAGGCATCATCCCACACATCATCAAGGACAATCAATAACCTTTTATTGTTCACATGCTTCTTCAGAGCATTCTGAAGAGATTCCAAACTACTCTCAGTTGTTGGCACTACTCCAGTAAAGGATTGTATGACCTCTTTCGTTAACCTCTTCGCATCAAAGTCATCTGAGACACAAATCCAAATTCTCTTCTCAAACTGAGATTGCACTTTTTCATGACTGAAGATATGCTGGGCCAATGTAGTCTTTCCAACACCACCAATTCCACCTATAACCGAAACAGGAAGACTTGATTCATTATTAGCAGGGTTGCTTGTTGATGTGCTTGTTGATGCATTGATTGAACTAGTTGCTCTCTTCCGTTTAAGTACATTGAGAAATCCCAAGACCCGCTTCAGCTCCTTGTCACGACCAATAAATATATTTTTTCCCTTTCGCGGCAAACAGGAGATGCTCTCTGGCCTGACTAATTTGTCAAAGTGTTGTTCGACTCCATGAAGCCCTATACTCTCCATCTGACTCGAGAGATGGCTCAACCTCGACTGGATGCTATCCAGTTTGTTGAAGCTGCCTTGAATGACGGTATTAAAGAAGTCAATGAAAGGAGAGTGGCTTGCATCGCCCTCCACTTGCACCTTCTTCTCGTACCATGTGAACTCATCAAGAAGGTCCTCGGCATCATACACTGCATCCTTGAGATTGGGAAGGAGACTTGCCACACCATCATCATGGCTCCTCCACTCTGCTTTATTAATGAGGTCGTGCATTGTAGGAAGAGTGTCCCTCAGAAGTTTTAGGCCAGTCTCCAACTTCAATGCACGATCCTGGAGATCCTCCTCCTGTGAGCCACTCCATCGGGAGTGCAGGGATGAAATGGTGGATTTAGCCCACTGCCCGAAAGTGACACACTCATTGATGCCACCGATGGCCCCAATGACAGCTGATAAGCTCATGGTGGCCGGAGCCAGGACATCTAATTTTCGTCCTGCAAGCAGAGAGTGTTCATCGTTTAGCATTAAGTATAGACAAGATAAAGCTAGCATTATGAAGTAAAATATGAAGTCAGAGTATGCAAGAAGCCGGCAATTGTAGCAACTGTTTTCTCCGGATCCAGATAGTTTTTCACCAAAAGTTTTCCCATGAAATTAAATTAGTTTCAACCGCAGAAAACGAAAATTTACCCAGGGCTTTAATCAAGCCTCTTGATAAAAAGATTTAGCATGTGAAATCAGTTGCCATCGAAACTAAAAGAGAGTTAGTAACTAAGTGTATACTCCATCCAAGGCTTTAATCGAGCCTCCTGATAAAAGAAAATTTGCTCCTGGCATGTGAAATACATACAGTTGCCATCAAAACTAGTAGCATTAGCATGTGAACCGCAGAAGAAACTAAGTTTGCAGTTTCAGATGTGGTAAAAGAAATCAAAGCAAGGGTAGGGTGGTTCAAGGGGGAGTGCTCACCCTATATCGGTGCGACGGCGGCGCTCCTTTCGGGCCTTGTCTCTCCGCGGACGAGCACGCAGCAGGAGGAGAGAAATGGCTGGATCTGAATGGGATGGGGAGCAGGAGCAGTTCCCCAAAGTCGTCGGGCTCAGTTTGCCACGGAGCTTTGACAAGTTGGAAACTTCGGGGAAGGACCCCTCGACGCAACGGACGTGGATGGTGGAAATAATCTATCCTCCTCCTCCTGCAGCTGCAAGGCAAGTGCATCTTTGTTTAGCTTTGTTGCAGCTCTGAATTTAATAATTTGAACTGAAGAAGCACGTAGGAGTAGGTGGTGGGTGGTCCAGGCTTCCATACTCCACGCTGCCGCCCTCCGCCGTCGCCAAGGCCCGGGGCGCGCGCGGCGGCCGGCGAGAGGGACAGGAGCGTGGCGGCCTCCGGATGCCGCCGGATGCCGCCGGGAAGGACAGGAGCGTGGCGCAAAGGTGTGGGAAAGACGGCGGCGAAGGCGACGAGGTCGAGGAAGATTCAGGCTGCCGAGGATTTGCGTGCAAAGCTCACAGCTTTGTTTGCTTGCCGCTGCATACAAAATTCATGATGCTACCTGCTCCTTGTTGCATACAAAATTCCGTGAAGATTCCACGAAGAAGCAACCATGGTCCCGGGTGAGCTCACAGCTTTGTCCGCTTGCCGGTGCACCGATATGTAAGTTATATTATCATATTTTAACTTAGGACTGTGCTAACCACCAGTCGACTGGTGGTTAGCAACAGATCCGGACGACCTTCGATCGCTCGTCCCGCTGCGTTGTTCCTCCCGCTTCCCCGATTTTCTTTCTTCTAGATTTTCTTCCCACCGATTTTTATTCTCACCTCGGTTCACAGACTTCTCTCACTTGTCTGGTTTTATATCAACTAGTCTAGATAGCGGAGAAAAAGAAATAAAGTGCTTAAAAGGGGACTTGAACTTTGGTCTCCTGAGTAGCTACTACAGCCACCAACCGACTCACCCGTATTTTTTTATTGTCCACAATACATAAACAGGGGTATTTGAACCCTTTTTCTTTCTATCATATTAGCAAAAAAACAGTCTTGATAACTTGGAATAAGCAGCGTGATAACTATGACATGACCATCATGGTAACTTCACATAACGCCCTGATAACAAATAACATGACAAAGGTTGACAACTCTATCATTATAATGCTGATAAGCGTGAGAAGCATGCTAAGTTTAGCATGGGCAACATGAAAACTTTACACGAAGATTATCAGGATATATTTCAACAACTTTTCCTCCGGTAAAAATTTACTATGGTGTTTGAGTCTACGTTATTAGCTACGAAAAATACCACTCTTTTTGCACACAAGTTATGAATTTTGGTTACCAGGGTATATTCTCAACAACGAAAAATCGTCTGGTTGAGGTTACCGCAGTGTTTGTATGTAAATTATCAGGTGTGGATGCGTATATTATCATGTTATTTACACAGAAATTATCGGGCATATGTTTTCAACAATTTTTTCACCTGGTTCAAAGTTATTGTGGTGTTCGTACTTAAGTTATCAGATATGTAGTGCTTAAATGATCATGTTATCTACACAAAAATTACCGGGGTATATTTTCAACAACAAAAAGCGTCTGGTCAAGGTTACCGGGGTGTTTGTATGTAAGTTATCATATATGGATGTGTATATTATCATGCTATTTACATAAAAATTATCGGGTGTATGTTTTCAATAATTTTTCACCTGGTTCAAAGTTACCTTGGTATTTGTACCTGTTATCAGGTCTACAGTGCTTAAATAATCATGTTATTTACACAAAAGTTATCGGGATGGTCTCAGTAACAAAAAGAAAACGGCTGGTAAGGTTAGCACGGTGTTTGTATTTAAGTTATCATGTGTGGATGCATATATTATCATGATATTCTCACATAAGTTATCGGGTGTATGTTTTCAATAATTTTTACCTGGTTGAAGTTATCGCGGTGTTTGTACCTAAGTTATCAGGTCTACGGTGCTTGAATGATCATGTTATTCACACAGAATTTATCGGGGGGTATGTTTTTGTTGGAAATATGCCCTAGAGGCAATAATAAAAGTATTATTATATTTCATTGTTCATGATAATTGTCTTGTATTCATGCTATAACTGTATTATCTGGAAATCGTAATACACGTGTGAATACTTAGACCACACAATGTCCCTGGTAAGCCTCTAGTTGACCAGCTCGTTGTGATCAACAGATAGTCATGATTTCCTGACTATGGACATTGGATGTCGTTGATAATGGGATCACATCATTAGGAGAATGATGTGATGGACAAGACCCAATCCTAAGCATAGCATAAGAGATCGAGTAGTTCGTTTGCTAGAGCTTTGCAAGTGTCAAGTATCACTTCCTTCGACCATGAGATCGTGTAACTCCCGGATACCGTAAGAATGCCTTGGGTGTACCAAACGTCACAACGTAACTGGGTGACTATAAAGGTGCATTACAGGTATCTCCGAAAGTAGCTGTTGGGTTGACACGGATCGAGACTGGGATTTGTCACTCCGTATGACGGAGAGGTATCTCTGGGCCCATTCGGTAATGCATCATCATAATGAGCTCAATGTGACCAAGGTGTTGGACACGGGATCATGCATTACGGTACGAGTAAAGTGACTTGCCGGTAACGAGACTGAACAAGGTATTGGGATACCGACGATCGAGTCTCGGGCAAGTAACGTACCGATTGACAAAGGGAATTGCATACAGGGTTTTGATCGAATCCTCGACATAGTGGTTCATCCGATGACAACATCGAGGAGCATGTGGGAGCCATCATGGGTATCCAGATCCCGCTGATGGTTATTGACTAAGAGAGTCTCGGTCATGTCTACATGTCTCCCGAACCCGTAGGGTCTACACACTTAAGGTTCAGTCACGCTAGGGTTGTAGGGATATGTATATGCAGTAATCCGAATGTTGTTCGGAGTCCCGGATGAGATCCCGGACGTCACGAGGAGTTCCGGAATGGTCCGGAGGTAAAGATTTATATATGGGAAGTCCTGTTTCGGGCATCGGGACAAGTTTCGGGGTTATCGGTATTGTACCGGGACCACCGGAGGGTCCCGGGGGCCCACCGGGTGGGGCCACCCATCCCCGGGGGCCACATGGGCTGTAGGGGGTGCGCCTTGGCCTACATGGGCCAAGGGCACCAGCCCCACAAGGCCCATGCGCCTAGGGTTTCCAAGGGGGAGGAGTCCTACTAGTGGAAGGCACCTCCTAGGTGCCTTGGGGGGGAGGGAAACCCCCCTAGGCCGCCGCACCCCCTAGGAGATTGGATCTCCTAGGGCCGGCCACCCCCCTTGGCACCCCTATATATAGTGGGGGGAGAGGAGGGACTTCATACCTTGAGCCCTGGCCTTTGGTTGCCTCCTTCTCCCTCCCCAACACCTCCTCCACCTCCTTATAGCTTAGCGAAGCTCTGCCGGAGTACTGCAGCTCCATCAACACCACGCCGTCGTGCTGCTGCTGGTGCCATCTCCCTCAACCTCTCCTCCCTCCCTTGCTGGATCAAGAAGGAGGAGACGTGGCTGTTCCGTACGTGTGTTGAACGCGGAGGTGCCGTCCGTTCGGTGCTAAGGTCATCGGTGATTTGAATCACGTCGAGTACGACTACATCATCACCTTGCAAGCTTCCGCACGCGATCTACAAGTGGTATGTAGATGCAAACTCTCTCCCTAGACTCGTTGCTTAGATGAACTCATAGATGGATCTTGGTGAAACCGTAGGAAAAATTTTAATTTTCTGCAACGTTCCCCAACAGTTTTAACAACAACAAATCATTTGGTAGAGGTTACCACGGTGTTTGCATTTGAATTATGAGATTTGGATGTGTATATTATCATGATATTTACACATAAGTTATCGGGTATATGTTTTTAATATTTTTTTCATGTAGTCAAAGTTACCGCGGTGCTTATACCTAAGTTATCAGGTATATGGTGCTTAAATAATCATACTATTTACAAAAAAATTACCACATTTTAGTAAAAAAAAATCTGATTCAAATTTCGTGTAGATATAAAAAGCACATTGCCTTTTAGTTCTTCAGGAAAAGGAGACATCAATGAGATGGTTGCTTAGTTAAATTAACTACTACATCATGCACGGTTCGAATCACTTGGTTGGCAAAAAGCTTGTCTGAATTTGATTTTACTGTTCGTTTGGCACCTAGGAGCAGAAACTCCATCTTAAAAAACTGTCTTTCTTACTATTTACGTAGAAGCTGGGCTAGCTCAGTTGGTAGAAGGACAATGACTTATCTTTGATGGCTTGGGTTCAAATCCTAGGATTGCATTTTTTTTTTCTTCTTTGAAAGAGAACGGTTGTGCGAGAGAAAAACGGGACGGGAAAGAGAACTGCGAGAGAAAAACGGGATCGAGAGAAAATATCGGCGAGAGAAAGACGCGAGGATAAGAAAAAACGGGCGGGCGAACTATCAGATACCGTTCGATCCAGAATAAACGGAATCCATGTCGTGCGGATCTGTTGTAAATTTCCTGCCGGCAGGAAATTAGCTTTACCGTTTAACTTATAACTTTATGATGCTACCTGCTCCTTGCTGCATTCTTAATCCGATTCAGGATTCTACCTGCTCCCTTGATGCATATCATAAATTATATCACGGAAGAGCTCTGTTTGGGTACCCCTTAACGTATAAGGGCACTTTAGGCATACGGTACATAACGTATCCCGCGCCGTATGCGGCGTCTGCATACACGTACATCCGATCGCACGGCTCGAGCCGATACGGCCGACTCGCATCTACCACGTGCCCCTCGCGCGAAAAAAGAGACCCACGACCTAGCTGCGATCATGCGGCCCATTCCAACGTCGCCCCGTCCGGACGATCGCCGCCCTTCCCCGCCGATCGGCGACCTCAGTTTTCTCCTCGTCTTCACCCGGGATCTGGCCGTCGTGGACGTTGTTGGAGTTGCCGCCATACGCGATCTGGCCTCCGTGCAGGTCGTCACGATAACGTGGCCTACGCGAATGCCCTCGCCGTCTGCATCCCGAACGAAAGCCCTGTTTTCTACTAGTGACAGAAATGAGAAAAAACGCTTAGTTTAATTCCTTTTCATAATCAAAGGCATCAAATACTTGCTAAAAAAGGCAGAACTGACACCGCCAATTTGGTCGGTAATGTATCCTCTCAACACCGCCAATTATCGGATCCAATCATGATCATAGGAGGAGCGAGATGAGGGCGTTGAAGATGTTCCATTTCCTTCATCTCTTGGTGATCTCGCTCTGCAGCTCATCGAGGAGCCGTCGGTCCAGCAGATTCCTCTGAAAACTTGTCAAGTTGTGGGTAAATAACCAAAAATTTCTTTTACTATTGACAATTATTATGGACTTTGACTCTCCTTTTTTCTGATAATTATGCTACTCCCTCCGTTCGGAATTACTTGTCGCAGAAATGGATGTATCTAGACGTAGCTTAAAACAAGAATATGCATACATAGACAGCCTTAAGAACATGTCTCAGAGATGCGCAATGACTGACTCTTGTGCTATGAAAATCTGATGATGAATGCAGCACATGCCACCTGCCATGCCAAAAATAAATGCTTAAGAACATTATTACTAATTGTTCAAACTAATCCTAGCTGACTCTGGTCAAGGCAAACCCAACACAGAAGAGTGGTCTGAACCTTCCTTGCATCTCTATGCACCTCTGCTGCTGCTGCAGAGTGCAGTTACTTCTGAAATGCCTTTTATTCGAATGATACAAAAGGAGAGGACATAGAAAGTGGCCACAAGTCTGAAGCCAGTTCCGTTGCAGTTTGATCATCACAAGGCAACAAGAAAGTCGCAAACCAACCTCTTCCCTCAAACCCAACTACTCCCTCCGTTCCTAAATGTAAGTCTTTTTAGAGATTCCACTACAAACTACATAGTCGGGACAAGGGTGCTGGTGGTCAACTTAGTCCCAGCCTGCGATGCAAATGTTGAAGATATTGCTAATTAAGATCATATTTTGGATGGCATGGCACACATGTTACTCACAAATGTATACATATGAAGTTATGAACTAACTACTAGTACAATGGAATGACCTTGATAGCGGTGTTGCCAATCTCCAAGTCATGCTCTCCTGGCTCAAGGTATCCAATAACACGCAGCTTGGGCGCATGGCCAATCTTAACCCTGCAGCACCTCCAGGACATACTGGCGAGGGGCGTCCACCACCAAGACCACCGCCACGATGGAATAGCAGAGCTGGACGCAGCGCACGCTGTGGCTGACGAGGCGGACCGCGGAGGCGCACCGGGACCTGTGACAGAATGACGGTGAGGATATCCAGGACGGGGCTTCTGTCGAGCAGGAAGGCGAGGTCGCGGTCCTCCACGGCGACGAGGGAGAGGCCGATCTCCCGGAGGTTGGGGAAGGCGGCCGTGTCCGGGAGCCTCCAGGCGCTGAGGAAGAGGCGGGTGAGGGGGGCGCAGCGGAAGAGCGTGGCGGGGAGGCGGATGTCGAGCGGTTTATAAAGGCGAGCTCTTGGACGCCCTTGGCGGCGAGGACGTCGAGCCAGCGCGCGATCTCGCCCCGGTGCGCGTCCATGGCGGTGCGTGTGAGGTGGACGCAGCGGAAGGGCCCCGGGTGCGCCGCGAGCACGCGGGTGACGAGGTCGGCGACCCCGGGCGAATCCTCCTCGCCGACACCGGGGATCCACCGGCCGCTGGGGAGGAAGTGGGTGTCGGCGACGACGAGGGGCGCCGAGCGCCAGAGGGGGCGCCAGCGCGGTGCGCGCGCCGTCCGCGGCGGGGAGGCGGGAGATGATGTCGCGGAGGAGGCGGTCGGGGAGGGCGCTGATGCGCTCGGCGCCGCCGGGGAGCCAGGCCGCGCCGGCGAGCGAGAGAGGGGCGGCGGGGGAGACGGGCGGCATGGGGAGGGAGCATTGGACGACGGTCCTCACCATGTCCATGCCGGGCCCCAGCGACCCGGGTCCGAAGCCGTCGCTCTCCAGGCTGGCCTCAAACCGCTCCATGCTGACGCCGATGAACGGCTCCGGCGGCGAGACACGGCGATTTGACATGGCCGGCGAAGTGGGGAGGTCGAGGAGTGGTGTGGAGGCGGTAGCTGGTGGCTAGCGAGTGGAGTGAGCTCGTGCCTGCCTGCTTAGGAGGGTTGGGCATGTTCTTCTTGGGTTGGGCCAAATGTTGGAAGCAGGCTGGTCGCGGCCCAAAATATGTGAACACATTCAAAAAATATATTTCAAAATACATTTACATCTTTTTTTGCATAGAAAATACATTTACGTTCACCATTTATAGGAAACACATCAACCTTTGCAATATCAAATAAATAGAATTTGAGAATATATTTGATGGATGGATCTAATGATGAAAGATATTTACTTCAGCTAGTACTTTTTTTTTCTTAAACAACTAGAAATTTCATTTACCGGCCATCAACAAGAATGTGCTAACCTGCACATTTTGGAGAGCCTAAAGTGGCTTTGACAGGGCAAGAATAAATCCTTGGCATGTGTTTGATTAGCCCTAAAGAGATGTACAGTAATAAGCGACTTAGGCATCTGTTTCGAACCTAGAGTCTGTGCCTGGCCTCTAGACATTTACTTACTCCTCTAGATTAGGAGTTTGTCGCCAATCAAAAGAAAAAGATTAGGAGTCTTTCATATTCTTCTGAATTTCTTAGGAATCTCTCCATTTTCATACAAGGCCTCTAGATTGAGCAAACATTTCCGATCAAACTCATGACAAATGACAGTGTTCATAAATGTGTTACAAACTTACAATTGAAATGATCAACATGTAGACTGGAGCACATGCTTATTCGGAGAAGCAATAAGCGAGCAACATTGTTGAGCAGAAACTTCCCCATGCATGTTCAGAGAGTAGAGGATGCAAATGAGAGGGTAGTACTGCTTCACTTTTTCTTCTCTACTGATGTCTGAAAACTCAGCAAATATTCAACAGAGATAAAACTTGTGATGCGAGTCAACAAGTTTTACAGCACCTTTTCACACCAAATCCTCTCAGCATGCAGTCAACAAGTAGCAGTAGTAAGAACTATAGAAATTCAACGACTCTAATCCAAGTTAGGTACCACCAGCCTTCTTCTGGTCACATAAGTACCATCACATTCAGTTGATCAACTACTCTAATCCAAGCCAAAAAAGAGTGTTTCCCTAACAAAGCACGCTTCACTTGTCAGCCTCACCGTGAGCTTTCATTAATTCCCTGGCCTTCCTGCACAGAGTTAACCAAAATGAAACAAATTTCAGCTGGAATCCCAGCACCATCAGATTTATGGAAGGATCACTCGGCAGTCGGCACGCTGGTCCAGTGTGCAGCTGCTGGTCATTAGTATGGAAGTACTCCCTCCGTTCGGAATTACTTGTCTTGGAAATGGATGTATCTAGAACTAAAATACGTCTAGACACATTCATTTCCGCGACAAGTAATTCCGAACGGAGGGAGTATATGTTGTTCATGCACGCAAGACGTGTACTCAAATCAAAAGAGATAAATACAAGACAGAAGATTACCGTAGCTCTCTCTCGACCTCTACGTTTCCAGGATCCAACTTTTGAGCGTCCAGGAGAGCATCACAAGCTTGCTTATACTCCTAGGCACAGAGCACGTCAAAGGAGGAACATGAGCGACTATATAGACTCAACAGAGTGGGGAAACACAATGGCAAACTGGACCATGTAGTAACTCACTTTGAGTAGCATGTGAGCTGCAGCCTGACGGTAGCAAGCTTTCACCCAGTTAGGTCGCAGCATTCTGCATCTGAGAGCATCTGACAGAGCACCTTCACCATCATCCAGCAGCAGTTTGCAAAGACTCCTGTTCGCGTACAATGTTGCAGTCGGCGCGGCATCTATTGCCTATGGTCAAGCATAACAGGTTATACAATTATCATCTCACTGTGCCAGGTTGAGGTTAGTCCCGCAGATTTAATATTAATCCTATAGGAATACATAATAATGGCAAATTAACACCTAATAAGCGGGAAACTAGAGAACAATAGTAGAAAACTGGTTAGCAAACAAATAATGTTCTGCTACTTGTTCCATGTTAATAGAAAAGGTTGCCTTCTAAACCACCATAGTCCATAGACAAGGTTTAAGGGGCTTACCACACCATATGCTTTTGATGCCAACTTATAGTCCTTGAGCCTGAATGCCTGATCTGCATGCGACTTGAGTACAGCTTTTGTTTGTTCAAGGTGCCTTCCACCCTGAATGATAGAACATTGAAAATATAATGTAGGAATGAAGCATCATTTCAAAGATATTCCAATTAAAATAGAAACTTAACAACTCTGTTACACATTCTTTATATCTTGGTATCTAGATATGCTTATGCTGCAATGCAAAGTGCACATTATGGTAACTTCTCAAGTATACTAATAACATAACAAAAGGCAGCAGTTACTCACACAACAAGATTTTAATCACAAGAGGAAAAGGTCCAACATTAGTTATCATTAATATCTCAAATTATTACTATATCTACATACCAATATAAAAAGACTCAAAGGGGCAGATCCAACTAATCTCGGTCATCAATTCATGTCAATCCAACGACCATGATTGCCTCAATGACGAGTGCTCAACATGCTTAACATGCAATAAATATTATACCAAATATCAATATCAGCGATAATTACATAATTATCATGTTATTAATATATTACCTAATATCAACGTGCAATTAATACTCTACCAAATATCTCTACAAATTATATTCTACAAAATATGAATGTGCATTGCATGTACGCTTACTAGTGTTACTAAAAGAGCATATACATGGGTGCATTTCACAATTCACAACTTCACATCCACAATATAGGAGACATGCTTTGAACTATGTACAAGCATTATCCAGAATAAATAATGTACCAGTGGCTTTGCACTTTCCAATTTTGCATGCGAGATGATTCCATCTATACTCCAGTTTGGGATGGTTGGAATTGGGGATGTCAAAGGAAACAACATTTCAACTTCTTCCTTGCAGTCACGTCTAGCAGCAAGCTCTATCGGTAACCTACCATACTGTGCAACAAAAGGAAAAATGTCAGCTCTTTTGAAATTAACTACTCCCCCCATTCCAAAATTATTGTCGTTTTGAACTAAAACCACGACCATAATGTGGAACAGAGGGAGTTCATAATTAAAGGACCCTTTAGAATGCAGTAACAGAATATGAACATTATGAAAAGATATAAACCATATAGGAAACTATAATAACCATGGGAGAGGACCAGGGTCTACATAATACTGGTACCAAATGTTTCCACCAGGATTCATCCCAGCAAGCATTTCTAAATTCTAGCAGCAATTCAAACAGTCAACGTACTTCGACAGCATACCAAAAGGTCTTCCTTCAGCAAGGGATTAAAAACAGGTATTTCAGCAATAGTTGAGATTGAGAGGTAACAGGGCATGTTTAGTGGCATACCCTTTATGAATCCCCATGAATTATATAGATAAAACTATAGGAAAAAGTAGCTATATATGAATTTTAAAATTGTTCCATGATTATTGAAAGCACAAACATAATTTGACACTTCAGAGTAAATGAACGAATACCAACAATTGGGATGAAGAAAACAACATAAAGTAAGCTGAATACATACATCCAAACACAGCCTAAGAGAATTCAAGTCATTCTGGTGATTGCTGGGTGAGTACATTTGACAAATGTGGCTACCCTGGATACTGTATTATGAGATCTCAGTATCTCATCAAATGTTAAGTTAAGAACCGACCTCATATTAAATAGGGAAACACTTGGTATATCTTGGGTACTTGTGAGCTCAATACAAAGACATTCACCGTATGCAAAACCATTTCAGACTAAGGATATACAAATATACAATATTGCACAGAACAGAGCATGTTGTTCTAGAAGAACTCAAAATTTGCTACTCCCACTGATTCAAATTTGAAATAAAACCACGACACTTATTTTGACTTGTGACAATACTCCATGTTGGTTTGGTAGATGTTGGTAAATTTATCTATAATTTGATGAAACTTAAAGAGTTTGACTTGTGACAAAACTAGAACGTCAAATATTTCCGAACAGACAGAATAGTCAGCAACAGTGATATGCATTTGTTGATATGAACAGTTAAAATGGAAGCTCACACACCTACCTTTTGCCTACACATGCAGTATTTTGGTAGGTGTGTGCAACTTCGCATGGCATAGTCAAAGACTAAAAGCAACTTAAATTCATATCAGCATAAGTTCGAATAGAATAGATATAGAGAACATACAACATCAGGAATATTAGGATCCGCTCCTGCCTTTAACAGAAACTTCACAAAGTTGGTATAGCCTCCCCACCCTGTAGTGAACACTAATGGAGTCATCGGAAGGGAGCCCCCTCGATTGACATCAGCACCAGCCTGTAAAAAGGATTGTGGAATAGAATGTTTCACGGCTCCCTCTCCATGTAGACCGACACAAAAGCATGGCAGAGATGGTAGATTAAGCAAAATCGGAACAAAGCAATGAAAAGATATAGAAAATAGAACACTGGCCTTAATCAGCAGCTTCATGCACTTCAAAGAACGATACAATAAAGCACCCATCAGGGCAGTACCCATTCCGATGACAGTGGTGTTTGGCTGCGAAGAGTAATAATTGTTAGAAAAATAAAGGAATTAAGAAATAGAATATGAGCTGCCATGTATAAGTTGTCAATCCAAGTAGCCAACAGAATACAAGCTACCTATGCAAATCAACTCTGAAAACAAAAAATGAAAATATGAAAAGGTAAGGGTTATATACATCTGCATGGTGTTCCAACAAAATCTTCACTGTTTTATCATGTTCATTGGTAGCAGCTTGATGGAGTGGTGTACCACGGCCACAGTCTATGTCAACGGGTACTCCTTTTGAGAGTAGGAACTCAGTAACCTTACAGCTTCCTGCGGTGAATAACATAGTTGCACAAGTCATGTGGCTACACATAAGAGTGTACGGCAGCAAGTAACTGCTACTATAATGACCACCATCACCATGGTGTAAATCATAAATGGGGCAAATTTATCCATATGAAAATGATCACAGATATATTTCTTCTTCTACGATATTATTGGAGTAACCATACCCATAGTGTCCTACACAAAGATAGGCTTTGTAATACAAAAACAAATTGCATGGGTGAGGGGCCAGGGGAGCTACCTATGCCTGCCGCATGGTGGAGAACTGTGCGTCCTTTAGCATCTGCTTTTATTAGATCACCACCATGATCAAGCAAATACTTCACAGTAGAAACATCGCCAGACTGAGCAGATAACATAAAGGGTGTCACGCCTGCAAAGTCTGCAATCAAAAAGCACAACAACGCAATTCAGACATCTCATGGTGCAAAACATAGGCATGACAGGTGCCAATTTCCAGAAAAAATAAGGAAGAGTTAGAGAAAGACCTACTACTCCAGGAGCAGGAGCATTCACATCTCCCCCGAGTTCCTCCACCAAGTATTTGCAAACCTCAAGATGCCCTCCGGCGGCTGCGATGTGCAGCACACCAAGGCCATAACCCATGTCGAAAGAGAAGATCACCCTTGGGTCGTCGAGGCTCTTTACAGTACCTTTCTCCCAAAGTGAACACCCGAGCATCAACACACCGATGAATCAAACTGCCAAATCATAATAACTAGCTAGACAACCAAACGAAAAGGAACCCACATGTTTTGTATATATGGACAGGAACCTCACTAAGTCCAGCAGGGATGCAATCATGCAAAGTGGTGAGCTTTAGAGTACCCTTCATCCCTCCTTGGTTCAATCAAATGAAGTATATTTGTGATTTCGGAAATTCAGTTGACTTGATCGAACTAAAGAGGGTTGGAGGGTACCCTAAAGGCTTCCCAATTCCACTCATGTCGAGGGACTTGTTCACGTCCTGGACACACAGTCAATTAGACTTGACAAAAAGAATAGTGATCTGATCGTAAGATGTGCCCCGTGCAAGCACTTGTTTTGACCAAATTCTGGATAACTCGCCTTTCCCTTTGAACAGTCCAAAAGACCACAACCGCAAAAAAAGATTATTTAATGCAGAGAATAACTGCCGTATACACCAGATTTTACACTTAATCGACTAGAATACGAAAGCTGACACCAAATTAACAAGACAATCATAGTACTAGCCTACATACATACAGCATAATAATAAGATGACTCACCATCATACTGTTCCACACAAGTGCAGAAATCCTCCCCGATTCAGAGAGCAATTTCTGTTTTCATAATTCAGAGGAAAATCGCAGCGTACACCTAATTTTACACTTAATTGCGCAAGTCCACAAGACCACAATCGCACAAAAAGATTTCATAATTCGGAGAACAACTAGTATACACACCAAAGTTTACAATTGAATGACTAGAATGGGAGAGGTGACACCAAATTAACAAGACAATCATAGCACTGTTCCACACAAGTGCAGAAAGAAAATTATGCCAACAGGCCCCCCACCCCAATTCAGAGAACAATTCTTGCTTTCATAACTCAGAGTCTCAGAGAACAATTTTTTGTTTTCATAATTCATAGAACAATTACAGTATACACCTAATTTTACACTTAATTGGCTAGATTACATACATACGGCATAATAATAACAAGACAGCCCACCATCGTAGTGCTCCACACAAGCGCAGGAGGAAAATTAAATTAAATTACGCTAGCTAACAAGGGGCATTTCCCCCTGGTGCGCTGCAAACTGGTGCGGCTAAGGAACAATGGCGGCATTCGCATCATCATCTTTCAACAACATTATCCTATCTAGCCGCCGGGGACTCGACCGCCACGGCAGCCAGAAGCAAAACCCTAGCGCGACCGGACAAATTACGGCCTCGCGAGGCGGGGAGAAGGTGAGGAACGTGGGGGGCGGCGGAGGGGGAGGGGAGGCTGACCTCTGAGGCGCCGGAGGTCGCCGTCGAACGCCGCTCGCATGGCCGCGTCCTGACCTGCACACACACACACACACACACACACACACACACACACACACACAAAGCGCCCGTACTTAGAGAGAGCGAGGGTCGGCGAGAGAGAGTCGAAGAGAGAGAAAGGGAGGAGGGGGAGGCTGGCCGTACTTGTGCCGTTGCCGGAGCTGCGGGTGTAGAGGAAGGGCGCAGCCATGGGCGGCCCCTCTCGCGCTCGCCGTGGCAGAGGCAGTAGCAGGGAGGCTTCCGGAAGAAGGGAAGGCTTTGCCAATTGCTTTGGGCTTTTGGCCAGCGCTCCCTCCCTCGCTCGCTCTGCTTGGTTTGGGGCTCGCTGGAGCCTGGACCCGGTGCACGGCTGTGGCTGAGGCCGCGGGAGCGACGCCAGCTCCTGGGCGTACGTGGACCAGGTTCATGGGAGCGTCCCGGCTCAGTCTTTCGGAGGGACTCATAAGGATAGGGTGTGCGTGTGTACGTTCATAGGGATGAGTGTATGCGCGTGTATATGAGTGCTTGTGTCTGTACTGATGTTCAAAAAAAAGTCATTGGGGCTGATTAGTATGCGTGCAAGGTCGATGACATGGGTGGCCCACATGCACGTTCGGAATCTCAGAAGACGGACGAGGGGAATGTTGGTCGCTGGGTGGCGGCAGCTAGGAGCATCTGCCGTTTGGCCCCCCAGCGCAACCGACAAAAGGAATTTGCGCCGGCGGTTTTTCTTAAACATCGGTACAAACACAAGCGCTCATATGTATTGTGGAACGGAGGGAGTATGAAACACATACATGCACACCCTACCCCTATGAGCATCTATGAAAGACTGAGCCGGCATATCAACGCTCAAAAATTCAAACTTGTCCTTCCTGCTGCCAAAAAAGGCCAAAAGTTCGGCGATCATCATGCCACAAGTCGGCGATCATCATGCGATAGTTCGGCGATAAAACACACCCAAAAGTTTGGCGATCAAAAAGGAAGGAATCATAGACATGGAACACATCAAACGTGCGGTAGATATGATTCGTCACATTGCTGCTATTAAACCAATGAACGACTCGGAGATAGATGCGCTTGGGGTTAAGGTCTTTGATGGCTTGTGTGCCGATCTTGACCCTGCACTACTTGAGACGGAGGAGGACACCAATCCTGAGACGTCTCTTCATGTAGATGAGCCCTTGGTGCTAGAAGCAGACAATGAGTGCGGTGATCAGGTTGATGGTCACATAATGCCAAAACGGACGTGGAAACGGAAGGTCTATCCAGTCTCGGCAGTGCGTAGGAGTGCTCGGATCCGTACTGCCAAAAGATTTCATGACGATTTATGAGAGGCATTTTCTGGAATAGCAGAGGTCTTAGAGACTTGGCTAAAAGAAGGTTCTTAGCGGATGCTTCTCTTGAACATCATTTAGATTTTACTGCTTTGTCTGAGACTGGAAGAAGCAATTTCACTTCTCAATTTCTTGCCACTTTGTCCGGGGGGGTTGATTTTGACTGGCGTTACCTCCCCCCTCGAGGAAGATCCGGTGGGGTTTTACTTGGGGTCAAGTGCGAAACGTTGGAAGTTCGGAGTGTAGTTTTGGGAGAGTTTGCTGTCAAGTTTCGAGTTAGAACTAAGGTAGATGGGTTTGATTGGGCTTTGGTGACGGTTTACGGAGCTGCGCAACCAGAGCTCAAGCCAGATTTTTTGGCGAATCTGGTTCGTATTTGTGGTAACGAACAACTCCCTCTCTTAGTGGGGGGGATTTCAACATTATCCGAAGAAAAGAGGAAAAGAATATTGACAATTTTGACGGCTGATGGTCGTTTATGTTCAACACTATTATCGAAAGCTTGGATCTCAGAGAGATAGAGCTCGGGTAGGAAATTCACTTGGGCTAATTCGTTACCGGTTCCGACATTTGAGAAACTTGACCGTGTTCTAGCAAGTGTCGAATGGGAACAGAAGTTTCCTTTGGTAACTGTGCAGGCATTGACACGAGGTGTCTCGGATCATACACCGTTACTAGTCGACTCCGAAGTTCAAAATTTTGTAGGCAACAAGAACATTTTCTCGTTTGAACTTGCCTGGTTTGAAAGAGAAGGGTTCCTTGAGTTGTTAGCTCGGGAGTGGGCTAAAGACTCAGGAGGAAGGACGCCTATCGAGCGATGGCAATGCAAGATTCGTCATCTCCGAAGGTTCCTTCGTGGTTGGGCTAAGCACACACATGGAATTTATAAGGCGGAGAAGGAGAGACTTCTTCTACTTATTCAAAACCTTGAAGTTAAAGCAGAAACTTCTATCTTGGATTCCAGTGAGTTGGAAACAAAGATAGAGGCGGAGATGCGACTTAAAAAGCTTCTTCGCGAGGAGGAATTGAAGTGGGCGTTGCGAGCTAAGGTTCGCAAAATAGTACAAGGCGAGGATAATACTCAATTCTTTCATATGATTACTAATGGGAAGCATCGTAAAAAGAGAACTTTCCAACTAGAACAAGACGAAGGGACGATAGTTGGTCAAGACAATCTGAAAGTTTACATTACCAATTATTATAAGCAGTTGTTTGGTCCCCCGGAAGAGACTTTTGTGTCGTTAGATGAGTCTAGGGTTGAGGATGTTCCTCAACTTGAGACTGCCGAGAATGAGCTCCTGACTGCTCCTTTTTCAGAGAAAGAGGTGTTTGAGGCCGTTGCACAAATGGAGAATAATAAGGCTCCAGGACCGGATGGGTTTCCGGCAGAGTTCTACAAAAAGTGCTGGCATTTTATCAAGGGAGATTTGATGCCCATGTTTCAGGAGTTTTTTGAGGGACAGCTTCAGTTGTTTAAGCTGAATTTTGGGACGATAACTCTTCTTCCTAAGAAGACAGAGGCTGTTCGCATTGAGTACTTCAGGCCTATATGTCTACTTAATGTGAGTTTCAAAATCTTCACCAAGGTCGGGACGAACAGACTTACGCAGATTGCGCACTCTGTAGTTCATCCGTCCCAGACTGCTTTCATGCCTGATAGAAACATCCTTGAAGGGGTTGTTGTCTTGCATGAAACGCTCCATGAGATCCACTCAAAAAACTTGATGGCGTAGTTTTTAAAGTGGATTTTGAAAAAGCATATGATAAAGTTAAATGGCCTTTCCTTCAACAAGCTTTGCGTATGAAAGGTTTTGATTCGACCTGGAGAAACCAGATTGATACCTTTACGCAAAAAGGGAGTGTCGGGATTAAGGTAAATGACGACATAGGACACTATTTCCAAACACACAAGGGGCTAAGGCAAGGAGACCCGATGTCACCGATCCTGTTTAACATAGTGGCTGATATGCTTGACTATTTTAATAGGTCGGGCAAAGGATGCAGGGCAGGTAGGTGGCTTGGTTCCACATCTAGTTGACGGCGGGATTTCTATTCTTCAATATGCTGATGATACTATCATCTTTATGGAGCACGACTTGGCGAAAGCAAGAAACATGAAGCTGCTGTTATGCTTATTTGAACAATTGTCTGGGCTCAAAATCAACTTCCACAAGAGCGAATTGTTTTGCTTCGGAAGAGCAAATGATGACCAGGAGACGTATAAACAATTGTTCGGATGTGAATTGGGCTCATTACCATTTACGTACTTAGGTATACCCATTCATCATCGTAAGCTGACTAACATTGAGTGGAAATGCATCGAGGATCGTTTTGAAAAGAAACTGAGTTGTTGGAAAGGGAAGCTCATGTCATACGGAGGACGATTGATTCTGATTAATTCGGTCCTTACCAGTATGCCTATGTTTCTCTTATCCTTTTTCCTGGTTCCGGTGGGCGTCAGGAAAAGGTTAGATTTCTACCGATCTCGATTCTTTTGGCAGAATGATGAGCTTAAACAAAAGTATAGGCTTGCTAAGTGGGATATAATCTGTGGGCCGAAGGACCAAGGAGGTCTAGGTATTGAAAATCTGGAAGTCAAAAACATATGTCTCCTTAGCAAGTGGCTATTTAAACTGTCGTCTGAGATTGAGGCTACTTGGGCACATATTTTGCGTAATAATTATCTTTATGCTAAAACCTTGGCTCAAGTGAATGTGAGGCCTCCCACTCACCTTTTTGGAAGGGTTTGATGAGAGTTAAACAACTCTTTTTCAACAAGACAAAATTTATTGTCGGGAATGGTGCCACTATGAGGTTTTGGGAGGATGCGTGGCTTGGGGAGACCCCTCTTGCACTTCAATATCCTACTTTGTACAACATTGTCCGACATAGAGAAGCCTACCTTGCAACTGTTTTACAATCCGCTCCCCTCAATATTAGTTTTCGACGGACGCTAGTTGGAAATCGTTGGGAGGCCTGGCTACATCTTGTTAGACGTTTAATGGAAGTCCGGCTATCCCAGCAGCCAGATCAGTGTTGGAAATATGCCCTAGAGGCAATAATAAAAGTATTATTATATTTCATTGTTCATGATAATTGTCTTGTATTCATGCTATAACTGTATTATCCGGAAATCGTAATACACGTGTGAATACTTAGACCACACAATGTCCCTGGTAAGCCTCTAGTTGACCAGCTCGTTGTGATCAACAGATAGTCATGGTTTCCTGACTATGGACATTGGATGTCGTTGATAACGGGGTCACATCATTAGGAGAATGATGTGATGGACAAGACCCAATCCTAAGCATAGCATAAAAGATCGAGTAGTTCGTTTTGCTAGAGCTTTGCAAGTGTCAAGTATCACTTCCTTCGACCATGAGATCGTGTAACTCCCGGATACCGTAAGAATGCCTTGGGTGTACCAAACGTCACAACGTAACTGGGTGACTATAAAGGTACATTACAGGTATCTCCGAAAGTAGCTGTTGTGTTGACACGGATCGAGACTGGGATTTGTCACTCCGTATGACGGAGAGGTATCTCTGGGCCCACTCGGTAATGCATCATCATAATGAGCTCAATGTGACCAAGGTGTTGGACACGGGATCATGCATTACGGTACGAGTAAAGTGACTTGCCGGTAACGAGACTGAACAAGGTATTGGGATACCGACGATCGAGTCTCGGGCAAGTAACGTACCGATTGACAAAGGGAATTGCATACAGGGTTTTGATCGAATCCTCGACATAGTGGTTCATCCGATGACAACATCGAGGAGCATGTGGGAGCCATCATGGGTATCCAGATCCCGCTGATGGTTATTGACTAAGAGAGTCTCGGTCATGTCTACATGTCTCCCGAACCCGTAGGGTCTACACACTTAAGGTTCAGTCACGCTAGGGTTGTAGGGATATGTATATGCAGTAACCCGAATGTTGTTCGGAGTCCCGGATAAGATCCCGGACGTCACGAGGAGTTCCGGAATGGTCCGGAGGTAAAGATTTATATATGGGAAGTCCTGTTTCGGGCATCGGGACAAGTTTCGGGGTTATCGGTATTGTACCGGGACCACCGGAGGGGTCCCGGGGGCCCACCGGGTGGGGCCACCCATCCCCGGGGGCCACATGGGCTGTAGGGGGTGCGCCTTGGCCTACTTGGGCCAAGGGCACCAGCCCCACAAGGCCCATGCGCCTAGGGTTTCCCCCTAGGAGGAGTCCTAGTGGTGGAAGGCACCCCTAGGTGCCTTGGGGGGGAGGGAAACCTCCCTAGGCCGCCGCCCCCCCTAGTAGATCTCATCTACTAGGGCCGGCCACCCCCCTTGGCACCCCTATATATAGTGGGGGGAGAGGAGGGACTTCATACCTTGAGCCCTGGCCTTTGGTTGCCTCCTTCTCCCTCCCCAACACCTCCTCCAACTCCTTATAGCTTAGCGAAGCTCTGCCGGAGTACTGCAGCTCCATCAACACCACGCCGTCGTGCTGCTGCTGGTGCCATCTCCCTCAACCTCTCCTCCCTCCCTTGCTGGATCAAGAAGGAGGAGACGTGGCTGTTCCGTACGTGTGTTGAACGCGGAGGTGCCGTCCGTTCGGTGCTAAGGTCATCGGTGATTTGAATCACGTCGAGTACGACTACATCATCACCTTACAAGCTTCCGCACGCGATCTACAAGTGGTATGTAGATGCAAACTCTCTCCCTAGACTCGTTGCTTAGATGAACTCATAGATGGATCTTGGTGAAACCGTAGGAAAATTTTAATTTTCTGCAACGTTCCCCAACAGTGGCATCATGAGCTAGGTCTATGCGTAGTTCTCTTTGCACGAGTAGAACACAACTTTGTTGTGGGCGTGGATTTTGTCATCTTACTTGCCTCTACTAGTCTTTTCTTGCTCAACGGTATTGTGGGATGAAGCGGCCCGGACCAACCTTACACGTACACTTACGTGAGACCGGTTCCACCGACTGACATGCACAAGTTGCATAAGGTGGCTGGCGGGTGTCTGTCTCTCCCACCTTAGTTGGAGCGGAATCGATGAACAGGGCCCTTATGAAGGGTAAATAGAAGTTGACAAAATCACGTTGTGGTGATTCGTAGGTAAGAAAACGTTCTTGCTAGAACCCAATTGCAGCCACGTAAAAGATGCAACAACAATTAGAGGACGTCTAACTTGTTTTTGCAGCAATTGATCATGTGATGTGATATGGCCAGAAGTTGTGATGAATGATGAATTGTGATGTATGAGATCATGTTCTTTGTAATAGGATTCACGACTTGCATGTCGATGAGTATGACAACCGGCAGGAGCCATAGGAGTTGTCATTATTTTTTTATGACCTGCGTGTCATTGAATAACGTCATGTAAACTACTTTACTTTATTGCTAAACGTTAGTCATAGAAGTAGAAGTAGTCGTTGGCGTGACAACTTCATGAAGACACGATGATGGAGATCATGATGATGGAGATCATGGTGTCAAGCCGGTGACAAGATGATCATGGAGCCCCGAAGATGAAGATCAATGGAGCTATATGATATTGGCCATATCATGTCACAACTATATAATTGCATGTGATGTTTATTATGTATTATGCATCTTGTTTACTTAGGACGACGGTAGTAAATAAGATGATCCCTTATAAAAATTTCAAGAAGTGTTCTCCCCTA
The DNA here is from genome assembly GCF_018294505.1 of Triticum aestivum. NCBI lineage: Eukaryota > Viridiplantae > Streptophyta > Magnoliopsida > Poales > Poaceae > Triticum > Triticum aestivum. The sequence continues at coordinate 783,941,915 of NC_057798.1, forward strand.
ACTGTGCACCGTTGCTACAGTTCGTCGTTTCTAAGCACCACGTGATGATCGGGTGTGATGGATTCTTACGTTCACATACAACGGGTGTAAGACAGTTTTACACAGCGAAAACACTTAGGGTTAACTTGACGAGCCTAGCATGTGCAGACATGGCCTCGGAACACGGAGACCGAAAGGTCGAACACGAGTCGTATGGAAGATACGATCAACATGAAAATGTTCACCGACGATGACTAGTCCGTCTCACGTGATGATCGGACACGGGCTAGTCGACTCGGATCGTGTGACACTTAGATGACTAAAGGGATGTCTAATCTAAGTGGGAGTTCATAATTTGATTAAGAACTTTATTATCATGAACATAGTCTAAAACCTTTGCAAATATGTCTTGTAGATCAATGGCCAACGCTAATGTCAACATGAACTTCAACGCGTTCCTAGAGAAAACCAAGCTGAAAGATGATGGCAGCAACTATACGGACTGGGTCCGGAACCTGAGGATCATCCTCATAGCTGCCAGGAAACAATATGTCCTAGAAGGACCGCTAGGTGACGCTCCCGTCCCAGAGAACCAAGACATTATGAATGCTTGGCAAACTCGCGCTGATGATTACTCCCTCGTTCAGTGCGGCATGCTTTACAGCTTAGAACCGGGGCTCCAAAAGCGTTTTGAGCATCACGGAGCATATGAGATGTTCGAAGAGCTGAAACTAGTTTTTCAAGCTCATGCCCGGGTCGAGAGATATGATGTCTCCGACAAGTTCTACAGTTGTAAGATGGAGGAAAACAGTTCTGTCAGTGAGCACATCCTGAAGATGTCTGGGTTGCACAACCGTATGACCCAGCTGAACATTAACCTCCCAGATGAGGCGGTCATTGACAGAATCCTCCAGTCGCTCCCACCAAGCTACAAGAGCTTTGTGATGAACTACAACATGCAAGGAATGGAAAAGACCATTCCTGAATTGTTCTCGATGCTGAAGTCAGCAGAGGCTGAAATCAAGAAAGAACATCAAGTGTTGATGGTCAATAAGACCACTAAGTTCAAGAAGGGCAAGGGTAAGAAGAACTTCAAGAAGGACGGCAAAGATGTTGCCACGCCTGGTAAGCCAGTTACCGGGAAGAAGTCAAAGAATGGACCCAAGCCTGAGACTGAGTGCTTTTATTGCAAAGGGAAGGGTCACTGGAAGCGGAACTGCCCCAAATACTTAGCGGATAAGAAGGCCGGCAACACCAAAGGTATATTTGATATACATGTGATTGATGTGTACCTTACCAGTAATCGTAGTAACTCCTGGGTATTTGATACCGGTGCCGTTGCTCATATTTGTAACTCACAGCAGGAGCTGCGGAATAAACGGAGACTGGCAAAGGACGAGGTGACGATGCGCGTCGGGAATGGTTCCAAAGTCGATGTGATCGCCGTCGGCACGCTGCCTCTACATTTACCTACGGGATTAGTTTTGAACCTCAATAATTGTTATTTAGTGCCAAGTTTGAGCATGAACATTGTATCTGGATCTCGTTTAATACGAGATGGCTACTCATTTAAGTCTGAGAATAATGGTTGTTCGATTTATATGAGAGATATGTTTTATGGTCATGCTCCGATGGTCAATGGTTTATTCTTAATGAATCTCGAGCGTAATATTACACATGTTCATAGTGTAGATGCCAAAAGATTTAAAGTTGATAACGATAGTCCCACATACTTGTGGCACTGCCGCCTTGGTCACATTGGTGTCAAGCGCATGAAGAAGCTCCATGCCGATGGACTTTTAGAGTCTCTTGATTATGAATCGTTTGACACGTGCGAACCATGCCTCTTAGGTAAAATGACCAAGACTCCGTTCTCCGGAACAATGGAGCGAGCAACCAACTTGTTGGAAATCATACATACCGATGTGTGCGGTCCAATGAGCGTTGAGGCTCGCGGAGGATATCGTTATGTTCTCACTCTCACAGATGACTTGAGTAGATATGGGTATGTCTACTTAATGAAACACAAATCTGAGACCTTTGAAAAGTTCAAGGAATTTCAGAATGAGGTGGAGAATCAACGTGACCGAAAGATAAAATTCTTACGATCAGATCGTGGAGGAGAATACTTAAGTCACGAATTTGGTACACACTTAAAGAAATGTGGAATCGTTTCACAGCTCACGCCGCCTGGAACACCTCAGCGAAACGGTGTGTCCGAACGTCGTAATCGCACTCTATTGGATATGGTGCGGTCTATGATGTCTCTTACCGATTTACCGCTATCATTTTGGGGATACGCTCTAGAGACAGCTACATTCACTTTAAATAGGGCACCGTCTAAATCCGTTGAGACGACACCGTACCTAAGCTGTCGTTTCTAAAAGTTTGGGGATGCGAAGCTTATGTCAAGAAACTTCAACCTGAAAAGCTCGAACCCAAGTCGGAAAAATGCGTATTCATAGGATACCCTAAGGAAACTATAGGGTATACCTTCTACTTAAGATCCGAAGGCAAGATCTTTGTTGCCAAGAACGGATGCTTTCTGGAAAAAGAGTTTCTCTCGAAAGAAGTAAGTGGGAGGAAAGTAGAACTCGATGAAGTACTACCTCTTGAGCGGGATAGTGACGCAGCACAGGAAACCATTCATGTGATGCCCACACCAACTGAAGAGGAAAACCATGATAATGATCAAGGTACTTCGGATCAAGTTACTGCTGAACTTCGTAGGTCCACAAGGACACGTTCCGCACCAGAGTGGTACGGCAACCCTGTCCTGGAAATCATGTTGTTAGACAACAATGAACCTTCGAACTATGAAGAAGCAATGGCGGGCCCGGATTCCAACAAATGGCTTGAAGCCATGAAATCCGAGATAGAATCCATGTATGAAAACAAAGTATGGACTTTGACAGACTTGCCCGATGATCGGCGAGCGATAGAAAACAAATGGATCTTTAAGAAGAAGACGGACGCGGATGGTAATGTTACCATCTATAAAGCTCGACTTGTCGCTAAGGGTTATCGACAGGTTCAAGGGATTGACTACGACGAGACATTCTCTCCCGTAGCGAAGCTAAAGTCCGTCCGAATCATGTTAGCAATTGCCGCATACTATGATTATGAGATATGGCAGATGGACGTCAAAACAGCATTCCTTAACGGGCATCTTAAGGAAGAACTGTATATGATGCAGCCGGAAGGTTTTGTCGATCCTCAGAACGCTAACAAAGTATGCAAGCTCCAGCGATCCATTTATGGACTGGTGCAAGCATCTCGGAGTTGGAACATTCGCTTTGATGAGATGATCAAAGCGTTTGGGTTTATGCAGACTTATGGAGAAGCCTGCGTTTACAAGAAAGTGAGTGGGAGCTCTGTAGCATTTCTCATATTATATGTAGATGACATACTCCTGATGGGAAATAATATAGAATTTCTGGACAGCATTAAGGCCTACTTGAATAAGTGTTTTTCAATGAAGGACCTTGGAGAAGCTGCTTATATATTAGGCATCAAGATCTATAGAGATAGATCGAGACGCCTCATAGGTCTTTCACAAAGCACATACCTTGATAAGATTTTGAAGAGATTCAGAATGGATCAGTCCAAGAAGGGGTTCTTGCCTATGTTACAAGGTATGAGACTGAGCTCAGCTCAGTCACCGACCACGGCAAAAGATAAAGAAGAGATGAGTGTCATCCCCTATGCTTCAGCCATAGGATCTATTATGTATGCCATGCTGTGTACCAGACCCGATGTAAACCTTGCCGTAAGTTTGGTAGCAAGATACCAAAGTAATCCCGGCAAGGAACACTGGACAGCGGTCAAGAATATCCTGAAGTACCTGAAAAGGACAAAGGACATGTTTCTCGTTTATGGAGGAGACGAAGAGCTCGTCGTAAAGGGTTACGTCGACGCTAGCTTCGACTCAGATCCGGATGACTCTAAGTCACAAACCGGATACGTGTATATGTTGAATAGTGGAGCAGTAAGCTGGTGCAGCTGCAAGCAGAGCGTCGTGGCGGGATCTACGTGTGAAGCGGAGTACATGGCAGCCTCGGAGGCAGCACATGAAGCGATTTGGGTGAAGGAGTTCATCACCGACCTAGGAGTCATACCCAATGCGTCGGGGCCGATCAAGCTCTTCTGTGACAACACTGGAGCTATTGCCCTCGCAAAGGAGCCCAGGTTTCACAAGAAGACCAGGCACATCAAGCGTCGTTTCAACTCCATCCGTGAAAATGTTCAAGATGGAGACATAGAGATTTGCAAAGTGCACACGGATCTGAATGTCGCAGATCCGCTGACTAAACCTCTCTCGCGTGCAAAACATGATCAACACCAGAACTCTATGGGTGTTCGATTCATCACAATGTAACTAGATTAGTGACTCTAGTGCAAGTGGGAGACTGTTGGAAATATGCCCTAGAGGCAATAATAAAAGTATTATTATATTTCATTGTTCATGATAATTGTCTTGTATTCATGCTATAACTGTATTATCCGGAAATCGTAATACACGTGTGAATACTTAGACCACACAATGTCCCTGGTAAGCCTCTAGTTGACCAGCTCATTGTGATCAACAGATAGTCATGGTTTCCTGACTATGGACATTGGATGTCGTCGATAACGGGATCACATCATTAGGAGAATGATGTGATGGACAAGACCCAATCCTAAGCATAGCATAAAAGATCGAGTAGTTCGTTTTGCTAGAGCTTTGCAAGTGTCAAGTATCACTTCCTTCGACCATGAGATCGTGTAACTCCCGGATACCGTAAGAATGCCTTGGGTGTACCAAACGTCACAACGTAACTGGGTGACTATAAAGGTACATTACAGGTATCTCCGAAAGTAGCTGTTGTGTTGACACGGATCGAGACTGGGATTTGTCACTCCGTATGACGGAGAGGTATCTCTGGGCCCACTCGGTAATGCATCATCATAATGAGCTCAATGTGACCAAGGTGTTGGACACGGGATCATGCATTACGGTACGAGTAAAGTGACTTGCCGGTAACGAGACTGAACAAGGTATTGGGATACCGACGATCGAGTCTCGGGCAAGTAACGTACCGATTGACAAAGGGAATTGCATACAGGGTTTTGATCGAATCCTCGACATAGTGGTTCATCCGATGACAACATCGAGGAGCATGTGGGAGCCATCATGGGTATCCAGATCCCGCTGATGGTTATTGACTAAGAGAGTCTCGGTCATGTCTACATGTCTCCCGAACCCGTAGGGTCTACACACTTAAGGTTCAGTCACGCTAGGGTTGTAGGGATATGTATATGCAGTAACCCGAATGTTGTTCGGAGTCCCGGATAAGATCCCGGACGTCACGAGGAGTTCCGGAATGGTCCGGAGGTAAAGATTTATATATGGGAAGTCCTGTTTCGGGCATCGGGACAAGTTTCGGGGTTATCGGTATTGTACCGGGACCACCGGAGGGGTCCCGGGGGCCCACCGGGTGGGGCCACCCATCCCCGGGGGCCACATGGGCTGTAGGGGGTGCGCCTTGGCCTACTTGGGCCAAGGGCACCAGCCCCACAAGGCCCATGCGCCTAGGGTTTCCCCTAGGAGGAGTCCTAGTGGTGGAAGGCACCCCTAGGTGCCTTGGGGGGAGGGAAACCTCCCTAGGCCGCCGCCCCCCCTAGTAGATCTCATCTACTAGGGCGGCCACCCCCCTTGGCACCCCTATATATAGTGGGGGAGAGGAGGGACTTCATACCTTGAGCCCTGGCCTTTGGTTGCCTCCTTCTCCCTCCCCAACACCTCCTCCAACTCCTTATAGCTTAGCGAAGCTCTGCCGGAGTACTGCAGCTCCATCAACACCACGCCGTCGTGCTGCTTCTGGTGCCATCTCCCTCAACCTCTCCTCCCTCCCTTGCTGGATCAAGAAGGAGGAGACGTGGCTGTTCCGTACGTGTGTTGAACGCGGAGGTGCCATCCGTTCGGTGCTAAGGTCATCAGTGATTTGAATCACGTCGAGTACGACTACATCATCACCTTACAAGCTTCCGCACGCGATCTACAAGTGGTATGTAGATGCAAACTCTCTCCCTAGACTCGTTGCTTAGATGAACTCATAGATGGATCTTGGTGAAACCGTAGGAAAAATTTTAATTTTCTGCAACGTTCCCCAACAATCAGCTGCATTGGAAACTTACTAAGAACGGTGTGTTCTCGGTCAAATCAATTTATCTGGATGTCATTAACTCTAGCATCATCCCTTCCTCGATGCACATTTGGAAAGTTAAGGTACCCTTACGAATCAAAGTGTTTATATGGTTTGTGCATAAACAAGTCATTTTGACTAAGGATAACCTTGCAAAATGCAACTGGGTGGGCTCGTCTAGGTGTAGCTTTTGCGATCATAACGAAAGCATCAAACACCTCTTTCTCGATTGTCCGTTGGCTAAGATTCTGTGGCGGTCGATTCATATTGCGTTTACTATTAATCAGCCCACCTCTATCAACATGGTATTTGGAACATGGCTTGATGGGGTTGATTCTGATACTGCAAGACACATTTGTGTTGGCGTTTGTGCTTTATTTTGGGTAGTATGGAACTGCAGAAATGATTTAGTCTTTAACAGATCAACAAACATTCACTTTTTACAGGTTATCTTCAGGGCCACAGCCTTCATCCGTATGTGGTCTCTACTCACTCCGACGGAGGCCAGGGAGCGTTTGGTTACTGCGTCTACCCGATGGGAGATGGTAGCTCGGGATATTTTCAACCGGTTTGGATGGCGGTCATGTAATAGGATAGGCATGTAGTGCTCCTATTGTATTTGCCAGCCGGTTGTGGCTTTGGGTCTTAGCTCTTTTGAGCTTTTGTTTATTTTCGCACTACGACCTTTGGAGACTTTGTTACTGGATTATCTTTTTAATAATATGAGCCGTATGCATCTTTCTGATGCAGAGGCTGGGGTACACCCCCTTTTCGAAAGAAAAAAATCAAACGGAAGGCTCCTCTGTCGTGGGACAGTTCGGGGTCGGCGTGGGCATAGTCGGGCTCGGCGTTGGTATGGCTTCTGTGCTCGGGCTGGTCGTCGGCGTTGGTGTCGGCGTGGGCATAGGGGCGATGGTCGCCGCCAGCCCGGACATCTGGTTCAAGATGAGGTCGCGCTCCACCAGGTACCACGCCTTCACCTGCTCGTCCATCGTCGACATGTCTGCCACCATCAAGAATGCAAGGGCGGTGTTCCTCTTCTTCGCGGTGACGTTGGTCCTGAGAAGGTCGAGCTTGACGTCCTGATTCGTCATCAACGTCGACCACCTCGCGTCGGATTTCTCCTCCCTCTTGGCGGCGATGTCCTTGGTGTTGGAAATATGCCCTAGAGGCAATAATAAAAGTGTTATTATTATATTTCTTTGTTCATGATAATAGTCTTTTATTCATGCTATAACTGTATTATCCGGAAATCATAATACACGTGTGAGTACATAGACCACAATATGTCCCTAGTGAGCCTCTAGTTGACTAGCTCGTTGTGATCAACAGATAGTCATGGTTTCCTGGCTATGGACATTGGATGTCGTTGATAACGGGATCACATCATTAGGAGAATGATGTGATGGACAAGACCCAATCCTAAGCCTAGCACAAAGATCGTGTAGTTCGTATGCTAAAGCTTTTCTAATGTCAAGTATCTTTTCCTTAGACCATGAGATTGTGCAACTCCCGGATACCGGAGGAATGCTTTGGGTGTACCAAACGTCACAACGTAACTGGGTGGCTATAAAGGTGCATTACAGGTATCTCCGAAAGTGTCTGTTGGGTTGGCACGAATCGAGACTGGGATTTGTCACTCCGTGTAAACGGAGAGGTATCTCTGGGCCCACTCGGTAGGACATCATCATAATGTGCACAATGTGACCAAGGGGTTGATCACGGGATGATGTGTTACGGAACGAGTAAAGAGACTTGCCGGTAACGAGATTGAACAAGGTATCGGTATACCGACGATCGAATCTCGGGCAAGTAAAATACCGCTAGACAAAGGGAATTGTATACGGGATCGATTGAGTCCTTGACATCGTGGTTCATCCGATGAGATCATCGTGGAACATGTGGGAGCCAACATGGGTATCCAGATCCCGCTGTTGGTTATTGACCGGAGAACGTCTCGGTCATGTCTACATGTCTCCCGAACCCGTAGGGTCTACACACTTAAGGTTCGATGACGCTAGGGTTATAAAGGAAGTTTGTATGTGGTTACCGAATGTTGTTCGGAGTCCCGGATGAGATCCCGGACGTCACGAGGAGTTCCGGAATGGTCCGGAGGTAAAGATTTATATATGGAAAGTTGTTGTTCGGGTTCCGGAAAAAGTTCGGGTTTTTTCGGTATTGTACCGGGAAGCTTCCAGAAGGTTCCGGAGGATTCCGGAGGGGTCCGGAGGTCCGGAAATTGTTCCACCACGTCCAATACAGTAGCATGGGCTGTAGGGGGCGCCCTAGCCTTAATGGGCCAGGGGCACCAGCCCCCCAAGGCCCATGCGCATGGGAGGGGGAAACCCTAAGGGGGAGGGCCTCCACTTGACTTGGGAGGCACTCCTCCCCCCCTTGGCCGCACCCCTTCCTTGGAGGAAGGGGCAAGGCTGCGCCTCCCCCCTCTCCCTTGCCCCTATATATAGTGGAGGGGAGGGAGGGCAGCCATACCTGAAGCCCTGGCGCCTCCCTCCCTCCCGTGACACCTCCTCCTCTCCCGCAGGTGCTTGGCGAAGCCCTGCAGGATTGCCACGCTCCTCCACCACCACCACGCCGTTGTGCTGCTGTTGGATGGAGTCTTCCTCAACCTCTCCCTCTCTCCTTGCTGGATCAAGGCATGGGAGACGTCACCGGGCTGTACGTGTGTTGAACGCGGAGGTGCCGTCCGTTCGGCACTAGGATCTCCGGTGATTTGGATCACGACGAGTACGACTCCTTCAACCCCGTTCTCTTGAACGCTTCCGCTTAGCGATCTACAAGGGTATGTAGATGCACTCTCCTTCCCCTCGTTGCTGGTTTCTCCATAGATAGATCTTGGTGACACGTAGGAAAATTTTGAATTTCTGCTACGTTCCCCAACAGTGGCATCATGAGCTAGGTCTATTGCGTAGATTCTTTGCACGAGTAGAACACAAAGTAGTTGTGGGCGTTGATTTTGTTCAATATGCTTACCGTTACTAGTCCAATCTTGTTTCGACGGTATTGTGGGATGAAGCGGCCCGGACCGACCTTACACGTACTCTTACGTGAGACAGGTTCCACCGACTGACATGCACTTGGTGCATAAGGTGGCTAGCGGGTGCCAGTCTCTCCCACTTTAGTCGGAACGGATTCGATGAAAAGGGTCCTTATGAAGGGTAAATAGCAATTGGCATATCACGTTGTGGTTTTGCGTAGGTAAGAAACGTTCTTGCTAGAAACCCATAGCAGCCACGTAAAACATGCAAACAACAATTAGAGGACGTCTAACTTGTTTTTGCAGGGTATGCTATGTGATGTGATATGGCCAAGAAGAATGTGATGAATGATATGTGATGTATGAGATTGATCATGTTCTTGTAATAGGAATCACGACTTGCATGTCGATGAGTATGACAACCGGCAGGAGCCATAGGAGTTGTCTTAATTTATTGTATGACCTGCGTGTCATTGAACAACGCCATGTAATTACTTTACTTTATTGCTAACCGGTAGCCATAGTAGTAGAAGTAATAGTTGGCGAGACAACTTCATGAAGACACGATGATGGAGATCATGATGATGGAGATCATGGTGTCATGCCGGTGACGATGATGATCATGGAGCCCCGAAGATGGAGATCAAAAGGAGCAAAATGATATTGGCCATATCATGTCACTATTTGATTGCATGTGATGTTTATCATGTTTATGCATCTTGTTTACTTAGAACGACGGTAGTAAATAAGATGATCCCTTACAACAATTTCAAGAAGTGTTCTCCCCTAACTGTGCACCGTTGCTAAAGTTCGTCGCTTCTAAGCACCACGTGATGATCGGGTGTGATGGATTCTTACGTTCACATACAACGGGTGTAAGACAGATTTACACACGCGAAACACTTAGGGTTAACTTGACGAGCCTAGCATGTACAGACATGGCCTCGGAACACAGAGACCGAAAGGTCGAGCATGAGTCGTATAGTAGATACGATCAACATGAAGATGTTCACCGATGATGACTAGTCCGTCTCACGTGATGATCGGACACGGCCTAGTTGACTCGGATCATGTAATCACTTAGATGACCAGAGGGATGTCTATCTGAGTGGGAGTTCATAAGATGAACTTAATTATCCTGAACATAGTCAAAAGATCTTTGCAAATTATGTCGTAAGCTCGCGCTTTAGTTCCACTGTTTAGATATGTTCCTAGAGAAAATATAGTTGAAAGTTGACAGTAGCGATTATGCGGACAGTAGAAAGCTTATGTCCTTAATGCACCGCTCAGTGTGCTGAACCCCAAACGTCGTTTGTGGATGTTGCGAACATCGGACATACACGTTTTGATAACTACGTGATAGTTCAGTTAAACGGTTTAGAGTTGAGGCACCAAAGACGTTTTTCGAAACGTCGCGGAACATATGAGATGTTTCGAGGGCTGAAATTGGGATTTCAGGCTCGTGCCCACGTCAAGAGGTATAAGACCTCCGACGATTTTCTTAGCCTGCAAACTAAGGGAGAAAAGCTCAATCGTTGAGCTTGTGCTCAGATTGTCTGAGTGCAACAATCACTTGAATCGAGTGGGAGTTGATCTTCCAGATGAGATAGTGATGTTTCTCCAAAGTCATTGCCACCAAGCTGCTAGAGCTTCGTGATGAACTATAACATATCAGGGATAGATATGATGATCCTTGAGGTATTCGCGATGTTTGACACCGCGAAAGTAGAAATCAAGAAGGAGCATCAATTGTTGATGGTTGGTGAAACCACTAGTTTCAAGAAGGGCAAGGGCAAGAAGGGATACTTCATGAAACGGCAAATCAGCTGCTGCTCTAGTGAAGAAACCCAAGGTTGAACCCAAACCCGAGACTAAGTGCTTCTGTAATAAGGGGAACAACCACTGGAGCAGAATTACCCTAGATACTTGGTAGATGAGAAGGCTGGCAAGGTCGATAGAAGTATATTGGATATACATTATGTTAATGTGTACTTTACTAGTACTCCTAGTAGCACCAGGGTATTAAGATACCGGTTCGGTTGCTAAGTGTTAGTAACTCGAAATAAAAGAGCTACGGAATAAACGGAGACTAGCTAAAGGTGAGCTGACGATATGTGTTGGAAGTGTTTCCAAGTTTGATGTGATCAAACATCGCACGCTCCCTCTACCATCAAGATTAGTATTAAACCTGAATAATTGTCATTTGGTGTTTGCGTTGAGCATAGACATGATTGGATTATGTCTATCGCAATACGGTTATTCATTTAAGGAGAATAATGGTTACTCTATTTATTTGAATAATACCTTCAATGGTCTTGCACCTAAAGGAATGGTTTATTGAATCTCGATCGTAGTGATACACATTTTCATGCCAAAAGATATAAGATAGTAATGATAGTACCACTTACTTGTGGCACTGCCATGTAAGTCATATTGGTATAAAACGCATGAAGAAGCTCCATGTTGATGGATCTTTGGACTCACTCGTTTTTGAAAAGTTTGAGACATGCGAACCATGTCTATTGGTGTATACGCATGAAGAAACTCCATGCAGATGGATCGTTTGGACTCACTTGATTTTGAATCACTTGAGATATGCAAATCATACCACATGGGCAAGATGACTGAAAAGCCTCGGTTTCAGTAAGATGGAACAAGATAGCAACTTGTTGGAAGTAACACATTTTGATGTGTGCAGTCCAATGAGTGCTGAGGCATGCAGTGAATATCGTTATGTTCTTACTTCACAGATGATTCGAGTAGATGTTGAGTATATTTACTTGATGAAACACAAGTCTGAATTATTGAATGGTTCAAGTAATTTCAGAGTGAGTGAAGATTTGTGACAAGAGGATAGAATGTCTATGATATGATCATAGAGATGAATATCTGAGTTACGAGTTTTGGCACACAATTAAGACATTGTGGAAATTGTTTCACAATTAATACCGCCTGGAACACCATAGTGCGATGGTGTGTCCGAACATCATAGTTGCACCCTATTGGATATGGTGCGTACCATGATGTCTCTTATCAAATTACCACTATCATTCATGGGTTAGGCATTAGAGACAACCGCACTCACTTTAACAGGGTACCACATAATTCCGTTGAGACGACACCATTTGGAGAAACCTAAGTTGTCGTTTCTTAAAAGTTTGGGGCTGCGACACTTATGTGAAAAAGTTTCAGGTTGATAAGCTCGAACCCAAAGCGGATAAAATGCATCTTCATAGGACACCCAAAACAGTTGGGTATACCTCCTAATTCAGATCCGAAAGCAATAGGGATTGTTTCTTGAATCGGGTCCTTTCTCGAGGAAAGGTTTGTCTCGAAAAATTGAGTGGGAGGATGGTGGAGACTTGATGAGGTTATTGAACCATCACTTCAACTAGTGTGTAGCAGGGCACAGGAAGTTGTTCCTGTGGCACCTACACCAATTGAAGTAGAAGCTTATGATAGTGATCATGAAACTTCGGATCAAGTCACTACCGTACCTCGTAGGGTGACAAGGATGCGTACTGCTTCAGAGTGGTACAGTAATCCTGTCTTGAAGGTCATGTTGCTAGACAACAATGAACCTACGAGCTATGGAGAAGCGATGGTGGGCCCAAATTCCGACAAATGGTTAGAAACCATGAAATCCAAGATAGGATCCATGTATCAGAACAAAGCATGGACTTTGGTGGACTTGCCCGATGATCGGCAAGCCATTGAGATAAATGGATCTTTAAGAAGAAGACGGACGTGGATGGTAATGTCACCATCTATGAAGCTCGACTTGTGGCGAAGAGTTTTTCACAAGTTCAAGGAGTTGACTACGATGAGATTTTCTCATCCGTAGCGATGCTTAAAGTCCGTCGGAGTCATGTTAGCATTAGCTGCATTTATGAAATCTGGCAGATGGATGTCAAAACGAGTTTCCTTACCAGTTTCGTAAGGAAAGGTTGTATGTAATACAATCAGAAAGGTTTTGTCGATCCTAAGGATGCTAAAAGGTATGCAAAGCTCCAGCAATCCTTCTAAGGACTGGAGTAAGCATCTCGGAGTTGGAATGTACACTTTGATGAGATGATCAAAGATTTTGGGTTTGTACAAAGTTTATGAGAAACTTGTATTTCCAAAGAAGTGAGTGGGAGCACTATAGAATTTCTGATGAGTATATGTTTGACATATGTTGATCAGAAATGATGTAGAATTTCTAGAAAGCATATAGGGTTATTTGAAAGGTGTTTTTCAATAGAAAACCTGGATTAAGCTACTTGAACATTGAGCATCAAGATCTATGAGGATAGATCAAAAACGCTTAATGGTACTTTCAAATGAGCATATACCTTGACATGATCTTGAAGGTGTTCAAGTTGGATCAGTCAAAGAAGGAGTTCTTGCCTGAGATGTAAGGTATGAAGTTAAGAGTTAAAGCTCGACCACGGCAGAAGAGAGAGAAAGGACGAAGGTCGTCCCCTATGCTTCAGACGTAGGCTCTATAGTATGCTGTGCTGTGTACCGCACTGGAAGTGTGCCTTGCCATGAGTCAGTCAAGGGGTACAAGAATGATCCAGGAATGGATCATTGGACAGCGGTCAAAATTGTCCTTGAAGTAAATAAGGACATGTTTCTCGATTATGGAGGTGATAAAGAGTTCGGCGTAAAGGGTTACGTCGATGCAAGCTTTAACACCTATCCGAATGACTCTGAGTAGCAAACCGGATACGTATAGTGGAGCAACCATTTGGAATAGCTCCAAGTGGAGCGTGGAAGTAGCATTTACAATATGACATAGAGATTGCGAAGTACATACGGATCTGAATGTTGCAGACCCGTTGACTAAAACCTCTCTCACAAGCAGAACATGATCAAACCCCAGAACTCATTGAGTCTTAATCACATGATGATGTGAACTAGTTTAATGACACTAGTAAACTCTTTGGATGTTGGTCACATGGTGATGTGACCTGTCAGTGTTAATCACATGGTGATGTGAACTAGATTATTGACTCTAGTGCAAGTGGGAGACTGTTGGAAATATGCCCTAGAGGCAATAATAAAAGTGTTATTATTATATTTCTTTGTTCATGATAATAGTCTTTTATTCATGCTATAACTGTATTATCCGGAAATCGTAATACACGTGTGAATACATAGACCACAATATGTCCCTAGTGAGCCTCTAGTTGACTAGCTCGTTGTGATCAACAGATAGTCATGGTTTCCTGGCTATGGACATTGGATGTCGTTGATAACGGGATCACATCATTAGGAGAATGATGTGATGGACAAGACCCAATCCTAAGCCTAGCACAAAGATCGTGTAGTTCGTATGCTAAAGCTTTTCTAATGTCAAGTATCTTTTCCTTAGACCATGAGATTGTGCAACTCCCGGATACCGTAGGAATGCTTTGGGTGTACCAAACGTCACAACGTAACTGGGTGGCTATAAAGGTGCATTACAGGTATCTCCGAAAGTGTCTGTTGGGTTGGCACGAATCGAGACTGGGATTTGTCACTCCGTGTAAACGGAGAGGTATCTCTGGGCCCACTCGGTAGGACATCATCATAATGTGCACAATGTGACCAAGGGGTTGATCACGGGATGATGTGTTGCGGAACGAGTAAAGAGACTTGCCGGTAACGAGATTGAACAAGGTATCGGTATACCGACGATCGAATCTCGGGCAGGTAAAATACCGCTAGACAAAGGGAATTGTATACGGGATCGATTGAGTCCTTGACATCGTGGTTCATCCGATGAGATCATCGTGGAACATGTGGGAGCCAACATGGGTATCCAGATCCCGCTGTTGGTTATTGACCGGAGAACGTCTCGGTCATGTCTACATGTCTCCCGAACCCGTAGGGTCTACACACTTAAGGTTCGATGACGCTAGGGTTATAAAGGTAGTTTCTATGTGGTTACCGAATGTTGTTCGGAGTCCCGGATGAGATCTCGGACGTCACGAGGAGTTCCGGAATGGTCCGGAGGTAAAGATTTATATATGGAAAGTTGTTGTTCGGGTTCCGGAAAAAGTTCGGGTTTTTTCGGTATTGTACCGGGAAGCTTCCAGAAGGTTCCGGAGGATTCCGGAGGGGTCCAGAGGTCCGGAAATTGTTCCACCACGTCCAATACAGTAGCATGGGCTGTAGGGGGCGCCCTAGCCTTAATGGGCCAGGGGCACCAGCCCCCCCAAGGCCCATGTGCATGGGAGGGGGAAACCCTAAGGGGGAGGGCCTCCACTTGACTTGGGAGGCACTCCTCCCCCCCTTGGCCGCACCCCTTCCTTGGAGGAAGGGGCAAGGCTGCGCCTCCCCCCTCTCCCTTGCCCCTATATATAGTGGAGGGGAGGGAGGGCATCTATACCTGAAGCCCTGGCGCCTCCCTCCCTCCCGTGACACCTCCTCCTCTCCCGCGGGTGCTTGGCGAAGCCCTGCAGGGTTGCCACGCTCCTCCACCACCACCACGCCGTTGTGCTGCTGTTGGATGGAGTCTTCCTCAACCTCTCCCTCTCTCCTTGCTGGATCAAGGCATGGGAGACGTCACCGGGCTGTACGTGTGTTGAATGCGGAGGTGCCGTCCGTTCGGCACTAGGATCTCCGGTGATTTGGATCACGACGAGTACGACTCCTTCAACCCCGTTCTCTTGAACGCTTCCGCTTAGCGATCTACAAGGGTATGTAGATGCACTCTCCTTCCCCTCGTTGCTGGTTTCTCCATAGATAGATCTTGGTGACACGTAGGAAAATTTTGAATTTATGCTACGTTCCCCAACACTTGGCGTCGGCGATGCATTGCTCGATTGAAGATTGCAGCCGTTCGGCTGCGGGCGCTGCGTCCCTCACCGCTTTGGCTCTCTTGTTGCCATCAGGGTGCCTTTCTGCCGCCGTCGGGGCAGGCGCGTCCGGCTTGTAGGTCTCCTTGGCCTTGGCGAGATTGAGCCGAACCTCCCTCCACTTCTCGCACGACTCGATCTTGGAGAACACGTGAAGGAACTTGAACTCTTGGTCACCATTGTCCTGGCGAAACATGTTGAACATCTGAACCATCTACACAGCCAAGGAGAAAAAGTGTCGGCGAAGTACATCGCGACGAACTGGGCCGGCGAACTATGGCCATACCTGACCCCCGACGTTGGCGCCGCTTTTCGGGTGAGCCGCGACCTCCTCTACGATCCCATGCCACTTGTTGCAGGCCGTCTGGATGGTCGCCCAGTGATTCGCCATGGCCTTCTCGCAGCGGTCCATGTGGATGTTGGTGAAGTCGGGGTCGACCAACTTGCGCTCGTCGAAAGCCGTCTATATCCTTCTCTAGTACGTGTCAGCGTTCTGATTCGAGCCGATGATCGGGTCGATGCTAACGGTCTTCCACGCTTCGGCGAGGCACTCGGCGAGGCACTCGTCTTCCTTGGACGTCCACTTGACGCGAGGTTCGCCCGGCCTGGCGTTGGGCGCCCGCTTCTTCTTTCTCCCTTTCTGCGCTGGTTCCGGCTCCGCCTCCGCCTGTTCTTCCTCCTCCACCTCCTCCTCAGTGTCGTCGAGCTTGTCGTCCATGTCGACGGCGGTGTTCATCGTTTCGTCTTGTGCGCAGGTTAGGGCCACGCCAAAAGTTGCAGGTTGAGAATACCCATAGCTCCCTTGCTGGTAGGCATGTAGACTCTGTAACATGGTAGCAGACAGTAACCTCCATTGATCTCTTCCTCCCCTTTCCACAAGAGTCACATGCACTTGTGGTTAAGGATCTTGATTACCTAGGCTGGGAGCTGCAAGGGGGAGTGTAAGTGATTTGGCAGGGCCAACAGAACTGAGCAGATGAGAGTTAGCCATCCACTTGTGGCCTGCAGGTGTGACTACGAACCCTCCTATTTTTGGAGCATTTGTTACAATGAGCCAGAGGTCTGTCCTCCGCAGTCTACCAGGTGTGAGCGGCAGTCCGAGGTAGACAATAGGCAATGGCTTGAGGCCGCACTGCAAGACTCTGGTGTCTGTAATTGCAGCAAATGCAGGAGACGGTGCTCTTCTCAAAGTTGATGTCCAGGGTCGAGGTCTCACCAATCAGCTGCAGCAAGGCCGCGATCACCTGAAAGTCCATGGGGAGGGGCTTGACCAACACCATGATGTCATCAACATATATTGATATACACGACACTTTGTTGTGCAGCCCCAGGTCAAAGAGGAGGCCATGCTCCATGGCCCACTGGATGGCGGCGTGTAGCACGTCCATAGCTAGGACGAAAAGATTAGGGGCCACGGGATCCCCTTTGTCGAACGCCTTGCGTAAGGCCATCCCCAAATCGAGTAATAAGAATGCGTGAACCTCTCGGCTCCTCAGCCGCTTGGTGTTCCTGGCCGTTGGATCGAAGCGCTTGATGTGATCTGAGCCGTCGGATCGAGCCCTGGAGTGACCTCGTCCGTCGGATAAAAAAAAGTTACTGCTGCAATGAACAGTTTCACCCCGTTCGTGCCACCGCGCGTAAATAGCCTGCCCCGCCGAGGGCATTTTCGTCATTTCGCCTAGAGGTGTATAAAAGGTGGCCGCTCCGCGTGGGGATGACCTAGCCTCTCCCCAGCCCGCACTCGCGCCCCTCCCTCGTCCTCGCCGCCCCGCCCGCATCACCCCGCCCTCTCCTCTCCCTCTCCCTCCGTCAGTCGCCGCTGCCCCGCCCGCATCGCCCCGCCTTCTCCTCTCCCTCCCTCAGTCCTCGCCGCCCCACCCTGTTTGGATGCCCCCGCTCGCCCCGCCCTCTCCTCTCCCTCTCCATCCCTCGGTCCTCGACGCCCCGCCCGCATCGTCGCCGCCCCGCTCACATCGTTGCCGTCGACGCCCCTCAGGCCACGCCGCGGTGACCTATCTCCTCATCTCCCCCGCACCATGCCACTCGCAACTTCCCCCCCTCCCGTCATCAGAAGGGAAGGGAGGAGAAGAAGGAGAGCGAGCAGGTGGGGGCCGCGCGCGACGAGGCCGGCCTAGCCGCCGCCTCCTTCTCCCGCGACCGTGCCGCCCTCTCGTCCTTCCTCCCGCCTCCCTGTCGTGCCGCCCCGCCGCCTCCTCCCTCGCTTGCTTCCTCCTTTCCTCCCGCCGTTCCCCTCCCCTAACCCTAGAAACCGAGTTTGGGAAGAAGGAGGGGGCAGACAAGGGGGAGGTGCTGGAGAGGAAGGTGGAGGAGTTCTTCAGGGCCCTGAAGAAAGGGCCCGAGGAGGGGAAGGCCGACGACGCTTCGACAGCGGCGAAGAAGAAGGCGGTGTTGGGAGGGGCGCCGAGGCAGGTGAAGCGGGATGCGGAGAGGGAGGAAGAAGACTGGCCGCGGCCGCACCTCGCGAGCACGAGGATGGAGCTGCCGCCAAGGTGGGACGGGCCAATAGGGACCGTCGTGCTCATCGACAAGCCCAAAGATGACACGCTCTCTTCCACATTGATGAATGCTCTCAGTCTCAGATGGCGATGCTAATTAGCATCCCATAGATGCATACCACCAATCCACCTTTTTATCTAGATGCAGTGTGTGTAAATGCTTACTTGCGGCCTTTCTTCAGAATGGGTGGGTTAGATGGATGTGGTACATTTGAATTTAGATGTATATGTACCATTGCAGGTTCAGGAACTTTTCCATAATATGGTCCTGATCTAGACTTCATGCTTTATGTAGTTTCGGTTTGGCATTTTGAATTACTGATTTTTTATGTGAGTACATACATTACAATGTCCTGTTACCGTAGCAGGACCTTTTATTTGACCGGTTTACTTCAAGTCGTGTAATTAGTAAAAGAAATGCCATTGGCAATGATGCTGAATTTGTCTTTCTACTCGCTCAAAATGGACTCTTTTTTTTAACGGAATTCAGGGTGGACCTCATTTACTGTTTGTGGAAAACTACGGCGGTTGGTGAAAGTGCAAAAGGTGACCTCACAGTTTTCATGGTGTGCTATTAATGTGGTTTTTGCTCAACCCACATGTTTATGGTAGCTATGATGCAGGTTGGCCATGCTGGTACTCTGGATCCTATGGCCACTGGATTGTTGATTGTTTGTGTGGGCAAAGCAACCAAAGTTGTTGATAGGTACGTACTTTCTTATCTTCTCTTTTCGGGGAAACCATGAGGGTTGCTGGAACAATCTTCCTTTCAATTATCACATTTCAATTTCAAGTTATTCTTGATTGTTATGACTTGGAATAATATCATCTGCATTCCGAAGAACTGGACTGATGACATCGTACTCGTCTCCCCTGCACTAGCATTTTGTTAACTTAAAGCTTATTTCCTGACCCAATGTTTTCGTGATTTGAAGATATCAAGGCATGGTTAAAGGCTATAGTGGTGTTTTCCGGCTTGGGAAAGCAACATCAACCTGGGATACAGATTCACCAGTATATATCTTAATATCTTTACAATGATCTGCTGAGCATTCTTCTATCATAGGAACTATCAAATGGGTCTACTTTTGACTTGTATGATCTGAATCATATGAGGAAGTATAATGGAATACCAACTTATTAATGCATTTTTAGTGTTGATGCAGGAGTGTAGCAGCCTCGACGCAGCGACCGAGACACTCCTGAATGTGCGGAGAAGCAGTGCCGCCTAGCCGGCGAAGTGGCCGGTAGCAGGAAGTCCGCCGTCGATCACAGCAATATCCAGAGTCAAGAAGCAGAGTATGCTTCCTGTTCCCATGCCGAGATCTCTGTTCGCCGCCGCCGCTCCCTCCGTCCTTCATCAGTCGCTCCTTCCTCAAGGCCGGCGCCTCCCCGGACGAAGCGGGTGGTTGCCCTCCTTGAATTCAACACCGACCGTCCCGTGCCTTTTTCCTCCGTTTACCCGGGGCTGTGGGGGCTTCAAGCAGGTACCTACAACATCTATATTTGTGTTCATTTTTTCGAACCTCAAGCTGATCAAATGAACCGTAGCAGAATTGTGTAGGTTGTGTTGAATCTTATTTTTTGCGGGATGGGTTGTGTTGAATCTGTGATGGCTAGGACTCTTGTAATTTTTGCGAGCTAGCATTCTAGGCCGGTGGGTGGGTTATAGACTGACAACATACGCTGGAGTAGCGGTTCTTAGCTCAAAGCTAGGTTTTATTTAGGGATTCGTGATTATTGGTTGTTCCATAGTTGAAGATTGATAACAAATTTGATGGCTTTCCCTCTTTACGACCACAGGGTTTTTGTTCGTAAAAGGCTGCAATTTTTGTCCATCTCTATACAAATTGTCTGTTCTATGTTCTTCATCTATCTCCCCAACTGGAAGCAGAGTTGTTTATTACAAGATTTTACTTTTTATGCTCTATTCTTGAATCTTGTGTTAAAGTCTTTATGCTCTGTTCTCAAATTAGGTTGCCCCTGCCGTGTATATAAATGCGATGCTTCCTTCCATGACTAAACAAGCCGATGTTTGGTGAAACCTTTATAGTCTTGCATTGTTAAATTAGTTCATGTGTTTTGCTATGGTCAATTCCTATGTATGTATTGTTTTGTTTCTCTGGTTTTAACTTCTGTACGCCGATGCAGTGAGAGCTCGATGTCGCGTCCGCCGGCTGAGCGGCAAGCTGGAGCTGCAGGTCACTGAACAAGGTGGTCCTACTGTGAGGATCTCATCTCTCACTCTATGTGTGTATCCCCCAGTCCCGTTCCCCTTTATGGTAATCATTCATGCCTGTAGGGATCATTAAGATTTTTCTTGGTTTTGTAGTTGTGGATTGCTGTGATTGTTACTGCAATAGTGGATCATATATATACACTTGGCAACTCAGGTTAGGATATCGCTTGGTAAATGCTGATTGTTACTGCAATAGTGGATCATATATATACACTTGGCAACTCAGTTTAGGATATCGCTTGGTAAATGGTGGTTGTTACTGCAATAGTGGATCATATATATACACCATATGTATACTAATTGTTGACTGGTTCTTCCATTTTGGTGGCAACCTTGCTGTTCCGTGCACTATTGGATGTTGTTTTTACTGTTCGGTTCATGAAGGTAAAGCACGCTATGCATTATTCACTCTTAGTTGTTTTCTGTTGATCCATGTTTATTCTTTGTTCATCATATGTACCTCTGTTAGGAGGTCACTACCGAAGGAGTAAATTACTAGCGAAGGAGCAGCTGATGTATGAACATCATTGGGTTCAAGGAGTAAATTATTATGGTTGGCAGAAATGTTAGTTTATTACTATTACATGAAATCTATAACCTATGCTAATGTGTGCAATCTGGACAAGGAGGACAACTATATTTTGGGGGCCTGATTCTTATGTAATTTCTCTCTATGTTGCAGAACTCACTACTCTCATTTGGTGCACCCCAGTATGTAGTGTGAGTGATTGCAATGCCCCCAGGAATATCAAACCGTATATATAGTCAATGATTACAACGCCTCTAGGGATATCCCAAGAAATATTTAGCTATCCATTGCAGGTAAATGTATTTTCTAAAGATGTGCATGTGCCTTTCATCATCGATTTTGTGTGAATATCCTTTGTTAGCAATTTATGTTTTAGTTGTAACTTTTCAGAACAAGTTTGGGCCAATCAAGGCCAGTGTTCTTTGAAATCTTGTGTTGCCTTTTAGGCATGATCTTACTGTTGCATCTTTTGTTATCATGATGATGATGGATTACCTTGATGACAAGGCAAGTTGATAACATATTATTTTCATCTTTGACTGATGCAACTGAATCTATTAATCTATTATATATGTGCCTTCTCGTATGTCATCTTCATCTGCCTGTTCTTCACATGGTTTAACTGGATGCATTTTTCTCTTCATCATTTCCACTGTATGCTTGTTTTCTAGGTATCTTCCAAGATATGATGTGACTAAAACTTATATGATCCATATTATCCTACAATTATTCTATAGTAATTTGAACAAACAAGTTGATCTTATTATAGCTTGGTCTATATTGCCTTTTCTTATTGGTTGTTCAATATACATACATATCATTCTATTAGATTTTCCATTGCTATTAGTATGCTTTTGTGGGTTAGCTGATGCCTTGCAACCACTGACTTGCTTAGGTGCTACTAATGTTTTTTTTGCTTTTGTATACATAGATAGTTATTTTCTTTGGGGGAAATTTTAAACTTCCCGTCACCATGGATCTATGGCCATCTACTTTAGCTGTTTTGTGATGATCTAATGCACTTGGCATATTAGAAGTTGATGATTTAGATCTGGAAGGAAATGTAACTTTGACATTGTATATTGCAAACTTTATCCTAATAAATATTTATAATCAAGTCTGGTCGATTGAGACATGCTTCTAAGACAAGTACAGTAGTAGTTACATTAGCAATATGAATTTATCTTTGACTTGAAACTCTGGATCTTTTCTAAAGATGAATCGACAGTATTGCAGTATTTCAATTTATCTCTGCCTTTTTCCAACGGATGCATGTCCATCCCCTGTTTATCAATTGTGTGTTTCCTTACTTAATCAAGAAACATCTTAATTTCATGGCTGGTATGTTGAAGAATATTTGAAAATATAAATGGTTCCTTTTTTTGAATAAACGGGTTCCCTTTTGCTAGATCAAGAAATATAATGTGACCTGCTTTCTTTTCTTCTCCATACAAGCTACAAGTTACTGTTACATACATATGGGAGAAGATTAAATCTTTCCAGTGAATTTTAGTCATACTTTCCTTAAATGTATTTATTTGAAGGGTCCCGGTATGTATTGTTCAAGTCTTCTGCCTTTCAAGTGTGTTGGTAGCACACCTTTAGTTATTAACCTATACATGTATTGTCATGTCTTCCGCATTATTCTTTGAGTGCAGAAGTATCAGTATGTTGATGAATTGTATGATGTTTACAAACTTCACTTATAGGACTGCATGAACTGCTAACTAATTCATCATTTTAACAAAGAAATAAACGCAGATTAATGTGGAAACTTGGCCGTAGTAAGAGTGAAAGCGCTGAATCCAAATTCATCGGCAACCAGATTTAGTTGTCTTGCTTGAAATATTGAGTGCCCAAATTGAGGTGACTTGTCTTACCTCTTTTCCTGTTTAGTAACTAGCAACAGATGTAGTTCTTTTATGGGGGAAGATTTATAAGGCATTGATGGGGGCGGATTTATCATGTGGTTATTTTGCTATTTGTAGAGAAATATGTTGTTCCTTTGCTTGATATAGATAAACTGAAACTGCTCCTTTTATGCTATCTAAGGGTCTAAAGCAACTAACATTGTAATTTGCATATGTAGGCACTTATGCTACAATGCCCCCATTTTTTGACCCAAAATATCATGAACGGTTGGTGGAGATTCCAAATAGTATATGCAACTTATTCCTTATTTTTTTGACCCCAAGTATATGTGACAATCCACCTACTAAGTATACACGATCCTTTTTTCAATTGTACTCACATTCTTACTCATTTTCTTTGCTTTGGTGGATTATTCTATGCTTGCCTCTTAACCATCTTCTTCATTTATAAAGAATCTTCTGTGTTTCATGATATTTCATAGGATTCTCATTTTAATAGTTTAAGTGTGAGTCTCTTAAACTATCTGGTTAGAAGATAGGTGGAATAAATACATGTAGTTAAATCTGAAGCATACACCAATTATTTTGAGGAAGAGTTCAGTCCATATACCTGCATTATTGCTACTTGAATTTTAATTGGGATAGTGCAAGTTTAACTTTGTTGTTTACTAAGTACTACTAAAATGAAATAATGCATGTGATGGAAGGATACATGCAAAAAAATGTGGTATTAATTGCAAGCAAATAATGGTGAGATACATGTCATATATTGCAAAAACCTTATCGCAATCTCTGTTATTCTATGTCACCTCTGGTACTACATTGTGATTCTCACAAGGAATTACTTCCTCCTTTTTTTTCCTGGTTTTCTTTTGCATGGATATTGTAACCTCACTAGGATGGATTAAGAATCATATGTGCTCCCTTTCCCTAATAAAATAGGACTTCCAAAAATAATGAGACTTCCACTCCTTTTTCTTTGTTGATCTCTGTAATTTATGATTAAAAATATATGCAGGTTTCTACTCTGTTTCAATGGTCCTTTCTTGATCTCTTTGATTTCTGATTACACCTATCTCTGCGAGTGTAAGTGATTTTGGTGTTGTTTGTAGTTGGTACTTCTCATTTCAGAAAATCAGTAGTGATCCTGGTATTCAACCATGAGAGTTTAGTGAGAACAACCAAAGGAGGAACAAGCTCTAGACATGTTTAGCAACTTCTGCTAACTAAGTCTCCTTAATCTGTATTCAACTCCAAAAAAACAAAATCTCAAAGAGTATGTTCTTCAGATATGCAATAGATAAATGCTGACATGCTTGTTGCATCTGATCACATTGCAGATCAAGAAGTTAAAGGACACGCTTGCGAATCATGGACAACATTGGCCTGGTACGGAGCTCGAGTCTGAGCTCTTGCTTGGCTTTAGGTGCAAACACGAGCCTTCAATTCACCTAGATCAAGAAGTGAATGCTTGTGCCCATTGCATGTGACCGTGATGTAGGCATTCACTCTGGAATCTGAGAATAATTTGATGATCCTCTATGGAAGATAGTTCAATAGTGAATTTGACTGCTTATGTATAGATATTTTTTATTGTGTTATGTATGGAGATGCAGATTCTCAGGCTTAAGGTTTTAGTTTGGTAGTTTAAGTGTTATTGATTGTCTTGCTGCAACTGGTCGTTGCTCAGTGTGATTACCGAAGAGATGCCTCTTGAAAATTAAGATCCTTATTATGTGTTATTTCTCTAAGATTGATGCGATGTAAACTTATATTCTGAACCAACTATGTCCTCTTGGTGGAATGTGTAATAAGTTTAATTTTTTGGATTTGGTGTGTTGGACCAAGGGTTGAAGTAGGCAACGCGCGCCAGGGCGCGCTACCTATCTAGTAAAAAAGAAAGCATGTGAGCAATGCATGATCAAAACCACCAGGTACAAAAAACTACGCCTATCAAGCTATCATTTTAATTTAATAACCATTAGATGGTACATGCAGAAACGGACTAATTTATTATCCTTGCCTATGCTGCGGAATGCTTCGTTTATGTGTTCAGCAAAGAACAAGCATAGATTACAACAATCTGGGTTTCAACACAACTGTTGGGGAACGTAGTAATTTCAAAAAAATTCCTACGCACACGCAAGATCATGGTGATGCATAGCAACGAGAGGGGAGAGTGTTGTCCACGTACCCTCGTAGACCAAAAGCGGAAGCGTTAGAACAACGCGGTTGATGTAGTCGTACGTCTTCACGGCCCGACCGATCAAGCACCGAAACTACGGCACCTCCGAGTTCTAACACACGTTCAACTCGATGACGATCCCCGGACTCCGGTCCAGCAGAATGTCGGGGAAGAGTTCTGTCAGCACGACGGCATGGTGACGGTCTTGATATTCTACCGTCGCAGGGCTTTGCCTAAGCACCGCTACAATATTATCGAGGACTATGGTGGAGGGGGGCACCGCACACAGCTAAGAGATCAACAGATCAATTGTTGTGTCTAGAGGTGCCCCCTGCCCCCGTATATAAACGAGCCAAGGGGGAGGGGGCGGCCGGCCAAGGAGGGGCGCGCCAAGGGGGAGTCCTACTCCCACCGAGAGTAGTACTCCCTTCTTTCCTAGTTGGAATAGGAGAAGGGGGGAAGGAGGAGGGAGAGAGGAAGGAAAGGGGGGGCGCCGCCCCCTCTCCTTGTCCTATTCGGACTAGGGGGGAGGGGCGCGTGGCCCAGCCCTTGCCTCCTCTCCTCCTCTCCACTAGGGCCCAAGTAGGCCCATTAAACCCCCGGGGGGTTCCGGTAACATCCCGGTACTCCGGTAAAATCCCGATTTCACCCGGAACACTTCCGATATCCAAATATAGGCTTCCAATATATCAATCTTCATGTCTCGACCATTTCGAGACTCCTCGTCATGTCTGTAATCTCATCCGGGACTCCGAAAAAACTTCGGTACATCAAAACTCATAAACTCATAATATAGCTGTCATCGAAACCTTAAGCGTGCGGACCCTACGGGTTCGAGAACTATGTAGACATGACCTAGAACTGTTTCTGGTCAATAACCAATAGCGGAACCTAGATGCTCATATTGGCTCCTACATATTCTACGAAGATCTTTATCGGTCAAACCGCACAACAACATACGTTGTTCCCCTTGTCACCGGTATGTTACTTGCCCGAGATTCGATCGTCGGTATCTCAATACCTAGTTCAATCTCGTTACCGACAAGTCTCTCTACTTGTTACGTAATGCATCATTCCGTAACTAACTCATTAGCTACATTGGTTGCAAGGCTTATATTGATGTGCATTACCGAGAGGGCCCAGAGATACCTCTCCGACAATCGGAGTGACAAAACCTAATCTCAAAATACGCCAACTCAACATGTACCTTTGGAGACACCTGTAGAGCTCCTTTATAATCACCCAGTTACGTTGTGACGTTTGGTAGCACACAAAGTGTTCCTCCGGTAAACGGGAGTTACATAATCTCATAGTTATAGGAACTTGTATAAGTCATGAAGAAAGCAATAGCAACATACTAAACGATCAAGTGCTAAGCTAACGGAATGGGTCAAGTCAATCAAATCATTCTCCTAATGATGTGATCCTGTTAATCAAATGACAACACATGTCTATGGTTAGGAAACATAACCATCTTTGATTAATGAGCTAGTCAAGTAGAGGCATACTAGTGACATTAAGTTTGTCTATGTATTCACACATGTATCATGTTTCCGGTTAATACAATTATAGCATGAATAATAAACATTTATCATGATATGAGGAAATAAATAATAACTTTATTATTGCCTCTAGGGCATATTTCCTTCAGTCTCCCACTTGCACTAGAGTCAATAATCTAGATTACACAGTAATGATTCTAACACCCATGGAGTCTTGGTGCTGATCATGTTTTTCTCGGAGAAGAGGCTTAGTCAACGGGTCTGCAATATTCAGATCCGTATGTATCTTGCAAATCTCTATGTCTCCCACCTGGACTTGGTCCCGGATGGAATTGAAGCGTCTCTTGATGTGCTTGGTCCACTTGTGAAATCTGGATTCCTTTGCCAAGGCAATTGCACCAGTATTGTCACAGAAGATCTTCATTGGTCCCGATGCACTAGGTATGACACCTAGATCGGAAATGAACTCTTTCATCCAGACTCCTTCATTTGCTGCTTCTGAAGCAGCTATGTACTCTGCTTCACATGTAGATCTCGCCACGACGCTTTGTTTAGAACTGCACCAACTTACAGTTCCACCGTTCAATATAAACACGTATCCGGTTTGCGATTTAGAATCGTCCGGATCAGTGTCAAAGCTTGCATCGACGTAACCATTTACGACTAGCTCTTTGTCACCTCCATAAACAAGAAACATATCCTTAGTCCTTTTCAGGTATTTCAGGATATTCTTGACCGTTGTCCAGTGATCCACTCCTGGATTACTTTGGTACCTCCCTGCCAAACTTATTGCTAAGCATACATCAGGTCTGGTACACAGCATTGCATACATGATAGAGCCTATGGCTGAAGCATAGGGAACATCTTTCATTTTCTCTCTATCTTCTGCTGTGGTCGGGCATTGAGTCTGGCTCAACTTCACACCTTGTAATACAGGTAAGAATCATTTCTTTGCCTGATCCATTTTGAACTTTTTCAAAACTTTATCAAGGTATGTGCTTTGTGAAAGTCCAATCAAGCGTCTTGATCTATCTCTATAGATCTTGATGCCCAATATGTAAGCAGCTTCACCGAGGTCTTTCATCGAAAAACTTTTATTCAAGTATCCCTTTATGCTATCCAGAAATTCTATATCAATTCCAATTAACAATATGTCATCTACATATAATATCAGAAATGCTACAGAGCTCCCACTCACTTTCTTGTAAATACAGGTTTCTCCAAAAGTCTGTATAAAACCATATTCTTTGATCACACTATCAAAGCATTTATTCCAACTCTGAGATGCTTGCACCAGTCCATAAATGGATCACTGGAGCTTGCACACTTTGTTAACACCTTTTGGATCGATAAAACCTTCCGGCTGCATCATATACAACTCTTCTTCCAGAAATCCATTCAGGAATGCAGTTTTGACATCCATTTGCCAAATTTCATAATCATAAAATGCGGCAATTGCTAACATGATTCAGACAGACTTAAGCATCGCTACGGGTGAGAAAGTCTCATCATAGTCAACCCCTTGAACTTGTCGAAAACCTTTCGCAACAAGTCGAGCTTTGTAGACAGTTACATTACCATCAGCATCAATCTTCTTCTTGAAGATCCATTTATTCTTGATGGCTTGCCGATCATCGGGCAAGTCAAGCAAAGTCCATACTTTTTTCTCATACATGGATCCCATCTCAGATTTCACGGCCTCAAGCCATTTTGCGGAATCTGGGCTCATCATCGCTTCCTCATAGTTCGTAGGTTCGCCATGGTCAAGTAACATGACTTCCAGAATAGGATTACCGTACCACTCTGGTGCGAATCTTACACTGGTAGACCTATGAGGTTCGGTAGTAACTTGATCTGAAGTTTCATGATCAATATCATTAGCTTCCTCATTGATTGGTGTAGTTGTCACAGGAACCGGTTCTTGTGATGAACTACTTTCCAATAAGGGAGTAGGTACAATTACCTCATCAAGTTCTACTTTCCTCCCACTCACTTCTTTCGAGAGAAACTCCTTCTCTAGAAAGGATCCAAATTTAGCAACAAAAATCTTGCCCTCAGATCTGTGATAAACGGTGTACCCAATAGTCTCTTTTGGGTATCCTATGAAGACACATTTCCCCGATTTGGGTTCGAGCTTATTTGGTTGAAGTTTCTTCACATAAGCATCGCAGCCCCAAACTTTAAGAAACGACAACTTTGGTTTCTTGCCAAACCACAGTTCATAAGGCGTCGTCTCAACGGATTTTGATGGTGCCCTATTTAACGTGAATGCGACCGTCTCTAAAGCATAACCCCAAACTGATAGCGGTAAATCAGTAAGAGACATCATCGCACCATATCTAGTAAAGTACGATTACGACGTTCAGACACACCATTTTTTTGTGGTGTTCCAGGTGGCGTGAGTTGCGAAACTATTCCGCATTGCTTCAAATGTAAACCAAACTCGTAACTCAAATATTCTCCTCCACGATCAGATCGTAAAAAATTTATTTTCTTGTTACGATGATTTTCCACTTCACTCTGAAATTCTTTGAACTTTTCAAATGTTTCAGACTTGTGTTTCATCATGTAGATATACCCATATCTGCTCAAATCATCTGTGAAGGTGAGAAAATAATGATACCCGCCGCGAGCCTCAATATTCATTGGACCACATACATCAGTATGTATGATTTCCGACAAATCAGTTGCTCGCTCCATAGTTCCGGAGAACGGCGTTTTAGTCATCTTGCCCATGAGGCACGGTTCACAAGTACCAAGTGATTTATAATCAAGTGATTCTAGAAGTCCATCAGTATGGAGTTTCTTCATGCGCTTGACACCAATATGACCCAAACGGCAGTGCCACAAATAAGTTGCACTATCATTATCAACTCTGCATCTTTTGGCTTCAACATTATGAATATGTGTATCACTACTATCGAGATTTAATAAAAATAGACCACTCTTCAAGGGTGCATGACCATAAAAGATATTACTCATATAAATAGAACAACCATTATTCTCTGATTTAAATGAATAACCGTCTCGCATCAAACAAGATCCAGATATAATGTTCATGCTTAACGCTGGCACCAAATAACAATTATTCAGGTCTAAAACTAATCCCGATGGTAGATGTAGAGGTAGTGTGCTGACTGCGATCACATCGACTTTGGAACCATTTCCCACGCGCATTGTCACCTCGTCCTTAGCCAATCTTCGCTTAATCCGTAGTCCCTATTTCGAGTTGCAAATATTAGCAACAGAACCAGTATCAAATACCCAGGTGCTACTGCAAGCATTAGTAAGGTACACATCAATAACATGTATATCACATATACCTTTGTTCACTTTGCCATCCTTCTTATCCGCCAAATACTTGGGGCAGTTCCGCTTCCAGTGTCTAGTCTGCTTGCAGTAGAAGCACTCAGTCTCAGGCTTAGGTCCAGACTTGGGTTTCTTCTCTTGAGCAGCAACTTGTTTGCTGTTCTTCTTGAAGTTCCCCTTCTTCTTCCCTTTGCCCTTTTTCTTGAAACTGGTGGTCTTATTGACCATCAACACTTGATGCTCCTTCTTGATTTCTACCTCCGCAGCTTTTAGCATTGCGAAGAGCTCGGGAATAGTCTTGTCCATCCCTTGCATATTATAGTTCATCACGAAGCTCTTGTAGCTTGGTGGCAGTGATTGAAGAATTCTGTCAATGACACTATCATCAGGAAGATTAACTCCCAGTTGAATCAAGTGATTATTATACCCAGACATTTTGAGTATATGTTCACTGACAGAACTATTCTCCTCCATCTTACAGCTATAGAACTTATTGGAGACTTCATATCTCTCAATCCGGGCATTTGCTTGAAATATTAACTTCAACTCCTGGAACATCTCATATGCTCCATGACGTTCAAAACGTCGTTGAAGACCCGGTTCTAAGCCGTAAAGCATGGCACACTGAACTATCGAGTAGTCATCAGCTTTGCTCTGCCAGACGTTCTTAATGTCGTCAGTTGCATCTGCAGCAGGCCTGGCACCCAGCGGTGCTTCCAGGACGTAATTCTTCTGTGCAGCAATGAGGATAATCCTCAAGTTATGGACCCAGTCCGTGTAATTGCTACCATCATCTTTCAACTTAGCTTTCTCAAGGAACGCATTAAAATTCAACGGAACAACAGCACGAGCCATCTATCTACAACAAACATAGACAAGCAAAATACTATCAGGTACTAAGTTCATGATAAATTTAAGTTCAATTAATCATAT
Source organism: Triticum aestivum (assembly GCF_018294505.1). Classification (NCBI taxonomy): domain Eukaryota; kingdom Viridiplantae; phylum Streptophyta; class Magnoliopsida; order Poales; family Poaceae; genus Triticum; species Triticum aestivum. The sequence goes on from NC_057798.1 coordinate 783,972,985, forward strand.
TACTAAAGAACTCCCACTTAGATAGACATCCCTCTAGTCATCTAAGTTCACGTGATCCAAATCAACTAAACCATGTCCGATCATCGCGTGAGCTGGAGTAGTTTCAATGGTGAACATCACTATGTTGATCATATCTACTATATGATTCATGTTCGACCTTTCGGTCTCCGTGTTCCGAGGCCATATCTGTATATGCTAGGCTCGTCAAGTTTAACCTGAGTATTCCGCGTGTGCAACTATTTTGCACCCATTGTATTTGAACGTAGAGCCTATCACACCCGATCATCACGTGGTGTCTCAGCACGAAGAACTTTTGCAACGGTGCATACTCAGGGAGTACACTTCTTGATAATTTAGTGAGAGATCATCTTAAAATACTACTGTCAATCAAAGCAAGATAATATGCATAGAGGATAAACATCACATGCAATCAATATAAGTGATATGATATGGCCATCATCATCTTGTTCTTGTGATCTCCATCTCCGAAGCACCGTCGTAATCACCATCTTCACTGGCGCGACACCTTGATATCCATCGTAGCTCGTTGTCATTACGCCATCTATTGCTTCTACGACTATCGCTACCGCTTAGTGATAAAGTAAAGCAATTACAGGGCGTTTGCATTTCATACAATAAAGCGACAACCATATGGCTCCTGCCAGTTGCCGATAACTCGGTTACAAAACATGATCATCTCATACAATAAAATATAGCATCACGTCTTGACCATATCACATCACAACATGCCCTGCAAAAACAAGTTAGACGTCCTCTACTTTGTTGTTGCAAATTTTACGTGGCTGCTATGGGCTGAGCAAGAACCGTTCTTACCTACGCATCAAAACCACAACGATAGTTCGTCAAGTTAGTGCTATTTTAACCTTCGCAAGGACCGGGCGTAGCCACACTCGGTTCAACTAAAGTTGGAGAGATAGACATCCGCCAGCCACCTGTGTGCAAAGCACGTCGGTAGAACCAGTCTCGCGTAAGCGTACACGTAATGTTGGTCCGGGCCGCTTCATCCAACAATACCGCCGAACCAAAGTATGACATGCTGGTAAGCAGTATGACTTGTATCGCCCATAACTCACTTGTGTTCTACTCGTGCATATAACATCTATGCATAAAACCAGGCTCTAATACCACTGTTGGGGAACATAGTAATTTCAAAAAAATTCCTACGCACACGCAAGATCATGGTGATGCATAGCAACGAGAGGGGAGAGTGTTGTCCACGTATCCTCGTAGACCGAAAGCGGAAGCGTTAGAACAACGCGGTTGATGTAGTCGTATGTCTTCACGGCTCGACCGATCAAGCACCGAAACTATGGCACCTCCAAGTTCTAGCACACGTTCAGCTCGATGACGATCCCCAGACTCTGATCCAGCAGAATGTCGGGGAAGAGTTCCGTAAGCACGATGGCGTGGTGACGATCTTGATGTTCTACCGTCGCAGGGCTTCACCTAAGCACCGCTACAATATTATCGAGGACTATGGTGGAGGGGGGCACCGCACACGGCTAAGAGATCAAGAGATCAATTGTTGTGTCTAGAGGTGCCCCCCTGCCCCCGTATATAAAGGAGCCAAGGGGGAGGGGGCGGCCGGCCAAGGAGGGGCGCGCCAAGGGGGAGTCCTACTCCCACCGGGAGTAGGACTCCCTTCTTTCCTAGTTGGAATAGGAGAAGGGGGGAAGGAGGAGGGAGAGAGGAAGGAAAGGGGGGGGGGCGCCGCCCCCCTCTCCTTGTCCTATTCGGACTAGGGGGGAGGGGCGCACGGCCCAGCCCTTGCCTCCTCTCCTCCTCTCCACTAGGGCCCATGTAGGCCCATTAAGCCCCCGGGGGGTTCCGGTAACCTCCCGGTACTCCGGTAAAATCCCGATTTCACTCGGAACACTTTCGATATCCAAATATAGGCTTCCAATATATCGATCTTCATGTCTCGACCATTTCGAGACTCCTCGGCATGTCCGTAATCTCATTCGGGACTCCGAACAAACTTCAGTACATCAAAACTCATAAACTCATAATATAACTGTCATCGAAACCTTAAGCGTGCGGACCCTACGGATTCGAGAACTATGTAGACATGACCTAGAACTGTTTCCGGTCAATAACCACTAGCGGAACCTGGATGCTCATATTGGCTCCTACATATTCTACAAAGATCTTTATCGGTCAAATCGCACAACTGTTGGGGAACGTTGCAGAAAACAAAAAATTTCCTACTCGTTTCACCAAGATCATCTAGGAGTTCATCTAGCAACGAGTGATTAGATGCATCTACATACCTTTGTAGATCGCGAGCGGAAGCGTTCAAAAGAACGGTGATGATGTAGTCGTACTCGACGTGATCCAAATCACCAATGACCAGCGCCGAACGGACGGCACCTCCGCGTTCAACACACGTACGGAACAGCCACGTCTCCTCCTTCTTGATCCAGCAAGGGAGGGAGGAGAGGTTGAGGGAGATGGCACCAGCAGCAGCACGACGGCGTGGTGTTGATGGAGCTGCAGTACTCCGGCAGAGCTTCGCTAAGCACTATGGAGGTGGAGGAGGTGTTGGGGAGGGAGAAGGAGGCAACCAAAGGCCAAGGCGTTCAGGTATGAAGTCCCTCCTCTCCCCCACTTTATATAGGGGTGCCAAGGGGGGGTGGCCGGCCCTAGGAGATCCAATCTCCTAGGGGGTGCGGCGGCCAAGGGGGGTTTCCCTCCCCCCCAAGGCACCTAGGAGGTGCCTTCCCCTCCTAGGACTCTTTCCCCCTTAAACCCTAGGCGCATGGGCCTATGTGGGGCTGGTGCCCTTGGCCCATTAGGCCAAGGCGCACCCCCTACAGCCCATGTGCCCCCCCCCCGGGACAGGTGGACCCACCCGGTGGACCCCCGGGACCCTTCCGGTGGTCCCGGTACAATACCGATAACCCCGAAACTTGTCCCGATGCCCGAAACAGGACTTCCCATATATAAATCTTTACCTCCGGACCATTCCGGAACTCCTCGTGACGTCCGGGATCTCATCCGGGACTCCAAACAACATTCGGGTTACTGCATATACATATCCCTACAACCCTAGCGTAACCGAACCTTAAGTGTGTAGACCCTACGGGTTCGGGAGACAAGCAGACATGACCGAGACGACTCTCCGGTCAATAACCAACAGCGGGATCTGGATACCCATGTCGGCTCCCACATGCTCCACGATGATCTCATCGGATGAACCACGATGTCGAGGATTCTATCAACCCCGTACGCTATTCCCTTTGTCTATCGATATGTTACTTTCCCGAGATTCGATCGTCGGTATCCCAATACCTCGTTCAATCTCGTTACCGGCAAGTCACTTTACTCGTACCGTAATGCATGATCCCGTGACCAGACACTTGGTCACTCTGAGCTCATTATGATGATGCATTACCGAGTGGGCCCAGTGATACCTCTCCGTCATACGGAGTGACAAATCCCAGTCTTGATCCATGTCACCCAACAGACACTTTCGGAGATACCCGTAGTCTACCTTTATAGTCACCCAATTACGTTGTGACGTTTGGCATACCCAAAGCACTCCTACGGTATCCGGGAGTTACACGATCTCATGGTCTAAGGAAAAGATACTTGACATTGGAAAACTCTAGCAAACGAACTATACGATCTTGTGCTATGTTTAGGATTGGGTCTTGTCCATCACATCATTCTCCTAATGATGTGATCTCGTTATCAATGACATCCAGTGTCCATAGTCAGGAAACCATGACTATCTGTTGATCAACGAGCTAGTCAACTAGAGGCTCACTAGGGACATGTTGATGTCTGTTATTCACACATGTATTACGATTTCCGGATAACACAATTATAGCATGAATAAAGACAATTATCATGAACAAGGAAATATAATAATAATGCTTTTATTATTGCCTCTAGGGCATATTGGCTCCTACATATTCTACGAAGATCTTTATCGGTCAAATCGCACAACAAATACGTTGTTCCCTTTGTCATTGGTATTTTACTTGCCCGAGATTCGATCATCGGTATCTCAATACCTAGTTCAATGTCGTTACCGGCAAGTCTCTTTACTCATTACGTAATGCATCATTCCGTAACTAACTCATTAGCTACATTGCTTGCAAGGCTTATATTGATGTGCATTACCGAGAGGGCCCAGAGATACCTCTCCGACAATCGGAGTGACAAAACCTAATCTCGTAATAAGCCAACTCAACATGTACCTTTGGAGACACCTGTAGAGCTCCTTTATAATCACCCAGTTACGTTGTGACGTTTGGTAGCACACAAAGTGTTCCTCCGGTAAACGGGAGTTGCATAATCTCATAGTTATAGGAACTTGTATAAGTCATGAAGAAAGCAATAGCAACATACTAAACGATTAAGTGCTAAGCTAACGGAATGGGTCAAGTCAATCACATCATTCTCCTAATGATGTGATCCCGTTAATCAAATGACAACACATGTCTAGGGTTAGGAAACATAACCATCTTTGATTAATGAGCTAGTCAAGTAGAGGCATACTAGTGACATTAAGTTTGTCTATGTATTCACACATGTATCATGTTTCCGGTCAATACAATTATAGCATAATAATAAATATTTATCATGATATGAGGAAATAAATAATAACTTTATTATTGCCTCTAGGGCATATTTCCTTCAATAACACCGTAGCAGTGCAGGCTTAGAGAAAGACTGTTGGTAGGAGCTAAGAAAAAGCTGAAAGCAAGTGCAGGCCACCCGCTGAGGAACTTGTCATCAATTGCTCCCTTCATGGCTTTCATCGTTTTGCAAAATGAAGTGACCATGGGGTGTTTTGTTTTGTAAAATCGTTAAGGATATATATTCAACACTAAAGCTATGAATAATGCAAAATATGACAAGGTACATCAACACCTTGTACATAAGCGGATGCAGACAAAACCCTTACCGAAAGAAGTTTCAGTGAGCCGGTTAAAAAACTTCCATAAACATTGTTGTCCACCACAATCATTTTCATGTGCAACAACAAAAGTAAGGGATGCCAACTACTACCAATCTAATGTGCAACTGTTAAAAAAAAGATTCCAACAGTCAAATTGAGATACCTCGACAACTAGTGCAGAGGAGGAGCCGCCTGCATTGGAGACTGCGGCTTTCGCTTTTCGTCTTGGACACTTTACAAGACGGCATTGATCACCATCCTCTATCAACATGCATAACACATAGAAAATCAGGAAAAAAGAGAGGAATAAAAACATGAACAAAATTGTTTCCATAATCAGGAAAAATTGGACACTTTACAAGACGGCATGATCCTTACCTCAACTTCCGTGCCCTCATCAACATGAACAAAACTGTGAAGGTCCGTGCATCATCTCTTTTCTGGTTCTGCCTAGACTCTGGTGCATTCCCCTGCATGGACAAAACAGAACATGCATATCATGCACATGGGCAGAAAAATTGCCCCTCCTCCGCTTCCACCGGTGTCTCCCTCTACAACCATTTTCATTGCAAAAAACAGGTTGCACACAAGTCAAATCTCATTTGCACAGATCATTTCTTCAAGTTGCACACCCAAGAGGTATAGTTGCACACAGACAGGAAAAAAAGTTACACTCACAATGTCAATTCGATTTGCACACATTACTTGTTTCAGTTGCACACACAAACTGGTACAATTTCATAGTACCACCAAGCAGAATGTCAATTTCGTATATTTTTGTGTTTCAACATCACTGTCCCATCCCCAAGCCAGGTGACCGTACAATGTTTGTGTTTGTGTGTAACTCTTACATCTAGAACTGCCAACTGGATACTCCTCAGTTTGCAAGTAGACAGAGAAAAAAACAAAATCAAAAGGATAAAATACTCTACGGACTTCTCTACTCACTCAAGTTGCAACTCTGTCTATGGTTTGGGAAAAAAATACAAAATTAAATTTGAGAGGCTAGGTTTGGGGACGCCGCATCGAAATCTCTCGTCGTAGCTACGCGATGTGGATGCGCCTATTTGAAACGGGATCTAAACGGCAAAATTGCATGGACCGTTGCGATACATCTCGAAAACCGAGGGCAACGTCCACCGACGGGCACCGCGGTAAGCACCGCCAGCTCTCGATTCGCTACAGTAACCGCTGCTTCCCCCGTCGACGAGGACTAGCAAAAGGGGCGCTAGCAAATGAAGAGAGGAAGGTGATGCGAGGGTGAGCGGTGACCGTACCTGAGCCGGCGACAAGCAGCGGATGCCGCTCGCTATGCCTTCGCCTTCCTGCAGCTGCGGTTGCGGTGGCGATGCCGGTGTACGAACCCCGACACCGGCTACGAACCCCTGGTGACTCGCGTAGGGAGAGAGAATGGAGAGAAATGAGGAAGGGGGAAGCGGAGAGAGATGGAGGCGTGAGAGGGGAGAGGGCACGAAATTTGGAACTTCCGACCCCCACTACTCTGTCATCCTGCTACAAGGGTCAGTGACAGGTGAGGCCCACCAAAAAGGGTGCACGCCTGCGCTACGCGATGCCACGGACCGCTCGATGATCACAGACCGAGCTCGCGCAGGATGAAGTACGTTTCCCATTCTCAAACTCTAATTACCCCCAACCAAACACGCTGTTTGGGTAATGAGAAAGGGTTCAAAAGATGTTGCCCGCCTGTAGAGCGGGCCATTCCTTCTAGGTAGTGACCGACTTGCAATCGAACCCATGCGTACAAGTATTTACCCAACAAACGACCATACTACCCACTCGTAACCACCATAAAAAAAAAACCCGCTCGTAACCGACTAAATTCGTCGGCTGCCTCAACTCTCCTCATTCACCTCGCCGGGACCCAAGAATCCAAGATCGCCAAGATACAGGGGTCTCCGGACCTACCGACAATCGCGTCTCCTGTGGAGCCAAACCAGCGCCGGCGAGCACCCATGGACCAGTTCCCCGACGGCCACCACGTGCGGCGCGACGACGAGGATGGGGAGCGCGCCGCCATACGCCAGAGTCGCGTCTTGCTGAACGGGACTCTGGTCATCCATGGCGGCGTCCTGCACACGGGGGCTGCCACAGGCGCGCCCTCACGAGGTGGCGGCGCGGACCTCCGCCCCGGGGGGCTCCGCCGGAGCCTCGCGCCGCTCGACGCGCCTCCCGCGGTCGACTTCCACCACGAGGAAGGCGTGTACACCGGCGCAACCTACGGCTGCGACCTTCGTTTCCAGTTCTTTGCGACTCAACTATCCGGGCGAGCACCGATGGACCAGTATTGGTTCCACGACGGCCACCACGTGCGGCCACGGAGCCGCGGCCTGCTGCGGGACGACGACGACGACGACTGGGAGGGCGCCGCCAGACGCCAGAGCCGCGCCTTGCTGAACGTGCCACCGGCCATCCACGGCGGTGGCCTGCGCACCGGGGCTTCCGCGGGCGCGCCCGCACCAGCTGGCACGGGCCTCCGCGCCGGGGAGCTCGACGGGAGCCACGCGTCGCTGGGCGCGCCTCTCGCGGCCGACTTCCACGACGGCGACGTCGTCTACCTTGGCGCCTGCTTCTTTCCGACTCAGCGATCCCCGCGGGCACCGATGGACGGCGACGGGCAGCACGTGCGGCCGCGGAGCCGCGCGCTTCTGACCGACGACGAGGATGACGGCACGTATGCCAGCGGCAACCTCGCCGCCACGGGCGGGCCTCGTGCTGGTCGCCGGATCTTGGTGAGTTGCTTGTGCGACTTGGTTTGTTCATGGGTGTCAGATTGAGAGCAATTCTTCTCCCCTTCTTTCTGAATCTGCGGTTTCTAAACGATTGTTTGCGACCAAAAGCAGGGGCGGGAGCAGTACTTGGTGCAGCGCCGCCGCGGCGACTCCGGCAGCGGCGGGGTCGTCCTCATCTGCACAGGGAGGCCGGTTTGCTGCTTCGGGTCGGCAGACGATGGCAACGACGCTATGCCCAGCACGAGTGCTAACGCCATCACGGCCGGCACCGCTGGTGAGAGCCTCCCCGCATGTCTCTCACCGCAGTTTTGTTATGCAAGAAATTTTAGTCTTGATCCATCACTCGGATTGTTCATCTCTGTTTTGTTTTGTGTGGATAGCTTACAAGAAATTTACCCTAGAAAAAATGTTGCAATAAATTTTAGTGTTGATTCAATTTGGTATGTTGCTAGATAGGCTAACTAGCTAGGAAGCTGGGAGCTAGATAGGTTAACTGAAATTGTTTGACTTTAAAGTGTTACAGATCAGCTGGCTGCCATCATTCATGTAAATAAGTTGCAAGTAATCATGCTACTCTGATAACTGCCTCTTTAATTTCGTGGTAGGATGCTAAACTCAATGTGGTATGATCTTTTAGTACGTATAGCAGACTAAAACCGAGTCTGAAAATAGTGTAAAAATTTGGTGTAGACTCCACGTTCAGCAGTGGCCATGCAAGGTATTTTTTGTTGGGTGTGCCATTGTGTTTTTTGTTGGGTGCTAAAAATGTGTTTCTTGGGCAAGATTACAGTCCGGTTAGACGAGCCGTATATATGTCTTATTGTTAGTTAGTATAATTGCTAGCTAGAGTTTCGCACAAGTGCAAGATTTTAGTGTAGATACTAGTAATTGCCGGCCGTCACTAAAAGGAAACAAAATATACTATTTGCTCTAGCTTCAGCTGATGCCGGGGGAGCGAAGGCGGCGATGGACGTGATGTTGGCGCGTGGGAGGTACGGGGGCGGGGTGGCGATCCGACTCAGGGTGGCCACCGACATTGGGGCCACGTACTGGTTTCTTGAGATAAAGGACTGGATCGGCGAGCTCATGGGTTCACCACGGCAGTATCGACCGATGGAGTCGTGGAGCTGGATAGATATCATGGGACGTCCAATCGCCCAGGACAAGGGTGAGTGAGTCCGCCTTGCACTCTTCTCGAAGGAATTTCATTTCATTTCATTTGAATTTGATTTGAACTTCATTTCATTTCACACGCATGCATGCATGCATGACAGGCTCGTGCGCGCTGAGCGCCTGCCTCATGTGCTTGGAGGCCCAGCACCGGCTGGCGTTTGAGAGGAGGCACGGCAGCGATACATTTCCGTATGCCATCCCTCGTGAGACGGCCGCAGACTTGCTGGTGACATGCAAGAAGTCCGGCGTGTGGACACGTAAGGAAGGCGCCATTGTTGGCAAGGTGCTGGAGGCAATACAGCGGAACGGCGGGGCTGTGGCTTGGCACGAGGAAGGCTTGGAGCACTGCAAGCTACAGATCAAGTCATGGGAGCGACTGCCCTCACTATCCAGCTCCAGCCTCGCGCGTATCATGCGCACAGAGGGGCCACTCATTGGTTGCTTGGACGTTGTACGAGCAGATTACTACGCCCCTGGCTGGCGGACGCGAGTGTACACAGGAGGGTCGGGCAAGAAGAAGGCGGTGGGTCACGGTGTGGTTTGCATGGAGTACCGACTGGACGGCGAGCTGATCCGGCTGGTCGACAACCACAACTGGCAAGGGCCTGTTCGCTGGATCTCAAAGACCGCCTTCTGGGGCTTTACCCAGATCAAGGTTGAGCCTCTGGACGCCGGCGCTCTCGGCATTGAGGTGAGCTGGCGGCGCCGCCTGCTGCTCATGCTCTGGAGGGAAGAGACCTTCTGGTGGCGCCAGCGCCGTACTCTCAGCGAGGTTTGGAACATGCACCACTAGCTACTCTAGTCTCTAGGTTGGAATTTGGATATCCATGTCATCTATGGTGCTCCTGTAAAGAATGAATTGAACAACACACGCACGTCCCCTCCAACCTGAGACTTCTTTGCGCCTTGTTCTCCAACGTCTTGAGTGCTTTCACTCGAGTCACCTGTACGTAGGACAATTGTACATATGACTATTATTGATTCCTTACATGCATGCAACACCCTTCACTTGATTGGCACACTTACGACAAGAGCTAGGCAGTTTAGATTCTAAATTAATCAAGCAACCGTATCATCTTATTCGTGTACAAGTCATCACTTGGACCAACTCTAGCCCATCTCCTAATTTTTAGAGGAGCACATTTGCTCCTCTAAAAACAATGTCGTTTCTAACCGAACCCCAAAACTTTACGGAGCAAAATAGTTCCAAAGGCACAAACACACACAAATTCGGTGCTAAATTAGGTTTAAAATACTACATAGAACTTACTTAAATGACATTCGGTGCAAATTCTAAATATTTGACATACAACTTAAAACGAAATTTAAAATTTAGGCTAGAATTTTAAACCTACTCCGACTCTTCCCTCAACCTCTTCCAAACCCTTCTGCTCTAACCTTCGATCATTGGGTCGGGGCCGTCGTCGTCACCTACTTCATCGCTAGATAGGTGGTACTCCCCGCTGCGTGCTCCACGTACAGACAACGGTCCTCCAAGACACGCTCCGGCTAGCATTGGCAGAGCTTCGCCATGTACGTCTCTCCGGCTTGCTCCTCCCTGAGATGCTTGCGGGCCTCACAGTCCTCCCACCTCTCTCGTGAGGTGAACATCCAAGGGTACACCGGCTCAAACGGCAGAAGGCAACCGAAAGGGGAAGTTCCGGCGGCCGAAGGCGCCATACAGGTACACCGACTTGGTGTCATGTGCACGCGCCGCCTACTGCGCTGAGTGGAACGATCCTAGCCAGTGGGTCTTGCTGATGTCGCGGGTCATAAATCTCGACGACCCATCTCCCCCACGTGCGCTGCCGCACACCGATGTATTTCGGCTCCAGGGGCGGTGGGAGTTCAGCGGAGGCAGGTGTGGTGCCAGCACAGGAGGAGGAGGCGCCGCCGGAGCAGGACGAGGAGGCGCCGGTGCAGCGTGGATCCTCCGACCGAGCATCGCGGATGTGTGGATGGGAGCGGCGGCGACCGGATACGGCCATTGTTGCCGGCGCGCATCCGGCTGAGTGGCCGTAAGTGCGGCCCCGTCGTGGATTGGGCGGCGGCGGAGTTAGTTTGCGCGGCAGGGGCGGTGATAGGTGAGGCGCGTGGGTGTCGGGAAATTTTACTTGACGACCGAGAAGTTGAGTATATTTACTCCTTGGCGGCCGCTCGGCGTAAAATGTATAATCACCTAACGGTTGTAGGGGATCGACTAGTTCCGTTTTAGAGGAGTAAACCAAAAAATTTACTCCTCTAACCGGTTTTAGGAGACCAGCTATAGTTACTCTTACACTTATAATAAACTAGATGATGCCCCACGACTTACCACGGGATCCGTGTTGAGACTAATGCATCAATAAGTGCTTAAAAGCAACTAGTAGAACTAATGAAAATACAAATGAAAGAGTATTCTTACTTTATATTTTTAAAGAATAAAACATGCAAAGTATGTGACAAAATGATGTATAAAAAGAGGAACATTTTGGATTCGACATAATGTGACAGTATCCTTAAGAAAAATGTAAAGCATAAACTATTTGCTCCAAGGTTCTAATACATATACAGTTCATGATCACACAAAGATTGATAAAACTATTTAAATTGTAAGTAACATGCATGGCTTTATTTCCCTGAAAAATAATACATGCATGACTTAGTGAAGTGGTATGACTTCATGATCACCTTAATGTGAGAAGTGTAACTTATGAGTACATGCATTCATTCTATTGTCGCACGATTTTGATCTGATGGCTGCAAATAGTTAAGGTGATGTGTAATGTTGAGAGAAATCTAGTAGATACAGACTAAATTAACTATCTATTAGATGCACACATAATAATAACAAATAAAGACACTATGCACCGGAATGAGAAGATTCGCTTGGCTTGCAAACATGCGCTTAATTATGCTGGGAAGACTGCAGCTGAACTGATGCACCAAAGAAATTCTACACCTTAGTTATTTTTTGTAACACCGTACAGAGGCAGTCGCTCATATATACACGCATACACTCACCCTTATGAACGCGCACACACACCGTAAACTTCGGTGTGTCATGCCTGGCCAATTCATTAGTCCCACATGGAAAGACAAATGAGGATGGTCCCACATGGAAGACACATGAGGCAAGGCTACATATACAACAGGGGAAGCACAGGGGAAAGGGATCGGAAGAATAGTGAATCGTCTTTGTCTTCTCATCCTCACCTCCTACTTCAGCTATCTCTCCCCTTTTGCTTGCTGATTCCTCACCCTGATCGACGTGTATCTCAAATAGGATCCAAATACTAGTAGAAATCCTCTTGTTCATCTCCCACATGCACTTGGGTCATGGCACAGTGGTGAATGTTGTTTTATCTTCCTTGGCCATTTTCTATTTTAGTTCTCACAAAGTATACAAGTAGGTCATTGAAGAGGCTGACAAATATAGAAGACACTGGCCTTGGAGAGACTGTGAGCTAACAAAGAAAAGCCCTCCTCATGTTGGTGCTCCACCACCACCATCACCACCACGCCGTCGTGTCGGTTGTGATCCCATCTACTTCTCCTCTCCCGCTTGCTAGATCAAGAAGGAGGAGACGTCATCAAGCCGCACATGTGCTAAACTCGGAGGTGCCATCCGTTCGGTACTTGATCGGGCGGTTCGTGAAGGTCTACGACTACATCAACCGCGTTGATAAACGCTTCTGCTTACGGTCTACGAGGGTACGTAGACACACTCTCCCCTCTCGTTGCTATGCGTCTCCATGGATAAATCTTGCGTGTGCGTAGAATTTTATTTGTTTTCCATGCAACGTTCCCCAACGTGAGTAGCAAGAAAGTGCAATTCAAGAAGTGGTTGGGCGCTTCTAGTTGTGGTTCATTTATGTTAGTTCATCTTGTACTTGCTTTGCCAAATGTAACCTTCTCATATCTATGCAGAAATTTTAACAACGAAGAATAAGGACTGGAGTTATATGCAGTTTCTTGCCAGAGCTATGCCCTTTTTTTAGTAATGACTAATTCGAATGAGTACCAATGTCGAAATTGTAGGCCTACGGAGTACTGGCTGAGATTCTTATTGCTGGTGAGGTTCAGGTGCCTAGCAAGAACTTTGCAATACTAATTGTTGCACGAGTATCCTCACCATCGGCTAGAAAGAAGAGGGTATGATTGCTCAATGTTGTAAGCTTGATCGAGAAGGAGCTTCTCAATGTTGTAATTGTATGCTGTGGGTGATAGAAACAAAATCTATCTATTCATTCATGTCTTGACTGTACTTCAGATTCATCTCCTATGGTTGAGTGCAACCTCCTCAAACATATCATGTTACTTTTTGTTTCTAGTACATTTTGTAAGAACACGTGTGCACATGTAGAATAGAAACTCAGAACCTGTGTTGGACTGTTGGACCATGTTCATTGCTCTGTCCATTTTTTCCAAGGAAATATGACTTCTTGATTCCTGCACACGTTCAGTACAACTTATTGTGCTATTTACATATTCTGGAAACAGGCACTACATGTGTTGTGGGAATTTATTACCAAAGTGCCTTGCCGAAATTGTAGCTTTGAACTGGAAAAACTGCTCTCTTTAATTCTATATCCATTCCGATTTTAAGGCAAATATATCAGTTATCTTGTTGTTCTACCTAAGTTCCATATGCGATGTTATGAATTATGCCTTCCAGGTCAACTACGTAGACATATTTTTAATGACTGGATGAAGTTCATTTGTCAATAAAAATAAATGTTAGGGATGCAGTCTTCTTTCTCTGGTAAGCAAATAAACAATGTGATGAACTTAAAAGTTTTTTCTTTCTTTCTCTTATTCATGAAGTGTTTTTCCCTTTTATACAGGTGATGGAGATTAACTAACACTACAAGGGAAAATCTTATACACAGAACTTTAACAGTAGCACTTGCTAAAAAAGCACGCTAGTGCTAACTAGCAACAGTGCGTTGGCTAAAACCACGCTACAGATACATATGTAGCAGTAGCGCGTCTAACGATAAAAGCGCTACTACTAAAATTCTCACTGCTAAGCCGATAGGCTACACATAGTAGTAGCGATCTTATAGAAACAGCGCTACCGCTACTTGTTTTGTAGCAGCGCATTTACGAAGAAAGGCGCTACTGCTAACGAAAATAAAATTAAATGGAAAATAAATAAAAAAGAGAAAGGAATAGCAGTAGCGTGTGTTCAGAAATGCGCTATAGCTAACATAGCAGTAGCGCACTTCCTGGAACGCGCTACTGCTACTTCTGACTTAACCGCGCGGTTCGTTCTTCCCCACGGCCACTTCCCCCAAATCTCAACTCCTCCGCTGTCGCTGCCCTGCATCGCCGTCGGCCGCCGCCTGCTCTCCCGTCACTCTCCGCACACCCTCGACGCCGCCCCCGACCCCGACCTCGACGCCGCCCTCCGCTGCGTGCCCGAGCCACGACCGTGACCTCGACGCCGCCTGCTCCTCCCTGGCCGCAGGCACCCGAGGTGTGAGCACGCCTCCTCCTCCCCCTCCCCTACCTCTCCCTAGCTAAATTTCCTAGGGTTCTTCAAATTCTAGATTGCATCAAATTAGTTAGGGTTCATCAAATTAGATGGTAATTAGGGCAGTAGTTCCTAGGTACTAATTAGTTAGTAAGAACTAGGGCATGTTTAATAGAATTAGTAAGAAATTTAATAGAACTACTTGAACTAGTTTTTTTAGTAAGAACTAGTTGAATTAATAGAACAAGTGTATTTTTAGTAAGCAAATTAATATAACTAGTTGAACTAGTTTATTTTTAGCAAGACCTAGTTTATTTTTATTTATAGCAAGTTTATTTTTAGTAAGAACTAGTTGAATTAATACAACTAGTTGAACATGTCACATTTGTTGTTATTTTTTTAGTTAAAGCAATTATTTCCGCATCGACGTCGACGATGCCTATCCCGCATCCTCGTCGTCGACTCGGCGGAGGACACCTGGTTGACCAGATGGGCCATGTCCGGGGCTACCTTCCGGGGGGCGCAACTTGGTGAGGAGCCAACCCGTCGTTGATCCGAACCTTCTTTGGTGGCGGTCGCGTGGGCCAGTGACGGTGCAGAGGCTTGAGGACCCCGCAGAGGTGGTACGTCACCATGTCAGCGAGGAGGACGTACATGTCCGTCGCTACTTGTTTGCGTTGGAGCACAGGTTCTCCAATACCTGGCAGGTTCTCCAGGGATCTCACCGGAGCTATGATCCTGTGATTGTTCCTTCTCTTTGGGTGTCCACCGCCCGCGCCGATACCTGTCGTGCGCTAGGGTTTTATTTGTATAAGTGATGTTATATGTATGATACTACTCAGGATGTACTAGTGATAATATTCGATGATGTAGGGATGCAAGAGATGATTTTCTTTTGCTTATTGAATGCATGCTAATTTGATTACTTATTTATTTTACGATTTGGTTTTGCTTATTGAATGCTCAAATTGGAGAAGTACTCCTATTTTAAATGCTCAAATTGGACCCCATTATGCAAGGCGTATGCATTTGATTAGTTGATAGCTTATAGGGTTTTTGTTTTTGCAGAAATCTAGGAGCCCCTCCATCATCCCCGTCGTCGTCCCCATCACCGCCCCCCTCCGACCTCGAGGTGAGACCAGCCAAATCTCCATGTCAATATGAGTCCTATAAGGTTGAAATGTTTTTGCTCATATTTTCAACCATTGAAATGCAATGACCATCAAGTTTGAATGCTCATATGATGTAGATATAAACATGTATATCTTCTGTTGCTCAAATAGGATATGTGCTTGCCCCAGGTGGCCGGTCATGTTTGCAGGTTACACCTCCGAGTGGACTATGTTTTGCTGGAGTGTTGATTAATTTCTGTTCTGGCAAATTTCAGGCGCTCGATATGTCCTTTTTTTAGCAAAAGGTCATGCCGAATTTTTCGTGAATTCTGGCATGACTTGTGCTAGAATATGTAGGAAATATCGAGTGGCCTGGATTTTCTAGAAAAATAATTAAACGACATTTCGGGTTGACTTTAAGAAAAATACTCAGCAGACCGATAGTCAACCCGTGATGAATAATAATGATCTAATTTAGTTTTTGTAGTACATATATTGAATTGTACAAGTTTAATCTTTGAATTATGAACATAGGAAATGTCGTCATCGGACGACGAAAGTCACCCGGGGGAGTGCAGCTGGTGCAATGATGACCGAGGTCTGTGCGACAGGCCTCACCTGGACGAAGATCGGCGCTTCAGCATTAATCTCCAGGAGACCTTCGATGTTGAAACGGTACGCAACGACGATAAGTGTTTTTTTTCATAATTAAGCATGACTTTAACTATTTCAACGTGTAATTTTCATCTTTTCCAATTCGAGTAGCTTATCCCATGCCATGCAAGACACTATGTCTTGGAGAGGATGGGTTTGAAGACCATGAAAGTTTCAAAACAAAGAAAATTCACCTAAGGACCCATCACGATATGGATTTTGAAGTAAATTTGTACAATTCTCAGAGCGTAACCCATTTTGGTTGCACAAATTAGGAAGCACTTTGCAAGATGTATGGTTTTTATAAGGGTATGATTGTCACCATGGATCTTGGTGATCCTGACATCGACCAAGACAATATGGATATTTGGGTCCTTGTTGACACGCTTCCAATTCTACCGCTATGTGAGTTTCTCAAACATAGTTATTAACTAATTTATATTGTTTATTTCAAAATAGTTGACAGCTTATTTCCATTGACAGCTTATTTTCATTCTTCAAACAATGTGCGGAAGATGGTAGAAGAACCCACTACACCGATGGCTCAGAATTAACCTATAAGAAGAAAAATCATCTGATCGCATTTTGTACTGATCTTGAGAATTACAATATCTATTATAAAACTCCTCCACATTATGGTCAATACGTGCCACTAGTGCATGTGTTGAACCACGGTAACATCCATGGAGATGCCAGGGTAAGATTTTTTACTATTACGACATCCGTGCATCTTTTTGCATAAATTCTTTTAAAACTGAACTACATTGCTAACTACGAAGTTATTATTATGTTTTTCAATAGAAAATCCCGAAGGATTGTGTGCCTCATCTGATGTATCAGAATGGTCGCCTTGATATTTTGAACATACGGCCAGGTCATCCTATGAATCTCACCTGTCCATATCGGATCTCTGAAATCAGTGAAGACATAAAAATCAAAGAATGAAAAAAATGTATGGACGGTCGTAAGGAGGTACTTTGAAGCAAGATTGTGCGAAAGGCAAGAATTGGAGACATGATAATCTCCATTCTCCATAATGGAGACTCAGGGCCTATCTTTTTTTATGATATTTTACATAAGAGAAGGTAGTAGGTCCTATGAGAGAGAAGTAGGTCCTAAATACAATGTGTTATTATGTGATACAATGTGTTAGAGTTGATGAGGAGGAGGAGTTGTGATTATGACCAGTGACCAACTTGCTATATGATGTCTCACTAATGAAAATGATGATCATGTGTAGCTGTTATATGGCAATGATGTATTATGATGATAAGTTGTTAATGATATGATGACGATAATATTTATTATATCATTGGGTGAAAGGACCGTGGACTAGTTACATCCACTTGAAACTAGTCCACGGTTCTTTCACCCAGTGATGTAATAACTCACTATGATGTAAAAACAAACTCTAAATTGCTGATGTATGAAAACTTGTATAAATGTGTATGAATACAACATGAAATAAAAAGAAATATAATACGGAATATTAGTAGTAGCGCGGGCTGCGAGAGGCGCTACTAGTAGTTACCAGTAGCGTCTTTTCAGAGAAGCGCTACTACTAAGTGGATATAGCTGTAGCGCGGTTCAGCCCACGCTACTGCTAAGCTTTAGCTATAGCACCGTACTAGTAGCGCCGCCACCCGCGCTACTAGTATGCCTAAAACCCGAGCCACTGCTAGGCTTTTACCTAGTAGTGGACTTGGTGTAAGGAGAGCCATTATGCTTAATAACAAGGCCCTTTTGAAAGCTTTCAGTTGCAACCGCTCAAAGGTACACACCATCTGGTTCCTTGTAACACAGAAGTGTTTCTCACATCTGATTGATCATTCTATATGTTCTTAAGTAGTATTAAATTTCCCAACATTGTAAATATAATTTTGGATGGTACATTAGGGTGCTGACAAGGAGTTTATGGGCGCTCTCTAAAAATGTCAGTATGATGCAACCTTAATATATTTGTTGGCATTTACTTTGAGCACATAAATATGAGTTTGTGACTGTAGATGATCAGGCATCAAAATTGTGCTCCCATGGATGTACAACCATAAAAAGGATGAGCAAAATTGTGCACTAAAACCATAAAAAGTTATCTTTTGGGTAAGTTGTACTTGAGCTCCCATGGCCAAGGATGTACACCCATCATCCAAGCTATCCACACTATGAGTATGTGACTTTAGATAATCAGATATTAAAACTTGTTCATACAAAGATTTTGAATGTGAATTATTGGACTCTCTGCATATTGTTGCATCCAAACTTGTTGTTTGTACTGTAAGTTCATGAAGAGCTTAAATTAGTCCATTTTGTAATGGAATGTAGTTTAAGACTAAGTGTTGGAGTGAAGATGTTAATGAGAGGTTTGTCCCTTTAACCTCAACATGTTTTTTGTACAATACTTACTGAGTTTTACCTCTTATTTTGTAGGTGATCTAGAATTATTACAGGTACTAATGAAGTAGTTCCCACTAGGTGGACTTGCTAGAAATGGAGAAGCATGCTGATAGGCTTCTTAGTGAGCATATCAAGCATTGAAGTTCTTAGTTATGCATAATGCTATTATCTTGGGTCCGCCTTGCAATATTTTAGAATATTGCATTTTTTTCTGGACCTTTTATACAGCCTGGCCATGAATTTTGCTTTTAAATGCTCCTGATGAGTGTGTTAAGACTTGCCCTTACATTCATGATTATTCACCCTTCAATTAGAGGGACATGTCAATCCACTTTACGTCTACCAAACCTTAAAACTGACATGCATTTTTTCTTATAATTTAACCTTTTTGGTTAGGTTACTTTTTGAAACATGTCATAGTGAAGACAATGTCTTAATAGAAAGGTGAGATATTCATTTGGCATTGGAAAATCACGTAATTGACATTATCTTTGTTACAGAGTGCCTATCTTTTTTGCATAGGATCCATTCTTCGGCGGCGGGTCGTTCTACTATTCGCGCAGTGCTTTCTAATACTAAAATTGCGGCTGGTGTCTTCAATTCGGTGACCTTTAAGCATGTACATCGGCATCTGAATATTGCTTCTCATTTGTTAGCTAGAGCTTGTACGTATTCAGTTAGTCCATGTGCTTTCTATTCTGTTCTGGATTTCATCCGGGGAACTCTGTGTAATATTGTTGAGTAGTCAATAAATTTGATTTTCTCTCAAAAAAGAAGATGAATTTATAATAAGAGTTAACTAATTTGTTCTAGCTATAGAATTATTGAATATGGATTAAGAGTTGTGCCTTTTTAGTTAGCATCAATTTATATAGTAGGTTGGTAAGATGGGAGGATGTTCACTAGTAGAAAACAGGGCTATCGTTCGGGCCTGGCCAGCCCATTAGTCCCGGTTCCTCACGAACCGGGACCCAGGGGGGATTAGTCCCGGTTCATGAGCCCAGGGGGCCGGCCGGGGCCCCGAGGGCATTGGTCCTGGTTCGTCTGGATCCATTTGTCCCGGTTTTAGGCATGAACCGGGACCAATGGGCCGCGCTCCTGGCCCACAGCCATTGGTACCGGTTCATGCCTTGAACCAGTGTAGAAGGTGTGGCTTTAGTCCCGGTTCATGCCACGAACTGGGACAAATAATTTGCCTATATATACCCATCGCCGTGGCAGAGCACTCCATAGTGCTCTGTTTTTTCAAGCCAGCGAGGGGAGGGCATTTGGGTGCTCTAGTTGACCTCCTATGCACATGAGGTGTTCGATGAAATGCCCGAACCACACTAGTTAATCTTTCTCCTCTCGCAACTCGACCTCCGAGCTCCATTTTCCCCGAGATTTGTCTAGGTTTAGCGGTCCGTCACGTCCCGTCCCCGTCTTCACCGCCGTCGATCGCCCGCGCCGATGTCGTCGCCGGCACCACCGTGGTGAGCCTCTTGTTCTTATCTTCTTTCTGAAAGAAAAAAAAGTTCTTACTTCAGATAGATACTTGTCTAATTTTCTTACTTTTATTATTCCTTGTTATTATATAGTGCAATGGGTTTGGTATCCGCCCCCGTCGGCCCTCGTCATGTCTATGATTCAGATGTGGTATATATTATCTTTTCATAACTATTTGGTTCATTTATTGTTTATGACAATTATGCCGACCAACGTGACATAAATTTTATTTATCTAGGAGGTTATTGAACCAGAAATTCCAACCGACCCTATTGTCGAGAGGTTAAATTTAGTTGAAAAAGAAAACAATTACTTGAAGGAAAAAATAAGAAAAATAGAGGAGGAGAAGATGATATTGGAGTTGCATGTTGCGGATGTCGTCAATGATCACAAGATCAAGATGGATGCAATGCGGTTGAAGATTAAAAAGATTAGAAAATATGCCATTCATACCGAGGGTTGGTATCATTATGCAGTTGGATCAGTGATACGTCCATTTTGCATCATCCTTTTATGCCAATATTTATTGCATTATGGGCTGTTATTTCACGTTATGTCATAATACTTATGGCTATTCTCTCTTATTTTACAAGGTTTACATGAAGAGGGAGAATGCCGGCAGCTGGAATTCTGGGCTGGAAAAGGAGCAAATATTGAAGGACTATTCTGCGCAACTCCAAAAGTCCTGAAACTCCATGGAGTATCTTAGAATAAATAAAGAAAAATCATCGCCAAAGATGAAGGCCAGGGGGCCCACACCCTGATCACGAGGGTGGGGGGCGCGCCCCCCTACCTCGTGGGCCCCCTGGTGGCTCTCCGACGCCCATCTTCTCCCATATGAAGTCTTTCGATGAGAAAAAAATAGAAGAGAACCTTTCGGGACGAGACTCCGCCGCCACGAGGCGGAACCTTGGCGGAACCAATCTAGGGCTCCGGCAGAGCTGTTCTGCCGGGGACACTTCCCTCCGGGAGGGAGAAATCATCACCATCGTCATTACCAACGCTCCTCTCATTGGGAGAGGGCAATCTCCATCAACATCTTCACCAGCACCATCTCATCTCCAAACCCTAGTTCATCTCTTGTATCCAAGTCTTGTCGCCAAGTCTGGGATTGGTGCTAGTAGGTTGCTAGTAGTGTTGATTACTCCTTGTAGTTGATGCTAGTTGGTTTATTTGGTGGAAGATCATATGTTCAGATCCTTTATCACAATATTACCCCTCTGATTATGAACATGAATATGCTTTGTGAGTAGTTACGTTTGTTCCTGAGGACAAGGGAGAAGTCTTGCTATTAGTAGTCATGTGAATTTGGTATTCGTTCGATATTTTGATAAGATGTATGTTGTCTAACCTCTAGTGGTGTTATGTGAACGTCGACTACATAACACTTCACCATTATTTGGGCCTAGAGGAAGGCATTGGGAAGTAATAAGTAGATGATGGGTTGCTAGAGTGACAGAAGCTTAAACCCTAGTTTATGCGTTGCTTCGTAAGGGGCTGATTTGGATCCATATGTTTCATGCTATGGTTAGGTTTACCTTAATACTTTTGTTGTAGTTGCGGATGCTTGCAATAGAGGTTAATCATAAGTGGGATGCTTGTCCAAGTAAGGGCAGTACCCAAGCACCGGTCCACCCACATATCAAATTATCAAAGTACCGAACGCGAATCATATGAGCGTGATGAAAACTAGCTTGACGATATTCCCATGTGTCCTCGGGAGCGCTTTTCCTATTATAAGAGTTTGTCCAGGCTTGTCCTTTGCTACAAAAAGGATTGGGCCACCTTGCTGCACTTTATTTACTTTTGTTACTTGTTGCTCGTTACAATTTATCCTATCACAAAACTATCTGTTACCACTTATTTCAGTACTTGCAGAGAATACCTTGCTGAAAACCGCTTATCATTTCCTTCTGCTCCTCGTTGGGTTCGACACTCTTACTTATCGAAAGGACTACGATAGATCCCCTATACTTGTGGGTCATCAAGACTCTTTTCTGGCGCCGTTGCCGGGGAGTGAAGCGCCTTTGGTAGGTGGAATTTGGTAAGGAAAAATTTATTTAGTGTGCTGAAATTTTCTGTCACTTGTTACCATGGAAAGTAATTGTTTGAGGGGCTTGTTCGGGGTATCTTCACCCCGTCCAGTTGAGCCAAGAGTTGCTCCTCAACCTACTGAACCTACTGAATCTATTGAAAATGAAACTGCTTTTCAGATTCCTTCGGGTATGATGGAAAAACTGCTAGCTAACACTTTCGCAGGAGATGGAACAAAGCATCCTGACGAACATCTACGCTTTGTGGATGATATTTGTGGACTATTTAAGCTTGCAGGTATACCCGATGATGCCGTTAAGAGGAAGGCTTTCCCTTTATCTTTGGAGGGAGACGCATTGACATGGTATAGGCTATGTGATGATACGAGATCATGGAACTATAAAAGATTGAAATTGGAATTTCATCAAAAGTATTACCCTATGCATCTTGTTCATCGTGATCGCAATTATATATATAATTTTTGGCCTCGCGAAGGAGAAAGCATCGCTCAAGCTTGGGGGAGGCTTAAATCAATGTTATATTCATGCCCCAATCATGAGCTCTCAAAATTGACAATTCTCCAGAATTTTTATGCTCGGCTTTCTGCTAATAATCGCACCATGCTCGATACTTCTTGTGCTGGCTCTTTTATGATGAAGTCTATTGAATTTGGATGGAATTTATTGGATAGAATTAAACGCAACTCTGAAGATTGGGACCTCGACGAAGGTAAGGAGTCAGGTATGACACCTAAGTTTGATTGTGTTAAATCTTTTATGGATACCGATATTTTCCGTAAGTTTAGCACTAAATATGGACTTGACTCTGAGATAGTAGCTTCTTTCTGTGAATCTTTTGCTACTTATGTTGATCTCCCCAAGGAGAAGTGGTTTAAATATCATCCTCCCATAGAAGTAAAAGTAGCTGCACCTATTAAAGTTGAAGAAAAGATTGTCACTTATAATGATCCTATTGTTCCTACTTCTTATGTTGAGAAACCCCCTTTCCCTGTTAGAATGAAGGATCATGCTAAAGCTTCAACTGTTGTTTGTAAAAGCAATATTAGGACTTATACACCTCCTGAGCAAGTCAAAGTAGAACCCAATATTGCTATTGTTAAAGATCTCTTGTCTGATAATATTGATGGGCATGTTATTCAATTCACTGGTGAAACTGCTAGAATTGCTAAACCCTGTGATAGAGATAAACATAGACCTGTGGTAGGCGTGCCTGTTATTTCTGTTAAAATAGGAGATCATTGTTATCATGGCTTATGTGATATGGGTGCTAGTGCTAGTGTTATACCCATTGACTTATACAAAGAAATTATGCATGAGATTGCACCTGCTGAGTTAGAAGATATTGATGTTACAATTAAACTTGCCAATAGAGATACCATATCTCCAATGGGAATTGTTAGAGATGTTGAAGTCTTGTGTGGGAAAACCAAATATCCCGCTGATTTTCTTGTTCTTGGTTCTCCACAAGATAGCTTTTGTCCCATTATATTTGGTAGACCCTTCTTGCGTACTGTTAGATGCTAAGATAGACTACAAAAAGAATGTTGTTACTGTTGGCTTGGACGATATGGTCCATGAGTTTAATTTCTCTAAATTTAGTAAACAACATCGTGAGGAAGAATTGCCTAGTAAGGATGAAATTATTGGTCTTGCTTCTATTGTTGTACCTCCTAGTGATCCTTTAGAACACTATTTGCTAGACCATGAAAATGATATGTTCATGAATGAAAGAAGGGAAATAGATGAAGTATTCTTTAAACAGGAACCTATTCTGCAACACAATTTGCCTGTTGAAATCCTAGGGGATCCTCCTCCACCCAAGGGTGATCCCGTGTTTGAGCTTAAACCGTGCTTGATAATCTTAAATATGCTTATCTTGATGAAAAGAAAATATATCCTGTTATTATTAGCGCTAACCTTTCAGAGCATGAAGAAGAAAGATTATTGAAGACTCTGAAGAAGCATCGTGCCGCTATTGGATATACTCTGGATGATCTTAAGGGCATCAGTCCCACTCTATGTCAACATAAAATAAACTTGGAAGCTGATGCCAAACCAGTTTGTGATCCTCAACGATGTTTGAATCCTAAAATGAAAGAAGTGGTAAGAAAAGAAATACTCAAGCTTCTGGAGGCAGGTATAATTTATCCCGTTGCTGATAGTCAGTGGGTAAGTCCTGTCCATTGTGTCCCTAAGAAGGGAGGTATTACTGTTGTCCCTAATGATAAAGATGAATTGATTCCGCAAAGAATTATCACAGGTTATAGGATGGTAATTGATTTCCGCAAATTAAATAAGGCTACTAAGAAAGATCATTACCCCTTACCTTTTATTGATCAAATGCTAGAAAGACTATGCAAACATACACATTATTGCTTTCTAGATGGTTATTCTGGTTTTTCTCAAATACCTGTGTCGGCTAAAGATCAATCAAAGACTACTTTTACATGCCCTTTTGGTACTTTTGCTTATAGACGTATGCCTTTTGGTTTATGTAATGCACCTGCTACCTTTCAAAGATGCATGATGGCTATATTCTCTGACTTTTGTGAGAAAATTTGTGAGGTTTTCATGGATGACTTTTCCGTCTATGGTTCCTCTTTTGATGATTGCTTGAGCAATCTCGCTCGAGTTTTGCAGAGATGTGAAGAAACTAATCTTGTCTTGAATTGGGAAAAGTGCCACTTTATGGTTAATGAAGGTATTGTCTTGGGGCACAAAGTTTCTGAAAGAGGTATTGAAGTTGATAAAGCCAAGGTTGATGCTATTGAAAAGATGCCATGTCCCAAGGACATCAAAGGTATAAGAAGTTTCCTTGGTCACGCCGGATTTTATAGGAGGTTCATCAAGGACTTCTCAAAAATCTCTCGGCCTCTGACTAATTTATTACAAAAAGATGTACCATTTGTCTTTGATGATGATTGTGTAGAAGCATTTGAAATACTTAAGAAAGCATTAGTCTCTGCACCTGTTGTTCAGCCACCTGATTGGAATTTACCCTTTGAAATTATGTGTGATGCTAGTGATTATGCTGTAGGTGCTGTTCTAGGGCAAAGAGTTGATAAGAAATTGAATGTTATCCATTATGCTAGTAAGACTCTAGACAATGCTCAAAGAAATTATGCTACTACCGAAAAGGAACTTTTAGCGGTTGTATTTGCTTGTGATAAATTCAGACCCTATATTGTTGATTCTAGAGTAACTATCCATACAGATCATGCTGCTATTAAATATCTTATGGAAAAGAAAGATGCAAAACCTAGACTCATTAGATGGGTTCTCTTGCTTCAAGAATTTGATTTACATATTGTTGATAGAAAGGGAGCTGAGAACCCCGTTGCAGACAACTTGTCTAGGCTAGAGAATGTTCTTGATGACCCACTACCTATTGATGATAGCTTTCCTGATGAGCAATTAAATGTCATAAGTACTTCTCGTAGCACTCCGTGGTATGCTGATTATGCTAATTATATTGTTGCTAAATTTATACCGCCTAGCTTCACATACCAACAAAAGAAAAAGTTTTTCTATGACTTGCGACATTACTTTTGGGATGACCCACATCTTTATAAAGAAGGAGTAGATGGTGTTATTAGACGTTGTGTACCTGAGCATGAACAGGAACATATCCTACGCAAGTGTCACTCCGAAGCTTATGGAGGGACACCACGCTGGAGATAGAACTGCACATAAGGTATTGCAATCCGGTTTTTATTGGCCTACTCTCTTCAAGGATGCCCGTAAGTTTGTTTTATCTTGCGATGAATGTCAAAGAATTGGCAATATTAGTAGACGTCAAGAAATGCCTATGAATTATTCACTTGTTATTGAGCCATTTGATGTTTGGGGCTTTGATTATATGGGACCTTTTCTTGCCTCTAATGGTTACACTCATATTCTAGTTGCTGTTGATTACGTTACTAAGTGGGTAGAAGCTATTCCAACTAGTAGTGCTGATCATAACACTTCTATTAAAATGCTTAAGGAAGTTATTTTTCCGAGGTTTGGAGTCCCTAGATACTTAATGACTGATGGTGGTTCACACTTTATTCATGGTGCTTTCCGTAAGATGCTTGCTAAATACGACGTTAATCATAGGATTGCATCTCCATATCACCCGCAGTCTAGTGGTCAGGTAGAATTGAGCAATAGAGAGCTCAAATTAATTTTGCAAAAGACTGTCAATAGGTCTAGGAAGAATTGGTCCAAAAAACTTGATGATGCATTATGGGCCTATAGAACTGCATATAAAAATCCTATGGGTATGTCTCCGTATAAAATGGTTTATGGAAAAGCATGTCATTTACCTCTCGAACTAGAACATAAGGCATATTGGGCTATTAAGTAGCTCAACTATGATTTCAAACTTGCCGGTGAGAAGAGGTTATTTTATATTAGCTCACTTGATGAATGGAGAACCCAAGCTTATGAAAATGCCAAGTTGTTTAAGGAAAAAGTTAAAAGGTGGCATGACAAAAGGATACAAAAGCGTGAGTTTAATGTAGGTCATTATGTATTGCTATACAACTCTCGTTTAAGATTTTTTGCAGGAAAACTTCTCTCCAAATGGGAAGGTCCTTACGTTATCGAGGAGGTCTATCGTTCTGGTGCCATAAAAATCAACAACTTCACAGGCACAATCCGAATGTGCTAAACGGTCAAAGGATCAAACACTATATCTCAGGTAATCCTATAAATGTTGAAACTAATATTATTGAAACCGTAACCCCGGAGGAATACATAAAGGACACTTTCCAGAATGTTCCAAACTCCGAAAAGGAATAGGTATGTGGTACGGTAAGTAAACCGACTCCAAAACAATTTTTAAGGCAATATTTCTCCGTTTTGGAATATTTAGAAAAATAGAAAAATAAGTAGCAGCCCGGGGAGGACACGAGGCCTCCACGAGGGTGGAGGGCGCGCCCCCCTACCTCGTGAGCACCTCATGTTCCCTCCGGACTCTGTTTCCTTGCACGATATGTATTTTGGTCGGTAAAAATTCATTATATATACTCCCAGAGGTTTTGACTCTCGTATCACGCAATTATCCTCTGTTTTTGTTTTGAGCTATTGCTGCTGCAGACTAGAGCAAGATGTCTTCCCAAGATTCGGAGGGAGAGAACTACATGGCTGATTATATTGCAAATCCCAAGGTATATGGTGACGTGGAGCATTATGGCTGGACCACGAAGGAAGAAGAAGATTTTGATCCAAAGAGGAAGGAGGAAACGAGTTCCGACGAAGAAGACTATCCCCTACCTCAACCTGGTGACATGCATGTGGAGTTCAAGAAGTCAAGTCTCCACAAGGTCCAATCTATCCCACCTCGTTTTTTGTAGGACAACAAGGCAACACTATGCAAAAATATAATGAAACTTGAGCTCGAGAACGAGGATCTGAGGTATGAAAATTTTAGCCTCAGACGCAAGCTAGAGAAGAAAAATGCGACAACTCCATCATCAACAACACCTCCACCACCAACAACAAAGAAGGAGACATAATCACATGGGTATGGGCACTCCCCTTGGCAACTGCCAAGCTTGGAGGAGGTGCCCTGGTATCGTATCACCATCACAACTCCTATCTTTACCATTTTTCTTAGTTCGATCCTATTAGTAGTATCTTGATTTAGTAGAATAAAGTCATTGCATGATCTAGTTTCGAATTTTGCTTTATGATCCTTCTTTGTAATCGAGTCCGTGAGCTATATAATAAAGATTAGTGTTGAGTCAAGGGCTTGACTATTTTGCCATGATCTTGGGTGATTAGAAGAAAAAGAATAAAAAGAGTCAAGAGTTCATATTGATCTTATTGAAAGTAATGACTTCACATAGAAAGAGTATGATGATTTAAAAATTTTGGGAGTTGGCAAATATAGCTTTGGTCATCGTTGCAATTAATAGGAAGTAATAAGGAAAGAGAGGTATCACATATAGATGTATTATCATTGACATCTTTTATGATTGGGAGCACTCATTAAAATATGACATGCTAAAGAGTTGATGTTGGACAAGGAAGACAACATAATGAGTTATGTTTTCTTACATCTGAGATAAAGTATGTTGTCATGGTTCCTCTACCGTGTTGAGCTTGCCTTTCCCCCTCATGCTAGCCAATTCTCAGCACTAAGTAGAAATACTACTTGTGTTTCCAAATACCCTTAAACCAGTTTTGCCATGAGAGTCCACCATATCTACCTATGGATTGAGTTAGATCCTTCAAGTAAGTTGTCATCGGTGCAAGCAATAAAAATTGCTCTCTAAATATGCATGACTTATTAGTGCAGAGAAATAAGCTTTGTACGAACTTGTTGTGGACGCAATAAAAGCGACGGACTGCATAATAAAGGTTCACATGCAAGGGGCCATATAAAGTGACGTTCTTTTGCATTAAGATTTTGTGCATCAACCCCGAACGCGCATGACAACCTCTGCTTCCCTCTGCGAAGGGCCTATCTTTTATTATTATCCTCTACCTTATGGAAGGGTCACGGTGATCTTCACCTTCCTTTTTCATTTTATCCTTTGGCAAGCTCAGCATGTTGGAAAGAACATGATATATATATATATATATAATTTGATGTGGGGGAGCGTGAATTATTATTGTTGACATTACCCTTGAGGTAAAAGGTTGTGGGGCAAAAACTATAAGCCCCTATCTTTCTTTGTGTCTGATTAAAACTCCGTAACCACAAAGTATCGCGTGAGTGCTAGCAATTATGAAGGACTAAGTGATAGTTGAGTATGTGGACTTGCTTTTAAGCTTTGACATAGACTCTTTCCGATGTTATGATAAATTGCAATTGCTTCAATGACTGAGATTATAATTGTTGGTGCCCAATAAAGTTTCTGATTCATATTTTGGCTTTGTGAAAAGATCATCACGAGAACATAAGTAATCATATGTCAAAATTTTATATATGTTGCTGTTATGAAGCAATCATGATGCCTTCATGTCCGTATTTTATTTTTATCGACGCCTCTTCCTCTAAACATGAGGACATATTTATTGTTATCGGCTTTTCGCTTGAGGACAAGCGAGGTCTAAGCTTGGGGGAGTTGATACGTCCATTTTGCATCACGCTTTTAGGTCAATATTTATTGCATTATGGGATGTTATTTCACGTTATGTCACAATACTTATGGCTATTCTCTCTTATTTTACAAGGTTTACATGAAGAGGGAGAATGCCGGCAGCTGGAATTCTGGGCTGGAAAAGGAGCAAATATTGAAGGACTATTCTGCGCAACTCCAAAAGTCCTGAAACTCCACGGAATATCTTAGAATAAATAAAGAAAAATAGTTGCCAAAGATGAAGGCCAGGGGGCCCACACCCTGCTCACGAGGGTGGGGGGCGCGCCCCCTTGGGCGCCCCCCCTACCTCGTGGGCCCCCTGGTGGCTCTCCGACGCCCATCTTCTCCCATATGAAGTCTTTCGATGAGAAAAAAATAGAAGAGAACCTTCCGGGACGAGACTCCGCCGTCACGAGGCGGAACCTTGGCGGAACCAATCTAGGGCTCCGGCAGAGCTGTTCTGCCGGGGACACTTCCCTCCGGGAGGGGGAAATCATCACCATCGTCATCACCAACGCTCCTCTCATCGGGAGAGGGCAATCTCCATCAAAATCTTCACCAGCACCATCTCATCTCCAAACCCTAGTTCATCTCTTGTATCCAATTCTTGTCTCCAAGTCCGGGATTGGTGCTAGTAGGTTGCTAGTAGTGTTGATTACTCCTTGTAGTTGATGGTAGTTGGTTTATTTGGTGGAAGATCATATGTTCAGATCCTTTATGCACATTATTACCCCTCTGATTATGAACATGAATATGCTTTGTGAGTAGTTACGTTTGTTCCTGAGGACAAGGGAGAAGTCTTGCTATTAGTAGTCATGTGAATTTGGTATCCGTTCGATATTTTGATAAGATGTATGTTGTCTAACCTCTAGTGGTGTTATGTGAACATCGACTACATAACACTTCACCATTATTTGGGCCTAGAGGAAGGCATTGGGAAGTAATAAGTAGATGATGGGTTGCTAGAGTGACAGAAGCTTAAACCCTAGTT
This sequence comes from Triticum aestivum, assembly GCF_018294505.1. Classification (NCBI taxonomy): domain Eukaryota; kingdom Viridiplantae; phylum Streptophyta; class Magnoliopsida; order Poales; family Poaceae; genus Triticum; species Triticum aestivum. The sequence goes on from NC_057798.1 coordinate 784,003,059, forward strand.
TATGTGTTGCTTCGTAAGGGGCTGATTTGGATCCATAAGTTTCATGCTATGGTTAGGTTTACCTTAATACTTTTGTTGTAGTTGCGGATGCTTGCAATAGAGGTTAAGTGGGATGCTTGTCCAAGTAAGGGCAGTACCCAAGCACCGCTCCACCCACATATCAAATTATCAAAGTACCGAACGCGAATCATATGAGCGTGATGAAAACTAGCTTGACGATATTCCCATGTGTCCTCGGGGGCGCTTTTCCTATTATAAGAGTTTGTCCAGGTTTGTCCTTTGCTACAAAAAGGATTGGGCCACCTTGCTGCACTTTATTTACTTTTGTTACTTGTTGCTCGTTACAATTTATCCTATCACAAAACTATCTGTTACCACTTATTTCAGTACTTGCAGAGAATACCTTGCTGAAAACCGCTTATCATTTCCTTCTGCTCCTCGTTGGGTTCGACACTCTTACTTATCGAAAGGACTACGATAGATCCCCTATACTTGTGGGTCATCAATCAGTTGTTACCTTGGTTGCGATTATGATCGCATTTGTTGTTGCATTGAAATGTTTTACATAATTTCAATGTATGGTTTAATTAGATGCTCTGGAGAGCTATATGTTGTTCAATGAGAACTATGTATGTACTTTGGTTTTAGTGTGATGATGAACTTCTATTAATGATGATATGAGGGTGAAATGATGATATCATGCCAACTTGGAACCTTTTCAGAGTTCATTCAAATGCTTTTCAATTTCATGGTCTTATAGCTCAAAATAATCAGTAAATGCATGAAAAATAACAAATGTAGTCAGAAAGGGTTGTAAATTGATGATGTGGCTTTGAATGGTGCATTTTGAACACAGAAAAACTATGGAGTTCAAATAAGTTCAAAAAAATGAAATCCCTTTGTAACAGACGAGTTTCCGTATGAAACCCTGATATTTCGAAAGAGATTGTCCGTTTTGTACACGAAGTGCATCCAGTTTTTGCCGTAACCCTCTCTACTTTCTCGCACATGCTATGTGGGTGAAATGATGATACCATGCCAACTTGGAATCTTTTCAGAGTTCATTTCAAATGCTTTTCAATTTCATGGTCTTATAGGTCAAAATAATCAGTAAATGCATGAAAAGTAACAAATGTAGTCAGAAATGGTTGTAAATTGATGATGTGGCTTTGAATGGTGCATTTTGAACACAGAAAAACAATGGAGTTCAAATAAGTTCAAAAAAATGAAATCCCTTTGTAACACACGAGTTATCATAAAATAAATAAGTTTTGTACATGAATTATCATAAAATAAAATGAATAAGTTATTTGAAACAAAATAATATAAATTTTAATAAAATATATAAGTAGAAATAAAATAAAATAAACTTTAATAACATAAATAAAATTTATGAAACTAAAATTATCAAAGTATTTCCTGTTCAAAACATTATAAGCAACCTCTAGTATTATTGAAACTAAAATCATATAAAATTGATGCAACTGAAATTATCAACGTATTTTCTGTTTAAAAATCATTAAAAGCAAAAATAATTTTCATAAAGAACTGTTTTTTGTTAAAAACTTTAATAGCAAAAAGAATTATCATAAAATAAAATAAATAAGTAATTAGAAACAAAATAAAATAAAGAAATAAGTATTTTGTTGTAAGTAGAAATAAAAAAAAGGAAAAAAGAAAACAAAAAAACTTGGAAAAAATAAAAAAATTGCCACCTACTGGGCCACCACGGCCTGAATACGACTAGAAACTGATCAATGGGCCAGGATTCAGGCCCGCAGAAGGCACAGTAGGCCCATCAGGCATAGCAATCACAATTAGGCCCGTAAGCCTGCAATGGAGAGGAGCTCGAGAGGGGTGCGGCAGTGGGGCTTATAAACCACTGCGCGCCCCTCTCAGCTAGCGAGGTGGGACTAAACATCCCACCGCACCGTGCCAGCGCAAGGCCTTTAGTCCCGGTTGGACCACCAACCGGTACCAATGCACCCCTTTAGTCCCGGTTGGTGCCACCAACCGGGACCAAAGCCCTCTGCTTTCCGCCCTTTGGGCTGCTGAAAAGAGGCCTTTGGTCCCGGTTGGTGGCACCAACCAGGACTAATCCTCACCTTTAGTCCCGGTTCGTGGCACCAACCGGGACTAAACGCTTTGATATATAAGTTCACACTAAGGAAATTTTCACTCTCATCTCGAAGTTGCCGCCCCGACGACACCGACAACATCGACGCCACCAGGCTGCCCCGCCGCCGCCCGCCGCCCCTGCCGTCGCCGTCACCCCCGCCGTCACCGTCGCTGTCGCCCCCACCGTCACCGTCGCCCGTGCCCTTGCCGTTGCCCGCACCCTCGCCGTTGCCCGCTCCCCTGCCCCGACGTGCGCCGCCCCAGCCCGCCCCCGTCGTCGCCGTCGCCGTCGCCCCCTACCCGAGCGCGCGCCCACTGCCCCGTCACCGTCCTCGCCGCCGACCTCTCGCTCCTCCTCACCTTGGTCCGGCCGGCGCCCTCCCTAGCATTTTTTTTCATATATATGCTTGTTTTTTTCATGTATATGCTTGTTTTTTTTCACATATATGATGATATATATGCTTGTTATCATAATTGTTTTTGTTCATATATATATGATGATTTTTTTATAGAATATGATGTTTTTTTCATAGATGATCACATATATGATGTATGCATGGATGTTGATATACCCCTCCCCGATAACATTATTTTCCCATGTATGTATGTCGTCATTGTCGATATAACCCCTTCCCGGATAACTTCGACATGAGGGGCGGTCGATATATATATCCCTCTCGACCGTGATAAATTATACCACAGGAGCACCCCCCGGCCCTCTCGCTCGACCAAAACTCTCGAGGACACACAAACCCTAGAAGAAAAATATGTTGGTCTCCTGCCCCCTCCCGCCGCGCCCCTACCCGGCAAACTCTCTCGAGGCCACCCAAATTTACCAAGTTAAAAGAGCGTTGTCGTCAAGGCCACCCCAAACCCTTGAAGCGTTGTCGAGGCCACCCCAAACCCTTGAAGCGTTGCCAAGGCCACCCCAAACTCTAGAGAAGCAGTGTCGAGGCCACTAATATGATTCCTTATTGTGATTATATTAGCTAGCTAGTTCTATGTTTGCCACTAATATATCCATCTGTCATGTTTGAATAATAATTGCCATGTTGTAAATATTTGCAGAAACTATGGAGCACCCCCTAGACGAAGCAACAGAAGAGATGTTGGGGGACATAATCGCAAAAGGAAGTGATGTCGTTGCGTCGTTTCTCAACGACAACGGTGGTCTGGAAGGACAGGGTAGTGAAGAAGAAGGTTATGGTTATGATGGCTCCGGTGACCCAATGCCGGTACAAGAAGTAGACCGTAATGACGGCTCCGGTGACCGAACCGAGTCCGGCCAGGTATATATATTAGTTAAGCCTGTGCTGACTAGCTAGCTAATTGACGAATTCATTGTTTTCATATGTACACATATTAATTAACTCTCGTCTTTCTTCTTTTCTCTAGCCCTTCGGATCGAGCACAACTTTGGTAAAGAAACGAGGCCCGAAGAAAAAGTTGCGCTCGGATGAAAGGTTTGAGATCACAGCAATCGCACGCGATGGCAAGCCGATTGAACCCATCTGGACAAGGGATGCATTTCGTGCTCAGTGCGGGGTTCTTGTTAGGGACAAGATCCCGATCAGTATCCAGCAATGGTTAAAGCCTAAGAATGAAGACCCTGAGGTGTCTTATGTCTCCGATATGCAGAAAGAAGATCTTTGGACATCGCTTAAGGAAAATTTCACCCTACCGCCAGAGGAGGATCCGTAGAAGCCAGTTAAAGAGCAATTGATCAAGTCTCATGCTCTTAAGAAGATGGCCGAACTGTTCAGGAGGTGGAAGAATGAGCTGAAAACAGAGTTTGTCGACGAAGATTTGACACCAGAATTCACCGGAAAGTATGAGAAGATCAGAGATCACTGGCCCACATTTGTGGCCCACAAGACATCAGAAAACAGTAAGAAGATGTCAGCGACAAACAAGAAAAATGCTGCAAAGAAGAAGCATCACCATCGCATGGGGTCAGGTGGCTACCTCAAAGCCCGACCTTTGTGGGACAAGGCTGAGAATGACCTGATTGCTAAAGGGGTCGAACTAGAGACATTGAAGTGGCCAGACCGTTGCCGGACTTGGTTCTTCGGGGTTGGCGGAACCTTGGACCCTGTAATAGGGAAGTGCGTTTGGACGGAAGAGCAACTGCGAATACCCATCACGAGGCTTCAGGAGTATATCGAGAAAGCACAGCAAGGGACGTTCGTCTCAGACAGAGAGAAGGACGAGCTCACAATGGCCCTCGGGAATCCAGAGCACCCTAGACGGACACGAGGCACGCCAGGCTCCATTCCGTGGAAGGCTGGGTTTCCGGACGCAGGGGGTTACAAAACCCTGGAGAGGAGGAAGAAAGTGGAGCATAGCCAACTGCAGGCGCTGCACGAAAGGGTACAAGGGCTAGAGGAATGAGAAGCAGATCGCAGCAAACGACCCGCCGAAGCTTCCCCTGAAGCTACCCCGCCATCTCAACGGAGAAGCAGCATGGCTTCCACCGAGCAGACTCAGCAGCTAGAGCCTGTCTTCACGGCTCCTGCTAGCTACCCCATGGATGCTATCACGGAGTCTCAACATTGCCACCTTATGACGCGATGGATGACATTGAAAGTCAAGGCATCTATTGGCTCTGTTTTACCCAATGAACCTGGCGCAACCTACCATGGTCAGTCAATTCCAGAAGGATATGCTTGGGTGATGGTGGATCAAATAATAGATGGATTTGAGGACCTTCAGCTTGACCACCCTACGGGTGAAGGGGAGATTCGGCTGGGTTCTTCTCTGAAGATTCCATGCCTATGGCGGAAGGAGCTCATCAGCCTTCCGAACTGGACACCTCCGCCTCCTCCTCCTCCTAAGGCGAGTCAGGGCAATCCGCCTCGTCCTCTGCCTCCTCCTCCGGCGAGTGATCAGGGCACTCAGACTCCTTCGCCGGCGGGTGGCGGCACTCCGCCTCCTTCTCCGCCTGCGCCGGCGCGCCCGAGCAGCCAGCCTCCTCCTTCTCCGCCTCGTGAACAAGGGCGGATCAAGAGACCCGCCACTGCTCCGGCGCGTCGTAGTCCTTCTCCTCCGCCTCGTAAGAAATGAAAGACAGTTGCAACCGCTCCGTCTGCTCCGGCGTCTAGCAACACAGTCAGAGCCGGGAGGCAATACAAATTCGGTTCTTCTCTCAAGAGTCCAGAGAAGTTACCATACGAGAGGACCATGGAGGAAAACACGCAGATCGTGCAAGCCGAAGTGAAGAACTTCTTTGAAGGGGTGAAAGCAAAGAAACTTCCACCTCGGGAGGAGAAGATAGATCCGGTAAAAGTGAAGCATACTCTGGCTGCCCTGAAGAAACCACCAAAGTCTTCGGCGAAAGGCAACTATGAGCGTGAAGACCCACAAGTGTAGCGGATCAATCGTAGTCCTTTCGATAAGTAAGAGTGTCGAACCCAACGAGGAGCAGAAGGAAATGATAAGCGGTTTTTAGTAAGGTTTTCTCTGCAAACACTGAAATTGTAGGTGATAGATAGTTTTGTGATAAGATAAATAGTAATGAGTAATAAGTAAATAAAGTAATAAAGTGCAGCAAGGTGGCCCAATCCTTTATGTAGCAAAGGATAAGCCTGGACAATTTCTAATAATGAGAAAGGAGCTCCCGAGGACACATGGGAATTATCGTCAAGCTAGTTTTCATCACGTTCATATGATTCGCGTTCGGTACTTTGATAATTTTATATGTGGGTGGACCGGTACTTGGGTACTGCACTTACTTGGACAAGCATCCCACTTATGATTAACCCCTATTTCAAGCGTCCGCAACTACAAAAGAAGTATTAAGGTAAATCTAACCACAACATTAAACATATGGATCCAAATCAGCCCCTAACGAAGCAACGCATAAACTAGGGTTTAAGCTTCTGTCACTCTAGCAACCCATCATCTACTTATTACTTCCCCATGCCTTCCTCTAGGCCCAAATAATGGTGAAGTGTCATGTAGTCGATGTTCACATAACACCACTAGAGGAAAAGACAACATACATCTCATCAAAATATCGAACGAATACCAAATTCACATGACTACTAATAGCAAGACTTCACCCATGTCCTCAGGAACAAACGTAACTACTCACAAAGCATATTCATGTTCATAATCAGAGGAGTAATAATATGCATAAAGGATCTGAACATATGATCTTCCACCAAGTAAACCAATTAGCATCAACTACAAGGAGTAATCAACACTATTAGCAATCCATAGGTACCAATTTGTGGTTTTGATACAAGATTGGATACAAGAGATGAACTAGGGTTTTGAGAGGAGATGGTGCTGGTGAAGATGTTGATGGAGATTGACCCTCTCTCGATGAGAGGATCGTTGGTGATGAAGTTGGTGATGATTTCCCCCTCCCGGAGGGAACTGTCCCCAGCAGAACAGCTCCGTCGGAGCCCTAGATTAATTCCGCCTTGTGGCGGCGGAGTTTCGTCCCGTAAGCTTGCCCACGATTTTTTCCAGGGTAAGAGCGATGATATAGCAGAAGATGGACACCGGAGGCCCACCAGGGGGCCCAGGAGATAGGGGGGGCGCCCTATAGGGGGGGGGCGCCCTCCTGTCTCCTGGACAGGGTGTGGGCCCCTGGTGTATTTCTTTCGCTCAATAATTCTTATTAAATCCAAAAAGATGTTTCGTGGAGTTTCATGACTTTTGGAGTTGTGCAGAATAGGTTTCCAACATTTGCTCCTTTTCCTGCCAGAATTCCAGCTGCCGACATTCCCCCTCTTCATGGTAAACCTTGTAAAATAAGAGAGAATAGCCATAAGTATTGAGATATAATGTGTAATAACAGCCCATAATGCAATAAATATTGATATAAAAGCATGATGCAAAATGTACGTATCAACTCCCCCAAGCTTAGACCTCGCTTATCCTCAAGCGGAAGCCGAAATCGAAAAATATGTCCACATGTTTAGAGATAGAGGTGTCGATAAAAATAAAATACGGACATGAGGGCATCATGATCATTCTTATAACAACAACATATATAGATTTCATCATATGATTTCTTATGCTCAAGTAACAAGCAATTCACAATGTCAAGTATGGTTCAAAAACTTCATTGGGAACTAACAAACTTTAATCCCAGTCATTGAAGCAATTGCAATTTATCGTAACATCAGAAAGAGTCATCAATGGAGCTTTTCAGCAAGCTCACATACTCAACTATCTCGTAGTCTTCTACAATTGCTAACACTCACGCAGTACTTATGGTTATGGAGTTTCAGCCGGACACTGAGAAAGATAGGGGCTTATTGTGTTGCCTTTCAAACACGAGGAGCTTGCCAAAGGATAAAATGGAAAAGGGAAAGGTGAGGATCACCTTGACTCAAGCACAAAGTAAAAAAATAAAGTAAAAGATAGGCCCTTCGCAGAGGGAAGCAGAGGTTGTCATGTGCGTTTAGGGTTGATGCACAAAATCTTAATGCAAAAGAACGTCACTTTATATTGCCCCTTGTATGTGGACCTTTATTATGCAGTCCGTCGCTTTTATCACTTCCACAACAAGTTCATACAAAGCTTAGTTTCTCTGCACTAACAAGTCATACATATTTAGATAGCAATTTTTATTGCTTGCAACATGACAACTTACTTGAAGGATCTTACTCAATCCATAGGTAGGTATTATGGACTCTCATGGAAAAACTGGGTTTAAGGATATTTGGAAGCACAAGTAGTGTCTCTACTTGGTGCAAAGAGTTTGGCTAGCATAAGGGGGAAAGGCAAGCTCAACATGTTTGGAAGGTCGATGACAATATACTTTAACTGAGATGTCGGAAAACATAAACTATTACGTTGTCTTCCTTGTCCAACGTCAACTCTTTTAGCATGTCATACCTAATGAGTGCTCCCAATTATAAAAAGGTGTCCAAGATAATATATTTGTATGTGAACCCCTCTTTCCTTATCACTTCCTATTAATTGCAACGATGACCAAAACTACGTTCATCAACTCTCAACAATTTTTATGCCTCATACTTTTTATGTGTGAAGTTATCACTATCCATAAGATCAATATGAACTCTATTATTCTTTCTACTTTCCCAAGATCATAGCAACATAGCAAAGCCCTTGACTCAACACTAATCTTTATTATAGATAGCTCACGGACTCGATTACAAAAAGAGATCACAAAGAAAAACTCAACCTACTTGGTATCAAAACTTCAATCTACTAGATCAAGAAACTACTAAAAGGATCGAACTAAATAAAGCGGTAAAGATAAGAGTGTGATGGTGATACGATACCGGGGCGCCTCCCCCAAGCTTGGCAATTTCCAAGGGGAGTGCCCGTACCCATGTGATTATTTCTCCTTCTTCACGGTTGGTGTTATGATCTTATTGGCGATGATGCCCTTCAGGATACGGTTCTCCTCCTCGAGCTTATTGACTTGTTGTTTGAGGTCCATAATTTCTTTATGGAGCTTGCCCGTAACGGCCAAAGATCCTTTTACCCAAGGATGCTGCATAGCTTCTGGAGAACAAGTGAAACTCTTTTTCATATTTTCATAAGAAAGAAATCTAGAGTTGGAAGGAGCGACCGAAGTAGGGACAGCCAGGCTAGGTAGTTCCCCCATAATGAATTTTGCTTGGAGACGAGAGGTAACTTCTTGATCCTCCTCCATGGCATCTATTCTTTTCAAATCAGCCTCCATCTCATCCTCCGTTGATGGTCCAAAGTGATAGGCATCACTATTTGCTCCTGGACCTAGCGTTGGGTGAGACACCCGACTCTCCCCAACTGACTCGTGAGAAGACATCTTGCTTTATTCTGCAACAGGAACAACTGGAAACGAAAACAGAGGATATTTGCGTGATACGGTGGTAAAAACCTTCAGGAGTATATATAATGAATTTTTACCGACCAAAATACGTAATGTGCAAGAAAATGAAGTCCGGGAGGCACACGAGGTGCCCACGAGATAGGGGGGCACGCCCAGTAGGGGGGGCGCCCTCCACTCTTGTGGGAGCCTCGTGCCCCTTTCGGACTACTTCTTTCTTCCTAAAATTCTTAAATATTCCAAAACTGATAAAAATTGCCATTGGAGTTGTTTTGGAGTCGGTTTACTTACTGTACCACATACCTATACCTTTTCGGAGTTTGGAACGTTCTGGAAAGTGTCCTTATGTATTCCTCAGGGGTTACGGTTTCAATAATGTTAGTTTCAACATTGATAGGATTACCTGAGATATAATGTTTAATTCTTTGACCGTTTACCACCCTTGGACTCGTGCCTTCGAAGTTGTTGATTTTTATGGCACCAGAACGATAGACCTCCTCGATAATGTAAGTACCTTCCCATTTTGAGAGGAGTTTTCCTGCAAAAAATCTTAAACGAGAGTTGAATAATAATACATAGTCTCCTACGTTAAACTCTCGCTTTTGTATCCTCTTATCATGCCAGTGTTTGACTTTTTCCTTGAATAGCTTGGCATTCTCATACGCCTGGGTTCTCCATATTCGTCAAGTGAGCTAATATCAAACAACCTCTTCTCACCAGCAAGTTTGAAGTCATAATTGAGCTCTTTAATAGCCTAATATGCCTCATGTTCAAGCTCAAGAGGTAAATGACACACTTTTCCATAAACCATCTTATATGGAGACATAACCATAGGATTTTTGTATGCAGTTCTATAGGCCCATAATGCATCATCAAGTTTTTTAGACCAATTCTTTCTAGATCTATTCACAGTCTTTTGCAAAATTAATTTGAGCTCTCTATTGCTCAACTCTACTTGACCACTAGACTGCGGATGATAAGGAGATGCGATTCTATGATTGACATCATACTTAGCAAGCATCTTACGGAAAGCACCATGAATAAAATGTGAACCACCATCAGTCATAAGATATCTAGGGACTCCAAACCTCGGAAAAATAACTTCTTTAAGCATTTTAATAGAAGTGTTATGATCAGCACTACTAGTTGGAATAGCTTCTACCCACTTAGTAACGTAATCAACAGCAACTAAAATATGTGTATAACCATTAGAGGCAGGAAAAGGTCCCATATAATCAAAGCCCCAAACATCAAACGGTTCAATAACAAGAGAATAATTCATAGGCATTTCTTGACGTCTACTAATGTTACCTATTCTTTGACATTCATCACAAGATAAGACAAACTTACGAGCATCTTTGAAGAGAGTAGGCCAATAAAAACCAGATTGTAGTACCTTGTGTGCAGTTCTATCTCCAGCGTGGTGTCCTCCATAGGATTCAGAGTGACACTTGCGTAGGATCTGTTCCTGTTCATGCTCAGGCACACAACACCATCTACTCCTTCTTTATAAAGGTGTGGATCATCCCAGAAGTAATGTCTTAAATCATAAAAGAACTTTTTCTTTTGCTGGTATGTGAAACTAGGCGGTATAAATTTAGCAACAATGTAATTAGCATAATCAGCATACCAAGGAGCAGTACGAGAAGCATTAACGATCGCTAATTGTTCATCAGGAAAGCTATCATTAATAGGCAGTGGGTCATCAAGAACATTCTCTAACCTAGACAAGTTATCTGCAATGGGGTTCTCAGCTCCCTTTCTATCAATAATATGCAAGTCAAATTCTTGGAGTAAGAGAACCCATCTAATGAGTCTAGGCTTAGCATCTTTCTTTTCCATAAGATATTTAATAGCAGCATGATCAGTGTGAATAGTAACTTTGGAATCAACAATATAAGGTCTAAACTTATCACATGCAAACACAACTGCTAAGAACTCTTTTTCAGTAGTAGCATAATTTCTCTGGGCAGTATCAAGAGTCTTACTAGCATACTGGATAACATTCAATTTCTTATTGACTCTTTGCCCTAGAACAGCACCTACAGCATAATCACTAGCATCGCACATAATTTCAAAAGGTAAATTCCAATCAGGCGGCTGAACAATAGGTGTAGTGATCAAAGCTTTCTTAAGTATTTCAAATGCTTCTACACAATCATCATCAAAGACAAAAGGAATATCTTTTTGCAATAAATTAGTCAGAGGCCTAGAGATTTTAGAAAAGTCCTTAATGAACCCCCTATAAAAACCGGCGTGACCCAGGAAACTTCTTATACCTTTTATGTCCTTAGGACATGGCATCTTTTCAATAGCATCAACTTTGGCTTTATCAACTTCAATACCTCTCTCGGAGATCTTGTGCCCCAAGACAATGCCTTCATTAACCATAAAGTGACACTTTTCCCAATTCAGGACGAGACTAGTGTCTTCGCATCTCTGCAAAACTCGATCAAGGTTGCTCAAACAATCATCAAAAGAGGATCCATAAACTGAGAAATCATCCATGAATACCTCACAAATCTTTTCACAAAAATCAGAGAATATAGCCATCATGCATCTTTGAAAGGTAGCAGGTGCATTACATAAACCAAAAGGCATACGTCTATAAGCAAAAGTACCAAAAGGGCAAGTAAAAGTAGTTTTAGATTGATCCTTCGCTGACACAGGTATCTGAGAGAAACCAGAATAACCATCTAGAAAGCAGAAATGTGTGTGTTTGGATAGTCTTTCTAGCATTTGATCAATAAAAGGTAAAGGGTAATGATCTTTCTTAGTAGCTTTATTTAACTTACGGAAATCAATTACCATCCTATAACCTGTAATAATTCTTTGCGGGATCAATTCATCTTTATCATTAGGAACAACGGTAATACCTCCCTTTTTAGGAACACAATGGACAGGGCTTACCCATTCACTATCAGCAACGGGATAAATAATACCTGCCTCAAGGAGCTTTAGTATCTCCTTTCTTACCACTTCCTTCATCTTGGGATTTAATCGTCTTTGAGGATCTCTAACTGGTTTGGCATCGTCCTCCGATGTAATTTTGTGTTGACATAACGTGGGACTAACGCCCTTAAGATCATCCAGAGTATATCCAATAGCTGCTCGGTGCTTCTTCAGAGTTTTCAATAATATTTCTTCTTCTTTCTCTGAAAGGTTAGCACTAATAATACTGGATATATTTCTTTTTCATCAAGATAAGCATACTTAAGATTATCAGGTAATGGTTTGAGTTCGAACACGGGATCACCCTTGGGTGGAGGGGGATCCCCAAGAATTTCAACGGGAAGGTTATGTTTAAGCATAGATTCCTGTTTAAGGAACACTTCATCTATTTCCTCTCTTTCCTTCATAAACATATCGTTTTCATGGTCTAGCAAATATTGTTCTAACGGACCAGTTGGAGGAACAGCAATGGAAGCAAGACCAATATTTCATCCTTACTAGGTGGTTCCCTATCACGAGGTTGTCTAGTAAACTTAGCAAAATTAAACTCATGAGAAATACCATCTATGCCAACAGTGACAATATTCTTTTCACAATTAATCTTAGCACTAGCTGTATTCAAGAAGGGTCTACCAAAAATAATGGGACAAAAATCATCTTGTGGGGAACCAAGAACAAGAAAATCAGCAGGGTATTTAACCTTCCCACACAAAACTTCAACATCTCTAACAATCCCAAAGGGTTTAATGGTATCCCTATTAGCAAGCTTAATAGTAACATCAATGTCTTCTAATTCAATGGGTGCAATGTCATGCATAATTTCTTGATATAAGGAATAAGGTATTGCACTAGCACTAGCACCCATATCACATAAGCCATGATAACAATGATCTCCTATTTTAACAGAAATAACAGGCATGCCTACGACAGGTCTACGTGTCTTAGTATCTGGCCTAGCAATATTAGCAGTCTCACCACAGAAATAAATAACATGCCCATCTAAATCCTCATCCAAGAGATCTTTAACCATAGCAATACTAGGTTCAACATTAATTTGCTCAGGAGGTGTATAAGTCCTAGTATTACTCTTACGAACAACAGTCGAAGCTTTAGCATGATCCTTTATCCTAACAGGAAAAGGAGGTTTTTCAACATAAGCAGTAGGAACAATAGGATCACTATAGGTAATAGTCTTTTCTTCGACTGTAATAGGTGCAACTACTTTCACTTCAACAGGAGGATTATATTTAAACCACTTCTCTTTAGGGAGATCAACGTGAGTAGAAAAAGATTCACAGAAAGTAGCTACTATCTCAGAGTCAAGTCCATACTTAGCGCTAAATCCACGAAAAGCATCGGTATCCATAAAAGATTTAACACAATCGAACTTAGGTGTCATACCTGACTCCTTACCATCGTCGGAACCCCAATCTTCCCAGTTGCATTTAATTCTTTCCAATAAGTCCCATTTGAAATCAATTGTCTTCAACATATAAGAACCAACACAGGAAGTATCGAGCAGGTTGCGATTATCAAGAGAAAGCCGAGCATAAAAGTTCTGAATAATCATTTCCCGAGAGAGCTCATGATTGGGGCATGAATATAACATTGACTTAAGCCTCCCCCAAGCTTGAGTGATGCTTTCTCCTTCGCGAGGCCAGAAATTATATATGTAATTACGATCACGATGAACAAGATGCATAGGATAGAACTTCTGGTGAAATTCCAACTTCAATCGCTTATAATTCCAAGATCTCATATCATCACATAGCCTATACCATGTCAATGCATCTCCCTTCAAAGATAAAGGGAAGACCTTCCTCTTGAAAACATCATCGGGAATACCTGCAAGCTTAAATAATCCACAAACTTCATTCACAAAGATAAGGTGTAAATCGGGATGCAATGTTCCATCTCCTGTAAATGGATTAGCTAGCAGTTTCTCTATCATACCCGAAGGAATCTCAAAGTAAATATTTTCATAAAGTTCAGTAGATTGAGGAGCAACTCTTTGCTCTTCTGGTTGGGGTGAAGATACCCCAAACAAGCCCCTCAAAGGATTAGTTTCCAAATTGACAAGTAACAGAAAATTTCAGCACACTATATAAATGTTTCCTTACCAAGTTCCACTCACCAAAAGCGCTACACTCCCCGGCAACGGCGCCAGAAAAGAGTCTTGATGACCCACAAGTGTAGGGGATCAATCGTAGTCCTTTCGATAAGTAAGAGTGTCAAACCCAACGAGGAGCAGAAGGAAATGATAAGCGGTTTTCAGTATGGTTTTCTCTGCAAACACTGAAATTGTAGGTGATGGATAGTTTTGTGATAAGATAAATAGTAACGAGTAATAAGTAAATAAAGTAAGTAAAGTGCAGCAAGGTGGCCCAGTCCTTTATGTAGCAAAGGATAAGCCTGTACAATTTCTAATAATGAGAAAGGAGCTCCCGAGGACACATGGGAATTATCGTCCAGCTAGTTTTCATCACGTTCATATGATTCGCGTTCGGTAGTTTGATAATTTGATATGTGGGTGGACCGGTACTTGAGTTCTGCCTTACTTGGACAAGCATCCCACTTATGATTAACCCCTATTGCAAGCGTCCGCAACTACAAAAGAAGTATTAAGGTAAACCTAACCACAATATTAAACATACGGATCCAAATCAGCCCCTAACGAAGCAACGCATAAACTAGGGTTTCAGCTTCTGTCACTCTAGCAACCCATTATCTACTTATTACTTCCCCATGCCTTCCTCTAGGCCCAAATAATGGTGAAGTGTCATGTAGTCGACGTTCACATAACACCACTAGAGGAAAAGACAACATACATCTCATCAAAATATCAAACGAATACCAAATTCACATGACTACTAATAGCAAGACTTCACCCATGTCCTCAGGAACAAACGTAACTACTCACAAAGCATATTCATGTTCATAATCAAAGGAGTAATAATATGCATAAAGGATCTGAACATATGATCTTCCACCAAGTAAACCAATTAGCATCAACTACAAGGAGTAATCAACACTACTAGCAACTCACATGTACCAATTTGTGGTTTTGATACAAGATTGGATACAAGATATGAACTATGGTTTTGAGAGGAGATGGTGCTGGTGAAGATGTTGATGGAGATTGACCCCCTCTCGATGAGAGGATCGTTGGTGATGACGTTGGTGATGATTTCCCCCTCCCGGAGGGAAGTGTCCCCGGCAGAACAGCTCCGCCGGAGCCCTAGATTGATTCCGCCAAGGTTCCGCCTCGTGGCGGCGGAGTTTCGTCCTGTAAGCTTGCCCATGATTTTTTTCCAGGGTAAGAGCGATGATATAGCAGAAGATGGACACCGGAGGCCCACCAGGGGACCCAGGAGATAGGGGCGCGCCCTATAGGGGGGCGCCCTCCTGTCTCCTGGACAGGGTGTGGGCCCCCTGGTGTATTTCTTTCGCTCAATAATTCTTATTAAATCCAAAAAGATGTTTCGTGGAGTTTCAGGACTTTCGGAGTTGTGCAGAATAGGTTTCCAACGTTTGCTCCTTTTCCGGCCAGAATTCCAGATGCCGGCATTCCCCCTCTTCATGGTAAACCTTGTAAAATAAGAGAGAATAGCCATAAGTATTGAGATATAATGTGTAATAACAGCCCATAATGCAACAAATATTGATATAAAAGCATGATGCAAAATGGACGTATCAGAACGCATTCTTACAAAGTCATTTATGGAAGCGTCGCGGTCGGGACGTACTATCAGTGGTCAACGACGAGCTGGGAAAAAAGTCGCCCAGCTCGGCGAACAAGCGAACCAATCGTTCCCCCCACTCCAGGTGTCTAGCGATATCGTCACTAATGTTCCGGGAGGGATGGTGCCCGGTTATAACAATCTTGAAGATTACCTGCCTGACGATGTACATTATGATTTCTTGGAGGTGGACGAACACAAATACGTGTACGGGAAGCCTCTCGTCAAAGATAAAAGATCTCTACCAACGATGATGTTCAGATTCCATGATTGGTACATGAAAACCTGCAGAGAGTCTGAAGGGACGAATATTTTGACGCTGAGAGTCAGAGAGGAGCATGACCTCGTTGGAATTGAACTGTTGAATGTTCCATTTGAGGAGTTCTTCGCGTTTTTCAATCTAAAGGCCCTCGATAAATTAATGATCACTTGCTACTGCATGTAAGTACAGTACTACTTCTGTCATTAAGTCTCTATATATATGTCAACTCTTTCATTGCATGTATTTTTAATTATCCTCACTATATTATGTAGATTGAAGATCGCTGAATTGAAGAAACGATAAATCGGTGATATTGGGTTCATTAACACAAATCCGATAAATGCATGTATGGTTAGATTTCAGGCCAGAGATACCGAGGTCAAGCTGCTACAATCGTTTGTATTAAATCAAAACAAAGCTATAATACTCTTCCCTTACGAATTCAAGTGAGTGTTACTGTCTTGTGCATATTCGGTTTCCCTTATTAGTCGAGGTTATAGTAATGTAATTGATGAGTTATGCATGTGTGCGCAGCTCCACTATATTCTCCTAGAGATTAAGCTTGAGCAGGGACTAGTAACCATCTTAGACTCGAGACGAAAAGATCCCAAGGAGTATGCGGACATGACTGAAATTCTAGAGAAGTAAGTTAAATTGATCATTATCGCACCATATCGGCAACTTTTTGTTCATTTCCTGATATCAAGTTATTGTTTTCTTTGTCTGGCAGGGTTTGGAAAAAAATCACCTCAAAAACTCCGTGACTGCCGAAGAAGCTGCAATTTAGACACACGAAAGTAAGTACCATAGTAGCATGTTCCACGCATCTCCTAGTGATTCAAGCGCTAGTTTTATCAATACCATTTAGCATGCTTGCTAACTATCAATTTGATTGACCTCTATTTCTTGTAAAGTGGTTGTGGCAGGAACAAGGGAATGATTACTGTGGATACTAAATTTGCGAGTCCATCCGCCACACGACCTGTGAGCGGGGCTACTCTGACAAACAATATGAAGTGCGTAAATAATAATATTCACAATTTTATTTTATTACCATCATTTGTGTTCAGTTTCATTTATTCATATATATGTATTGACCCCCTTCTTCAAATTAGATATTTCGGATGCGGGATGAACTCCTACAACCAGATCGTATGCAAGGAATTCAAGAGGAATTGACAGCATTCTTTCTTGACCACGTGATCGCTAAAGACGGAAAATACCATGTGGACCCTAATCACCTCATTTTTAGTTAGGAGATTATATTGTAAGAGATACTTATATTATATATATGTAGCCAGTACATAGCGTCGGATAGATATACGAGAACTTGTTGTTCGACCAATCTCTCAGAGAAGGAGAGGTGGCCGACATCACTTCTCTCTGTATGCATATGTTCATGACGATCTTCTGTTTCCTTCAGTTGCTTACTAGCTAGCGTGTCTAGTCCTCTCTATACATATAGTACGTAGCGTCGACCAAGCACGGAGATAAGAGATGACACTTCTCTCTATTAATTAGCTAGCTAACACAATATATGAAACACCTAAATTAACCCCCCCCCCAAAACCCCCTAACCCCCCCCCCTTCAAAAACAAAAAAACAAAAACCCCAGCACCTGAAATGCTAACGCGTGGATGCCTATTGGTCCCGGTTGGTGCCACCAACCGGGACCAAAGGGCCTCCTGCCTAGGCTCGCCGCACCGACCACATGGAGGCCCATCTGTCCCAGTTTATGTAAGAACCGGGACTAAAGGTCTAGGGCATTAGTACCGACACTTTAGTCCCGGTTCAAAAACCGGGACAAATGGCCCTTATGAACGGGGACAATAGGTCCTTTTTTACTAGTGGTTATAGATTGTAATATACTCCAGGTGAGATTAGGATAGTTGGTGGTTCAGTCTCTATCAACATCCAGTTAGATCAGGCTAGTTGGTGGTTCAGTCTCTCTGAACATCCAATTCTAAACGAACTAAACTATGCCCTCGACAATTTTTTGGCAATTTAGTGAAGACAAGAAGGCCAGCACTGAAACTCCCACCAGAATTGAGAAAGTAACGTAACTTCATAGAGAATGTTGGGTTCGTTGTTGCATTGAATGAGCTGGAGATATTATTAAAAGCTGTACAAAAAGCAAATGTGGTAGACTGGATAAGTTTTGGTCAAGCCTTGCTACATGCCTTGACTACTATACTAATGTAATATATGAAGCTGTTTCAGGGTTGCCACACATGTTTGGATTTTCTGTCCATAGTTGCGCATTAGTCTGCGTAAAATTTTTTGTTACACAACTGTTAAACAGTTTTTATTACCACTCTTATATTGTTACATTTATTATATTTTTATTTTCTTAAATGATATGTTTTCTTTCTAAGATGAATGGTGATTTTTTTCATATGGTAGTACATGTGTTGAACGTGCACGTTTACTAGTAACAAATAAATACACTATGTGCTGGAATGAGCAGATTCGCTTGGCTTGCAAAAATGCGCTTAATTATCTTGGGAAAACTGCAACTAAATTGACGCAACAAAGAAAATCTACACATTCGTTCTTTTTTTAACGTAATACAGAGGCAACCGTTCATATATACGCGCATACACACACCCTTATGAACCCGCGCACACACACAGTATAAGCTTCAGTGTGTCATGCCGGGCCTATCCATTAGTCCCACATGGAAAGACAAATGAGGCAGGTTCCACATGGTGGACACATGAGGCAAGGCTACATAGACAACCGGGGAAGCACAGGGAAAAGGGATCAAAAGAATAGTGAATCGTCTTTGTCTTCTCATCCTCACCTCCTACTTCAGCTATCTCTCCCCTTTTGCTTGCTTATTCGTCACCCCTGATCTTCCTGTATCTCAAATTGGATCCAAATACTAGTGGAAATCCTCTTGTTCATCTCCCACATGCACTTGGGTCATGGCACAGCGGTGAATATTGTTTTATCTTCCTTGGCCATTTTCTATTTCAGTTCTCTCAAAGTATACAAGTAGGTCATTGAAGAGGCTGACAAATATAGAAGACACTGGCCTTGGAGAGACCGTGAGCTAACAAAGAAAAGCCCTCCTCACGCTGCCTGGGATCTAGGGTGTCGACCGAAGCATAAATGTGGTCTTTTTTTCAAAAAAGAGAATAATCCTTGGCCTCTGCATCAAGCAATGCACATAACCATATATTATTTATTATTCAAAATCCAGTAGCCAAACAACGTCAACCTGGGAAAAATAACAAAAAGGAAAACCCAATGCCGCATACCTTGCGACTTTAACTTCACCAGACAACCACAAACCCTATGATAAAATACAAACCAAAAATGAAAAATACATGGCTCCTACGCTACATCTTCAAGAAGGAATCTTCATACGTGCAACGATGATGGTGAATCGAACCCAAGGTTGATCTCCGGGTTTCCATTCCCAAAGTGGTTCAGTCCACCATTTTTAGCAAAGACACGCGCGTCAACATATCTTGGTAAGAGGTCTTGCGTTTCTACGTGCCAAACAAAACAATGTGCTATTAGGCATACGTATGTATTCCAACATGCATGCAGGGCTCCCTACGCCGATGTCCGGTGAATCGCTGCCAATTCTGCCCTTGTTCGCCGGTGTGGCGTCGTACTGCTTAAAGGAGGAATGGGAAGAGAGAGAGAGGACTAACGTGCGAGAAAAAAAATGTTCTTTGTGCTCCACATTGCAATTGATGCAAAGAAAGAATAAAGCCTACGTTTATTTTTTTTCCCACAAAAAGAATTTTTCTTTTGAGAAAACGAAAAGAATAAATGAACGTAGGCTTTCTTTTTAGACTTGGAGCGTAACCCCCGCTGGACACGGGGCCTGCCTACGGCCCAGATCCAAATCCAACCAGTCGGCCTGCCTACGGCCCAGATCCAAATCCAACCAGTCGGCCTGCCTACGCGAGCAAGCAAACGTAGCCTATTTATCTCCGCGAAATCACTAATTGAGGAGCACTCCCCGCAACGATTAGTCGGGGAGCGCTCCCCACGCGCCAAGTGTCACGCGTGAGCGCTCCTGAGACTTTTCCGATGCGCTCCGCGCGTGACACTTGGCGCGCGCACGGCTTCTCCTGTGATTTTCGGTTTCCGGTTTCCCTTTGTGGTTTTTCCTTTTTCACTTTAGTCCTTATACTTTTAATGTTTGGTAATACCTTTTGATCTGTTTTGATATCTTTTTCTCTCTGATGTGGGCAAATCCTCGTCGCGCATTGTTCTTTCTTTGCCGTCGTCTCCGCCCGTCGCTGCCGCTGCTCTTGTCTCGTGGTTACGGCGGCAGCTGTTCCGGCCGCCACGCTTGTTGCCTGCTCTTACGGCGGTCCTTCTTTAGCGTCGAGCGTGCTTCCCACTTCGCGAATCGTCGTTCCCTACTGGTTGCCTTCGTGGGTTCTCTGTTTCCCTTTCTCGTTTCTCTTTTTGTTCCCATTATATTTTCGGGATATGGAGATTTATGGGGTAGTTACGGGTGGGGATTACCAACACTATGAGATGTCAAGTTTCAACTGGGGTTTTGTGGGATTAGTTCTTGATAACCATTGTGTTCCTTGCAGTTATGGCTTGTCCTTTTTGTCGTATGCCTGGTGGCCCGTGTTCTTTTGTTGATTCTTCTATAGATGGATTCAGTGTGGTCTTGGATCGGCGTTGTTGGAGGCGTGTTGTAAGAAAGTCATTTTATAGTTGTTCAATTTTTTGCACACACGCTTATTTCTTTTGGTGATATCCATGTTGTTTAGATTTTGATTATGATCCTTGTTTTGATTTGTTGTGCAGTATGTTCCATGCAGTGTTAGAGCTCATCTTGCTCGTTACATCGAGGAGTGTAGGGCTTTAGCCATAAGGAGGGGTGACGAAGATATGATCTTGCTCTTCGGTGCAATAAGGGTTATTTGTATGGTGTTCTGTTTAGTCATGGTCGGGTGAGGAGCAAATTC
Organism: Triticum aestivum; assembly: GCF_018294505.1. Taxonomy (NCBI): domain Eukaryota; kingdom Viridiplantae; phylum Streptophyta; class Magnoliopsida; order Poales; family Poaceae; genus Triticum; species Triticum aestivum. Next base: position 784,023,876 of record NC_057798.1, read on the forward strand.
CACGGTCCTTCCTGGGAACGATTTGTTAGTGATTATGGTGTTCGTCCTCGTGATATAATGACCATTAGACTTGAACATTATGGAACTTGGATTGGTATTGATTTTTATCGTGTTGGTCATGGAGATGCGTTGTCTCGTTTACCGTCTGTTGGTAAGGTTTATTTTTAAGGAAGTTTTTATCTTGTTTTATTGTACATTTTGATTTTTCTGTTCCCTTGAGCCTGTGTAATTATATTTTGTAGCTCTACATGGTTTGAGCGACTCTGAGAAAGAACTTGTTGGGAGTTGTTATTACACCCGTGGTGTTTTTCTTAATTATCAGCAGATGTATTTCATGAGGTGTCAACTATTTGATGATGAGTACATACCCTGTTGTCCTTTTGTTCACATGATTGATTCCATGAATGTTAATGGTCATCATATGGTCAGATTTTTTTCCATTGTTTTCTCTTTGTTTCTCTTTATTTATTTATTTTTATTACGTCTTCTACTTATAGTTTTGAATTTTTATTCTATTTCTGGTAGCTTGATGTTTTTTGTCAGGTTATTCCTGGTATTGTTGTGAGGAGTTTGAAGGAGTTTGTGACTTTTCCTAGAACTGGTGTTTTAACTCTTGGAGTTACTTTGGAATCTGGTGATGATGATATATATGTGAGCACTCCTTGCTCCTACTTTATTGGTTTGGGTAATAGAATGGTGTTCAAACAGGAAGGTTTCAGTGATTTTCTCCAGGCCTCGTCTATTCAAGTAAACAGCTTGGTGCTGATAACTTTCAAGCAGTGTGTTGGGAGGCTTGTTGTTATCTTCAATCTTCGGCCGCAGTGATGTTAGTTATAGGCTTTGAACATAATGGATTTTGTTTAAAAATATATGCTGTATAAGAGGCTTGGCTGTGCATCTCTTTTAAAGATGTTTTTTTGGACGGATGTTATTTAATTGTGGTCACAGTTATAAATACAGTAGAGGCACGTGTGTTGTTTACTCTGAGGCATGGTTGTGCATCTCTTTTATGTGAGAGGCACCTGGATTCAGCAAACGGAGGCACGTAATTGAAGTTAAAACATGGAAGGTTGTGTGGAGGCACGTAGAGTTACTGTGGGTTTCATGTGAGGCACGTGGTTTGAGCAAAAAGAGGCATGGAATTGCAGTCAGTACAGGCACGGTTGTTTCGAACACAGGTATACTGAGAGGAACGTGTGTGCAATACCAAAGTTACATGGGCGATGACGCGTGCCGGACACATAGAGATACTGTGGGTTTCACCTGGACGAAGATCGACGCTTCAACATTAATCTCCAGGAGACCTTCGATGTTGAAACGGTACGCAATGACGATAAGTGTTTTTTTCGTAATTAAGCATGACTTCAACTATTTCAACGTGTAATTTTCATCTTTTACAATTCGAGTAGCTTATCCCATGCCATGCAAGACACTATGTCTTGGAGAGGATGGGTTTTGAAGACCATGAAAGTTTCAAAACAAAGAAAAATCACCTAAGGACCCATCATGATATGGATTTTGAAGTAAATCTATACAATTCTCAGAGTGTAACCCATTTTGGTTGCACAAATTAGGAAGCACTTTGCAAGATGTATGGTTTTTATGAGGGTATGCTTGTCACCATGGATCTTGGTGATACTGACATCGACCAAGACAATATGGACATTTGGGTCCTTGTTGACACGCTTTCAATTCTACCGCTATGTGAGTTTCTCAAACATAGTTACTAACTAATTTATATTGTTTATTTCAAAATAGTTGATAGCTTATTTCCATTGACAGCTTATTTTCATTCTTCAAACAGTGTGCGGAAGATGGTAGAAAAACCCACTACACCAATGACTCAGAATTAACCTATAAGAAGAAAAATCATCTGATCGCATTTTGTACAGATCTTGAGAATTACAATATCTATTATAAAACTCCTCCACATTATGGTCAATACGTGCCACTAGTGCATGTGTTGAACCACGGTAACATCCATGGAGATGTCATGGTAAGATTTTTTTACTATTACGACATCCGTGCATCTTTTTGTATAAATTCTTCTAAAACTGAACTACATTGCTAACTACGAAGTTATTATTATGTTTTTCAACAGAAAATCCCAAAGGATTGTGTGCCTCATCTGATGTATTAGAATGGTCGCCTTGATGTTTTGAACATACGTCCAGGTCATCCTACGAATCTCACCTGTCCATATCGGATTTCTAAAATCAGTGAAGACATGAAAATCAAAGAATGGAAAAAATCTATGGAGAGTTGTAAGGAGGTACTTGGAAACAACATTGTGCGAAAGGCAAGAATTAGAGACAAGATAATCTCCATTCCCCATAATGGAGACTCAGGGCCCATCTTGTTTTATGATATTTTACCTAAGAGAAGGTAGTAGGTCCTATGAGAGAGAAATACGTCCTAAATACAATGTGTTATTATGTGGTACAATGTGTTAGAGTTGATGACGATGAGGAGTTGTGATTATGACTAGTGACCAACTTGCTATATGATGTCTCACTGATGAAAATGATGATCATGAGTAGGTGTTATATGATGTCTCACTGATGAAAATGATGATAAGTTGTTAATGATATGATGATGATGATATTTATTATATCATTGGGTGAAAGAACCGTGGACTAGTTACATCCACTTGAAACTAGTCCACGGTTCTTTCACCCAGTGATGTAATAACTCATTATGATGTAAAAGAAACTCTAAATTGCTGATGTATGAAAACTTGTATAAATGTGTATGAATACAACATGAAATAAAAAGAAATATAATACGGAATGTTAGTAGTAGCGCGGGCTGTGAGAGGTGCTACTAGTAGTTACGAGTAGCGTCTTTTCAGAGAAGCGCTACTACTAAGTGGATATAGCTGTAGCGTGGTTCAGCCCACGCTACTGCTAAGCTTTAGCTGTAGCACCGTACTAGTAGCGCCGCCACCCGCGCTACTAGTATGCCTAAAGCCCGCGCTACTGCTAGGCTTTTACCTAGTAGTGAACTTGGTGTAAGGAGAGCCATTATGCTTAATAACAAGGCCCTTTTGAAAGCTTTCAGTTGCAACCGCTCAAAGGTACACACCATCTGGTTCCTTGTAACACAGAAGTGTTTCTCACATCTGATTGATCATTCTGTATATTCTTAAGTAGTATTAAATTGCCCAACATTGTAAATATAATTTTGGATGGTACATTAGGGTGCTGATAAGGAGTTTATGGGCGCTCTCCAAAATGTCAGTATGATACAACCCTGAATATATTTGTTGGCATTTACTTTGAGCACATAAATATGAGTTTGTGACTGTAGATGATCAGGCATCAAAATTGTGCTCCCATGGATGTACAACCATAAAAAGGATGAGCAAAATTGTGCACTAAAACCATAAAAAGTTATCTTTTGGGTAAGTTGTACTTGAGCTCCCATGGCCAAGGATGTACACCCATCATCCAAGCCATCCACACTATGAGTATGTGACTTTAGATAATCAGAGATTAAAACTTGTTCATACAAAGATTTTGAATGTGAATTATTGGACTCTCTGCATATTGTTGCATCCAAACTTGTTGTTTGTATTGTAAGTTCATGAAGAGCTTAATTAGTCCATTTTGTAATGGAATGTAGTTTAAGACTAAGTGTTGGAGTGAATATGTTAATGAGAGGTTTGTCCCTTTAACCTCAACATGTTTTTTGTACATTACTTACTGAGTTTTACCTCTTATTTTGTAGGTGATCTAGAATTATTACAGGTACTAATGAAGTAGTTCCCACTAGGTGGACTTGCTAGAAATGGAGAAGCATGCTGATAGGCTTCTTAGGTGAGCATATCAAGCTTTGAAGTTCTTAGTTATGCCGACTGCTATTATCTTGGGGTCGCCTTGCAATATTTTAGAATATTGCATTTTTTTTCTGGACCTTTTATACAGCCTGGCCATGAATTTTGCTTTTAAATGCTCCTGATGAGTGTGTTAAGACTTGCCCTTACATTCATGATTATTCACCCTTCAATTAGAGGGACATGCCAATCCACTTTACATCTACCAAAAAAAGAGTGTTTTCACATAGCCTTACAACTGACATGCATTTTTTCTTATAATTTAACCTTTTTGGTTAGGTTACTTTTTGAAACATGTCACAGTGAAGACAATGTCTTCATAGAAAGGTGATATATTCATTTGGCATTGGAAAATCACGTAACTGACGTTATCTTTGTTACAGAGTGCCTATCTTTGTTGCATAGGATCCATTCTTCAGCGGCGGATCGTTCTACCATTCGCGCAGTGCTCTCTAATATTAAAATTGCGGCTGGTGCCTTCAATTCGGTGACCTTTAAGCACGTACATCGGCATTTGAATATTGCTTCTCATTTGTTAGCTAGAGCTTGTACGTATTCAATTAGTCCATGTGTTTTCTATTCTGTTCTGGATTTCATCCGAGGAACTATGTGTAATATTGTTGAGTAGTCAATAAATTTGATTTTCTCTCAAAAAAGAAAATGAATTTATAATGAGAGTTAACTTCTAATTTGGTCTAGCTATAGAATTACTGAAGATGGACTAAGGCCCTTTTGGTTCAGCTTTTATCAACGGATTCCGCTGCCGCGCAGCAGAATCTGAAGCAAAGGGCGAACCCAGCGGAATCCGATTTCAGAAATCCGCTGCCAAAATCTGAACCAAAAGCGGAAGCAGCCCAGGACATGCTTTCCAAAATCTGATTCCGCTGCGGGTCAAAATTTGAAAAAGCTGTATCAGTTGGTTTGTCAAATGACCTGTATCTTTTTCACATCAGATTTTCTACAGCTGTTTTCCACAGCAAATTCTTCACAGCTGCTTTTAGAAATCCACAGCCGAATCAAACAGGGAGTAAGAGTTGTGCCTTTTTAGTTAGCATCAATTTATATAGTAGGTTGGTAAGATGGGAGAATGTTACAGATTGTAATATACTCCAGGTGAGATCATGATAGTTGGTGGTTCAGTCTCTATCAACATCCAGTTAGATCAGGCTAGTTGGTGGTTCAGTCTCTATGTACATCTAATTCTAAACGAACTAAACTATGCCCTCGACATTTTTTTGGCAATTTAGTGAAGACAAGAAGGCCACCACTAAAACTCCCACCAGAATTGAGAAAGTAACATAACTTCATAGACAATGTTGGGTTCGTTGTTGCATTGAATGAGCTGGAGATATTATTCAAAGCTGTACAAAAAGCAAATATTGTAGACTGGATAAGTTTTGGTCAAGCCTTGCTACATGCCCTGACTACTATACTAATGTAATATATGAAGCTGTTTCAGGGTTGCCACACATGTTTGGATTTTCTGTCCATAGTTGCGCGTTAGTCCGCGTAAAAATTTTTGTTACACAATTGTTAAACATTTTTTATTACCACTCTTATGTTGCTACATTTATTATATTTTATTTATTTTAATGATATGTTTTCTTCCTAAGATGAATGGTGATTTTTTTTCACACAGTAGTACATGTGTTGAACGTGCACGCTTACTAGTAAGAGCGTCTCCAACAGGTTGTATGTTAGTCTTGTTGGTAAAATGTCCATGTCATCAACCAACAACCTATCATACAACTACTCCAATAGATTGTATGTAAGCTATCCAGTAGATGGTAAGAAAATAAATGTGACTGCTCTCTATTTCACCTTGGAGCTTGTGGAAAGGTTGTTGGTTAATCTACATACAACTTTGCTCTCTCTCCATATTTATTACATGCCACATCATCACTGTGTCCTAGGTAGCAAATTAACAAACACCTATCTTACGACTGTTGGAGATGCCCTAACAAATAAATACACTATGTACCGGAATGAGCAGATTCGCTTGGCTTGCAAAAATGCGCTTAATTATCTTGGAAAAACTGCAACTAAATTGATGCAACAAAGAAAATCTACACATTCATTCTTTTTTTAACACAATATAAAGGCAATCACTCATATATACGTGCATCCACACACCCTTATAAACCCGCACACACACAGTATAAGCTTCAGTGTGTCATGCCCGGCCTATCCATTAGTCTCACATGGAAAGACAAATGAGGCTGGTCCCACATGATGGACACATGAGGCAAGGCTACATAGACAACAAGGGAAGCACATGGAAAAGGGATCGAAAGAATAGTGAATCGTCTTTGTCTTCTCATCCTCACCTCCTACTTCAGCTATCTCTCCCCTTTTGCTTGCTGATTCGTCACCCCTGATCTTCCTGTATCTCAAATTGGATCCAAATACTAGTGGAAATCCTCTTGTTCATCTCCCACATGCACTTGGGTCATGGCACAGTAGTGAATGTTGTTTTATCTTCCTTGGCCATTTTCTATTTCAGTTCTATCAAAGTATACAAGTAGGTCATTGAAGAGGGTGACAAATATAGAAGACACTGGCCTTTGAGAGACCGTGAGCTAACAAAGAAAAGCCCTCCTCATGCTGCCTGGGATCTAGGGTGTAGACCGAAGTATAAATATGGTCTTTTTTTCAAAAAAGAGGATAACCCTTGGCCTCTGTGCCGAGCGATGCACACAACCATATATTATTTATTATTCAAAATCCAGTAGCCGAACAACGTCAACCCGGAAAAAATAACGAAAAGGAAAACCCAATGCCGTATGCCTTGCGACTGTAACTCGACCAGACAACCACAAACCCTATGATAAAATACAAACAAAAAATGAAAAATACATGGCTCCTACGCTACACCTTCAAGAAGGAATCTTCATACGTGCAACAATGATGGTGAACCAAACCCAAGGTTGATCTCAGGGTTTCCATCCCCAAAGTGGTTCAGTCCACCATTTTTAGCAAAGACACGCGCGTCAACATATCTTGGTAAGAGGTCTTGCGTTTCTACGTGCCAAACAAAACAATGTGCTAGCTTAGGCATACGTATGTATTCCAACATGCATGCAGGGCTCCCTACGCCGATGTCCGCTGAATCGCTGCCAATTCTGCCCTTGCTCGCTGGTGTGGCGTCGTACTGCTTAAAGGAGGAATGGGAAGAGAGAGAGAGGACTAACGTGCGAGAAAAAAAAATCTGTTCTTTGTGCTCCACATTGCAATTGATGCAAAGAAAGAATAAAGCCTACGTTTATTTTTTTCCCACAAAAAGAATTTTTCTTTTGAGAAAACGAAAAGAATAAATGAACGTAGGCTTTCTTTTTAGACTTGGAGCGTAACCCCCGGTGGACACGGGGCCTGCCTACGGCCCAGATCCAAATCCAACCAGTCGGCCTGCCTACGCGAGCAAGCAAACGTAGCCTATTTATCTCCGCGAAATCACTAATTGAGGAGCGCTCCCCGCAACGATTAGTCGGGGAGCGCTCCCCACGCGCCAAGTGTCACGCGCGGAGCGCTCCTGAGACTTTTCCGATGCGCTCCGCGCGCGACACTTGGCGCGCGCACGGCTTCTCCCGTGATTTTCGGTTTCCGGTTTCCCTTTGTGGTTTTTCCTTTTTTCACTCTAGTCCTTATACTTTTAATGTTTGGTAATACCTTTTGATCTGTTTTGAGATCTGTTTCTCTCTGGTGTGGGCAAATCCTCGTCGCGCACTGTTCTTTCTTTGCCGTCGTCTCCGCCCGTTGCTGCCGCTGCTCTTGTCTCGTGGTTACGGCGGCAGCTGTTCCGGCCGCCACGCTTATTGCCTGTTCTTACGGCGGTCCTTCTTTAGCGTTGAGCGTGCTTCCCACTTCGCGAATCGTCGTTCCCTACTGGTTGCCTTCGTGGGTTCTCTGTTTCCCTTTCTCGTTTCTCTTTTTGTTCCCATTATATTTCCAGGATATGGAGATTTATGGGGTAGTTACGGGTGGGGACTACCAACACTATCAGATGTCAAGTTTCAACTGGGGTTTTGTGGGATTAGTTCTTGATAACCATTGTGTTCCTTGCAGTTATGGCTTGTCCTTTTTGTCGTATGCCTGGTGGCCCGTGTTCCTTTGTTGATTCTTCTATAGATGGATTCAGTGTGGTCTTGGATCTGCGTTGTTGGAGGCGTGTTGTAAGAAAGTCATTTTATAGTTGTTCAATTTTTTGCACACACGCTTATTTCTTTTGGTGATGTCCATGATGTTTAGATTTTGATTATGATCCTTGTTTTGATTTGTTGTGCAGTATGTTCCATGCAGTGTTAGAGCTCATCTTGTTCGTTACATCGAGGAGTGTAGGGCTTTAGCCATAAGGAGGGGTGACGAAGATATGATCTTGCTCTTCAGTGCAATAAGGGTTATTTGTATGGTGTTCTGTTTAGTCATGGTCGGATGAGGAGCAAATTCCACGGTCCTTCCTGGGAACGATTTGTCAGTGATTATGGTGTTCGTCCTCGTGATATAATGACCATTAGACTTGAACATTATGGAACTTGGATTGGTATTGATTTTTATCGTGTTGGTCATGGAGATGCGTTGTCTCGTTTACCGTCTGTTGGTAAGGTTTATTTTTAAGGAAGTTTTTATCTTGTTTTATTGTACATTTTGATTTTTCTGTTCCCTTGAGCCTGTGTAATTATATTTTGTAGCTCTACATGGTTTGAGCGACTCCGAGAAAGAACTTGTTGGGAGTTGTTATTACACCCGTGGTGTTTTTCTTAATTATCAGCAGATGTATTTCATGAGGTGTCAACTATTTGATGATGAGTACATACCCTGTTGTCCTTTTGTTCACATGATTGATTCCATGAATGTTAATGGTCATCATATGGTCAGATTTTTTTCCATTGTTTTTTCTTTGTTTCTGTTTATTTATTTATTTTTATTACGTCTTCTACTTATAGTTTTGAATTTTTATTCTATTTCTGGTAGCTTGATGTTTTTTGTCAGGTTATTCCTGGTATTGTTGTGAGGAGTTTGAAGGAGTTTGTGACTTTTCCTAGAACTGGTGTTTTAACTCTTGGAGTTACTTTGGAATCTGGTGATGATGATATATATGTGAGCACTCCTTGCTCCTACTTTATTGGTTTGGGTAATAGAATGGTGTTCAAACAGGAAGGTTTCAGTGATTTTCTCCAGGCCTCGTCTATTCAAGTAAACAGCTTGGTGCTGATAACTTTCAAGCAGTGTGTTGGGAGGCTTGTTGTTATCTTCAATCTTCGACCGCAGTGATGTTAGTTATAGGCTTTGAACATAATGGATTTTGTTTAAAAATCTATGTTGTATAAGAGGCTTGGCTGTGCATCTCTTTTAAAGATGTTTTTTTGGACGGATGTTATTTAATCGTGGTCACAGTTATAAATACAGTAGAGGCACGTGTGTTGTTTACTCTGAGGCATGGCTGTGCATCTCTTTTATGTGAGAGGCACCTGGATTCAGCAAACGGAGGCACGTAATTGAAGTTAAAACATGGAAGGTTGTGTGGAGGCACGTAGAGTTACTGTAGGTTTCATGTGAGGCACGTGGTTTGAGTAAAAAGAGGCATGGAATTGCAGTCAGTACAGGCACGGTTGTTTCGAACACGGGTATACTGAGAGGAACGTGTGTGCAATACCAAAGTTACATGGGCGATGACGCGTGCCGAACACATAGAGATACTGTGGGTTTCACCTGGATGAAGATCGACGCTTCACCATTAATCTCCAGGAGACCTTCGATGTTGAAACGGTACGCAATGACGATAAGTGTTTTTTTCGTAATTAAGCATGACTTCAACTATTTAAACGTGTAATTTTCATCTTTTACAATTCAAGTAGCTTATCCCATGCCATGCAAGACACTATGTCTTGGAGAGGATGGGTTTTGAAGACCATGAAAGTTTCAAAACAAAGAAAAATCACCTAAGGACCCATCATGATATGGATTTTGAAGTAAATCTATACAATTCTCAGAGTGTAACCCATTTTGGTTGCACAAATTAGGAAGCACTTTGCAAGATGTATGGTTTTTATGAGGGTATGCTTTTCACCATGGATCTTGGTGATACTGACATCGACCAAGACAATATGGACATTTGGGTCCTTGTTGACACGCTTCCAATTCTACCGCTATGTGAGTTTCTCAAACATAGTTACTAACTAATTTATATTGTTTATTTCAAAATAGTTGATAGCTTATTTCCATTGACAACTTATTTTCATTCTTCAAAGAATGTGCGGAAGATGGTAGAAGAACCCACTACACCAATGGCTCAGAATTAACCTATAAGAAGAAAAATCATCTGATCACATTTTGTACAGATCTTGAGAATTACAATATCTATTATAAAACTCCTCCACATTATGGTCAATACGTGCCACTAGTGCATGTGTTGAACCACGGTAACATCCATGGAGATGTCATGGTAAGATTTTTTACTATCACGACATCCGTGCATCTTTTTGTATAAATTCTTCTAAAACTGAACTACATTTCTAACTACGAAGTTATTATTATGTTTTTCAACAGAAAATCCCAAAGGATTGTGTGCCTCATCTGATGTATTAGAATGGTCGCCTTGATGTTTTGAACATACGTCCAGGTCATCCTACGAATCTCACCTGTCCATATCGGATTTCTAAAATCAGTGAAGACATGAAAATCAAAGAATGGAAAAAATGTATGGAGAGTCGTAAGGAGGTACTTGGAAACAACATTGTGCGAAAGGCAAGAATTAGAGACAAGATAATCTCCATTCCCCATAATGGAGACTCAGGGCCCATCTTGTTTTATGATATTTTACCTAAGAGAAGGTAGTAGGTCCTATGAGAGAGAAATACGTCCTAAATACAATGTGTTATTATGTGGTACAATGTGTTAGAGTTGATGACGATGAGGAGTTGTGATTATGACTAGTGACCAACTTGCTATATGATGTCTCACTGATGAAAATGATGATCATGAGTAGGTGTTATATGATGTCTCACTGATGAAAATGATGATAAGTTGTTAATGATATGATGATGATGATATTTATTATATCATTGGGTGAAAGAACCGTGGACTAGTTACATCCACTTGAAACTAGTCCACGGTTCTTTCACCCAGTGATGTAATAACTCATTATGATGTAAAAAGAAACTCTAAATTGTTGATGTATGAAAACTTGTATAAATGTGTATGAATACAACATGAAATAAAAAGAAATATAATACGGAATGTTAGTAGTAGCGCGGGCTGTGAGAGGTGCTACTAGTAGTTACGAGTAGCGTCTTTTCAGAGAAGCGCTACTACTAAGTGGATATAGCTGTAGCGTGGTTCAGCCCACGCTACTGCTAAGCTTTAGCTGTAGCACCGTACTAGTAGCGTCGCCACCCGCGCTACTAGTATGCCTAAAGCCCGCGCTACTGCTAGGCTTTTACCTAGTAGTGAACTTGGTGTAAGGAGAGCCATTATGCTTAATAACAAGGCCCTTTTGAAAGCTTTCAGTTGCAACCGCTCAAAGGTACACACCATCTGGTTCCTTGTAACACAGAAGTGTTTCTCACATCTGATTGATCATTCTGTATATTCTTAAGTAGTATTAAATTGCCCAACATTGTAAATATAATTTTGGATGGTACATTAGGGTGCTGATAAGGAGTTTATGGGCGCTCTCCAAAAATGTCAGTATGATACAACCCTGAATATATTTGTTGGCATTTACTTTGAGCACATAAATATGAGTTTGTGACTGTAGATGATCAGGCATCAAAATTGTGCTCCCATGGATGTACAGCCATAAAAAGGATGAGCAAAATTGTGCACTAAAACCATAAAAAGTTATCTTTTGGGTAAGTTGTACTTGAGCTCCCATGGCCAAGGATGTACACCCATCATCCAAGCCATCCACACTATGAGTATGTGACTTTAGATAATCAGAGATTAAAACTTGTTCATACAAAGATTTTGAATGTGAGTTATTGGACTCTCTGCATATTGTTGCATCCAAACTTGTTGTTTGTATTGTAAGTTCATGAAGAGCTTAAATTAGTCCATTTTGTAATGGAATGTAGTTTAAGACTAAGTGTTGGAGTGAAGATGTTAATGAGAGGTTTGTCCCTTTAACCTCAACATGTTTTTTGTACAGTACTTACTGAGTTTTACCTCTTATTTTGATCTAGAATTATTACAGGTACTAATGAAGTAGTTCCCACTAGGTGGACTTGCTAGAAATGGAGAAGCATGTTGATAGGCTTCTTAGGTGAGCATATCAAGCTTTGAAGTTCTTAGTTATGCCGATTGCTATTATCTTGGGGTCGCCTTGCAATATTTTAGAATATTGCATTTTTTCTGGACCTTTTATACAGCCTGGCCATGAATTTTGCTTTTAAATGCTCCTGATGAGTGTGTTAAGACTTGCCCTTACATTCATGATTATTCACCCTTCAATTAGAGGGACATGCCAATCCACTTTACATCTACCAAAAAAAGAGTGTTTTCACATAGCCTTACAACTGACATGCATTTTTTCTTATAATTTAACCTTTTTGGTTAGGTTACTTTTTGAAACATGTCACAATGAAGACAATGTCTTCATAGAAAGGTGATATATTCATTTGGCATTGGAAAATCACGTAACTGACGTTATCTTTGTTACAGAGTGCCTATCTTTGTTGCATAGGATCCATTCTTCAGCGGCGGATCGTTCTACCATTCGCGCAGTGCTTTCTAATATTAAAATTGCGGCTGGTGCCTTCAATTCGTTGACCTTTAAGCACGTACATCGGCATTTGAATATTGCTTCTCATTTGTTAGCTAGAGCTTGTACGTATTCAGTTAGTCCATGTGTTTTCTATTCTATTCTGGATTTCATCCGAGGAACTCTGTGTAATATTGTTGAGTAGTCAATAAATTTGATTTTCTCTCAAAAAAGAAAATGAATTTATAATGAGAGTTAACTTCTAATTTGGTCTAGCTATAGAATTACTGAAGATGGACTAAGGCCCTGTTTGGTTCAGCTTTTATCAACGGATTCCGCTGCCGCGCAGTAGAATCTGAAGCAAAGGGCGAACCCAGCGGAATCCGATTTCAGAAATCCGCTGCCAAAATCTGAACCAAAAGCGGAAGCAGCCTAGGACGTGCTTTCCAAAATCTGATTCCGCTGCGGGCCAAAATTTGAAAAAGCTGTATCAGTTGGTTTGTCAAATGACCTGTATCTTTTTCACATCAGATTTTCTACAGCTGTTTTTCCACAGCAAATTCTTCACAGCTGCTTTTAGAAATCCACAGCCGAATCAAACAGGGAGTAAGAGTTGTGCCTTTTTAGTTAGCATCAATTTATATAGTAGGTTGGTAAGATGGGAGAATGTTACAGATTGTAATATACTCCAGGTGAGATCAGGATAGTTGGTGGTTCAGTCTCTATCAACATCCAGTTAGATCGGGCTAGTTGGTGGTTCAGTTTCTATGAACATCTAATTCTAAACGAACTAAACTATGCCCTTGACATTTTTTTGGCAATTTAGTGAAGACAAGAAGGCCACCACTAAAACTCCCACCAGAATTGAGAAAGTAACATAACTTCATAGAGAATGTTGGGTTCGTTGTTGCATTGAATGAGCTGGAGATATTATTCAAAGTTGTACAAAAAGCAAATATTGTAGACTGGATAAGTTTTGGTCAAGCCTTGCTACATGCCCTGACTACTATACTAATGTAATATATGAAGCTGTTTCGGGGTTGCCACACATGTTTGGATTTTCTGTCCATAGTTGCGCGTTAGTCCGCGTAAAAATTTTTGTTACACAATTGTTAACCATTTTTTATTACCACTCTTATGTTGTTACATTTATTATATTTTATTTATTTTAATGATGTGTTTTCTTCCTAAGATGAATGGTGATTTTTTTTCACACAGTAGTACATGTGTTGAACGTGCACGCTTACTAGTAAGGGCGTCTCCAACAGGTTGTATGTTAGTCTTGTTGGTAAAATGTCCATGTCATCAACCAACAACCTATCATACAACTACTCCAATAGATTGTATGTAAGGTATCCAATATATGGTAAGAAAATAAATGTGACTGCTCTCTATTTCACCTTGGAGCTTGTGCAAAGGTTGTTGGTTAATCTACATACAACTTTGCTCTCTCTCCATATTTATTACATGCCACATCATCATTATGTCCTAGGTAGCAAATTAACAAACACCTATCTTACGACTATTGGATATGCCCTAACAAATAAATACACTATGTACCGGAATGAGCAGATTTGCTTGGCTTGCAAAAATGCGCTTAATTATCTTGGAAAAACTGCAACTAAATTGATGCAACAAAGAAAATCTACACATTCATTCTTTTTTTAACACAATATAAAGGCAATCGCTCATATATACGTGCATACACACACTCTTATAAACCCGCACACACACAGTATAAGCTTCAGTGTGTGATGCCCGGCCTATCCATTAGTCCCACATGGAAAGACAAATGAGGCTGGTCCCACATGGTGGACACATGAGGCAAGGCTACATAGACAACAGGGGAAGCACATGGAAAAGGGATCGAAAGAATAGTGAATCGTCTTTGTCTTCTCATCCTTACCTCCTACTTCAGCTATCTCTCCCCTTTTGCTTGCTGATTCGTCACCCCTGATCTTCCTGTATCTCAAATTGGATCCAAATACTAGTGGAAATCCTCTTGTTCATCTCCCACATGCACTTGGGTCATGGCACAGTGGTGAATGTTGTTTTATCTTCCTTGGCCATTTTCTATTTCAGTTCTATCAAAGTATACAAGTAGGTCATTGAAGAGGGTGACAAATATAGAAGACACTGGCCTTTGAGAGACCGTGAGCAAACAAAGAAAAGCCCTCCTCATGCTGCCTGGGATCTAGGGTGTAGACGAAGTACAAATATGGTCTTTTTTTCAAAAAAGAGGATAACCCTTGGCCTCTGTGCCGAGCGATGCACACAACCATATATTATTTATTATTCAAAATCCAGTAGCCGAACAACGTCGACCCGAAAAAAATAACGAAAAGGAAAACCCAATGCCGTATGCCTTGCGACTGTAACTCCACCAGACAACCACAAACCCTATGATAAAATATAAACAAAAAATGAAAAATACATGGCTCCTACGCTACACCTTCAAGAAGGAATCTTCATACGTGCAACAATGATGGTGAGTCGAACCCAAGGTTGATCTCAGGGTTTCCATCCCCAAAGTCAAGGTTCAGTCCACCATTTTTAGCAAAGACACGCGCGTCAACATATCTTGGTAAGAGGTCTTGCGTTTCTACGTGCCAAACAAAACAATGTGCTAGCTTAGGCATCCAGAAATAAGAGAAGGATGGATGCCGGAGGCTCCTCAGCGATTAGAGCTTCTCGGCCGTCCGATCGGAAGTCCCTCGCGATACTGACCGTCCGATCTCGGGCCCGACCGCCGTGAGCCGTGCGATCTCGAACCCGATCGACCTGGGCCGTTGGATAAAATTTCAATGGCAAAAAAACGTAAATACTTTGCCCCCACCAGGGTATTTCCGTCTTTTCGCATCCGAGGAGATGGGTGCCGATAGGGCACCCAGTGCGTCGTCCTCTCTGCTCCTCTCCTCATTTCCCCCTCCTCCTCTTTGCTCACCAACGAACCCCCGCGCCGCCTCTCCTCCCCCTCCAAACCCTAGCCCGCGCCCGTCTCCTTGCCCCGCCGCCGGCCGCCGCCGCTTGCCCGGGCACCCATCCGCGACCTCACGCCGCCCTCCTCCTCTTCCTTCATGGCCTTCTCGCGCTCACGGAGGACGACGCGGCCGCGCTGCTCTGGGTGGCGCGCCGCCTCCGCCGCCGGCAGGAGGGGGGCGCGGCGGCCGCCGCACAGCCCGGAGACCAGGAGCTCCTCGGAGAGAAGTCGTTCCCCTAGGAGAAGAAGTTGAGGAGGACACGCCCCTCCATCAAGGGATGGCCGAGGTGGCCGCGCTGCTTTGGGTGGCGGGTCGCCTCCGTCATCAACAGGAGGGGGTCGCGGCAGCCTCCCGGCGACCAAGAGCTCCCCGGGGAGCGGCCGTTCCCCTACGAGAAGACGTCCCTCCGTCAAGAGATGCTCGCGCGTCGGGAGAGGACGTGGAGATCGAGGGACGTCTGCTCCTGCTCCTGCTCGACCGATTCCAGATCGAGGGATGTCTGCTTCTGCTCGCTACGGACGCCGCCCCCCGGCCACACAGGTCATGTCTCCTTCCTGCACCTGCAAAATGTGTCAGGAAAGTCACAAACTTATTCACCTTCTGTTTTCTCAGTCATTTTGTGTGTAGAAGTAGTAGTGCATAACATCTCAATACAGTAATCTCCTTAGGCTGTAGATGGAAAGGGTTGTAGATGGAAAGGTTACTTTCCTCGATGAACTCGTGTGGTATGTGGTGGAATCTGCGGATGGAAATCATTCAGTCTATTTTTCTTAAGGGATGAAGCATCAAGTCCCACCTATTTTTTCAGTGTAGATTCAGTACAACTTGTTGGGATGTTTTGCATATATAGTGAGACACTTCCCTGGGCATTCAAAAAATGATTGTACAATCTGGTAGAGCATGGAACCAAACTCTAATCTCTGGAAACTAATGAACAAACACTGGTTTGATAAGGATAGACCCACAATCATTAGGTGGAAAAAGGGGTTGCTGGCTGATTTAGAAATCCTAAAATACAGGATCAAGACTGATCAAGACTGGTTTGATAAGGATAGACCCACAATCCCTGTTGTAGTTTGCTCTGTTTTTCTTTTCTTTCCTCGGCCGTTTTTTTAGGGCCCAAAATATCCAGAAAGGGTATTGGGGGAAGAAGAGGAGATCACGGTCGGCAGCTCTGCGTCCATTCATCCAGGTTTGGTAACCTCTCCCCCCCCCCCCCCCTCTCTGCCCTTCTCGATCTGCTCTCTTTCTCTCTGGGCTACATCTGGATATATTACATCAGGTCATTAAAAGTCAGATTGCCCTGAACAGATTATGTGGTTTCGAAAGTGCACATTTTTTCTGGTTTATAATTCTCTGCAATAAAAGTACTCAACGACAAATGATCATGTGCATCTATTTTCTGAGAATGAAATACGTATCTCTCTGGATAGGTGCCTATGAACAGATGGGACCAGTTGATTTATGTATTAAAAGGGTAACTACAATGTCAAGAGACCTTCACAATTGTTGGGTAGAAACATTCGTTTGTTACTCGTGGCTGTGATGTATGCATATGTGTATTTTGATGGCCGTTATTTGCTTGCTCCATCCGTTCTATGTTATAAATCGATTGTATCGGCTGCTGCAGCGATAATGGATTTTATTCTATCAACCCTTGTGATTAACTGACATCTGAACAATGGCATAAATGCCATCATCCAGTCAGGATTTACTTACAACACTAACAGTGGAAGCATTATCTTTGTTCAGTTATGTACCTAAGAAAGCTCATGTAGGAATCTGATTTGGATATGTAGGTGCAGTCTCACGCAAAGGAACAGAGAAGATAATTTGATGTCAATGACTCATGGATGGAAATTAAAACACAAGCGAAAATTATTTACTCTTTTACTTAGTATAAGTTATTGATTGAGATGTCATTTCATCCTGCTATTCTAAATTTATACCATTATGTTCTTAGCAAAAAAATAGATTATTTGGTTCTTAGCTTGCTTAAACCCGGGGTGCTTTATCTTGCTCATACATTTTAAATGATTTTGTGCAGGCCGAGATAATAACGATGCCCAATCCGGATTTGGACGCCTCATCTCTGAACATTAGAAACACTGAGCAGTCAATGTAAGCTTGCCCATGCTGCTTCCGCACGACGTTATATCTCTGGTCGTTTGTGCTTCCATAGCTCTAGACATGAACTTCCTGATATGGTAATAAACTCACGGTGGAGAACCCTCTCATATTTATTAAACTTGCTTGCTTGCGCAGGTTACTTGCTATAAATTTCGATATAGGATATTCTTGAGATTGAGATGTAATTTTAGGATCTGTGTGAAGCCCCCTGAGGTAAATACTGAGCGCAGTTTAGCTTTATTTGCGGTTATATATGCCTGTGAGCTGCAGAAATTATCTTGTCCTGTAAATTGTTTCTTTGCCATGCTAATTACTTTATCATTCAATTCTTGAGGGTACGCAGCTTTTATTTCACCCCTAGATTCAATCAGTCATCCATTGGCATTTCAGTTGTGTGAAACAGTTTTCATGCACCTATATGTTTTTCAACATCTCAACATATAGAAGAGACCTGATGGGAACTATCCATGTGCCTCCACATGCTTTGTATTGCATAATTTCATTAGCTTCTATAGATGGTCTCGTGCATAAAACACTACCGCACCAACACCTGAGTAATTGTATTGGTTTCTCCTCAAGTACCATAATGCAATCTTGTCTTCGATTGTAAACCCTGGTTTGGTATTTTTAGTTGCACGTTTCAGTGAGAGAAAGAAAAAATAGTGTCAAAGTAGAATGCACATCATTGTGGCATGGTAGACTCTGTCGTACGACAAAATTTGGTCAGATGGTCCTTTTAGGTTCTCTCATATTTTCTATAGATAGTTGAGTTCTCAGGTACAAATATAATTTCAGTAATCCGATGATTTTGGTCAATCCCAGATTTAATTGTTGACATAGCATTGGACATTTAGTTCAGTTAAAAATATCAAGCCAAGTGGCTTCCTTTATTTATGTCCAAATTAAAAATCATATGCAAATAGACTTGTGCAAGAAATAATTTTTAAATTTGTTTTTGTCCATTCTCTCAGCTCACAATGATTTCACTCCTTTTTAGGACTCCAATAGGATTTGCATATACAAATGATAACATACATTTATATTGAACTCATCGCTGCTCTGAACTCATATCTAAACGGATCACAAATACTAGACTGAATGGACTGTTGCAGAATTAACAGAAAACCAGGTACCACCATCACCCTACTAGCGTGCCTGAATCATTCATCATGTTGCACTTTAGAGTCTTCATGGTCTTCTGCTTTAAAATCACCTCTTCCACTCGTTTTCCTGACAAAAACTATTGATTTCTCAAAAGTCTTGTTGTTTCTCTTCCAACCTTTGTACTTCAGAAACCTATGAATTGTATTGATTGCCAGCCCTTGTCCCCTCATCTGTTACTGCTTTCATGCTAACTAGATAACACTGTTTGAACCAGCAAAACAAGATTATTTTTTTGTTCAGATTGTAGAACATTACTGGGAGGTTCTAAGAAAAGAGTGATATTTGCAAAACCATGCTTTTATTTAGCTTAATATTTTTGGACTGATCTAATCTTTATTTTTTCAGGTTGCCAAAGAGGCTTCTGACATGGTACTAGCTGACGACAATTTCAGTACCATAGTTACCGCAGTTGGTGAAGGAAGATCTATTTACAATAACATGAAAGCTTTCATAAGGTTTGTGCACTGAGAGCCTTTTTCTCACTTCTCATTGACAGTTTTGTGGTTGCTTGCGTATTTGTGCTTGTTCTATATGGCTTGCTAAAAATGATGTTCCTGAATCGAGCATGATTGCGTGATTGTGTCTGCTTTCATACTTCACATCCAGCTGGTGGAAAACCTTCTATTCCTTGAGTATTCTGAAGGCCCTTGCTTCACTGCTGCAGATATATACATGATTTCCTCAAACATTGGTGAAGTTGCTTCACTCTTCCTTACCTCTGCTTTGAGTATTCCTGAGGGGTTGATACCTGTTCAATTTATATGGGTAAATCTCGTCACCGATGGCCCCTCTGCAACTGCTTTGGGTTTCAATCCGCCTGACAAGGACATCATGAAGAAACCACCAAGGAGGAGCGATGACTCATTGATTACTCCTTGGATTTTGTTCTGTTACCTGGTAAATGATCACCACATATCTGTTTGATCTGTTTTAGGCATCTCTGCCTTTCTTCTCGAGATTATAATTCTCACCAATCACATAACTTGCAGGTCATTGGCCTTTACATGGGGTTACAACCGTTTGGTCATCTGGTACACCCACGGATCTTTCATGGGCATTGATCTCACTGGAGATGGCCACACTTGTCAGTTATCACAGCCCTCGAACTGCGGCCAGTGCTCTAGCTGGGACAACTTCATAGCTGCGCCCTTCATTGCTCGTGCTAAAACTTTCACCTTCGATGACAACCCCTGCGACCACTTCCAGGTCCGCAAAGTGAAGGCAATGACGCTCTCACTGTCCATGCTCGTGGCGATCGAGATGTTCAACTCGCTCAACGTCCTCTCAGGGGACACGAGCCTGCTAAGGATGCCTTCGTGGGTCAACCCGTGGCTGCTCCTGGCCATGTCGGTGTCATTCGGGCTGCACTTCCTCATCCTCTATGTGCCGTTCCTCGCGCAGGTGTTTGGCATCGTGCCACTCAGCCTTAAAGAGTGGCTCCTGGTGCTCCTTGTCGCGCTCCCGGTCAGGGCACGAGGATCTGTTCACCGCCGTGGATAGGCCGCTCCAGTTTGCGTAGACTGCCACCGTCCTGGAGGTACACCACCTGCCAGCAACATGCTAGATCTCGCTTGGCTTTTTCTTTCTCTTGATCTGTTTGTTTCTGAGCTTTGCATTCTATGGGCTTTGGACTCACATCTCGCAGGCACCGGAAGGCGGCGGGAAGGAGGCAAGCGGCAGCCTCACCGCTGACGCCCGCGGCGACGACCGGATCCTGGCCGTCCCCTCCCCTTCCCGTCAGATCCATCAAGGTCCAGAGGACGACGGCGACCATCTCCGGTAGCCGGTAGGTCCCATTTGAGCGAGGAGGGCTGGGGGCTGGAGGGATGGAGAAGCTCTCATCGGCGGCAACTTCGTGGAGGGGCGGTGTGTACGACGCCTGTGACCACGCCTGCAACATCTGTCTTGAGGCCTTCTGTGACAGTGAGTCCTGCACGGTAGATACCTTTGTCTTGCGGATATAATGGTGATTGGCGATGGAAATCTTTCGATTCAGTGGTAGACGTGTCTGAAGTTGAATCTGTTCTGTTTTTTTTTTTGTTTTGAATTGTCACAGGTTACAAGCTGCAAGCATGATTTGCATCTCCAGTGCATCCTTGAGTGGTGAGGACCATGCTTTCTTGCCTTTGCAATTTGACCAAAAGTTCTGTAACCATTCGACAAGGTGAGATCTCCTATTCTCCCCGTACTGTTTTCTCTTTTGGCTGATGTGATTTTACTCTGTTTGTGGGAGTGGGAGTGGTGTTACTTTGCAACCATGAATAGTGAAGTACATGGCTTCATGTCTTGGATAGTTTTCACTTTAGATTTAGATGGCATTGGTTGTGTGCGATAATGTTGTCGCTTGGTGGTTTTGATAGGATAGTGCCTCATCCTATAGGACATGCTTAGACCATCTGAATATTTTTTTGCGGACAACACACTTGCACCATGATTTATAAGATTTTCTATCTCACATGTTGGCCTGAGGGATTCACTATCTTCAGTGAGGCCAATCATTTTGTCTAAATGGTGGTGTTACATCAAAATTTACATGTACTGCATCACATTATAGTGTCTTTTTTAGCCTTGTAGGTATATTAGATAAGTATATCTAAGAAATGGTCGATGTTTTATGATGATTGGTTCGTGTTGTGGAGCTACTGCGAATGATCATACGAACCAAGTCAACCATAATTTTTTTTGTTCTGGTTTGGATACTAAAGGTTGTTTGTATATGAAAAGAAAATATGCTTCCAGGAATGTATACACCAACTACAGTCCTCCACACAAAAACATGTTGCCATGATTCCATTCAACCAAATTCTAAATGATAAAATATTATATAGGTATTTAAATTCAAAATCTTGTTGGTAGCTTACCAAGCTGACCGCTTGATTAAATTCGAGTGGAACAAAGTTTGCATCATTTCGTGCCGATTTTATTTAATCAACAGTGTTCATAATTTCATCTGTCATATGTTTGTTTGCTACTTCCATGCCTTGCTCCGGTAATTAGCAAGACTGCTCCTAATTTGACACTTTTTAGAATAGATACAGCTGCTTCGAATTATGAGGAATCTTTAGTTAATGTTAAAGAAACTAAGTAAAAATTTAGGATGATGTTAATTCCTATGTTTTTGTAGGATATTGGCTCACTAAATTACTTACCTTGAATATACTAATAAATATAACATGTTTGTAGTTGTTAGTAATTAATTTCACCCATGTAATAATCCATTTTCCAAAGGCTAAATGTTTTATCTTTCATACTGTTGGTGTGTGACAGCTTCAGACGGCATGGGCGAGCTTTCATTTATTCATGGATCTAGCACAAATGTTTGAGGTTGTTCTGCTCTTGGGGTTTCTAGCTTCTTATGTAGATAGGTCGTATTATGGCCCTTTGGAGTTTAGGTGCGGGTATGTATGTATTATGTATGTATATATTTTTGGATCACGTGCTCTATTTTGGCATTGTTGATTGCTTATGAGGGTGCTGCTTTCCAGGTAATTAGATACCTGCAGCAATTGTATGGGTTTGTCGTTGTAGATTACAACTACACCACCATGATGACCTATCGAGAACTTGCTCGCTCTGCGGTTATTCTTGCCGCGTCCGTCTGCTGCTGCCGCTGGCTGCTGCGCCGCTGCTGGTTGCCTTGCCTGCAGCTGCTCAGCTGTTCTGCTAGGCGCTGCTACTGTTGCCCCTGTTTTTTCAGTTTAGTCATGTAACACCCATGTGCTGGTATATTTCATTCCCTTGTGAAATTAATCGTTTATGTGTATGAAAGTTTTTAGAATATCACAAAAATGTTCAGTTTTAGTGTCCAGTTCACTGCCAATTCTCTTCCTGCTTTTGTCGTGACCATGCAAATCAATTATCTTGTGGATTGACTATGCCTTGCTTACCTTGCATTGGGTTTATTTTGCTATTTGTGATATAGTAAACTCATCTATCATGGATGGTTACTTTGATTTTTTAGATGTAAACAGTTTCTCAAACCTTCCTACTAACTTGACTATTACCTGCTTAATTACTACGTTTGGACCGGCACCTTCGCACCAAGGCGCACAACCGGCTCACCGCAAGTACACCTACGCCGCCGCTTCCCCGGGGGGCTGCAAGGTGAAGTGGACGGCCGAGGAGAAGCCGCACGGGGCTGGGCTCTCAAGTGGGAGGCGGAGCTTGCCTCCCCCCAATGACGTCAGCTTTGATCACAAGTGGAAGTTGGAGCCCAAGTCCAAGCCCGGTGCCGCCAACAAGGCCAAGACCAAGCTCGAGGAAGCCAACGAGGATGACAGGAATAAGCCGGCGATGAAGTGCACGCACATCGAGGAGGTCCTCGCCGGTTGCGACGCCATCCACAAGGTACTCAGTACAAAAGATGAACTTCTTTGAGGGGTTTCCAGTAGATTTCCGACTGGTTATAGTAGTTTAAAGACTGTAGTGGAATTTCAATATAATGCCAAGTCAACTAACTCAAAGTTTGCATATTGCCAAGTTAATTTACTCCATTCTTAAATGAGTACTGCTAAGTTCCACAGATGCATGAGTAGATTTAAGAGAAAGATTGCAGTAGCTTAAAATGGAACTTCACTTCACTGTTTTGTAATATTCAGTAGCTTAAATATTGCAGTAGATTTTGACTTGGTGCAGTACAGAAACTTGCCTTGTTAGATTGTTAACTTGCTTTTATATTTTCTTGATTGTGTTAATTTTTTGGAGTATTGTATCTCATGCTTAGTGTTGCACCAAGATTCAGTATCTTGAACTACTCCAGTATTGCTTGAACTACTCCAGGAGATCATCTTAATTCTGTAAATTCTATGGAGTAGTTTCAGTAGTTTTACAGCAACAGTACTCTTGCCTGCATATCCTTTCGTAAAACAATTATTTTATCCTTAACTTTCCTCTACAGGATGATGACTATCTAATGGTGATTCCCTATTCCCACATTTTTTGCCCTCATGTTGCAAGCTCTAAAGCTGCCCCTGTAATTTACCATCACAAGACATGTCTGGGCAGCAAGTCTCCTGTGACGATTACTCTTAATTCGTCGTTATAATTGTTTGATGGTTTGCTTGTTCCAACCTCGCTATCTGCCTTTAGATTCCCGTTGTTGTCTTTGTAGTGGAAGGTACCACTTGGTGGTATGTTGCTATTTTCACTTTGTTCTGAACAAGGCATGTATAGATTTCAGATTTTAATTCCTATCTCTTTGTCGTAAAAAGTAATGTATGGTCCTGTGTTTTATCTTGGTCGTATGAAAGCACCGAGCTTGATTCTGTCTTATAACCTGATGTCATTTTCAGTCCCATTATGTTTTGCTTCTAATACAATTGGTTGTCTACACATGCTATTCCTGGGCTCTTACCGGCAAATTGTTACATGTTTTGTCTAAACGTTCTGACCGGCACCCTCGCGGCACGGCGCGAACCCGATCTAGTAAGTATGTATTCCAACATGAATGCAGGGCTCCCTACGCCGTTGTCCGGTGAATCGCTGCCAATTCTGCCCTTGCTCGCCGGTGTGGCGTCGTACTGCTTAAAGGAGGAATGGAAGAGAGAGAGAGGACTAACGTGCGAGAAAAAAAATCTGTTCCTTGTGCTCCACATTGCAATTGGTGCAAAGAAAGAATAAAGCCTACGTTTATTTTTTTCCCACAAAAAGAATACTTTTTTTTAGAAAACAAAAGGAATAAATGAACGTAGGCTTTCTTTTTAGACTTGGAGCGTAACCCCCGTTGGACACGGGGCCTGCCTACGGCCCAGATCCAAATCCAACCAGTCGGCCTGCCTACGCGAGCAAGCAAACATGGGAGCAACTAATTAACGAGCGCTCCTTCGGGAGCCTCGCAACGATCAGCACCACTTGGCACGTTCTCAGCCATTTGCCACGTGCCGCGCTTTGGGCGCTCCCTCCGAATTTTATTTTTTATTTTTTCGCACGCGTTTTCGGCTTTTTAAACGGGTTTTTTCCGGGTATTTTGACGTTTTGGTTTTCTACCAGTCTTCCCTAGCTTTTCGACCAAATTTTTTTTTGAAAAAAATAATTTTTTTGCACAAAAAAACGTATTTTTTTTCGCGAGAGGCACGGCCGTGCCTCTTGGAAAGAAAAAAACGTGTTTTCTGTTTTTTTTCTTTCGTGAGAGGCACGGACGTGCCTCTTTCGGAAAGGGAAAAAACACATTTTCTGTTTTTTTTTTCTTTCGCGAGAGGCATGGTTTTGCTTCCGCGAGAGGCACAATTGTGCTTTCACGAGAGGCACGAGCGTGCCTCTTTTCGGAAAGGAAAAAAAAACATGTTTTTGCTTTTTTTTCCGCGAGAGGCACGGTTTTGCTTCCGCGAGAGGCACGGTTGTGCTTTCGCAAGAGGCACGGGCGTGCCTCTTTCGGAAAGGGAAAAAAAAACTCGGTTTCTGTTTTTTTTATTTCACGAGAGGCACGATTTTTCTTCTGCGAGAGGCACGGTTGTGATTTCGTCAGAGGCACGGGTGTGC
This sequence comes from Triticum aestivum, assembly GCF_018294505.1. Taxonomy (NCBI): domain Eukaryota; kingdom Viridiplantae; phylum Streptophyta; class Magnoliopsida; order Poales; family Poaceae; genus Triticum; species Triticum aestivum. The sequence goes on from NC_057798.1 coordinate 784,049,158, forward strand.
CTCTTTCGGAAAGGAAAAAAAACCCATGTTCCCGGTTTGGTTTTTTCGTCGGTTTTTTCCGTCCGGTTTTTTCGTGAAAAAAAAAGTTTGTCAAAAACTATCAACATGGGATATTGTTTTGAAGATCTCGACGCGAGGGATCCAACGGCGAAAGCGGTTCGAGATTTGGACGCACGGTTTAAGAGATAAAACGTTTTGAATAAACGGATATACGAAAAAAAGGGAAAACTCTCCGGTTGCGACAAGTGGCGCACATGCAGCACGCCACTTGTCGCAACCTGGGAAAGTTGGAGTGATCTCCGCAAAGAGTACTCCTTAACTAGTGATTTCGAGCAATTTACCTCCGTCTCCGCCCGACGACAGATCCTATTTGATGCTCGTTAGCGTCAAAAGGTCGTGCCTTCGCTGAGGCGATCCTGTGGTTGGGCCGGCCCACGGACGGGATTCGGGGCTTCTTCGTTTGCTGCTGCCTCCTTCGCTGTTTCCTGCCAGTTTTTTCGTTTTTCTTCTCTGGTTTTTTGCTTCTTTTTTTTCATTGTTTTGTTCGGTTTTCCAGTTGTTCTTTCCTTGTTTTTGTTTTGATTTCTTTTTCCGTCATTTTTTGTTTATTTTCTATTATATTTGTCTTCCTCTTTTATCTTTTTTCTTCTCTTTATTGTGTGGTATATAAAAAGTTCATCTTGTATTATAAAAATGTTCATCTTATATTAAGAAAAATGTCATTGTTTTATGAAAAAGTTCACCATGCATTATAAAAACGTTAATCATGTATTAAAAAAATGTTCAACATACATTACCAAAATGTTCAGCATATATTAAGAAAATATTCAACGTATTTCAAAAAAAGTTCATTGTGTACTTAAAAGTTGTTCATCCTATATCACATGAATGTTCAATGTATGTTTCAAAATTGTTTATCGGAGATCATAAAAATGTTCAATCTGTATCTAAAAGTTATTCAGCGTATATCACAAAAATGTTTAATGGAAGATTTGTTTAAATTTTTTTGATCTGCCGCTGCGTTTAGTTCTTAAATATTTGCACGGCCAGGTAGCTGTTTTTGCTATTTTAACGGCGGCTTTGTTGTGTCGCCCCGACTGGGCCGGCCCGTTCAGATAGCGCATCCTGCGCGGAAGCTCGTGGGTTTGACGCTAGCGAGCGTCAGCTAGGAGGTCTCCCGACCGACCCCTCAAAAAAAAAAAAAATCTCCGTCTCCGCCCCCTAAAAAAAAATCTCCGTCTCCGTCTGTTATCCCGATCGGTTTTACCACATATATACGGGGACTACTTTGGCCGGCCGCCAGAGCCACCGCATCGGACAAACACTAGAGATTGATCCATCCATGGGTTCCCTATTCTCTTCCCCCGCCGGCCGCGACTCTCTCCCAGTCTCCAAAAAGTACATTGGCCGCTCTATTAGGTCAAAAGAGTATGTAATTCCTAGCTGCTGGACAATTTTCTTACCAATTTGCTTAAGCGCTTGCATCGGATCTATTCTTATTCTTATTATGAGATTCATTGGATGAACGTCTGATTGCCCCAACCATCAAAGGAAAGATCCATCCATCATTTGTTTATTTATTTGGTGTACCCTTGTTTATTTGGGGACAGAGAGGACGTCGCCCTCCGAATTTCTACTCTTGTCGACATCGCCATCGAACATTACAACTCCAACAATCCAGTATGATACTCTCTCTCTCTCTCTCTCTCTCTCTCTCTCTCTCTCTCTCATACACACACCACGCATCTAGGCGAGTGCTTAATACATATGATTGTGAATTTGAGATGGATCACTGCGATGCAGGGTGCCGAGTTTGAGTATCCTGAGTATCCTCCCCAGTCGACCACGGAGATGAAGGCTGCCTGCATCGGTTTTAGGGGAACTTTCTGGTACCACCTCTGCTTTTCGGCTCACCCCATGGATGCCACCACCGAGACGCAGCACTTTTTCGCTGAGCTATATTTTGATAGACAGTACCTTGAACTAGCCGTTGAAACATGCATCATCTTAGGTACTACCTAAATTTAACTTCACATTCCGCCATACTGTGTTTGTGTTTGCTAGCCACTTGAATATATGCGTACTATTAATGCAACTTGCAGCTAATCCTCTCTCTATATTTCTCTATAATGTCCAACAGAAAAGCCGTTGTGCCGCTTTAGCAGCTCGTGTGCATTTTGTCCAGACGAATCCAATATCTTGCACCCAAGTGATGAAAAATTTGTCTGTGGAAAGCAAGATCACAAAAAAGAATTCTTCCGCAGGAGAGATATGCTAGTGCGGCCATACAATTCTTTTATGACACCTCCTGATATAGATAACACCGTCATAGACATAGATAGCGCCGAAGATCCATGACTCAAACTATTATGTTATGGCATATGTATTGCAGTTGTAAGATAACTATGTTATTCTTATCAGAATGACTAATTCACATCTAGATATTTTTTAAGAATGTCACATCTAAGTTGTTCACCATATAATTAATTAGGGGCTTCAAGATTTGTACAAAATGTTTATTTTTTGTCTCTAAGGCTCGTGTCGCTAGTGTCCTTTGGGGCTGTTTTTTTTTATCACGCACACCGAGAGCCCCTTTTCCTGTATGGGTCTGGCATGTGGGCCTTTTTTCGTTATATGTGGTTTTTTAAAACACGTTATGAGCTTGTTTTTTTTTTTTTTGAGAATCACGTTATATGTGCTTGTGATCCGTTGTTTTTGTTCTTTTTTTGTCTGTGCCTGGGCCTTTTGTACGGGCAGAATTGAAGAAGCTGGGCTGTGTTCAAAACATTCATGATTTTTTAAATTCTTTATTTTTTGGTGGTGTCAGTTACATGTCTATCATCAAATTCCCCGGACCCTTATTTAGTTGCGCGTTCAATATTAGCACGCAACTCATGTCCGATCTAGTTGCATGTCCACTTTTGACACGCAACTCGTGCTCGACCCGGTATATTTATATAGTTGTTTGTCCAACTCTAAGACACAACCCGTTTGACCTAGGTGTATGTCCATCTTTGACATACGCACCCAACCGAATACACCTCGAACACCGACACCCAATTTGCTCAACCCAATTGCATGTCCAACCCCAACACACAACTCACGCCCGACCTAGATGCTCCAGAGCTGGCATGGCTATGACTTTGTTCTCCTCCTCCTCCTTCCATCCGGACAGCCCATCCAACACCAACCTTCTCAGACTTGGGAATGCGACACCTCCATCTCCCCCCTTGCTGCATCATGGGCCTGGAAGTCAGGCCCAACATGTTCGATAGCTGGAGCATGACTGATCTCTACTTCTTCCAAACCGAAAATCCTGCACAAACCATCGGGTAGTCGGGTGCAGTAGGTTATATATGTGCTTTAGGGCAATAAACGTCAAGCTCTGAAAGGTTGTTGCCACTGGGGACTGCAACCAATTCGGTAGTCGATGACCAAAATATCTTTCTATTATTAGTGTCTCCAATTTGGGTGGAGGGCACAGCTCATCAAAGACAATCTCTATTCTCTTTCGTTGCTCCAGCCCAATTTGGCGCACTTTATCTTCCTCCTCTTTCTCATCCTTGTAGCAATTTAACTCCAAATATTCTAGACTCTTCTTGTTGCTGATCTTGGCCCTTTTAGCAACTGAACTAGCAGGCACATTTTCTAGACTTTGGACTGAAAGATTTCTAAGATGTGAAAGAGCCTCCAACTCTTCTAAAGCACACCAGTCCCCATCCATCTTTACTGGAAACCCCCTGAGGGTTCTCAAACTTGTTAAACCACTAAACCCTCTTGGTATAGCATCTACATTTGACCCATTCAGGTTAAGATATCTTAAACACGCTAGTTTTGTAATGCTGTTAGGAAGCTTGTCCAATTTTGTACGGTCCATGAGCTGAATGTGCTGAAGGAACCTCATCTTATGAATGTCACCTGGAAGCCTAGATGTGTTTGTATCGGAGAATGACAAGTATCTTAGGTGCCTCAGCTCACACTAAGAGTTCACTAACCAATCACATCCCTCGAAGCATATATCCAATACCCGTAGACTAGCAAAATTTGCCAATGAACCACCAGGTTTAATCTCATAGTCTATCAAAAATAATGTCCTCAATGTTTCTTGCTTCTCTAGGATGCTCAACTCTAGTTTGGGATGAAATATACAGAGATGGTGAAATTTTTGGTTTTCTGGAAGAAGTTTTCTAATGTCACCTTGATCCTTGTGAACCACCAATGCTTGTTCCTTAGCCATAAATTGAGCAAATGAGCGGACGGCATCATGCAAGGTGTACTCCCATATGTTCTCATTTGAATCATCGGTCTCCAAAAGATTCCTAGCGACTAACTCCCAATGATAATCATCCCCAGCCCCTATTTGTTCAACATGATGGTAGGTCTGACCCCGACCTACCATCATGTTGAACAAATCCTTCACTAATCCACATGCTAATAACACTATGCTTGCAAAAACCTGAACCCTTTGGCAAAAGTGATAATAGAGAAAGCATTGCTTCAACTCTGGAGATAAATCATTGTAACTCAAGCTTACTGAGTAGTTTAGCTCCTCTTGTAACCCATCTTCTTTCCAGCCAAGATTCTTGTGTAAATCTCCCAATCACGTTCCTTAGGATCTCTTCTGCTTAAGACTCCACCCATAACTTTAATAGCAAGTGGTAACCTGCCACATATTTTTACAATCTTCATCCCAATATCTTTCAGCTCATCAAAATCACTTCCAACACCAACCTGCAACAGTATAGGACAACTTGGTACTGATGTATGAGCTACATCTTTTTGGATAGAAAAGAAGAAAATTATCTTTGATCAAAACAACATGTGTAGTACTTCTATAGAAATATAATGCCCCATAGTAAAATTTTGAAATTCTGTGGTGCCCATAAATATGAAAAATACTACACATTTTAGATGAAAAACGGTGATATGCATAATCAGAATTAAAATTTCAAAATTTAGAAATATCTAGTTACATATTAAGTGCCCCATATTAAGCAGCACATTGACATACTACAAATTAATCTTTCAAAGAAAAAAAGTATACTAGGAAAACTGAACTAGTTGGAGCACTTTACTGATTAATCTGAGATTGACATAAGCAGCATACAAAGAGAAAAGAGGCCATTTTTTGTTACGTCCACACCACCCTAATTACCAAACTGAAACTGAACAAATCAGCAGCATTCAGTTTTAGTTTCAGAACCTGAAACTGACCTCACTGACTGAGGTGTCATTCAGTTTGAAGTCATAACTTATAGATTTTGGCTCCATTTATTTATTTGACCATTCATCTATCCATGTGATGTGCCCAAACGAAGCTTGCTCAAATTAAAATGTGTGTAGGCTGCTTTGCCACAGATTAAATTGGCAGCTAGTTGTCAGCCTTAGAAGATTTTACTGGAACTTGGCATCTAGTTGTCAGCCTTAAAATGAACAAACACCACTGTACCAAACTCAAACCATCCAGAAATTGCATTCACATAACCTCCCTTATTACATATCTTACTTGAGCATAGGGACGGCCGATGGCGTTACAGGCGAAAATTTTCATCTCGTTACTTCGTTAGTAAGTTAATCGCCAACTGCAACCAACCATAGACGACTGTCCATGTCTTGAGAGTCAGAGCACGCATGCAACAATGGGGGGAGGAGGAACAAGATAGAGCTGACAGATGGGACCCACACCAGCTACCTGCAAAAGAGAAGCCCATCTTAGTCTTGTTACTTCTCACATGAACGCCACTGTACCAAACTGAAACTGAAACTGTACAAATCAGCAGCCAAAAGATTTTTTTTTTCGAACTGCATGCTTAAACTGAACAATAAATCTACTGACCCAGCTGAGCAGCAATCAATCCTCATGCTCAAACGAGAAATTTACATACAGGTGAAAGGATATAGAACACTCTTACTACAAATTTTTAAGCATACGGACAGCCTCTCGCCAGTGAGTTGGAATTAACAGACCATGGCCCATGGGGGAGGTTGCTGGACCAGATGCCGGGTGTACATCCCAAGACCAAGAGATATCAAGCCGAACCACCGGAGGTGTGTCAGCTTGCACTTCACACCAGATAATAAGACATATATCATTTCAGGTAATAAGGCATTCCCAGGAGCTTGCACTTCACACCAGATAATAAGACATATCATTTGAGGTAATAAGGTATTCCCAGCCACAGATGGGGACAAAATGATTCAATAGCCAAAGATGATAAGCCTACCAAGAAAACAAAATGTTTCAAGTGTCATCACACATATTGTCCATCCACGTGCATAGCATACTGGAAATGAACTGAAATGAAAAATGTGTATTTCCATTGCATAGTTCAGCTCTACATAGTTCAGCTCTGCATAGTTCAGCACATACTAGCAAATGTAGTTAAAATGACATAAATAGATCAAGTTATATCATCCATAGCAGCTACTCTAGCGTGAATGTGATGGTCTTGAGGCCGCCTGGTGTATATTAGCCATAAATTGCATCTGGATCCATTAAGTGTCGGCCGACCTTGACTTGGTCCGATGGCACCGCGGCCTCATCTTGGTTTAACGCTGACACCCTCATGGTGTTCTCTTGGTACTTGAGGAGTAAAGTGCGCACATCGCCTCCCGGGCATTCGTACCCGTACACTGTTACGATATGCCCTGCCTTTACCTCCTTGCCGTTGGGTAACTTGATTATAACGTATTCTCCATTTGCTTTTAACCTATAAGGCTCATCATCCCGACGGATATCATGATAGTGGCGCTGTGGATTTAGTGTCACAGCAATGGGACCGGAATCGATGACCTTACATAGCAACTCGCGAAATTTCATAACCTTCTCAAACAGGTTACGTGTCGAGTCACAGCTAAGCCCTTGAGCAATCACCTCTTCGGTCCACGGCTCCTGAGTAAGTGGGAGCGTATGGGTTGAGCCATACGTTATCGAATATCGACAGACCGTGAGTGCGGCTTTAGCACAACATCACTTAGGAGTAAGAAAGCTGGGATGCTACTGGCCTCGAATGGAATACCAGACTAGGCAATCAACAGAGATATGTTATAAATGCTTGCTCCAGTTTTCCTGAGGAACCCCTGGCCGGCAGCAGAGAGAATCAATGCCAAATGATCGACATTGAAGCCCCTGTCTTCACGATACACCAACCGTAACAAAGCTGTGAGTGTTTCGCCATAGCAGTGCAAGGAGCATACTCCACCTGCAAAGATTAAACCGGAAAAGAAGTTTGGAGCGGTGTCAGTGTCAATTCATGAAAGAATTTGGATCAATGTTTTTCCTTGGGATGGATAATCTGTTACTTACTCTATTTTGTCTTGTTTGGTTGTCTGGGGATGCGAGGCAAACTACTTGCAAGCTGCAATGTTGGTGGAGGTAGAATGTGATCCCAGCTGCGGTAGTAGTAAGGCCAACTCCACCGCACGACCCCAAATCGTCCGGGTCTGTCTGTTTGGGGTTAAACGGACATATGAGACGTCCCAACGCACGACCCCATCCGTAAAAAGCATCCATTTCTTGTCCGTCTCGCCCCATCTTGGGCGCAAGTTTGAGCTGGGTTTGCGTCCAAAGCGGACACAAGCGGACGCCTTCTGGGTCGTCCTCGTCCGGCCTTGTCCCTTTTGCATGTGACCCTGGCCCGCCTGTCATCCTCTCTCCTTTTCTCTCTCACGTGGCCTACCATGCCCGCCTACCATCCTCTCTCTCCACCCGAGACCAACAGAGACGGAAAAGATGGGGCGAGTCCGCGGCGGGGCGGCCATGGCGCGGGCGCGCGTGCAGGGGGCGGTGTGCGGCGCGGCTGCGGCGGCGGGGCGCGAGCAGCCAGGACATGCCGCGGCGGCGGCCGGGCGAGAGGGCGGGGCGCGGGCGCGCACGCGCAGTGGGCGGGGCGAGCGCGCGCAAGGGCGGCGTGCGGCGCGGCTGCGGCGGCGGGGCACGGCTGCGAGCTGGCTGCAGGCGCGAGCGGCCAGGGCATGCCGCGGCGGGCGCGGGCGCAGCGGATGCGCGGCGGGCGCGGGTGCACGGCGGTGGCCGAGCGAGAGGGCGGGGCGCGGGCGCAGGCACGCTTGGAGGCTGCCGGGTGCAACACTCTGCTAGATTACATCACATAGCTAGCTTGGTTTAGCTACTGCCACTAACTGAAACTACTAGCTAGTAGCTAGGTAGCTAGGTGATCGTGTTCATGGTGTTAGCGCGGGAACCGATGGTGATGTACCACGGCGGCTTTGACGCCGAAGCATCCGCGTTCGACGCGCTCGGCTACAGCGGCCACGACGCGCTGCTCGGAGGCGTGGACGCGGCGGTGCTCTTTGGGGGCTACGCCTACCACGAGCCAGCCAGTGCCGCCAACGCCTACGTGCGGGACAGCAGGAGCTGGGCGAGCTCGGGGCCTTCCGTGCTCTCGTCCAACCATGCCGCGCGGGGCCACGCGGTCCAGGCGGTCGCGGAGGAGGAGCCCGACTGCGTCACGTGGATGGACGACATGGACGTAGATCAAGGCCATCAGCATGCGGTGCCAGCGTCGACCATACGGTTCGACCCGACCACGGGCTGCTTCAGCCTAACGCAGAGCTCCTTCGGAGCGCAGCGGCCGTTCAGGCTCCTGTTCCCGAGCACGTCTAACGGCTCGCCCAATGCCGCGGCGCCGGCGTGCGGTACCTCGAAGCAGAGCAGCGTGGCGCGGCGCGTGCCGGCCTGCAGGCCGTGGCGAGGGCACGGGCAGGTGCGGGGCGGGGTGCGGAGCTGCGGGTGCGGGCGGCCGCGAGCAGGCGCGGCGCGCGGCGGTTGGCAAGCCGCGGCGGGGGCACGGGCAGGTGCGGGGCGGAGCGGGCGAGCTCGGCAGCGGCGACTACACCGGCGAAGCGAGAGCGCAAGCTCGCGGGCGGTTGAGGCGCGAGGACGAGGCGGACATTTTGGGATCGGCTGGCGCGTTGGGCGCCTCCAACTTAACCCGGACATGCATGTCCATTTTGCCACCCATTGACACCCCAAACGGACAAAATCTGAACAAAATGAACGTCCGTTTGAGGTCATGCGGTGGAGTTGGCCCAAGACTTCCAATCTCTGTCTGCCCCCGACAAAGGAGGAAGAACTTGCTGCTGCTCCTCCTCCTCCTCCTGCTCCTCCTGCTTCTCCTGCTCCTCCTTCCCCTCCTCCTCTTCCTCCTTCACCTCTTCAAACTGGCCTTGCAACCTAATAGAGAATAGCACAGAACGGTCATGAAGGACTCACTTGCTCGGCGCGAGGCACTTAAGTAAACAAGATGTTAATATCCACTTTTTTGAAAATGGATCTGCACCAAGGCATGTTAATATCTATTTTTCTAAAAATCCTCTATTTCTATGTTCCTGATGAGAATACCACGTTTTACTGATGCACTCTATTTATTTGCCGCTAAATGGCTTAGCGGCCGCAATAGCCCGCTATAGCGGCTGGAAAAAGCTGCTGCGAAATCAAATTGCATGCGATTTTAAACCTTGCTTGCTCAGCGCCACAAGCAAACAGGAGCGAGGTGGAGTAAACAACACCACAGGAACCCAATGCAAGCGCTCGACTCAACGCGGCGCGACCCGACGGCAGTCCGGCTCTACCCATCCCCGCTTGGGTGGAGCTCCGGGCTGCAGCCCAGAACCTGGAGCCAGGTACCCCTGCTACACCCCCCTCTGCTGCTACTTGCTCGTTCTCTGCCTTCGAGTCGGTTCCGCTTGGTCACCTACCAAAGGTTGCGACTGATTCCGTGATCATCTTCAGGGGGAGGCTGCCCTCCTTAGTTCAAATCGAGGCCATCAGGGCATGCGAGATCCTCGACGGTAGGCTAGCGGAAGCCCGCGCGCCTCTGCTTACGCCTGCTGCTCCCCCATCCTCTGTGGTGCACTACTGGAATCAGCAACTTTGCCATCTGTCAGATCGTTGTCGTCCGCTAGCGGACGACAAAGAAGCTCTTTGCCATCAGCCACCGAAAAGCCGACGGCAAAGAAATGGCAGACCACAAAGAAGCTCTTTGCCATGCGCCATTTCTTTGCCCTCCGCCAGCTGACGGCAAGAATCTTTGCCGTCCGTCAGCTGACGGCAAAGAGGGAGGTGGCCCCCACCCACCCGCCCGTTTAAAAAAAACTTAACGCCCCACCTCTTTGACGTCTGCTAGCGGACGACAAAGAGCAAAAAAGCGGACGGCAAAGGGGGGCGGACGGCAAAGATTTAACTCATCTAACGGCGGCCGCGCCCCACCCCGCCCCTCTCTCTCTGTTTCTCTCCCTCTTCACACGCGCGCCGCCGCCCCCACCACTCTCCGCCACCCCGTCGCCCCACCACTCTCCGCCGCCCCCACCACACTCCGCCGCCCCCGTCGCCCCACCACCCCGCCGCCCCACCGGCCCCCTGCCCCGGTGCCACCGCGGCCCCGTCGCCCCCGCCGCCCTGCCGTCTCGGCGCCACCGCGCCTCGGCCCCCCGCGCCCCACCGCCCCGGCTCCGGCCCCCCGTGCCCAACCACCCGGTGCCCCACCGGCCCCCGCCCCGTCACCCCCGCCGCCCTGCCGTCTCGGCGCCGCCGCGCCCCAGCCCCTGCGCGCCCCGGCCCCGGCCCCGGCGCCACTGCCGCCTGGCGCCGCCGCCCCAGGCCGCCCCGCCCCCTCCTCCACCGGCCACCTCCTCCACCGGCCCTGCCCCAGGTGAGCTATACCTCCTCTCTTTTTTCTCTTTTTTTTAGTTTCAGGTTTATGTTTAGTTTAGATTTAGTTCTAGTTTTAGGTTTAGTTTTAGGTTTAGTTTTAGTTTAGTTTTAGTTTTAGATTTAGTTTTTTCCTTTTTTCTGTTTTTTTAGTTTTAGGTTTATGTTTAGTTTATATTTAGTTTTAGTTTAGTTTTAGTTTTAGTTTTAGGTTTAGTTTTAGGTTTAGGTTTAGGTTTAGGAAAGAACAAGAAGAAAAAAAGAGGAGAGGAGGAGAAGAAGAAGAGAAAAAAGGAAAGGAAGAAGAAGAAGAGGAGGATGAGAAGAAAAAAGAAGAAGAGGAAGAAGAAGAAGAAAAAAGAGGAGAGGAGGAGAAGAAGAAGAGGAAAAAGGAAAGGAGGAAGAAGAAGAAGAATAAGAAGGAAGAAAAGGAAGAAAAGGAAGAAAAGGAAGAAGAGGAAGAAGAAGAAAAGGAAAAAAGAGAAAAAAAACCGACCCGACACGGCACCCCGACCCCGACCCGGCACCCCGACACGACACCCCGACCCCGAGACCCCGACCCCGACCCGGCACCCCGACACGACACCCCGACCCCGAGACCCCGATTCCGACCCCGACACCCCGACCCCAACCCGGACAACCCGACCCCGAGCCTGACCCGATCGACACCCCGACCGCGACACCAACACGGCACCCCGACCCTGACCCGGCACCCCGACCTGACACCCCGACCCCGAGACCGACCCCGACCCCGAGCCTGACCCGACACCCCGACCCCGAGCCTGACCTGACCCGACACCCCGACCCCGAGCCTGACCTGACCCGACACCCCGACCCCGACCCCGAGACCTCGACCCCGACCCCGACACCCCGACCCCGACCCCGACACCCCGACCCCGAGCCTGACCCGATCGACACCCCGACCGCGACACCGACACGGCACCCCGACCCCGACCCGGCACCCCGACCTGACACCTCGACCCCGAGACCAACCCCGACACCCCGACCCCGAGCCTGACCCGACACCCCGACCCCGAGCCTGACCTGACCCGACACCCCGAACCCGACACGACACCCCGACCCCGAGACCCCGACCCCGACCCCGACCCCGACACCCCGACCCCGAGCCTAACCCGATCGACACCCCAACCGCGACACCGACACGGCAACCCGAGCCCGACCCGGCACCCTGACCCCGAGACCGACCCCGACCCCGACACCCCAACCCCGAGCCTGACCCGACACCCCGACCCCGAGCCTGACCCGACACGACACCCCGACCCCGACAACCGACCCACTGACCCCGACACCCCGACCCCGACACGACACCCCGACCCCTGACCCTGAAACAGCACCCCGACCCCGACACGGCCTATTAGAGTGTAGGTTGCATGGACGTAATAAAATTGGCAAAGTCGATCAACTGATGAATATATACATGGTGAATTATATATATAATTGTTGTGTGTCCAGTGATGATGATGATGATTATAGTGATGATAGTGATGATGATGATTATAGTGAGCCCATCATTGATTATAGTGATGATGATGATTATGCATTTATTGATGATACTGATCGAGATTATTAGTAGTGTCAGGTATTCAATTTTTTTATGTTGTACTTGATGATGATACACTTAAGTGATATACATATTATTATTCATGTCGGTACTTTTTTTATGTTGTACTAATTTCGTTTATTCTTTGTCATGGCAGGTGTTGAAAGATGGTGGGCGCTGGTCGGGAGCGCGCCGAGGCCCCTTCTTCGTCGGCGCATGTTGCGAGGTCTTCCATTGCACACGCACCTCTCCATCGAGCGTTGCTGGACAGTATGTCGACACCACCGGGCCCTTCTCCATCGACTGCGGTGCCCAGCAGGGGACGAGGTAAGAAGAAGAGAGGAGGTGGAGCACGTAGTCGCGGGAGAGGAGGTAGGGTGACTCTTACGGCGCCTTCCTCGCCGCCACCCCCAGCTGTTTCACCCGAGCACGTGACTGCTAGGGTGGACTCGTTCGAGGAGGAGGCTACACGGACTCCGGTCCACGAGCCTCCGGTCCACAGGTCTTCGGCCCACGAGCCTCGGGTCGATGGGCCTTCGGCCCATGAGAGTTGGGCCCACGAGACCACGGAGGAGCACACGTCTAGATGGGGTACCTGGTCGGGTCAGCCTGAGGAGCCGAGTGGCCATGCTGATGATGGCGGGGAGCCGAGTGGCCATGTTGATGATGACGGGGAGCCGACTGATATTGAGGAGGGAGGGGGCAATGTCTACCAGCGTGGTGCTACACGGCCCCCGTCCGTGCCGGCACCCGCGAGCAGAGGTGGTTGATTTTCCCTAATGGGAGAGGTAAGTGCATTTAATATTTTTGTACCTTCTGCATTCACTTTTCTTCAAATAACTAATGTGTTGGCCTTGTCATGCTGCAGGGGTTGGGACCACCATGAAAGTGTCCGCCGGCCCAACTCCGTCCTTGGAGTTCTGATTCGGCAAAACTTCTCCTTTACACGTTGCCTGGTGAGGGTCGGCTTCCAGAGGTTGGATTGAGTTGGGAGCTACTTGGCTGCCCCGGCCCTGCCGGGTGAGATTATCGACGGTGTCTTGTGCAAGACGAGGGCAGACGTGGTGATCAGAAAGTTCTGGGTAATTTCTCCTTTACACAATTAAAAATCTTGAACTAGCTAGTTATTAATTGTACTAATCAATATTGTCTCATTTGATTGCAGACATTCTATAGGTGTGAGGAGGGATACGAGGAGGAGGCGGCAGATGTTATCGACAAGGAGTCAAGCGCCTACTTCAGAACTTACGGCATGAGGTTCAGGTGCAGGCTGTTCGAGACTACTACGCCGGGTGTGGTATCAAGAAGCCCAAGCAGGAGTGCCGCGATAAGTTCTTGAGTAAGGAGCAGTACATGAAGGTAATTCTTAAGGCTTGTACTTACTTCCTTCATTTAGTAATTCATAGTCATAGCGCTCAAGTTTCTATTTGCTAACTTAGGCCCCTCCGAGATGGTGTGCGGATCGGATGGATTGTTGGGAGGTGTTGGTCAATGCGTGGTGCTCAAAACAATGGCGGGCCTCCCACAACAAGGCCAAGGACAAACGTGCCCAAATGGAAGGTGTGCCACACCATCAAGGCAGCTCCAACTTATTTCAGTACGGGCGGAACTGGGTATGTGGTTTGCTTCATGATTCATGCAATTCATCCATCATGCTAGCTTTAGCCCTTTAATTACTAATTTACTTTGTTTCTCTCTTTCGGGCACGCTACAATAAGGCGGATAAGGTGCCAGAGGTGTACGACCTGTATGCCATGGCCCACACTGGCTCTTACAAGAAAGTCAAGGCATTCTCTGCGTCTGACCTCGATGATCCAAAGAACTTCACCAACATCTCCGCCCACGACAAGCTCGTGCAATATAGAGATCAGGGGAAGGCGAGGAAAGGGGAGGACTTTAACCCGAGCCAGGGTCCCATTGATACAGAGCTGCTGATGATATCTGGTGGCGGGAGGTCCCATGGCTCCATAGCCATGGGAGATGGACTTATCCGTTGTCCTAGCACTCTCCCGGAGATCAAGGCGCGCCAGTCGAGAACCGCTCTTGAGATAAGGCCTCGTGAACGGCCAGTCCAACTCGCCTTCAAGGTTAGTTATAAGTACTCAGCTATCTTTCTCCATTACATTGTGTGCGCTTCCATCAATGATTACAAATGGTCATGTGAGTGGTGTTGCAGGCTGCTATACAGAGTGAGAGAGATAGAACGGAGAAACTTCTGGCGGAGGCGGCGGAGAGGCAACGGGAGTTGGAGGAGAGGACGACAAAGATGTTGGAGAAGGAGAGGGCACGAAATGACATGCAGGCGAGGGCCATGTACGAGCTCCTTGTGGTAAGTTTCTTCTGCAAATTACTTGCTAGTCTTAACATTTGAGTCTCATTACTAACTAGTATGACTCTGTTGTGAAAACCAAATGTGCAGTCTGTGTGCGAGAAGTCCGGTCAGACCGCTCCGCCGATGCCAGCGATTGCTCCTGGGAGCATGGTGAGTTTAATTAGAATGGACATTACTTTCTAGTCTTAACATTTGAGTGTCATAATGCTAACGAGACATTGGAAATGATCTTTGGTGCAGCTTAACTCCAGAAACGCATTGCATGATCCTTCTCCAGCTACCGGCGCGAGCCAGCCCGCTCGTACACCTCCCTGATCACGGTAAGTTTCTCTAGTGTTTTGCTTAACAAATGCATAAAGACCTAGACTTAGCTTTATTTCCTCCAATATGCTTACCATAATGACCTAGAGTTAGCTTCTTTTCCTCCAAAATGACTTAATATGCTTACTGACCTCATAAACCATCCATTCTACCTAAGTTAGCTCTAAAACGATATGTACTTAGGTTACTTATGTCAAAAATTGCATAATTAGCTTAGTTAGCTCATAAACGATCCATTTTACCTAAGTTAGCTCTAAAATGACTCATTTTACCTTAGTTAGCTTACAAGTGATCCAATTTATCCAAGTTAGCTCTAAAATGACCCATTTTACGTAGATTAGCTCCTAAATGATCCATTTTACCTACGTTAGCTTTAAAATGACCCATTTCACCTAGGTTAGCTCCAAAATGACCCATTTCACCTAGGTTAGCTCCAAAATGACCCATTTCACCTAGATTTGCTCCTAAATGATCCATTTCACCTAAGTTAGCTAAAAATGATCCATTTCACCTAAATTAGCTCTTAAATGATCCATTTCACCTAAGTTAGCTAAAAACGATCCATTTCACCTTAGTTAGCTCAAAAACGTGGCATTTCACCTTAGTTAGGTCATAAACGACTCATTTCAACTAAGTTAGCTCATAAAAGCTCATAAATGATCCATTTCACCTAAGTTAGCTCAAAAAGATCCATTTCACCTTAGTTAGCTCAAAAACGTGGCATTTCACCTTAGTTAGGTCATAAACGACCCATTTCAACTAAGTTAGCTCATAAAAGCTCATAAATGATCCATTTCACCTAAGTTAGCTCAAAAACGATCCATTTCACCTTACTTAGCTCAAAAACGTGACATTTCACCTTAGTTAGCTCATAAACGACCCGTTTCAACTAAGTTAGCTCATAAAAGCTCATAAATGATCCATTTCACCTAAGTTAGCTCAAAATGATACATTTCACCTTACTTAGCTCAAAAACGTGGCATTTCACCTTAGTTAGCTCATAAACGACCCATTTCAATTAAGTTAGCTCATAAATGATCCATTTCACCTAAGTTAGCTCAAAAACAATCCATTTCACCTTACTTAGCTCAAAAACGTGGCATTTCACCTTATTTAGCTCATAAACGACCCGTTTCAACTAAGTTAGCTCATAAAAGCTCATAAATGATCCATTTCACCTAAGTTAGCTAAAAAACGATCCATTTCACCTTACTTAGCTCAAAAACGATGCCCTTCACCTTACTTAGCTCATAAACGACCCATTTCAACTAAGTTAGCTCATAAATGATCCATTTCAACTAAGTTAGCTCGTAAACAACCCATTTCAACTTAGTTAGCTCATATATGATCCATTTCACCTAAGTTAGCTCATAAATGACATATACTTCTTGTTCTAGTCACCTATTTCTAACTTTCTTATTTACCATTTTGCAGATTTCATTCACTTCATGGAAGCTAGTTTGCTATGATGGAGTGCTTGCTTTTCCTTTGATGAAACTTTGCATTGTATCTAGCTTGCTATGATGGAACTCGCTATCTTGATGAAACTTTGCATTGTAATATGTATATGGATGGAACAATGTGTATGGATGGAACTTGCTTATGTATGAACAATGTGTATGGATGAAACTGATGTGATATGTGATATGAAACTTATGTGTTGGATATGTGATATGGACTAAATATATCTATATATGTCATATATATTTGCTGTGAAAATTGTTGGATTAAAAAAACAGAAAAAGAGACAATATGCAGGCTCTTTGCCGTCTGCCACCGACGGCAAAGGTATCTTTGCCATCAGCAGCGGATGGCAAAGAGGCCATGTGGCAGGCAACTGTGCTTCCTGGGAGGCTGACCAATTTGGTCAGTTTGCCTACAGTGGCTGACAGCAAAGGCTTTGCCGTCCGCAGCGGATGGCAAAGGCCTGCCATTAACCACCTAACGGAGTAACAGCGCATTTATTGCCGTCTGCCTTCTTTGCCGTCCACTGCTGATGGCAAAGGACCTTTTGCCGTCAGCTGCCCGAAGCAGACGGCAACGTAGCTCTTAGCCGTCCCCTACTTTGCTGTCCCCTTTTTCCGTCCGCTGCAGACGGCAAAGGTCTTTGCCGTCCGCCATCCATGCCTTTGCCGTCCGCCGTGGCTGATGGCAAAGTAGCTGATTCCTGTAGTGGTGGGTGCCTCCCCAGCGCCACCTAGGCGGCCTGGTGGCCTTCTCCCGCTCACCGCGGCCGAGCTTCGTGGTCGCACCCGCTCCCGCACTGCCGCCGCCCTCCGCGTCCAAAGCGCGTCTCATGTCCTGGGGCCAAGCAGCCCCCCAATGGCGCCTTAATGTGTGCCCTATTCTGGAACATCCGCGGTTTCGACCATGATGGTCGGCGCCGCCAACTCGTGGAATACATGCGTGATGAACACATTGACATTGTCGCCATCCAAGAAACCATGCGTATAGAATTCTCTCTTCCGGAGCTTAAGCGTCTGAGCTCCCACCTCTTTTCTTGGCATTGGCCCCCTTCTAGTGGGAGCATTGGTCATTCAGGTGGCATCCTTTTAGGTGTTAAGGATGCCACCTTCGAGGTGGGTAGCATGGACCAGGGGCAATTCTTCGTGAGCATGAAACTCTACGAACAGACGCTTAACTTCAAATGGGAGGTCATTATTGTCTATGGCCCGGCAGACCATAGTAGGTCTGCTTCCTTCCTCGAGGAGCTCCACCGGAAGATATCAGCTGCCTCTCTTTCGGTGGTGGTTGGAGGCGATTTTAATCTCCTCCGTTTCACGGAGGACAAGAGCAATGCAAATGTAAACTTTGCACGGATGCAAATGTTTAATGACTGCATTGCTGATCTGGGTCTCCGTTAGATAGATAGGATTGGTGCCAGGTTTACCTGGGCCAATCGTCAGGCTTCCCCGACCCAGTCCGTCCTAGACAGGGTCCTAGTTTCCCTGGAATGGGACCTCCGCTTCCCTCTGGCTTTCCTCCATGCCATCACCCGGATTGGCTCTGACCATGTGCCCCTCCTCCTGTCCTCCACCGACGAGCGGCCGTTGATCCCCCTGATTCCGATTTGAGACATTCTGGTTGTCCCAAACCGGTTTTGTGGAGGCTGTTGGCGCCCACTCGGTGGAGGCCCGCGCGCACCCCCATCCCTGCCCTCCCTCGGCCATCGACTCGTTGCACCTTTGTGCCAAGCCGGCAGTTCATGAAGGGATGGGGTGCAAACCTTGGGCATGACCTCTGCGATCGTAAGAAGGCCTTGTTGACCGCCATCCAGGCCCTAGACTTGTGTGCTGACGCAATCAGCCTCTCTCCTGACGAGTGGCTCTCTCTCGCTACGACTTAGAAGACCAGCTCTCCGTCATCTACACTGACGAGGAGGCCTATTGGCATCTCTGTGGTGCCCAGAAATGGGTTTTGAAGGGCGACGCAAACACGACCTACTTTCAAGCCATTACGAATGGCCACCGTAGACGCAACACCACCCCCTCCTCTGGGATGGCGCGTCCCTCCTACAGGACGGCCGTGACATTTGGGCCCATGTCGACGGATTCTATAGGTCCTTGTTCTCTGCAGCTCCTAGGAGCGGCCTCTGCCCGGCCCCTAATTGCTGGACCGGCCCCCAGCTAGTCACTGACGCGGAGAACGCAGCCCTTACGGCCCCCTTCTCCGAGGGCGAGGTCTGGGCTGCCATTCGAGGCATGAACACCACCTCGGCTCCGGGTCCTGACGGGCTTCCGGTGAAATTCTTCCAGACCTTCTGGAACGTCTTCGACGAGTTCATGGCCATCTTCGTGAAGGAAATATGCCCTAGAGGCAATAATAAAGTTATTATTTATTTCCTCATATCATGATAAATGTTTATTATTCATGCTAGAATTGTATTAACCGGAAACATGATACATGTGTGAATACATAGACAAACATATAGTCACTAGTATGCCTCTACTTAACTAGCTCATTAATCAAAGATGGTTATGTTTCCTAACCATAGACATGTGTTGTCATTTGATTAATGGGATCACATCATTAGAAGAATGATGTGATTGACATGACCCATTCCGTTAGCCTAGCACTTGATCGTTTAGTATGTTGCTATTGCTTTCTTCATGACTTATACAAAGTTCCTGCAACTATGAGATTGTGCAACTCACGTTTACCGGAAGAACACTTGGTGTGCTACCAAACGTCACAACGTAACTGGGTGATTATAAAGGTGCTCTACAGGTGTTTCTGAAGGTACATGTTGAGTTGGCATAATTCGAGATTAGGTTTTGTCACTCCGATTGTCGGAGAGGTATCTCTGGGCCCTCTCCGTAATACTCATCACTTAAGCCTTGCAAGCATTATAACTAATGAGTTAGTAATAAGATGATGTGTTACAGAACGAGTAAAGAGACTTGCCGGTAACGAGATTGAACTAGGTATTGGATACCGACGATCAAATCTCGGGCAAGTAACATACTGATGACAAAGGGAACAACGTATGTTGTTATGCGGTTTGACCGATAAAGATCTTCGTAGAATATGTAGGAACCAATATGGGCATCCAGGTTCCGCTATTGGTTATTGACCGAGAATGGTTCTAGGTCATGTCTACATAGTTCTCGAACCCACAGGGTCCGCACGCTTAACGTTACGATGACAGTTTTATTATGAGTTTATAAGTTTTGATGTACCGAAGTTTTTTAGGAGTCCCGGATGTGATCAGGGACATGACGAGGAGTCTCGAAATGGTCGAGACATAAATATTGATATATTGGAAGCCTATATTTGGACATCGGAAAGGTTCCGGGTGAAATCGGGATTTTACCGGAACACCGGGGGGTTACCGGAACCCTCCCGAGGGTTAATGGGCCTTAGCGGGCCATGAGGGAGAAGAGGAGGGCCGGCCAGGGCAGGCCGCGCGCCCCCTCCCCCCTAGTCCGAATAGGACAAGGAAGGGGGGGGGGGGGGCGGCGCCCCCCTTTCCTCTTTCCCCTCCCCCCTTTCCTTCTCCACCAAGGCAAGAGGGGGGAGTCCTACTCCCGATGAGAGTAGGACTCCTCCAGGCGCACCCCAAGGGGGCCGGCCGCACCTCCCCCTCCCTCCTTTATATACGGGGGCAGGGGGGCACCCCATAACACACAAGTTGATCTACGGATCGCTCCTTAGCCGTGTGCGGTGCCCCCTCCACCATATTCCACCTCGGTCATATCATCGCGGAGTTTAGGCGAAGCCCTGCGCCGGTAGAACATCATCATCGTCACCACGCCGTCGTGCTGACGGAACTCATCCCCGAAGCTTTGCTGGATCGGAGCCCGGGGATCGTCATCGAGCTGAACGTGTGCTGAACTCGGAGGTGCCGTACGTTCGGTGCTTGGATCGGTCGGATCGTGAAGACGTACGACTACATCAACCGCGTTGTCATAACGCTTCCGCTTACGGTCTACGAGGGTACGTGGACGAACACTCTCCCCTCTTGTTGCTATGCCATCACCATGATCTTGCGTGTGCGTAGGAAATTTTTTGAAATTACTACGTTCCCAACAGTGGTATCAGAGCCAGGTTTTATGCGTAGATGTCATATGCACAAGTAGAACACAAGTGAGTTGTGGGCGATACAAGTCATACTGCTTACCAGCATGTCATACTTTGGTTCGGCGGTATTGTGAGATGAAGCGGCCCGGACCGACATTATGCGTACGCTTACGTGAGACTGGTTTCACCGTTGCGAGCACTCGTGCTTAAAGGTGGCTGGCGGGTGTCTGTCTCTCTCACTTTAGCTGAATCGAGTGTGGCTACGCCCGGTCCTTGCGAAGGTTAAAACATCACCAACTTGACAAACTATCGTTGTGGTTTTTGATGCGTAGGTAAGAACGGTTCTTGCTAAGCCCGTAGCAGCCACGTAAAACTTGCAACAACAAAGTAGAGGACGTCTAACTTGTTTTTGCAGGGCATGTTGTGATGTGATATGGTCAAGACGTGATGCTATATTTTATTGTATGAGATGATCATGTTTTGTAACCGAAGTTATCGGCAACTGGCAGGAGCCATATGGTTGTTGCTTTATTGTATGAAATGCAAACGCCCTGTAATTGCTTTACTTTATCACTAAGCGGTAGCGATAGTCGTAGAAGCAATAGTTGGCGAGACGACAACGATGCTACGATGAAGATCAAGGTGTCACGCTGGTGACAATGGTGATCATGACGATGCTTCGGAGATGGAGATCACAAGCACAACATGATGATGGCCATATCGTATCACTTATATTGATTGCATGTGATGTTTATCCTTTATGCATCTTATCTTGCTTTGATTGATGGTAGCATTTTAAGATGATCTCTCACTAATTATCAAGAAGTGTTCTCCCTGAGTATGCACCATTGCCAAAGTTCGTCGTGCCCAGACACCACGTGATGATCGGGTGTGATAAGCTCTACGTCCATCTACAACGGGTGCAAGCCAGTTTTGCACCCGCAGAATACTCGGGTTAAACTTGACGAGCCTAGCATATGCAGATATGGCCTCGGAACACGGAGACCGAAAGGTCGAGCGTGAATCATATAGTAGATATGATCAAACATAATGATGTTCACCATTGAAAACTACTCCATCTCACGTGATGATCGGTTATGGTTTAGTTGATTTGGATCACGTGATCACTTAGATGACTAGAGAGATGTCTGTCTAAGTGGGAGTTCTTAAGTAATATGATTAATTGAACCTAAATTTATCATGAACTTAGTACCTGATAGTATTTTGCTTGTC
This sequence comes from Triticum aestivum, assembly GCF_018294505.1. Lineage (NCBI taxonomy): Eukaryota > Viridiplantae > Streptophyta > Magnoliopsida > Poales > Poaceae > Triticum > Triticum aestivum. Next base: position 784,070,794 of record NC_057798.1, read on the forward strand.
TATGTTTGTTTGTAGATAGATGGCTCGTGCTGTTGTTCCGTTGAATTTTAATGCATTCCTTGAGAAAGCAAAGTTGAAAGATGATGGTAGCAATTACACGGACTGGGTCCTTAACCTGAGGATTATCCTCATTGCTGCACAGAAAAGTTACATCCTGGAAGCACCGCCGGGTGCCAGGCCTGCTGCTGATGCAACTGACGACGTTAAGAACGTCTGGTAGAGCAAAGCTGATGACTACTCTATAGTTCAGTGTGCCATGCTTTACGGCTTAGAACCGGGTCTTCAACGACGTTTTGAACGTCATGGAGCATATGAGATGTTCCAGGAGGTGAAGTTAATATTTCAAGCAAATGCCCGGATTGAGAGATATGAAGTCTCCAATAAGTTCTACAGCTGTAAGATGGAGGAGAATAGTTCTGTTAGTGAGCATATACTCAAAATGTCTGGGTATAATAATCACTTGATTCAACTGGGAGTTAATCTTCCGGATGATAGCGTCATTGACAGAATTCTCCAATCACTGCCACCAAGCTACAAGAGCTTTGTGATGAACTATAATATGCAAGGGATGAACAAGACCATTCCCGAGCTCTTCGCAATGCTAAAGCTGCGGAGGTAGAAATCAAGAAGGAGCATCAAGTGTTGATGGTCAACAAGACCACTAGTTTCAAGAAAAAGGGCAAAGGGAAGAAGAAGGGGAACTTCAAGAAGAACAGCAAGCAAGTTGCTGCTCAAGAGAAGAAACCCAAGTCTGGACCTAAGCCTGAAACTGAGTGCTTCTACTGCAAGCAGACTGGTCACTGGAAGCGGAACTGCCCCAAGTATTTGGCGGATAAGAAGGATGGCAAAGTGAACAAAGGTATATGTGATATACATGTTATTGATGTGTACCTAACTAGAGCTCGTAGTAGCACCTGGGTATTTGATACTGGTTCTGTTGCTAATATTTGCAACTCGAAACAGGGACTACGGAATAAGCGAGCACTGGCCAAGGACGAGGTGACGATGCGCGTGGGAAACGGTTCCAAAGTCGATGTGATCGCGGTCGGCACGCTACCTCTACATCTACCTTCGGGATTAGTTTTAGACCTGAATAATTGTTATTTGGTGCCAGCGTTGAGCATGAACATTATATCTGGATCTTGTTTGATGCGAGACGGTTATTCATTTAAATCAGAGAATAATGGTTGTTCTATTTATATGAGTAATATCTTTTATGGTCATGCACCCTTGAAGAGTGGTCTATTTTTATTGAATCTCGATAGTAGTGATACACATATTCATAGTGTTGAAACCAAAAGATGCAGAGTTAATAATGATAGTGCAACTTATTTGTGCCACTGCCGTTTGGGTCATATTGGTGTAAAGCGCATGAAGAAACTCCATACTGAAGGACTTTTGGAATCACTTGATTATGAATCACTTGGTACTTGCGAACCGTGCCTTATGGGCAAGATGACTAAAAACGCCGTTCTCCGGAACTATGGAGCGAACAACTGATTTGTTGGAAATCATACATACTGATGTTTGTGGCCCAATGAATGTTGAGGCTCGCGGCGGGTATCATTATTTTCTCACCTTCACAGATGATTTGAGCAGATATGGGTATATCTACTTGATGAAACACAAGTCTAAAACATTTGAAAAGTTCAAAGAATTTCAGAGTGAAGTGGAAAATCATCATAACAAGAAAATAAAGTTTCTACGATCTGATCGTGGAGGAGAGTATTTGAGTTATGAGTTCGGCCTACACTTGAAACAATGTGGAATAGTTTCGCAACTCATGCCACCTGGAACACCACAATGAAATGGTGTGTCCGAACGTCGTAATCGTACTTTACTTGATATGGTGCGATCTATGATGTCTCTTACTGATTTACCGCTATCATTTTGGGGTTATGCTTTAGAGACGGCCGCATTCACGTTAAATAGGGCACCATCAAAATCCGTTGAGACGATGCCTTATGAACTGTGGTTTGGCAAGAAACCAAAGTTGTCGTTTCTTAAAGTTTGGGGCTGCGATGCTTATGTGAAGAAACTTCAACCTGATAAGCTCGAACCTAAATCGGAGAAATGTGTCTTCATAGGATACCCAAAAGAGACTATTGGGTACACCTTCTATCACAGATCCGAAGGCAAGACATTCGTTGCTAAGAATGGATCCTTTCTAGAGAAGGAGTTTCTCTCGAAAGAAGTGAGTGGGAGGAAAGTAGAACTTGATGAGATAACTGTATCTACTCCCTTATTGGAAAGTAGTTCATCACGAGAACCGGTTCCTGTGACAACTACACCAATTAGTGAGGAAGCCAATGATAATGATCATGAAACTTCAGATCAAGTTTCTACTGAACCTCGTAGGTCTACCAGAGTAAGATCCGCGCCAGAGTGGTACGGTAATCCTATTCTGGAAGTCATGTTACTTGACCATGATGAACCTACGAACTATGAGGAAGCGATGATGAGCCCGGATTCCGCAAAATGGCTAGAAGCCATGAAATCTGAGATGGGATCCATGTATGTAAACAAAGTATGGACTTTGGTTGACTTGCCCGATGATCGGCAAGCCATTGAGAATAAATGGATCTTTAAGAAGAAGACTGACGCTGATGATAATATAACTGTCTATAAAGCTCGACTTGTTGCAAAAGGTTTTCGACAAGTTCAAGGGGTTGACTACGATGAGACTTTCTCACCCGTAGCGATGCTTAAGTCCGTCCGAATCATGTTAGCTATTGCTGCATTTCATAATTATGAAATTTGGCAAATGGATGTCAAGACTGCATTCTTGAATGGATTTCTAGAAGAAGAGTTGTATATGATGCAGCCGAAAGGTTTTGTTGATCCAAAAGGTGCTGACAAAGTGTGCAAGCTCCAGCGTTCCATTTATGGACTGGTGCAAGCATCTCGGAGTTGGAATAAACGCTTTGATAGTGTGATCAAATCATATGGATTTATACAGACTTTTGGAGAAGCCTGTATTTACAAGAAAGTGAGTGGGAGCTCTGTAGCATTTCTAATTTTATATGTAGATGACATATTATTAATTGGAAATGATATAGAATTTCTGGATAGCATAAAAGGATACTTGAATAAAAGTTTTTCAATGAAAGACCTCGGTGAAGCTGCTTACATATTGGGCATCAAGATCTATAGAGATAGATCAAGACGCTTAATAGGACTTTCACAAAGCACATACCTTGACAAAATTTTGAAAAAGTTCAAAATGGATCAGGCAAAGAAAGGATTCTTGCCTGTGCTACAAGGTGTGAAGTTGAGTCAAACTCAATGCCCGACCACAGCAGAAGATAGAGAGAAAATGAAAAATGTTCCCTATGCTTCAGCCATAGGCTCTATCATGTATGCAATGCTGTGTACCAGACCTGACGTATGCTTAGCAATAAGCTTGGCAGGAAGGTACCAAAGTAATCCAGGAGTGGATCACTGGACAGCGGTCAAGAACATCCTGAAATACCTGAAAAGGACTAAGGATATGTTTCTCGTATATGGAGGTGACAAAGAGCTAGTCGTAAACGGTTACATCGATGCAAGCTTTGACACTGATCCGGACGATTCTAAATTGCAAACTGGATACGTGTTTTTATTAAACGGTGGAGCTGTAAGTTGGTGCAGTTCTAAACAAAGCGTCGTAGCGGGATCTACATGTGAAGCGGAGTACATAGCTGCTTCGGAAGCAGCAAATGAAGGAGTCTGGATGAAGGAGTTCATTTCCGATCTAGGTGTCATACCTAGTGCATCGGGACTAATGAAGATCTTCTGTGACAATACTGGTGCAATTGCCTTGGCAAAGGAATCCAGATTTCACAAGAGGACCAAGCACATCAAGAGACACTTCAATTCCATTCGGGACCAAGTCCAAGTGGGAGACATAGAGATTTGCAAAATACATACGGATCTGAATGTTGCAGACCCGTTGACTAAGCCTCTCTCATGAGCAAAACATGATCAACACCAAGACTCCATGGGTGTTAGAATCATTACTATGTAATCTAGATTATTGACTCTAGTGCAAGTGGGAGACTGAAGGAAATATTCCCTAGAGGCAATAATAAAGTTATTATTTATTTCCTCATATCATGATAAATGTTTATTATTCATGCTAGAATTGTATTAACCGGAAACATGATACATGTGTGAATACATAGACAAACATATAGTCACTAGTATGCCTCTACTTGACTAGCTCATTCATCAAAGATGGTTATGTTTCCTAACCATAGACATGTGTTGTCATTTGATTAATGGGATCACATCATTAGAAGAATGATGTGATTGACATGACCCATTCCGTTAGCCTAGCACTTGATCGTTTAGTATGTTGCTATTGCTTTCTTCATGACTTATACAAAGTTCCTGCAACTATGAGATTGTGCAACTCACGTTTACCGGAAGAACACTTTGTGTGCTACCAAACGTCACAACGTAACTGGGTGATTATAAAGGTGCTCTACAGGTGTTTCCGAAGGTACATGTTGAGTTGGCATAATTCGAGATTAGGTTTTGTCACTCCGATTGTCGGAGAGGTATCTCCGGGCCCTCTCGATAATACTCATCACTTAAGCCTTGCAAGCATTATAACTAATGAGTTAGTAATAAGATGATGTGTTACAGAACGAGTAAAGAGACTTGCCGGTAACGAGATTGAACTAGGTATTGGATACCGACGATCAAATCTCGGGCAAGTAACATACCGATGACAAAGGGAACAACGTATGTTGTTATGCGGTTTGACCGATAAAGATCTTCGTAGAATATGTAGGGACCAATATGGGCATCTAGGTTCCGCTATTGGTTATTGACCGAGAATGGTTCTAGGTCATGTCTACATAGTTCTCGAACCCGTAGGGTCCGCACGCTTAATGTTACGATGACAGTTTTATTATGAGTTTATAAGTTTTGATGTACCAAAGTTTGTTCAGAGTCCCGGATGTGATCACGGACATGACGAGGAGTCTCGAAATGGTCGATACATAAAGATTGATATATTGGAAGCCTATATTTGGACATCAGAAAGGTTCCGGGTGAAATCGGGATTTTACCGGAACACCGGGGGGTTTCCGGAACCCTCCCAGGGGTTAATGGGCCTTAGTGGGCCATGAGGGAGAAGAGGAGGGCCGGCCAGGGCAGGCCGCGCACCCCCTCCCCCCTAGTCCGAATAGGACAAGGAAGGGGGGGGGGGGGCGGCGCCCCCCTTTCCTCTTTCCCCTCCCCCCTTTCCTTCTCCAACAAGGCAAGAGGGGGGAGTCCTACTCCCGGTGGGAGTAGGACTCCTCCAGGCACACCCCAAGGGGGCCGGCCGCACCTCCCCCTCCCTCCTTTATATACGGGGGCAGGGGGGCACCCCATAACACACAAGTTGATCTACGGATCGTTCCTTAGCCGTGTGCGGTGCCCCCGTCCACCATATTCCACCTCGGTCATATCGTCGCGGAGTTTAGGCGAAGCCCTGCGCCGGTAGAACATCATCATCGTCACCACGCCGTCGTGCTGACGGAACTCATCCCCAAAGCTTTGCTAGATCGGAGCCCGGGGATCGTCATCGAGCTGAACGTGTGCTAAACTCGGAGGTGTCGTACGTTCGGTGCTTGGATCGGTCGGATCGTGAAGACGTACGACTACATCAATCGCGTTGTCATAACGCTTCCGCTTACGGTCTACGAGGGTACGTGGACGAACACTCTCCCCTCTCGTTGCTATGCCATCACCATGATCTTGCGTGTGCGTAGGAATTTTTTTGAAATTACTACGTTCCCAACACTTCGACGAGTTCTACGTTGGATCCATCGACCTCAGACGCCTCAACTATGGGATCATCTCGCTCATCCCGAAGGTGCCGGGCGCCTCCGACATCCGCCAGTTTCATCCAATCACGGTCATCAACGTGATTTTCTGGATTCTAGCAAAAGGGTACGCCAATAGGGTGACCCTTCTTGCTGACCACATTACCCACCCCAACCAGTCCGCCTTCATTCAAGGGCGGTATATCCTGGATGGGGTGCTTGTTCTTCATGAATTCCTCCATGAGGTTCGATCTAAACACCTCAAGGTGGTTTTCCTGAAGATCAATTTCCATAAGGCCTATGACACTGTTAGTTGGCCCTTCCTTCGGGAAGTTTTGCTCTGGAAAGGCTTTGATGACCGTTAGATCACCAGAGTGATGCAGATGGTCTCTTGCGGTCGCACTACCGTGAACATCAATGGAGAGATCGGCCTTACTTCCCCACCCTTTGTGGGGTTAGACAAGGCGATCCCTTCTCCCCTTTCCTGTTCAATATGGTGGTGTACGCGCTTGCCGCCATCCTGGATAAGGCTAAGGCTGCTGGCCATATTCATGGGATCACCCCCCACCTGGCCGGCGGCTCCGGGATCTCCCTCCTCCAGTATGCCAACGACACCGTCATCATGGTCGAAGGCTCGGAGACAGATATCTCCAATCTTAAGTTCCTTCTCCTCTGCTTCCAACAAATGTCTGGCCTTAAGATAAACTTCGACAAGAGTGATGTGATGGTGATGGGCTACTCTCCGGTCGAGTCCCTTGCTATTGCCAACCGGCTTAACTGCCGCCTGGGCTCCTTCCCCACGACCTACTTGGGAACGCCAATTAGTGACTCCCGGCTCACCGCCGCGGACTTGCGCCCGACCGTGGCCAAGCATCAAACACGCATCGAGCCATGGCAGGGTAGATGGTTGTCAAAGGTGGCTCGGATGATTCTCATTAACTCATCCCTCTCCAGCCTCCTCTTGTTCCTCATGAGCTTCTACAACCTTCACGAAACTCTGCACCATGAGATCACCAAAGTCTAGTCTCGTTTCTATTTGGCAGGTGACAACAATAAGCAAAAATACCATATAGTCAGCTGGTCGGACATTTGCAAGCCCAGGGAACAAGGAGGCCTCGGTATCATGTGCTCTAAGCGCATGAATATAGCCCTCGTATCCCGATGGATCTGGCGCATCTCACAAGGTCATGGTGGCCTCTGGCTCGACATCATCCGGAACAAGTACCTGCATGGACAGCCCATAGCCTTCTGTCAGAGATCTGGCGGCTCCCATTTCTGGAAGTCGGTCGTCCAACTTATCCCTGGACCTCCATCTCGGTGGGGTCCAGAGCGGCGATTTTGTTCTGGTTTGACCGGTGGGCTGGAGACACCCCCTTTGCTGCGCGCTTCCCCGGCCTCTTCTCCATCGCTGTCGACCCCTTGACCTCAGTTGAGAGGGCCCTTATTCCCCCCGGAGTCCGCCGCATGGCGTGAGTTACTGGATTGCATTGCTCTCCACAAACCTGTGGTGGACGGTGGCCCGGATCAGGTGAGATGGCGGCTTGAGCCATCGGGCCAATTCTCCACCAAGTCTCTCTACCAGGCCATCGCCCCCTCCTCCGCACTTCCCCCCTTACGACGGTGTGTCCATTCGCCTGCCTCTGAAAATCCAGATCTTCATGTGGCAATGGATTCGCAATCGGATCCCGTCTGGGTCGAGGTTCGCAAGCGCAATGGCCCGGGCACTGGCCTTTGCCCGCTTTGCGGTATCCCCGAAGACTCGAATCACATCTTCTTCTCCTGTGTGTCCGCTCAATTCGTGTGGAGCTGCTTTCGCGAAGTGGTGGTGGAAATTGGTGCCACACCAACTTCCCCGACCTGTGTGCCGAACTCCAGAACTCCCCCTTGCCTTCTCGCCACATTAGGTGACTTGAGATTGGGGTCATCACTTGGACCCTCTGGACGATCCGCAATAAGCTTGTGAGCCAGCGCACTCCTCTGCGACGGGCTACTGACGCTATCTTCAAACTGTCTGGTTTCTTGCAGCTTTGGCGGCCCCTTAGCCGCCCTCAGGACCGCAACTCCATATCTGCCTTCATCACCAACCTCCGCTCGATGGCCGTCCATCTATCGTCGCCGTCCCCGCCGCCTCTGCCGGAACCTGACTAGGCGCTTGTCGTGTTGTCCGACGCTTTTCTTTTAGTTTTGTTGGGCTTGTTGAGCTGTGCCCTCAGCAGAACCTTTGTACTTCTCTGTGAGACTTGGGTGTGTGTGTTTGAACTAGTCCTTGTATGTGGGCTCTCTAGCGGTTTGCTTTATTTATAAAGCGGGGCGAAAGCCTTTTTCGATAAGTAAATGCAAGAGGCCCCTGAACTAGCATCGATCCATCACAGAACTTACTGCCCCTGATCGATCACCACCAAGACATCAACTCAACGAATCAACTGCTGTTTACATAAGCAGGAAAATGCATACTTGCATGGAAAAAGAATAAAATCTGGTGGTGATTTGTGTCATTTCTATTTACTTTACTTTATTTATTACTCCGCTTGTGGCCGAATCGCGCAAGCAAGTAAATGCAAGAGGCCCCTGAACCAGCATCGATCCATCATAGAACTTACTGCCCCTGATCAATCACCACCAAGACATCAACTCAATGAATCAACTGTTGTTTACATAAGCAGGAAAATGCAGACTTGCATGGAAAAAGAATAAAATCTGGTGGTGATTTGTGTCGTATCTATTTACTTTACTTTATTTATTACTCTGTTTGTGGCCGAATCACGCAAGCAAGTAAATGCAAGAGGCCCCTGAACCAACATTGATCCATCACAGAACTTACCCCTGATCGATCACCACCAAGACATCAACTCAACGAATCAACTGTTGTTTACATAAGCATGAAAATGCAGACTTGCATGGAAAAAGAATAAAATCTGGTGGTGATTTGTGTCGTGTCTATTTACTTTACTTTATTTATTACTCCGTTTGTGGCCGAATCGCGCAAGCAAGTAAATGCAAGAGGCCCCTGAACCAGCATCGATCCATCACAGGACTTACTGCCCCTGATCGATCACCACCAAGACATCAACTCAATGAATCAACTGCTGTTTACATAAGCATGAAAATGCAGACTTGCATGGAAAAGGAATAAAATCTGGTGGTGATTTGTGTCATGTCTATTTACTTTACTTTATTTATTACTTCGTTTGTGGCCGAATCGTGCAAGCAAGTAAACGCAAGAGGCCCCTGAACCAGCATCAATCCATCACAGAACTTACTGCCCCTGATCGATCACCACCAAGACATCAACTCAACGAATCAACTGCTATTTACATAAGCATGAAAATGCAGACTTGCATGGAAAAAAGAATAAAATCTGGTGGTGATTTGTGTCGTGTCTATTTACTTTACTTTATTTATTACTCCGTTTGTGGCCGAATCGCACAAGCAAGTAAATGCAAGAGGCCCCTGAACCAGCATCAATCCATCACAGAACTTACTACCCCTGATCGATCACCACCAAGACATCAACTCGACGAATCAACTACTGTTTACATATAAGCAGGAAAATGCAGACTTGCATGGAAAAAAATTTAAAATCTGGTGGTGATTTGTGTCGTGTCTATTTACTTTACTTTTTTGAAGCTAAAACGCCCTCCGGATCTTTATTCATTAGGCGCTAGCATGTCCGACTGCAAACAATCAGTCAGCCACCCAGGGATTGTATCATACAAATGCATAAAAACACTCAGTTTTAACGAATGCCTAGCTACACGGTGAGCCGCCATATTAGTCTGACGACACAAAAACCGTAGCCTGAATCCCTGAAACAAAGTAGACATCTCCTTCATCTCCATAATGAGGTGATAACACGTCGACCTCTGAGGTGCATCCCAGAGCCGTTGAATCTCCTGACAGTCCGTCTCCATCAACGAATGCTGGAAACCCATGTCTTGTGCCATGAGGACCGCGTCCCTGCATGCAAGCAGCTCAATGGATAACGGGTCCGTAACCCCGTCATATCTTGAGCCTCCGGCTCTAATGAGAGCACCGTGATGATCTCGAGCAATGTAGCCCGCTCCTCCTCTCACAAGACCCATATCCGTTGCTCCATCCATATTGATCTTAATCCACCCCTCCTCCGGTGGTACCCACCTCGGTGGGATAATGGCTGGGGTCTTCTTCCTCTCCGAGATCTCAAGTGCCCGAACAATCTCCTCAATAATCACCATAGATTTCAGAGGTTGATAAACCAATTCACCATGCATGTAATTGTTCCTTGAATGCCATACTTCCCACATCACAGTAATCATAATAGCCGCCTCCTTCTTATATAGTCGCTGATCTAGAAGATCTCGAGACCATGACAATGGGTGTAGATGTGGTATATCGATACCAAAGAAACATTGTGCTGCCTCCCAAAACCGCACGACATGCTCACATTCCATCAACGAGTGAAATAGGGTCTCATTGTCATTGCCACACATCGGACAGTTTGGTAGTTGCTTGATATGCCTTCTTTGAAGCTCGCCATAAGAGGGCAAGAAGTTTTTTAGCACACGCCACCAAAACACCCATATCTTTGGAAGCACGTTAATCTTCCACAATGCCTTCCATATGGTTGAGTCACCCGTAGATGAGCCAACATTCAGTTGTGTCTGCAGCTTCGTTTGCATTGCATATCTATATGCAGACCTGACCGTAAAGAGGCCAGACTTTTCTCTTGCCCAAGCCCATATGTCCGTGCCTCCCACACGCGGTCTCGCCATGGCTAGAATAGCTTCGGCATCAGGGGAAAAAAGATACTGCGCACGAGTTCCGTATCCCACTGATTTGTCCCCGGGTCAAGCAAATCTGAAACAAACTGGACTGAATTTGGCTTGAGAGACCCCATCGGTTTCATTGATATGGTGCCTTCTATCCACTGATCATGCCATACCTCGGTGGTCTCTCCATTGCCAACTCGTCGTATGAGTCCTGTCTTCAACATATCTCTTCCTTGGATAATTGCTTTCCAAGTCTTAGAAGCACTTGTAGGGTAGCCCGCCGTCAGAAAACCTTCATTAGGGAAGTACCGTGCTTTAAGCACTCTTGGACAAAGACTATTTGGATTCTCAAGTAGCCTCCAAGCTTTCTTGGCTAACATCGCATCATTGAAAATTTCCAAGTCTCGGAAACCCAAACCGCCTTGTGACTTCGCAATGCACATCTTATCCCAAGATTGCCAATGCATTCCTTTTCTGTCCAGTGATCCAGCCCACCAAAATTTTGACATGTTTGTCGTCACTTTCTTGCACAAACCTTTTGTGAGTTTGAAACAACTCATAGAGTAGGCTGGTAAAGCTTGAACCACTGACTTCAAAAGAACTTCTCTAGCTGCACATGCCATCTTTCTTTCACACCATCCCTGCACCCTTGACCTTGCTCTTTCATTAATGTGATCAAAGCTTTGCTCTGTAATTCTACCCGCAGCTGTCGGAAGGCCTAGGTACTTCTCTGACATTGCTTCTCTTTGAATTTGCAATGTCGCTTTGACTCCCATCTTAACAGAGGCGCCACTATTAGGGCTAAAAAGATCGAACTTTTCTGCTTGTTTGCACACTGTCCGGAGCCGATGCTGTACTGGTACAAAATCTCATTCAGCCTTATGGCGCTCCTGGAATCAGCCTTCATAAAAATTAAGCAGTCATCAGCAAATAAAAGATGGGATATCCACGGAGCAGAATTGCTAACTCGGACCCCCCTATCTATCCAACCACCATCATAGCTTTGCAGCATACATGAGAGACCCTCTCCACACAACAGAAAAAGATACGGTGAGATCGTGTCCCCCTGTCGAAAACCTCTCGACGGTGAAAACACCGGCAACAACTCCCCATTGACCTTCACCTGGAAGCTTACTGTTGTCACACATCACATGACAAGGGAGATCCATCGATCGTGAAAACCAAGTTGTCGCATTATCCCTTCCAGGTACTCCCATTCAACCCGATCATACGCCTTGATCATATCAATCTTAACTGCACACCAACCTTGCTTGCCTCTTTTTCTTCTCATCGAATGTATGCATTCATATGCCACTAGGACGTTGTCGGTAATCAACCATCCCAGGACAAAAGCGCTCTGCTCCTCTGCAATAATCTCATCAAGAATCTCCCTCAACCGGTTAGCGAGAACTTTAGAGCAGATTTTGTAGATAACATTGCACAATGAGATCGGCCTATATTGTGTAATATTTTGCGGGTTTTTTTACCTTTGGAATAAGCACGATCACCGTGCTGTTCACCGTTGCTGGCATTGGTCCCCCATTCAAAAAACTGAGCACCGCCGCTGTAACGTCCGGGCCAATCAACTCCCAATGGCGTTGGTAGAACCCAGCATGGAAACCATCACATTCGGGTGCCTTTGTCGGCCTCATAGCAAAGAGCGCTGCCTTCACTTCTTCCTCTCTGAACGGCCTTGCTAGTCGTTCATTCATTGGTTCCGTTATTTTATGTGAACATGGTGAAGCACTGCCTCCACATCTGTGTAATCTTGCGCCATGTACATGCTAGTATAAAACTGCTGCACCTCGGCATGGATCTCCTCCTTCGTCTCACAAAGCTCGCCGTCTGCAGTTTGGAGGCTGCGGATCCGATTTATGCTCTTACGTGCTGCTGCACGTGCTTGAAAGAACCCGGTGTTACGATCACCTGCCTTGAGCCAATCAGCCCTAAATCTCTGTCTCGCCAGTATCTCTTCCTTATGAAGGAGCTCCGATAGCTGGCGACCTAGATCCTTCTCCTTCTTGGTCGGTCCCCAAAATAGAGAGTTTGACCTCTCCTTTTCATATTCTTTCCGAACTTTCTTGATTTTCCTCTTTACATCTCCAAACTTTTTTGTTTTCCAATCCGTCAGATGTACTTGCATGTCCGATAGGGCTTGTTCTATGCCCTGCAAACCTTGCAGTCCTGCTCCCTTGCGCCAGCCATGTAGAACAGCGGCATCATACGATTCCTCCCGTTGCCAGGCCTCCTCGTACACAAACCTGCGCTGGTTTCTTCCTTCCGCCGATGGCACTCCCTGCATCTTCACCACCAACATACAATGATCTGACTTTGGAGTTGGGCAGTGTCTTACAAACGTAGCAGGGTACATTGACATCATAGCCGGGTTCACTAGGAACCTGTCAAGACGAACCTTCACATTACAATCACCATGTTGCATATTATCCCGTGTAAAAGGGACCCCCTGGAAACCTAGATCATTTAGCTCACAGTCATCCATACATTGCCGAAAACCCTCCATCTACCACTCAGGGCGATCATGAGCTCCAAAGTATTCTGCATTATCTAAGATTTCATTAAAATCACCCTCACAAAGCAATGGGGCATCACTTTGAGCCTTCAACCATCGCAACAAGTTCCAACTTTCTGCACGTTCACTTCGTCTAGCTTTTGCATAGAAACGCATAAACCGCCACTTCTTATTGTCACCAACTAAATTCGTAACCGAAACATGAATATGCTGATCTGAAAAAGTATTAAGAATAACATCTACTTTATTGGACCAAAACAATGCTAGTCCTCCACTGAGGCCATCACTATTGACAGGATAGCAACCCTCAAAACCAAGCTGGGCTGTGAGATCACTAACCCTTCTTCCCTCAATATTTGTCTCCGATACAAAGACTAGGGAGGGAGCTTCTCTCTTCACCAAATCGTGAAGTTCCCGAACTGTCTCTGGGTTCCCAAGCCGGCGACAGTTCCATGATATGCAATTCATTGCTGCCCGCGGGGCTGGATCCCAGCCTCCGCGTGGAACGTTGCGTCTTTTTCCCGTGCTTTCTTCTTCTTCGAATCCCTACCATCCTCCCGTGAACCGGATGATTTCTCCTCCTCATTCTGTCTCTTCCTCATGATGGTTTCTGTATCTTGTAGTAGCATAGGCCCCTTTCCCCCGCATCTTCCAGCTGAATTATTCATGTCGGCCCTGCGATAGATGGATGCCCCTCGGCCCGTCCTGCCTCCTCTGCCATTTGCACCTCTCCCCCTTGCATTGAACTGATATACCGTATGCTTAACTCTGCCAGTGGTTGGTTTCTCCGGCGAGTTCACTTCCAGTCCCGGCTCTACATCTTCCTCTCCTCCCGTTTCCTTCTGTCCACCCATATCTCCGGAGGCCTCTTGCTTGTAGGTTGGTGCTCTGCCCCAGCTCCTATTTTTGCTAGCCACGAATCTGAGTGCCTCCCGGTATGACGGTCTTCCATGCTCATCCCTCCCAGCAGGTGTTGGACACATTAGTTCAGCATGTCCCAGCAACCCACATGAGAAGCAGAAATAGGGCAAGTTCTCATATTGGATCTCAAATAATTCGGTTTCCTTTGTTCTAGCCTTCTCGAGTTGCATCCAGCGCATCAGAGGTTCATCTACTTTGATCCAAGCCCTAAACCTGAGGCAATCCCCAGAGGCAAATCCTTTCTCATCCGCATCCAGTGCTACCACCTCCCCCACCATGCCTGTGATACGCTTTGGCCACGGTGGACATAACAGATTAAATAGGAGGTTGATCACCCGCGCCCAAATCTTGATCTTATCGAACTTAAGCTCTGAGGGGCGCGATCTGATGTTAAACCTCTCTAGAACCACACAGTGCTTCCCCACCATCCATGGACCTCCCTCAAAGATCCGATCACAGTCCCGCTTGATAGCGAAACTAGCTAGAAAAACATTCTCTCCTTTTGGCCGAAAGTTTAGGCCCCTCGGGTTGCCCCACGCCGGGCGCAGGGCCTCCTCAATAGTGTTGACATGAAACGCCTTCCGAAACAAAACCTTCCCGATGAGTGCATAGGGTTCTTCGATCCTCTCTTCTTCGTCCTTATCAATGACAAGCTTCGTTTTCTCCTTCTCCGTAAGATCCAAACGATCCATCATCTGCTCGACCATCTCAGGCCCTGTTTGGTTCATAAGTCTTAGGACTTTTTTTAGTCCCAACTTATAAGTCCCAAGTCCCTAAAAAGTCCTTACCTGTTTGGTTCCTGGGACTTATAAGTCCCTATAAGACCATATTACAACTATAAGTCCCTATAAGTCCCTCCTTCAGAGTCTTATTTCATAAGTCCCAAATGCCCATTTAAGTCCCTATAAGTCCCTCCTGTTTGGTTTAGATGGGACTTATAGAGACTTTTTTAAGTCCCTAAGTCAATAAGTCCCTGGAAACAAACACCCTCTCAGTCTCCCTCATCTTTCCCCTCCTTCCTCCCGTGGCGCTCGACTCCGCCATCAGCTCGCCCGGCCTCCCCCCGATCCCCTCCACACAGCGACACCAAGGGTGGGAAAGGACGCAAAGGTCCCCCCGTGATCACCCCGAGCGATCAACTGCAGCGTACCGGCGATCGGAGAGCAGATAAGTCGACGATCTTCAAACCCTAGCCTTGCGCCTTTGAGATCGCCTCGTGCGCCGCCTCGCCACTCGAAACCCTCGCTACTTTACTTTATTATTACTCCGTGTGTGGCCGAATCGCGCAAGCAAAGCAAACCCTAGCCCCCGAAAAAAATCCCCAATCCCCAATCGGAGACAGAGAGAGATGGCCGGCGCCGCGGAAGGGGAGGCTCGTCCCCTCGTCGTCGTCGGAAGTGGAGCGCGCCAGTCAGACAAGGTTTCTGCCGCGGCCGCGGAAGCGGAGACTCGTTCCCTCGTCGAAGCCAAGGTGATGGGGCCTCGCCTCAGCCTCAGCCTTTCTCCGGATGCTCTGGACCTGATTGCGAGGAGGGAGGTCTTGCTCTCGGAGTGGGCCTTGTCGGAGCCAGAGCCAGAGCCCTCGCCGTCGCTCCCTGAAGCTTCAGCGTCGCCCTGGTCCCTGATCTTGTCCCGTTGCCTACCATCATCCCTACAGCCACAGCCTGAGCCTGAGCCATTCGACAGGTTCGAACACAACTGGAACAGGTAACAAGACATTATTAAACTTCTGATCTCCCTACTCCTCGTACCTATAACTAACTCATCTGTGTTTATCTTATATATCTTGTATCTTGATAGTTCTATGATGATGATGATGATGATGCCGAGCCCCTCTGAGGTAGCAGCAGCTCAAGATCATCAACTTGTCATGGAATGCCTTCGCCATTATAACTTAAATCATCCGGTATGTATTGTGTCTACTCCTATCGCTTTGCTCCTTTGCAGCTTGCTTGGTTCCGATCCATGTATCTATCTATGTGCACACTGATTAAAAATGGCAAATTTGTCCCACAACCAAACAACCCCGTCCCTATATGCAGTCATTAGTAACTCTTCCAGAATCTCAAGCGGCCTTCAAATAATTTCAATTTTGATCGCTCCTACTGTCATGTATAAAACGGTTATCTCGAGAAGATGATGTTTGTGGATTATTTGCCACTGACTGGCATATACTTGTCCTCTTACAAGTTTTTTTAACTAGAAACTGCAAAACTGAAGGTTGTTGTTAACTTAACCCTAGTCATTCAGTCATTGTTCTGCTTTTGTTTTACCTTGCTTATTGCTACATGTACTCATTTCATTTTCCATGGTTGGTTGGTTGGCCAGGAAAATGTGTACGTACCTGCCCCCGGCAAGGTGACCAGATACAACAGTCCTCACAATGGTTCTTGCTGGACTCATGGCAACTTCGTCGCTAGCCCCAAGCACTCTGGCTACTTCTCCTTACTGCCCCCTAGACCAACTCTCTTCTTTTATGAGCTTGTTACCAAAGATGGTTTTGAAGGAGTTGTTTCGTGCACCCCGCTAGGTATGTATATTATTGCTATCTTCATTCATCACATTACACATACCACATGTTGGATCTGGAAACTCAAATCTCTTTTAGTGCTAAAACCCAAACAACCACCATGAGGCATGCATGTCATCATATACAGGAAGCTAGTGCTTGATGCCGAAAACCACCTTAGCTTATTGTATATTTATATATCTTTTTCATTAAAATGTGCTCTGGTGACCAATGTTTTGAAACTTGTTTATGTTGTCTTTTTGTGGTGTGGTGAATTTGAGGTACTTGCAATGTTTTTACAATTATTATGCACTTTTTTTTGGATTGTTCAATTGGGATAAACTTGTGGTATTTCCCTTTTTCTTCTTCTCTTTTTTGTGCACGAGGTGACTGATACATACTCCCTCCGTCCCACCATATAAGATTTTTTGCAAGCTAAAACAGCTTGCAAAAACGTCTTATATTGTGGGACGGAGGGGGTACTTGTTTATGGGATCTTTCCTGGTACAATCAAGATGGCTGTTGTTACAAACCTAGCTAGGCTCCTAGTTTTTATTCCATGTTCTACTAGCTAGGTTATTACTTTGCTTTATAAAAAAAAATATCCACGGAACTACACCTTGTCAGTGCCTTCGCTTTGTTTATTTCCTTGCTTGTGTTTGTTTTACATTCAGATGAGCCGGTTACTGAAGCCTACAGTTTGTTTGGCCTTCATCTTGGGTGGGGAACTCGTTGTGATGGCAGTTGTATGTCCCCGCTTCCTCTTTTTTATATATCCTTTGATGACAGAACACAAGTGCACAATTGCTCTCTTGCATGTGCATGTTTGTTGACTTAGTGGCTTTGGTGTCTTTGTTTTTTTAGCGGATTGCCTTTGCAAGACATGCAACCGTCTTGTTGATAGCGAGGTTCCTTCTGTGGGGAAAGCATTTCCGTGTGGACATTACAAGGCAGAGCGTGTTTGTCAGATGTGCTATCTTCAGTCTGAAGTGCTGCATCCATCGCCAGAAAAATTTGCGTTTGGAAAATGATGACTAGAGCTGGCTGAGCACTCAATCTATCATTTGTGGATAGGAAAGACTTGTAATATGATGACATGCCTTAGGTTGCTGGTTGTGCTGCTGCATATTAATTATGTTTTCCCGGGTGGAATGCCCTATGCTATGTAGTATTGTGAAACAGATGATGGCTCTCGCGTAAAATAAAATCATATATTTATGAGATGGTTGATAGCAACGCTGTGGTTAACTCTTTTAGTTGGCAACTCAACTTCATCATACTCCTCTTCGATCTTCTTATAGCTCATGTCTTACTTATTCTCTTTGCAGTCCAGTCCAGGGTGTACCATTCTTGTCACGGTTGAGCAGCTACTAAGCTTAGACACATTTCTACTATATTTTAGTTCTATTACTACTGATAGCAAAGCTATGTGACTTGATAGTTCAACTGTTTGATGAAATTAGTCTACTTGTAGTTGCTATTCTGCAATCAGCTGGCTTTATTTTGCTATGTTTAGAAGAAATATTAGTGTTGATGCACAGAGAGATAAAACATCTTGCCAGCTGCTTCAACCGGTTCCGTACATGCATGATCAGGTAAATTTAATAGGATGGCCTTTAGTGGCAGATTTGAAAAAATGATCTGTATCAGTTTTCCTATGTTCTCAAAGAATAACAAATTGTTGGTTAATTTGGTTTGCTGATCTGTGAGGTCATTCAGTGATATTTTGATCATCTGCTGCAGCAGCAGCTTATTGGTCAGTATCGTGGTTCACTTCTTTTTATTCCAGTAAAATAAAATTGTACTGAATGCCATGCTACATCCCTTGTGCGAGCACCATGCTGCTCATCTTACACAACATTCGTCTAGTGTCACTACAGCATGTACCTTAAGTATTCCCTCTGTTCCTTTTTATAAGTCGTTTTAGACAGATGATTTTAAACCATTTTGGGAGCACGCTGGTATGCATGTTCGAAGGCATTCTGAATTTATGCTAGAAATGATCCAGAAGCAAGGCATTCCGGAAACGCCTACAAAGGCTATGTGAGGCAGTATGTCTACCGGAGGGGGTGAATGGGAGATTTAAAAAATTCTTTTGGAAACTTCAAATCTCTCAGAACCTAGCAGCGGAAAGACGAAAAACAGTGAACTTAACATGAATAACAACTACCAAAGGGGAACTAAGGCAGACATCGAGAAACAATCGCATTATCAAAACATAACTCATGATAGATAATCGAAACTAAACTGAGTACAGATGTAAGTAGTGATGCTCGATGGTGACAGAGGATTTGGTAGACCAGTTCGCACGTCTGCAAAATGGACTACGTCTGGTTGGAGGGACTTGTGATTGAACATAGTCCTATTCTCCTCGACAACGGATTCGTCAACCAATGCCGATCACTCGTGGTAGATGGTTGAGGAGATCTCCAAACATTCACAGACTTTGTCTTCGTGAACCATAATTACTCTTGGTCACTAAAAGACTTGACACCTAACCGTCTAGAGAGTTCGTAGCTCTCAAGAGTAATAGGTGGAGCATACTTGACTTAGATTCTAATGATGCTAAACCACTATCCACTTCTTTGACTCTTGGGTTTTTCTCTCCGTGGATTTTAAACTCAAATCACTCGGGAGAGAGGGTGCTCACACAAATCTTCTCAAAATCACATGGAGCACCAACGGTGCATGTTGGAAGGGGAGGCTATTTATAGCCGCAGTCTTTCCGAGGGGGAAAAGACCATTTTGGACATGACAACTAGCTAATGCCCAACTAACACGTATCCAACTGTTGGATTTTGAGCACAGCGGTAACATTACTTGCGAAGCACGTAATGCTAACTCATCGGCCCAACTCAAATCTCTCGCGGGAAAGAAGAACTGCGTCTCTTGTTGGCAAGTATTTATTCAAAACACAAAGGGATTTCTCTCAACTCACATATGATTTGGTTTAGCATCAGAGGACCATAAGTTTCGGACACTATACCCCTCTTAACAGTACGGTGGTCCTACGAATCAAGAAAGAGAAGAAGAAGAAGAACGAAAGAAAATACTACATCTTTTCTCAGTCTTCAAACTTCTCGGTTGCAACCAATTTCTTCGGACATGCATCGAACCAATTGTTTTGCGTCAACAATTTTTGGAGGTCACTTTCGACACGCATAATCTTCAGTGATAATCTTCGCTGCCTCGCAGGAGATTATCTTTGGAGTTTGTTCCAAACTCCACATAATTTCAAGGACTTGTCACACAGTGTGCACTAGCAAACACATTAATAGCACACTGCTTATCATAACAATCTCCAAAACATAAGGAGGCAAATTATTGCATCAACACCAAGGAAGAAGGAGGAGGAGGAGGAGGGGGGGGGGGGGGCTCTTCCACCCTCCCTTCTGGTGGCACCAGAGCGTTGGAGGAGGATCCATCATCACCACCATCGCCTCCAACAACTTCACTTCCGTCTCCACCACCATCTTCAATCTTTGGCCAGAGGCTTCCCCATCTATTAACCACTACAATCCATATATTGATGTCTTGTGCTATGAATTATTTTCCCATGGTTTATTACATCTTTTTATCAATGTTTGTGTAGTAATGTGTTGCATCGCATTGGTTAAATACTAATATGTTAGTTGAACTACTACATGTTGATTTCTATGAACTCTTCTGTGTCTTATGTATGAGTGCACACGCACCAAAGGGGGACACTAAAGGTTCTGCAATGAGTTATGGAAAATCTGTGTTTGGAGGCCGCAGTGACAAAAATAATTGTTCCGGATGTATGGGAGTTAAGGGGACCTTAGATGAAGTTAAATCTATAGTTGGGTTTTTACCTTAGTTACTCTTGGTATTCATGGATGCCTGCTAAGGGTACAATTATAAGTGCATGTGAGGCTCTATGTAGCAACGTGCTAGTTTAGGCTCCTCCCT
This sequence comes from Triticum aestivum, assembly GCF_018294505.1. Lineage (NCBI taxonomy): Eukaryota > Viridiplantae > Streptophyta > Magnoliopsida > Poales > Poaceae > Triticum > Triticum aestivum. The sequence goes on from NC_057798.1 coordinate 784,091,230, forward strand.
AAAACCACACTTATTGATGGAAGCACATAGTCCATCTTACAATGTAGTTCCTTGTCTGCCGATGAGGTGATATGATTTCCATGTGGCAATAAGGTGTAATTGCTTAGGTGGGCATGGAGAAGCATCTTTGCATATCCATTTTACTTGTTTCCAAAATAAGAAGACCAACCACTCATTATAAAACAGACAAATGCAAGGAACACTTGCTCCCCTTGGACACGACTACATTCATCACAATCACCACTGATACGGCCATTTTGCATCATGTTTTTATGTTCATATTTATTGCATTATGGGCTGTTATTACACTTTATGATACAATTCTTATGCCTTTTGTCTCTTATTTTACAAGATTTACATGAAGAGGGAGAATGTCGGCAACTGGAATTCTAGACTTTTTGCACAACTCCAAATGTCCCGTAACTTTAAGGGGAATTGCTTTTGAATATATATAAAATATTGGGCGAAGAAAGACCAGAAGGGGACCCACCAGGTGGCCACAAGCCTGGGGGGCATGCCCTATACCCCCAGGGCGCACCCCTTGAGCTTGTGGGCCCCCTGGCCAGCCCCCGGTGCCCATCTTCTGCTATATGAGGGGTTTTGACCTAGAAAAAATAAGAGGAAGGCTTTTAGGATGAAGCGCCGCTATCTTGAGGTGGAACCTGGGCAGAAGCAATCTAAAGCTCTGTGAGAGCGATTCTGTCGGGGAAACTTCCCTCCGTGATGGGGAAATCGAAGCCATCATTATCACCAATAATCCTCTCATCATGGGAGGACAAATCTTCATCAAAATATTCAACAGCACCATCTCCTCTCAAACCCTAGTTAATCTCTTGTATTCAATCTTTGTCTCAAAACCTCAGATTGGTACATGTGGGTTGCTAGTAGTGTTGATTACTCCTTGTAGTTGATGCTACTTGGTTTATTTGGTGGAAGATCATATGTTCAGATCCTTAATGATATTTATTACCCCTCTTATCTTGAACATGAACATGCTTTGTGAGTGAAAGTGCGTTATGTCGACTAGAGGGAGGGGGTGAATAGGCGATTTTTATGAATTCTTCACTGAGGAATTTGCCGGTGAGGAAATTCCTTAGCGAAGAACTATTAGCAGTGGAATAAGTACTCAAAAGTAAGCATAACAGAATACAAGCATGGTCATCATGATGAAATGAAGACTAGCACAGAGTACAGAAAGCGTAATCACAGGATAACACAAGATGAAGACAAACAGACTAAAGAAATTGAACTGAGGAAATTGAGAAAGTCTTCAGTCAAAGTCTTCAAACATAGATATGAACAAACACTCAACACAGTAATGAGGAAATGAAAGGGTTGAGGAAATAGAACCAGTTAGGTTGGTGAAAACAATGATTTGGTAGACCAGTTCCAACTGCTGTCTCAGTTGTACGTCTGGTTGGAGCGGCTGAGTATTTAAACTCGAGGACACGCAGTCCCGGACACCCAGTCGCTGAGCACGCAGCTCAGGACACCCAGTCCTCATCGTATTCTCCTTGAACTAAGATCACACAGATCTCGTCCAATCACTCGTGGTAAGTCTTCAGGCGACTTCCAAACCTTCACAGACTTGGTCACTCGGCAATCCACAATTCCTCTTGGATTCTCTAGACCTTGACGCCTAACCGTCTGAAAGAAGCATAGTCTTCAAAGGTAACAAGCGTCGGATCCACGCAGGATCAATTTCTTCAGTGATGCTCAATCACTTTGGGTTTGTAGGGGTTTGGTTTTGGGTTTTCCTCACTTGATGATTTTCGCTCAAAGTCCTCGGAGGATGGGTTGCTCTCAAATGACAAGTGTCAAGTTCTCTCGGAGCAGCCAACCAGCTAGTGGTTGTAGGGGGCGGCTATTTATAGCCTAGGGAGCAGCCCGACATGATAAGACATAAATGCCCCTCAATGATATGACCGTTAGGTGGATAAGATATTTTGGGACAGCTGGCGCGCAGCACAGCAACGGTCGGAAATTTGACTCTCAAATTCCTCAGGGCTATCATGTTCCTCACTGTGTAGGTAATTCGCACTGACGAATTCCTAACTCCTCAGTCAGAACAAATTCATCAGTGACCAGAAGAACTTCGTCTCTGTCACTGAAGAAAGTGACTGAACTGTATGAGATTTCCAAAGGCTTCACTCGAAGGGATTGGTAGGTGTAGGATTTTGAGTTGAGCATCACATGGAAATTTTTCCTTAGTATTTCCTCGACCCCCTTTAACAGTACGGTGTTTCCTATGACTCAAGAAAGAGAAAATGAAACTACGAAAACAAAAGTCTTCACGCTTCATGTTCCACAAATGAATACCAAGTCTTCAAGGTCACACCAATTTCTTCACTTTCAAAGTCTTCAGAAAGTCTTCAGAATATCAAAGTCTTCAGTTGAAGAACTTCATTTTTAGGGGTCGACTTTCTCTGTAAATATCAAACTCCTCATAGACTTATAGACCTGTGTATACTCACAAACGCATTAGTCCCTTAACCTATAAGTCTTCAATACACCAAAATCACTAAGGGGCACTAGATGCACTTACAATCTCCCCCTTTTTGGTGATTGATGACAACATAGGTTAAGTTTTCAACGGGGATAAACATATGAAGTGTATACACTGATATTGAGGAATTTGATTACAAGATATAGTAGAACTCCCCCTGAAGATGTGCATAGTGAGGAATTTGCTTTTGAGGCAATGCACATTTGAAGAGTTGAATCATGGAGATCTCCCCCTATATCTTGTAATTCATACACGCATTTGATATATAATATGAAGAATTTGAAATGCATGATGAAATATGGTGCCTGATGAGATTCAGCATGCGTGCAATGTCATTAACGAGGAATAAGCATGCAAAGCATAATGCAACAAAAGTATCAGCGCACCATCGGGTTTAAGATTACAACTCGATCCAAATAAAAGTTTCAGAAGAACGAGAGTTGTAACTTAAAAAATGCCCTTAATATAGACCCGCTTGAAGACTAACTCAGATTTCTCCCCCTTTGTCATCAAATGACCAAAAGGATTGAAACTGAGGACTAACGCCCCTGAAGAATTTCAAGTCGATGGAGGAGCGCCAGCGTTGTCGGGGTTGTTTGTTGTAGCAGGGCCTGCCGCAGTGTCGTCCAAATCTTCATACTCATCAGTGTCACGCGATGAAGAATAAGAGCTGGCCACCAGTGGAGGAATTTTGACCTTCTTGAATTTCTTCGGAGGAGGTGCAGACCAGTCAAATTCTTCCTTGAGACCCATAGTCTTCAGTTCTTCAGCGCTGTAGACATGACTGAGGACAGCCCAGGTGCGGTTGAAGGTTTCATGAAGGTAGTATTGGTTCTTCTTCACTGCATTGTGTGTTGAGGTCATATTGTGAAGAAGTGCACCAAACTGACGCTTTACCCATTTGTGATTGCGATCAACCTTCTGATGAAGACTGAGGAGTAACTCACGGTCAGTCATCACCCTGGGTGCTGTGGCTTGAGGATTTTGCTTGGCTGAGGTATTTGCGGCAGAGTCATGTGTGGCAGAATCGTCATTGGTAGAGTAAGATGCAGCCTTGCGAAATTGACCATCCAATGGACGAATGCCTTCATCGATCACAGCAGCGGCCTTGCCTTTATCATCAGCTGATGAAACTGTCCGTTTGAGGACTTCAATGGGAGGCAAGTAGCTACCGTGGTTCAGAGTGTCAGCTTTGTAATTCAGTGAAGATCTTGCCCTGATGAATCTCATAATCCAAGGAGCATAGGGCTTCAGCTCGAATGGTGACATAGCAATATTGGCCAGAGTCCTCATGAAGAAATCATGGAAGTTGACGGGAACGCCATGAATGATGTTGAAAAGCATATTCTTCATGATGCCAACGACTTCTTCATCATTTGAGTCGTGGCCTTTGATGGGACTCATTGTCTTCGTCAGAATTCGATAGACAGTCCGAGGCACATAGAGTAATTCCTTGACGAGGAATTTGGTTCGTGGGGCCTGCCTTGGCTTCAAAGGCTTCATCAGCACTTGCATGTAGTGATTTGAAAGTTCTGGTTCATTGTAGATACAACGAGCACCATCAAGTGGAGGACTGAGTGGTAGAGCACGAAGCAATTCAGTTGCTGGTGCCTTGTAGTGAGTATTTTTAGACATCCAGTCTAATACCCATGAGTTCACATCTTCAGCGTCTCCGGTGATGTGCAGAGTTGCATAGAATTGAAGAATGAGTTCTTCATTCCAGTCACAGATATCAATGCAGAAATTTAGAAGTCCTGCGTCGTGAAGAACACTGAGGACTGGCTCAAAGCCGGGCAGAGATTCCATGTCCACATGAGGAATATGTGCATGATCGAAGACTTTGTCTTTGTTGAAGAGCACTGAGGAATAGAAATTGGCTTGGCTGGCAGTCCAGAAACGCCTCTTCCTTATGCGAGCAGAATCATATGGATTATAATCAGTGAAGAATACGTGCTCGGCAAAGAAATCTTCAGCCTTGAACTTCTGTTTGCTTGAGAATGGATTCTTTGGCTTTGGCAGAGGGGTGTCAGTGAGTTGCATCACCACCTCAGGAATCGCGAGCTCAGGTTCTTCAGGCTGAGGAATTTCTTGTTCCTCAACAGGTGCAGTCTGAGGATCAGCAGCAGCAGGTTCATCAGCACTAGTGGCTGGAATTTCTTCATGAACAGATGAAGTGGGATGAGTTTCTTCAGAGCCCATTTGAACAGTTGGAGCAGGGGACTGAGGTATCTGTTGGAGTGGGGTGAAGAGTGGAGAATTTGGATGCTGACTTTCCCAAAAGTCATCGTTCATCACTGGCGTTGTGCTTCCAATATCCACATCTTCTTCAAGTTCCTCAACACCGACCTCTTCAGCTGTGAACTGAGGCATAGGCGAGGAAATGATTGGGGTTGAAGGGATTGCTTCCACTTCAATTTCTTCATCAATCTGCTCTGACGAAGCAGCAGAATGATTTTCTTCATCAGATCCGCTTGGGATCTCATAGTCTTCTCCAAAAGGAACAAGGTCCTTTGATGGCATGGAGGAAATCGGAACAACATCAATTGGATTTTCGAGTGAGCTGGTCGTCGGCTTCATTTTCTTCGCAGCCGAAGAGTTTGACGCAGCTGATGCCTTCCTTTTCTTCACTGCAGCTCGCTCTGCAGCCTTAGTCTTCTTCACATCGAATGCACATGGAAGAATTGGAGTTGGTGTAGGTGCAGATGGAGCTGAGGAATCTGGTTGATTTTCTTCAGGCGCAACTGATGCAGTTGCCCTGACTACTTCAGTTTCTTCAGGCGCACCACTAGTGGATGCCCTGGCAATTTCTTCAGCGGCTGGAATTTCTTCACCAGCCCTGGAACGAGCATGTTCTTTAGCAGGATGAAAGTCATCAGCGGTGCTGGCATGTTCTTCAGCAGGCTGAGCACAGTCGGCAGCCTGAAGATTTTCTTGTTGCGATGGGGCTGCAACATTTGTGAATTTCTTCGTCAGATTGACGAATCTTACTTTAGCTCCTTGCCAATCAGCATAGTAGGCATCAAAGTCATTGCTGAGGGCTTGAATTTTAGACTGAGCCTGGAGAAGTTCCTCAGGTGTCATTCTGACAACATTTTTCTTCAGGAGCTTCTCCTTTTTGTATTGAGCTTTCTTGATCTCTCTTGCCTTTTCAAACTTCCATTTCTCTTCAGTGATGAAATGGGTCAACATATGACTTTGTCCAGGGGTCAGATGAAAATCAGGCATTGGGGTGTTTGGATCCTTGTGCCAGAGATCAATATAATCGAGGATTTTCCTCGGATCCAATAGCAGTGGCACAGATGTGCCTTTGGCTCTAGCGGCCTTCACCTGTCTGTCTCTGATGATTTCTGCAAGTTCATCATCAGAAGCTTCATCATCAGAAGGCACATGGAATGCGACCTGTTTCTTCTTTGGACTTGGCCGAGGACCTCGTCCAGCTGTTGCTTTGGTCTTCAACAGTGTGGGGCCTGATGAGGAAATTGGTGCAGCTGAGGAACTTGCCGAAACACCAGAGGCAATCGAGAAACCAGCAGTCCTTTGACATGAAGCCAGATGCACAGGAGCTGAGGACTTTGAAGGAGCTGTTGAGGACTTTGGTGGAGCTGTAGCAGTGTGAGGAATTTGCCGTGAGGGCACTGTTGGTGAAGCACTTGGCTTACGAGCAGGCTTCTTTGGCATGGATTTCCTCGGTTTGACCGAGGCCTCAGTAGCAGTAGCAGTGGCAGAATCCTCATTGAATTTCTTCACTGCCTCCTTGGCTTGTCTTGCCAATTTAGCTTGGCGCTTAGCCCATTCTTCAGGAAAGTCCTCACCACGTTTGATGCTTGTGGGGTCAGCTACTTGGCCAGGTGCCAATGGAGCTCTTGGGCATGGAGGATTGAGGGCGAATTTCCTCATGTACTTTGGAGTCACATATCTGTATTCCCTCCATTCCCTTGCCCATCTCCGTTCAATCCTCTGAATGCGCACCTTGCGCTGATTTTTGTTTTCTTTGCCAAATTTTGCTTCATCAGGTGTGCAATAGTCAGCATAAATTTCCTCAGGGATTTCAAACGCAGTCATAACCTCAGGTTTCTTTCCTCCTTTCTGCGGCTTCTTACCGTCTGCCATATTCTTCAGTTGAGGAATTTGAACAATCGAGTTCTCTGAAGAAGTATGCAGTTTTTCTTCGAGGAACGCTGCAAATGAGTTAAGTTGATGAGAACCTAGTGATTCAGCAGCAGACATGAGTACCTGTGAACAGAGTACAGGTGCGAGGAATTTGGAGAGGTCATATGCGTTCTGAGGAGGTTTTTCGAAAAGAACAAGTTTTGAGGAATTTGACCAGATGAACCTTGAGGAATTTCACTAAGCGTTCTTGTCTTAGGTTCCAGAGTTGTACAGATCGAAGATCCACACAATTAGGGAATCTTGAAGAAAATGATTGCTTAGAGAAACATTTCAAGATCATATAATGTGTGGTGTTCATATGTGTGAAGATTTGAAGGATAAACACCTTTGAAGATTTTCAGGAAAGTTTGAGAATCAAAGTGAGTAATAAAAGTAACTTTTAATTACCCGAAGTGAAGAACACGACGAACTGAGAAGAACAGATGAGAAGTTCGTCAGGTTAGATCTCCCACGCCCTAACTTGGCAGAGGAAGACAGCTACGGCGGCGGCGGAGTGAAGATTTCTGCGGTCGGCGTGAGTACGACGGCGACGAGGTCGAGGCAGCGAAGCTCTTCCTCACCGGCGACGATGGAGTAGCGGCGGCGCTAGGGTTTGAGGAGCTCGAGCGAGAGAGAGAACGGTCGAGCGGAGTAAATGAAGTGAGGAAGGGGAGAGGGGTATTTATAGACACGGTGAAAAACTGTTCGCCCGAAGATTTAGGACGAACGTGCCCCTGACCATTCTCCTTCTCACGACATGTGTCACCCACGTACTGTGTAGTGGAGATCGTGTACGATCGTGGGTGAATAGAATAATGCATTGTGGGATGCGGAATGGTTTGAGCGGCAAAACCGAAAATTTGGATAAGATTTGTTTTAAAGTTTCGTTCGCAATTTCTTCAGCTGACAAGGACACAGTGAAGATTTTGAACGAGTTTCAAATAGAACGCATATGAAGAATTTGTGAATAGATTGGGTTGAGTATAGCATAGAGGGGGAAGGGTCCGATCACATTCACTTAGCAGAAGAAGCAACTTGAAGAAATAGCTATAAGTGAATGCTGTAGAGGACATAAACTCTTATATATATATATATATATATATATATATATATATATATATATATATAGCCAATGAAGAAAACGAAGGAAACAGTGAAGATTTTGAAAAGTTGAAGAATTTGAAAAACTGAAGAATTTCAAAACTGAGGAAAACTCAAATTGAAGATTTTCAACTTTTTGTGGTGGCGTGACCCACCGTATAAGAATGATGATTTCAGACACCGCGTACAATTGTCGTAGGGTTCTGAGAATCAAATTCTTCATTAATTTCTTCACACTTAGAGTGTTATTCTTCATTGATTGAAGAAAAACGTTTCTTCATGTGTTGCACATCTAAGTCATCAATTTTGCATAAGTGTTAGGATGTGTGTCCTTTTCAAAGAACATTCGAAGATTCTAAGATATTTAGCTCACACCGCAACTTGCTAAATCTCTTCTCATCCAAGGGCTTAGTGAAGATATCAGCTAGCTGTTCTTCAGTCTTCACGTGCTCAATGGAGATGTCGCCCTTCAACACATGATCGCGAAGAAAATGATGACGAATCTGAATGTGCTTTGTCTTCGAGTGCTGAACTGGGTTGTGAGCAATCTTGATGGCACTCTCATTGTCGCAGAGGAGAGGCACATTCTTCACGTTGATGCCATAGTCCTTGAGTGTTTGCTTCATCCAAAGCAGTTGAGCACAGCAAGAGCCAGCAGCAATGTATTCAGCTTCCGCAGTGGACAGTGATACGCAGTTCTGTTTCTTCGAGGACCAACAGACCAAAGATCGTCCGAGGAAATGACAAGTGCCAGAAGTTGACTTGCGGTCCACACGATCACCAGCATAGTCAGAGTCAGAATATCCAATGAGATCAAAAGCAGAGCCCTTGGGGTACCATAATCCTAGTGTTGGTGTGTGAGCTAGATATCGAAGAATATGCTTCACAGCCTTATGGTGTGATTCCTTCGGTGCAGCTTGAAATCGGGCACACATGCAAACACTAAGCATTATATCTGGCCTAGATGCACATAAGTACAATAAAGAACCAATCATGGAGCGGTATACCTTGTGATCGAAGTCAATACCATTTTCATCAGTGCATAGATGGCCATTTGTGGGCATAGGAATTTTGACGCCTTTGCAATCTTGCATGCCGAATTTCCTCAGTACATCTTTGAGGTATTTCTCCTGAGATATGAATATGCCATTGCGCTGTTGACGAATTTGAAGACCTAAGAAGAATTTCAACTCTCCCATCATAGACATTTGATATTCTTCACTCATCATATAGGCAAATTCATCACTATAACGTTGGTCAGTACAGCCAAAGATAATATCATCAACATATATTTGGCACACAAACAGTTCACCATCATAAGATTTAGTAAAGAGAGTAGGGTCGAGTGAACCGGGTGTGAAGCCATTCTTCACGAAGAATTCCTTCAATGTATCATACCACGCCCGAGGGGCTTGCTTGAGGCCATAGAGGGCCTTATTGAGTCTGAAGACTTTGTCAGGATTCTTTGGATCTTCAAAACCTGGGGGTTGAGCAACATATACTTCTTCCTCAAGCTTACCATTGAGGAATGCACTTTTCACATCCATTTGATATAAGATGATATCATGATGGTTAGCATAAGCAAGTAATATGCGAATAGCCTCAAGTCTAGCAACAGGTGCAAAAGTTTCATTGAAATCAATTCCTTCAACCTGTGTGTAGTCTTGAGCTACCAGTCGTGCCTTATTCCTCACCACAAGGCCATTTTCATCTTGCTTGTTGCGGTAGATCCACTTTGTGCCAATGATATTATGCTTGCAAGGATCTGGACGTTTGACTAGTTCCCAGACATTGTTGAGCTCGAACTGATGTAATTCTTCTTGCATAGCCTGAATCCACTCCGGCTCCAGAAATGCTTCATCTACCTTACTGGGCTCTGTGATAGAGACAAAAGCATAGTGCCCATAGAAGTTAGATAAATGTGAAGCTTTTGAGCGTGTGAGAGGACCTGGTGCTCTAATGTCATCGATGATCTTCTCCACTTGCACTTCTTTTGCAACGCGAGGATGAGCTGGTGGTCGCTGAGGAGTTTGGTCAGCATTTTCTTCAGCACCATTTTCTTCAGCATTATCTTCAGGTGCATTAGCTCGATGTTCTTCATGAACTGGAATAAATTCTTCAGTAGGAATGACATCCTCAGTTGCCTTGAACTTGATAGAATCCTCAGGTGCTGGTTCATCTAACACAGAAGGTAGGTGCTCTCTTTGCGAGCCATTAGTTTCATCGAACCGCACATCTACAGTTTCAACAACCTTGTGAAGAGCATTGTTGAAGACTCTGTAGGTGTGCGAGTCCTTTCTGTAACCAAGCATAAAACCTTCATGTGCTTTCGGTGCAAATTTAGAATTGTGGTGAGGATCTCTAATCCAACATTTAGCACCGAAGACTTTGAAATAACTCACATTGGGTTTCTTGTCAGTGAGGAGTTCATAGGCCGTCTTCTTGAAGAATTTGTGAAGATATACTCTGTTGATGATGTGGCATGCAGTATCAATTGCATCAATCCAAAAATGATGAGGTGTTTTGTATTCATCAAGCATAGTGCGAGCCATCTCAACAAGAGTTCTGTTCTTGCGCTCCACGACGCCATTTTGCTGAGGAGTATAGGGAGCAGATAACTCATGAGTAATACCAAGTTCATCAAGATAGTCATCAAGACCGGAATTCTTGAACTCAGTTCCATTGTCACTTCTGATGTGCTTGATCTTCACACCAAAGTTGGTTGAAGCCCTCGAGGAAAAATCGTTTGAAGACTTCCTGCACTTCATGTTTGTAAGTAACAATGTGTACCCATGTATATCGAGAGTAATCATCAACAATGACAAAACCATATAGAGATGCAGCATTAGTGACTGCTAAGTAATGATTAGGTCCAAAGAGGTCCATGTGAAGCAATTCGAATGGACGAGTAGTGGTCATGATAGTCTTCACTGAATGCTTGGCCTTGGTCATTTTTCCAGCTTCACAGGCTCCGCATAAGTGATCCTTGAGGAATTTGACATTCTCAATGCCAATGACTTGCTTCTTCTTCGCAAGCGTGTGCAAATTCCTCATGCCTGCGTGACCAAGTCGTCGATGCCATAGCCAGCCTTCTAAAGCTTTTGCAAGTAGACACACGGCTGGTTGTGGTCCTGTAGAGAAATCAACAATATACAAGTCTCCTCTCCTAAAGCCTTCGAAGACTTTGGAATTGTCAGCTTCCATAATCACAACACAGCGATACTTGCCAAAGACAACAACCATATCAAGATCACAAAGCATTGAGACTGACATGAGGTTGTATCCTAAGGACTCAACAAGCATGACTTTGTCCATGTGTTTATCCTTAGAGATCGCAACCTTACCAAGACCCAATACCTGACTTTTGCCTTTGTCAGCAAAGATGATGTGCTTCAGATGTGACGGTGATAAGGGAGCATCCATCAAAAGATTCTTGTCACCAGTCATGTGATTTGTACATCCACTATCGAGGACCCATTCAGTGGTTTTGGGTTGATCATCCTGCAGATGAATTAGTGTAACTTACAATCTCATATGCTTCATCAATGAAGAATATGATATCAAGTTCATCAGATGAATTTCATCAAGCAGTAAACAGATATAGCAGTATGAGGACGTGTGAAATGGAAGTTCATTTCATCATGATTAGCCTGCGTCCTTTCAGGCAATTTTGTCAGGTCCCCAGCAAATTCTTCAGACGTTAAAGCACGTCTGGAGACCTGACCCTGCAGAAGAGATTAGTTCTTTTTCTTCACCACCCACATCTGAAGGGGTGGCAAAGAGTTCATCACTCTGCGAGCACCATAAGAGAATGGTGGCATAGAGGCCAAACCATTTCGTTTCACATAAGAGGGGTTAGGGTAAGCATATGAATAAGCAGAGAAATTCTTCGAGGACTTATGAACATAATGATTTGAAGAATAATGTGCATATTCATAGCCCTTAGCTCTACCCTGCGAAACAGAGTTGTTAGCACGATGATAATCATATGAGGACTTTGATCCATTTGAGGAATTTGATCCATGTGAAGAATTAGGTCCATATGAAGAATTGGATCTGGGGTTCCTGTTCTTCACAGGTGGTGTCATGAGGACATTCACCTGAAGACTTTCAACATAACTTTTGGGAACCCAGATTTTCTTCATAGGGGAACCGTTCCTGCAGTTAGTCCCAACATATCTAGCAAATACTTCACCATTCTGATTTTTGAACAGTTTATAGTTGGAGTCAAATGACTCATCAGAAGAATGAGAAGATTCACATGTAAAGCCAGATAAGTTAGATGGATCAACTGGAGGTCCCTTTGCAGCAACCCATGAGGTTTTGGGGTACTGCTCAGGCTTCCAATATGTTCCATCAGCATTAAGTTTCCTCTCAAAGGCAATACCCTCTTTCCTAGGGTTTCTGTTGAGGATCTGCTTTTTGAGTACATCACAAAGAATCTGATGCCCTTTGAGGCTTTTGTACATGCCTGTTGTGTACAATTCCTTCAGCCCTGCATCGTCAGTGATACTAGCAATGTCCTCAGATGAGGAATTAGTGATAGCAGAGGCAGGTGAAGAATTTGTAACAGTTGAAGCATTTGAACATTCAGGTGAAGAATTAGCAGATTCACGTTCAATGCACTTTAAGCATGGAGGAACAAATTCTTCCTGAGAAGCGCTGATTTGTTGAGCTAGTAATGAATCGCGCTCCTTCTGAAGATCTTCATAACTCACTCTTAGCTTCTCAAGATCTTGCTTTCTTTGAAGAAATTCATAAGAAAGTTTCTCATGATCAGATAAGAGAGTGTTATGATGACTTTGAAGGTTATCAAACCTAGACTGAAGTCTCTGAAGATTTTCAGTCAGGGCTTTAGTGCGATCCATTTCTTCACCCAACATATCATCACTTTTGTCTAGCATGTTTTGAACCTTTTCAAAAGCCCTTTGTTGTTTTACAGCAATCTTAGCAAGTTTAGAGTAGCTGGGCTTGAGATTCTCATCAGATTCATTTTCACTAGATTCAGAGGAGGTGTATTTGAGTACCTTTGCACCTTTTGCCATGAAGCAATAGGTGGGAGCGTAGTCATCATTATCTTCATCAGGCTTGTCGGTGGGGTCAGTTTCTTCAGTGTTGAAGATGGACTTGCTAACGAAAGCAGTAGCGAAGGCCAGACTCGCCACACCAGATTCGGATTCTTCAGACGCCTCCTCTTCCTCATTTTCTTCAGATTCAGCTTCAGAGTCCATTACCTTGCCAATGAATGCCCGAGCCTTCTTGGAGCTGCTCTTCTTGTGAGATGAAGACTTCGAGGATTTTGATGATTTCTTCTTCTTCTTCGCATCATCAGAACTGTAATCCTTGTATTTCTTCTTCTTCAATTCCTTTTCCCACTGAGGACAATCTTGAATATAATGACCAGGTTTCTTGCATTTGTGGCACAGCCTTCTCTTATAGTCACTTGATGAGGAATCACTGCTTCTTGAGGATTTTCCAAAGCGACCACGTCTTGAGAACTTCTGGAATTTCTTCATGAGCAGTGCTAGCTCCTGGCTCAATTCTTCAGGATCACCAAGGCTACTACCAGAATCTTCACATTCAGACTCAGACACAACCTTGGCCTTCAAGGCACGTGGTTTGCCATAGCTCGAACCATAGAGATCTCTCTTTTCAGCAAGCTGGAACTCGTGAGTATTTAGCCTTTCGAGGATATTGGTAGGATCAAGAGACTTGTAGTCAGCCCGTTCTTGTATCATCAGACCCAGAGTATCAGATGAGGAATCAAGTGATCTCAACAGTTTCTTCACCACCTCATGGTCAGTGATGTCAATGGCACCGAGGGATCGAAGCTCATTTGAGATGTCAGTGAGGCGATCAAAGGTTTGTTGGACATTTTCATTGTCGAGTCTTTTGAAGCGGTTGAAGAGATTCTGAAGAACATCAGCTCGAGAGTCGCGCTGAGTTGAGACTCCTTCATTCACTTTGAACAGCGTATCCCAGATAAGCTTAGCAGTTTCCAAAGCACTCACTCTTCCATACTGTCCTTTACTCAGATGGCCACATATGATATTCTTCGCTTGAGAATCGAGTTGCTTGAATCTCTTCACATCGGTAGCGTTCAGTGAGGGTGTGATAGAGGGAACACCATTTTCCACAACATACCAGAGATCATTGTCAATTGCCTCGAGATGCATTCGCATCTTGTTTTTCCAGTAGGGGTAGTCCGTCCCATCAAAGGTAGGACACCCAGCCGAGACCTTGATCATACCTGCGGTCGACATAACTAAAACTCCAGGCGGTTAAACCAAAATCACACAGAACAAGGGAGTACCTTGCTCTGATACCAATTGAAAGTGCGTTATGTCGACTAGAGGGGGTGAATAGGCGGTTTTTATGAATTCTTCACTGAGGAATTTGCCGGTGAGGAAATTCCTTAGCGAAGAACTATTAGCAGCGGAATAAGTACTCAAAAGTAAGCATAACAGAATACAAGCATGGTCATCATGATGAAATGAAGACTAGCACAGAGTACAGAAAGCGTAATCACAGGATAACACAAGATGAAGACAAACAGACTGAAGAAATTGAACTGAGGAAATTGAGAAAGTCTTCAGTCAAAGTCTTCAAACACAGATATGAACAAACAGTCAACACAGTACTGAGGAAATGAAAGGGTTAAGGAAATAGAACCAGTTAGGTTCGTGAAGACAATGATTTGGTAGACCAATTCCAACTGCTGTCTCAGTTGTACGTCTGGTTGGAGCGGCTGAGTATTTAAAGTCGAGGACACGCAGTCCCGGACACCCAGTCGCTGAGCACGCAGCTCAGGATACCCGGTCCTCACCGTATTCTCCTTGAACTAAGATCACACAGATCTCGTCCAATCACTCGTGGTAAGTCTTCAGGCGACCTCCAAACCTTCACAGACTTGGTCACTCGGCAATCCACAATTCCTCTTGGATGCTCTAGACCTTGACGCCTAACCGTCTGGAAGAAGCACAATCTTCAAAGGTAACAAGCGTCAGATCCACGCAGGATCAATTTCTTCAGTGATGCTCAATCACTTTGGGTTTGTAGGGGTTTGGTTTTGGGTTTTTTCCTCACTTGATGATTTTCGCTCAAAGTCCTCGGAGGATGGGTTGCTCTCAAATGACAAGTGTCAAGTTCTCTCGGAGCAGCCAACCAGCTAGTGGTTGTAGGGGGCGGCTATTATAGCCTAGGGAGCAGCCCGACATGATAAGACATAAATGCCCCTCAATGATATGACCGTTAGGTGGATAAGATATTTTGGGACAGCTGGCGCGCAGCACAGCAACGGTCGGAAATTTGACTCTCAAATTCCTCAGGGCTATCATGTTCCTCACTGTGTAGGTAATTCGCACTGACGAATTCCTAACTCCTCAGTCAGAACAAATTCATCAGTGACCAGAAGAACTTCGTCTCTGTCACTGAAGAAAGTGACTGAACTGTATGAGATTTCCAAAGGCTTCACTCGAAGGGATTGGTAGGTGTAGGATTTTGAGTTGAGCATCACATGGAAATTTTTCCTTAGTATTTCCTCGACCCCCTTTAACAGTACGGTGTTTCCTATGACTCAAGAAAGAGAAAATGAAACTACGAAAACAAAAGTCTTCACGCTTCATGTTCCACAAATGAATACCAAGTCTTCAAGGTCACACCAATTTCTTCACTTTCAAAGTCTTCAGAAAGTCTTCAGAATATCAAAGTCTTCAGTTGAAGAACTTCATTTTTAGGGGTCGACTTTCTCTGTAAATATCAAACTCCTCATAGACTTATAGACCTGTGTATACTTAGAAACGCATTAGTCCCTTAACCTATAAGTCTTCAATACACCAAAATCACTAAGGGGCACTAGATGCACTTACAGTGAGTAGTTACTTTTGTTCGTGAGAACATGGAAGAAGTCTTGTTATAAGTAATCATGTAATTTGGTATTCGTTTGATATTTTGATGAGATGTATGTTGTCTTTCCTCTAGTGGTGTTATGTGAACATCCACTACATGAAACTTCACCATTATTTGGGCCCAGGGGAAGGCATTGGGAAGTAATAAGTAGATGATGGGTTTCTAGAGTGACAGAAGCTTAAACCCTAGTTTATGCGTTGCTTCGTAAGGGGCTGATTTTGATCCACATGTTTAATTGCTATGGTTAGATTTATCTTAATTCTTCTTTTGTAATTGTAGATGCTTGAGAGAGGGATTAATCATAAGTGGGAGGCTTGTCCAAGTAAGGACATCACCCAAGCACTGGTCCACCCACATACCAAATTATTAAAGTAGCAAACATGAATCATATGAACATTATGAAAACTAACTTGACGATAATTCCCATGTGTCCTCGGGAGCGCTTTGTTTTATATATAAGAGTTTTCCCTGGCTTATCCTTTGCTACAAAAAGTATTAGGCCACCTTGCTGCACCTTTTTACACTTGTTACTTGTTACCCATTACGAACTATCTTGCTACCAAACTATCTGTTACCGATAAGTTCAGTGTTTACAGAGAATACCTTGCTGAAAACCACTTGACATTTCCTCCATGGTGGGGACAGTGCATGATGGTTTCGAGTTCTTGAAGGGCTTTTTCCCAGGGATCGAGGGATACGCTGTTGGCAGGATGACCAAGAGTCGTCGCGGCAAGCTCTACATCAACGACGCTGGCTGGGGCCCCAAGGCTGACTCAATCGAGTACGAGTACCGGGTCCCCTTCAGTGGAATTCATGTCTTCATTGGACAGGTCGGCAGATCTGAGCCTGGGCCGAACGCCTCCACTGACCTCATCGAGTCGGCTCGGCGCACGCAACCCGCCCGGGTTCAACCCGCCCGGTAGCGTGTTTTCGACGGTTGGGACGGATCTTGCGGAGGATTCTGTATCTGGAGGAGAGACTCTCATCTACTCAGGTGATGAGTCCTCAACCAGAGAGACGGAGTTGATTTACCAGCTTCAAGACGACGGGCTTGGTGGCTATTCCGATGGCAACAGTATTCCGGACCCCTATGAGCCGACGTGCAGGGCTGCTATTTTCATGGCTGGCACAGGGCCGACTCTCAATTCATTTGCAGCTGCGGCTATGACATCAGGCTCAACCGCTGCCGCGACATCCAGTGCTGGCGGCTTAGATAGGCCGCCGGCTCAGGTCTTATTAGATATCTTGGGCACTCTGATAGCTTTACTAGCAATAGAGGTTACTACGGTGAATCAAGCGGAGCACAATGCAGAGATTGGAAAGATTTAGGCGGAGCTCACTAAGTCTCAGGAGGATATCAACACAGAGAATACCAGGATGGCAACAGAGCGGGCTCAGATCGCGGCTGAGTCGAAGCGCGTGAGGACAAAAGCTTGGCGTTTAAGTCTGCATCAGAATGCCTCTAACGCAGTTCTTCGTAGGAGGTACTAGACCCGCTTGCCTTTGTATTATGAGCCCATGAATCTATTTAACACCCCGGGGGCAGGGCCAAGTACTCCGGATGCGAGAGTGAATCCTCAGATAAACACGGATGTGCCAGGAAGTCGGGCGGTGGCTCAACCTCGCCAGGTTGAGCCGGCACAAAGGGAGGAGCGGGTGCCTAACCCACCCCCAATCAAACACCTCCTCAATGTTATCTGACGCCATCGCCAGGGCACTTTTCCAATCTGGTGGATAACATGTTAGCGGCAGCGACCCGGCTGGCGGCTATTCTGATCGACGGCGAGTCACCAGTTGCGGTGGAGACCGGGAATGCAGTTGAGCTCTTATAGATGGTCGTTGCGCAGCAACCGGCTTATTCCTACAGTCGTGATCATGTGCACTCGACTCTCCACCCAAGTCGTAGTTACAGCCGACACATTGAGTCGCCCGTAGTCTCCAACAGTGAATGACATCGTAACCCGCCCCGTGATGATAACCCATCCCGTAACCCAGTGGTCAATGCTCATGCAATCGTGTATGAAGCTAGAGCTCGCCGTGAGGCAGAATCGGCAGCACAGTAGGGGGCGTATCAGCAGCCTTCGATGACACCTTCGACCTTAGTGGGAGCCGGGATGATTTCCTGGATGGTTGGAGTGTCGTGTTTAGTGTCAGCTCTGCATAATGAACGCCTGCCTAAGGACTTTAAGGGTCCTCGCAAAGTGCCTAATTATACAACTGATCTCCCTCCGGAGGGCTGGATCGAGAGTTATGAGTTAGCCATGGAGATGTTGGATGTCAATGATGTAGTCTGTGCAAAATACTTTACTATGTTGGATGGGCCAGCCCGCACATGGTTAAAAGGATTACATCCTAATTCCATCATCTCATGGGCAGAGTTGAAGGCACGTTTCATCAAAAACTTTCAAGGGAGATGCAAGCATCCTCTGACGATTATCGATCTGGATAACTGCGTGCAACGTGAGGATGAGTCGGCCCATCATTGGGTCCGGCGGATCTCTGCTATTATTCACATGTCGGGTAGTATTGTGGCGGGTCAGGTGGTTCTGGTTTTGGAGAAAAACTGTCACTTTACCCCCCTTAAGCAGAAGCTTGGGTGGCTTAAGCGTTATTGTAATGACATGGGCGAGCTCCTGGTGGCTCTCATTAAGTATGTAGACTCTGACAAGACCAAGGACCCTGGGTTTGATGGTGAGAAATCCAACAAGGGCAAGAAGAGTGGCAATGGTAAGGGTCAGCAGCAGAACGTGACAGGGCATAATGGCAACAACCAGGGAAACGGTGGTAAGCACAGACACCCCGACGGCGGGTTAGATCTAGTAGCTAACACCAACACTGGGTACAAGAACCAGCGCCGCAACAGTAATGGTAAGCTGCCCTTTGGCGGTGCGAAGCCTTTCAATCTTGAGGCGGCACTTAATGACCCGTGCCTGAAGCACAGTCTTCCCAACAAGCCATGCACTCATGCTTGGAAGGATTGTTGGGTTATGCGAGAGTTCAGGAATTACAGCCTCAGTCAGAATCATGGCAATAATAATGGGCCGCCCGGCGGGTCAGGATCTGGTTCACAGGGGTCCGGCTTTGGTGGTGGCGGCTTAAATTCTGGCTATCAAGGTCAAGGTAACCAGGATGGCTATAACCAACAGTCTGGTCAGGGTAACCAGCAACAAGGTAATCAGTCAGGGTATCAGAGTAATCCAAAGTGGCTCAATGGTGGCCAATACCATGTATTCACCACAAGTCTCTGCAAACGATATCAGAAGGTTCATAAGCGGGCGGTTCAAGCAGTAGAGCGGTTGTTCCGCGGTATTTGAGATGGTCTGAGCACATGATATCGTTGAGCAGGGCGGATCCCCCACCGCGGGTTGATAACCCGGGTCATTTATCCCTTGTGGTGGCCCCTCAAGTTGGTGGCTATAAATTCACTAAATTGCTTATGGACGGTGGCAGCAGTATCAACATCCTATATTATGACTCGCCGAATAAATTTAACTGACAAGGATCTTAAGCCATCTTCCACAGTCTTACATGGTGTGGTGCCTGGTAAGTCGGCGTATCCTGTGGGAAAAATTGCCCTGAAAGTAGCCTTTGGTGATGATTATGACTACAGGGCAGAGACACTGTGGTTTGAAGTGGTTAAAATCAAGAGTCCATATCATGCCTTGTTCGGATGGCCGGCTTTTGCTAAGTTCATGGATCGTCCTTGTTATGTCTATTTACAGCTCAAGATGCCAGGGCAAAAAGGGACGATTATGGTTCATGGTGATCGGAAAGTAGCCTTGGAATGTGAAGAAGGAGATGCAGCTTATGCAAAGTCGGCTTGTGCTACTGAGGAACTTAAGTTCTACAAGGATAATGTTGACCCGGCTGATATGACCCCTCTGAAGAATCCCACTACTGAGCAGGACCCTTTGTTGAAGTTTAAGTCTGCTAATGATACCAAGCAAGTTGATTTTGTCCCTGGCGACTCATCTCAGCAGTTCACTGTGGGGGCTAATATGGATCCTAAATAGGAAAGCGCGCTCTCATCAAGTTCATCCATGAGAATCGGGACACTTTTGCATGGAAACCTTCTGACATGTCGGGTGTACCGAGAGAATTCACTAAGCACACTCTTAATGTGGATCCTAAGTTTAAGCCGGTCAAACAGTTCCTTCGTTGTTTCAATGAAGAGCGACGTAAGGCTATTGGAGAGGAGGTAGCCTAGCTCTTAGCGGCTGGGTTTATCATGGAAGTTTTTCACCCTGAGTGGTTGGCTAACCCTGTGCTTGTACTCAAGAAGAACGACACATGGTGTATGTGTATTGACTACACAGATCTCAACAAAGCTTGTCCAGCTGATCTGTTTGCTCTCCCCCATATCGAGCAGATTATTGATGCAACGGCGGGTTGTGAGAGTTTATGCTTCCTGGATGCTTATTCTGGTTATAATCAAATCAAGATGGCAGTTAAAGACCAAGAGAAGACGTCCTTCATCACACCTTTTGGGGCTTTCTGCTATGTTTCTATGCCTTTTGGGCTCAAGAGTGCCCAGGCGACTTATCAGCGTTGTGTTCATAATTGTTTTCACAGTCAGATTGGGCACAACGTTCATGCTTATGTGGATGATATTGTGGTCAAGTCAAGAAAGAAGGAGACTCTTCTTGATGATTTGAAGGAAACTTTTGACAATCTCCGGGCCTACAAAATGATGCTTAACCCGGCCAAGTGTGTCTTTGATGTTGAAAGAGTCCTGGATTAAGGGGTCCTCGGACAGCCGAACTATATACTTTGGCCGGACTATTGGACTATGAAGATACAAGATTGAAGACTTCGTCCCGTGTCCGGATGGGACTCTCCTTTGTGTTGAAGGCAACCTTGGCAATTCAGATATGTAGATTTCCTTCTCTATAACCAACTCTGTGTAACCCTAGCCCCCTCCGATGTCTATATAAACCGGAGGGTTTAGTCCATAGGACAACAACAATCATAATCATAGGCTAGCTTCTAGGGTTTAGCCTCTACGATCTCGTGGTAGATCAACTCTTGTAATACTCATATCATCAAGATCAATCAAGCAGGGAGTAGGGTATTACCTCCATCGAGAGGGCCCGAACCTGGATAAAACATCGCGTCCCCTGCCTCCTGTTACCATTAGCCTTAGACGCATAGTTCGGGACCCCTTACCCGAGATCTGCCAGTTTTGACACCGACATTGGTGCTTTCATTGAGAGTTCCACTATGCTGTCCCGATAAGGCTTGATGGCTCGCCTCATTGTCAAGGACAACATCACCTCCGGTGGATCCCTGGCTGTAGGCCAAACCCTCTGGCTGGGTGGTTTCATCATGGCCGCCCGTTCGGCCTCCGCGCCGACGATGACTTCTCAGGTCATCAAGAACAACCTCCACGTCAGCCCAGAATTCACCAAGTAGATGGATCCAATGGAGCTCTCCTCCCTAAACGAGATCTTGGATCGCATCGCCGCCCTGGGAGTCGCTATGGACTATAATCGGATTGGGCTTAAACCCGACCCAAGGGAGATTAACTCTCCGCCGGTCACCCATCAGATAGCGGTGGTGGAGGAATAAAACAACAATTATTCCTCTATTTTGAGGACGAACTATGTCCGGATTCCCGAGCTCTCTGAGTCAGATACCCGTCTACGGGAGGACGTGGCCCAGGCTCCGAACTTAGAATCGGGCAACAGGCCACAAATATTGGGCAACATCCAGGAGCCCGAGCTGCCAAGCTCAGGAGCTCCTTCGCCCCTGGGTCCCAGATTGGGTCAGGATGTGGACTCAAGTATACCCAGCCACCCAGACACAAGTGATCTTTCCCACATCAGACAAGAGCCCCAAGAGACAGTACACCACTTCTGGGCCAGATTCCTCCTTGTAATGAGCAAGGTTAAGGATTGTCACGAGGAAGACACAATCTCATTCTTTTGCAAAAATTGCACGGACAAGGGAATTCTCAACGCCATAAGTTGCCGTGACATAGCACACTTTGCCGACTTGGCGGCCATAGTACAGAAGTACTGTGCGATGGAAAGCGCCTGGAAAACCCAAACAAAATTCTGGGATCCTCCGGCCCTAACTAAACCCCTCGTTCGAACTAAAAGGGTGCTCTCTCGCAAGTCACCCAACCCAATTACAAAGAAGCCAAAGCCCTCTACAGGGCGTGGAACCGTACTGGAGGGATGGCTCAATAGGTCATGCAAAATTCACAGCACGCTGGACACCATACCAACACAAAGCCTTAGAGCATGTTGGATACTCCGGCAGGTGGCCAAGAGCGGCGAGGACCTTCTCATCAACAATACTGCAGAGCATCATCCCACAGAAAATAACAATACATTATTGACCGTCTTCGAGACTTTCGCCTCAAACAACAGGCGCAAGCGAGCGCTCCGCAGCCTCGCCGAAATCTGCCATGTCGTAGCAATAAACCCGTGGAACGATACGGCCATAACCTTCAATGCCAGCGACGAACCTCAATTCCGAACAGTCCGAGCACCAGCCACTTTGGTCCTTAGTCCAATTGTGGACGGATTCCGGCTTACTAAAGTGCTCATGGACGGCGGCAGCGGATTAAACCTCATCTATGAGGAAACTCTTAACAAAATGGAAATAGATAAGAGCCGCATTCAGCAAAGCAGCACGGCCTTCAGAGGAATAATCCCTAGTCGGGAGGCACGATGCGCAGGGAAAATCACACTGGATGTGGTATTCGGCACTCCGGAGAATTGTCCGAAGAAATCACATTCCGAGTGGCCCCGTTTAGCAGCGGATACCACGCCCTCTTGGGGCGGGACGCATTCACAAGCTTCCAAGCTATACCCCATTACGGGTACATGAAGCTCAAAATGCCGGTGCCCAATGGAATCATCACTCTAGCCAGTGATCCGAACATAGCACTACGCGCCGAAAATAAAACTGCCGCACTAGCCCTGGAGGCATTATCTGAAGCCCTCGCGGCCGAAGAGTTAACTACGCTGCGCTCCGCGGTGGACAGGGAGGACGTGATACTCGACAAACGACCCAAGTACACCTCTTTTAAACCAGCAGACGAAATAGTCAAATTCCAGGTCCACCCAACGGACCCCACAAAAACAGCATCAATTGGGGCACAGCTGAACCCCACAATAGACGCCGCACAACGAGAGTTCTTGCGCGAGAACTGGGACATATTCGCCTGGCATCCCTCGGATATGCCAGGTATCCCACGCAGACTGGCCGAGCATACCCTAAACATACTAAAGGGATACAAGCCGGTCAAGCAGACTCTTCGGCGCTTTTTAGAACCCAAGCAATAAGCCATGGGAGAAGAGCTAGCCAAGCTACTCGAAGCCGGATTCATCAGAGAAATAAAACATCCGGACTTGCTAGCAAACCTAGTGATGGTACCAAAGAAGGACAAATCCTGGCGCCTATGCGTCAATTTCAAAGACCTTAATAAGGCTTGCCCTAAGGATCCCTTCCCCCTCCCCTGCATCGATCAAATTATCAACGCTACCGCAGGACACGACTCATTGTGTTTCCTCGACGCATACTCCGGATACCATCAAATCAAGATGGCGGACTCTGATCAAGCCGCAACGGCATTTATAACTCCATATGCTCCCTTCTATTTTAACACCATGCCTTTCGGGCTCAAAAACGCCAGTGCAACCTATCAACGCATGATTCAGACATGCCTGGAAACACAAATCGGCAAAACAGTGGAGGCTTATGTAGACGATGTGGTCACGAAAACCAGACACGTTGAATCACTAATAGACGACTTGAGGCTTACATTCGATAATCTCCGAACATATGACATCAAGCTCAACCCAGAAAAATGCGTTTACGGCGTACCAGCCAGAAAACTCTTGGGCTTTATTGTTTCCAATAGAGGAATCAAAGCAAACCCATCTAAAATTCGAGCTCTGTCACAGTTGGCTACCCAACAGACCTCAAGCAAATCCAGAAACTAACTGGATGTGTGGCCGCCCTAAGCCGCTTTACCTCCTGATTAGGAGAAAAGGTGCTACCTCTTTATCATCTTCTTCGATGCACCGAACAATTCGAGTGGACGGATGCAGCTACGGCTGGGCTGGAGGAAATAAAAGCCCTCTTGGCCACCAATCCAATTCTGGCAGCGCCAAATGTCGGCGAACCCATGCTGCTATACATAGCTGCAACACACCAGGTTGTAAGCGCAGTGCTCGTCGTTGAACGAGAGACAGATGGACATAAATTCCCGCTACAAAAGCTGATATACTACGTATCCACTGTCCTCACTCCATGCAAGTCACGGTACCCACATTACCAAAAGATAGCACACGCGGTCTTCATGGCATATCGAAAACTACGACACTACTTTCAAGAGTGTTCAATCACGGTGGCCTCTGAAGTACCACCCAATGACATAATAAATAACCGCGATGCCATGGGCCGGATTGCAAAATGGGCTATCGAGCTCCTCCCGTTCGACATAACATACAAACTGTTGGAGATATGCCCTAGAGGCAATCATGTATGATGATATTTCCTATGTATTTATGAATAAAGATAGTCCTTGGACATTATCAATGATGTGTATCAGCAAGTACGTGACTTGTTTGTGGGACTATGCATTGTATGATGACTGTCCTAAAAGGTCCCTAGTCGAAAGGGCTGTGTGGACGCGCAGCCGACTAGACTAGCATATGACACGGTCGATGGCTTGGTCTCACTAGCCATGGAGCATTGGATGCTAACCGGATAATATGGACTTGGAAAGGTCTGGTCGGATTCGATGTAGTCGGATCCGACTTGAGATAAGGTCCGAGTCGGACAGACCCAACTATGAGACGCAGCGATATGTCATCTGTGAGTCTCTAGTACAACATACGTTCTATGTCCTAAGACCTGAGCTGACGCATGTACTCGGGGTGGTGACAGACTTGCTTTGGGCCGACCAAACGCTACTCCGTGACTGGGTAGTTACAAAGGTAGGTTTTGGGTTTGTCCAGTCCCATGCTACGAGACATGGTCGAGCAAGATGGGATTTGCCCCTCCGATCAGCAGAGATATACTCTGGGCCCCTCGTGTGATCCGACCAGGATAAGCATGGCCATGCGACAAGGATTATGAGATAATCCGGTTTGTGGTCGGTATCCTTACTGGAACGAGAAAGAGGTCAGGCTAGCACAAGGATGACAGTCTCGCCTTCAGCCTGACAACATATATCGTGTGGCAAAGGGAACAGAAGTATGATGTACAAGTTCGCCTAACCAGCTTCATGGTCTTCTTGGTGTTTGGCATACCTTGCTAGAGGCCACTACCAACCGTGCAGTTCGGAGGTGATCCGAACTGCGACCAAGCCGACTTGAACCTAAGGGGTCGCGCGCTTAAGGGAAGGAATCTACGAGGTCGGATCCGAGGACACTAGTCGGATGTGATCCGAGCTGTATTCGGATTGTGGCCGAGTAGACTTGTGGGCTTTAGGGTCCGTGCAAGGCCCAAGTGTTGAGCCCGCGATGGACGCCTATATAAAGTGGAGGTGCGGAACACTCACGCGGTTGATTGCTTCGGCATTATGACTCGGGTTTGCATGTGTTGCGAATAGCCACCTCCACTCGCCGCCGACTGTGTGATCGGACCTAGCAGTCCGACGCACGGTGTTCCTTCTGCATGCGTGGATAACATTAGAGGTGGTGCACTTGTGCCGCTCCGGCGAGCTTGTACGTGGGATCGGACGACCGGCTGTTCGAGGGAGATCGGACGAGGAGGAGACGATCCACGCAGACGCACTGCCCCAACTCTTCTTCCGCTGCACGGCACTGCGCGTCTAGTGGTAACGAACTGTGATCCATCTCCCATAGCATGTTCTTGGTTGTTCTACGCGTAGGAAATTTTAATTTGCAGTCAACGCACCCTACCGTAGATCCCAACACAAACCACGATGGGCAATTAAGTCGCAAGTACTGGCTGACTTCGTCGCCGAATGGACAGAAGCCGAACTCCCTAAAGAGTACGGCGCGTACTCCAATTGGATCATGCACTTTGACGGCTCTAAGATGCTAGCTGGTGTAGGGGCCGGCGTCGTCCTGACGTCCCCCACCGGAGATACAGTCCAATACATACTCCAAATACTTTACACAGATTCCAACAATGCAGCTGAGTATGAGGCATTGTTGCACGATCTTCGGATGGCGGTCTCCATGGGCATTCAACGTCTAGAAGTACGTGGGGATTCAAATCTCGCAATATCTCAAATAAATGGAGACTTTGACGCCAAGGACCCGAAAATGGCGGCCTATCGTAATGCCGTTCTCAAAATGTCAGCTCGATTCGAGGGGCTCAAATTCCACCATGTGGTTTGAGAAAATAATCAAGTAGCGGATATCTTTGCTCGCATCGGCGCTAAACGTGACCCCGTCCCACCAAATATATTTTTGGAAAGGCTGTTCAAGCCATCCGTGGTATGGGAAGGGAAGTCCGGCAATACTAGTCCGGATCCGCATACAACCCTAGATCCTGAACAATCTGACGTAATCGGAGGCTCCACCACCGAAATCACACCTTTGGCCCACATGATTATGGCGGTCATTGCCCCGTGGACGGAACCCTTCCTAGCTTACTTAAATAGGCAGGAACTCTTCGAGGACCAAAATGAGGCACGTTGCATTGTGCGGCGCTCTAAAGCCTACAAGGTCCATGCGGGAGAGCTTTATAAGAAAAGCGCGACCGTAGTGCTCCAAAGGTGCATCTCCGAAGAGGAAGGGCGACAGCTCTTGGCTGAAATTCATGCCGGACTCGGCGGCCACCATGCCACAGCTCGGGCGCTCGTAAGCAAGGCCTTCTGTACAGGTTTCTACTGGCCGACAGCCCGGGCAGACGCACAAGATCTCGTCCAACACTGCGTCGGTTGCCAGCTTTTTGCAAATCAAAGCCATATGCCGCCCACCGCCCTCCAAACAATCCCCATAACTTGGCCCTTTGCGGTCTGGGGGCTCGATATGGTTGGACCCCTTAAAGGAGGAAGCCATAAGAAGAAATACTTGTTGGTCATGGTCGATAAATTCACCAAATGGATAGAAGACAAACCAGTTAAAACGGCCGAATCCGGACCAGTGATAGACTTTATATCCGGGGTCGTACACCGCTACGGTGTTCCCCACAGCATCATCACCGATAACGGCTCAATCTTTACAACCGATGAGGTGAAAACCAGGTGCAGCAAAATGGGCATAAAACTTGATTACGCCTCTGTCTATCACCCCCAAACAAACAGTCAAGTCAAACGAGCGAACGGTCTCATTATGAGCGGCATTAAACCCAGACTAGTGTGATCCTTGAAGGAATCAGATACGCACTGGGTCGAGGAGCTCGACTCTGTATTATGGGGGCTGCGGACCACGCCAAATCGCACAACCGGATACACACCTTTTTTATGGTGTACGGCGCAGAGGCAGTGCTACCCTGCGATATCATCCATGATTCACCTAGAGTGCGCATGTAGAAGAGAGAGAAGTTGAGCTGGATCGGCAGGACAGCTAGGATGCCCAAGAGGAGGAGCGTGACATCGCCAAGGCCCATTCCGTATTCTATCAACAGCAGGCTCGAAGGTATCAAAGCAGAGAAGTGCGGTCCAAAACTTATAACATTGGCGAACTCTCTCTACGCCTACCAGAGAAGAAAAAGGACAAGCTCAAGCCCAAGTGGGAGGGCCCCTTCATCATTGAAAAAGTTCTCTCTGGAGGTGTGTACCGTCTGCGTGATGCATCAGACAATCGACTCGAGCCGAACCCATGGAACGCGGCCAGACTCTGAAGATTCTACGCCTAGTGCCGAACTCTGTGTTTGTCTCCTTACCTCCGTCTTCCTTTTTAAATTATATCCTCTCTCTCTCCCTTCTACATTTATAGCCTTAAAAGCTTCAAGTATGCTTTGAGCGCACACTCTGGCCGCGCTATGCGCGCTCAATATACTTGGGGGCTTCTTACACAGAAGCTTAATTGTCTTTGGGGCTTTATGCCCACCACATATGCGTCACTTCTTCGTATGTGCCTTTTTTCACCACTATATGCATCGATATGACTTAAGTTTTGGCCAAGCTGGGTTGCCTGGCTCTTGTATTTATGCCCTACGTTCCCGTTAATTCGGCTAGGGCATAAGGGGAGCACCTCTGCTATTGTTACTGCCGGGTCAGCCGGATGTGTACCTCAGACTGGGTGAAGCCGAAAGCTAGTGTTCTTAAGGGAATATTCAGTCGGTGAACAAAAGATGTATTTTACCTATTACAAAACATGCCCCCGAATGATTATATCCTGCGTAAATTTTTGCACTTCGGACATGCACATCAATGCATGCACACCCAGGGAAAGGAACCCTTAACGTAACTATTCTCCCTGGAAGATGTTTCTTACTACCCATGTAATATAACATAACTAGTTGGGTACTTGTCTGTTCAAGCACTTATGACCCCTATGCCTGGTTTCCACGCGTGCCCCGGTTTTTTCATAACTGAGCGGGTATTCGGATACACTCCAGACCGTCAGGTCCAGAGGCTGAAGCGAAAAGGTCGGCCAAGACAAATGATTTACAATCCGGCTAGGGACAAATGTTTCCTTCGAAGTACAAAAGTCACTTAGACTGACTAAATTCTTCTTCTATACCATCCAACAGGCTGTCTAGCCTACAGTCCTATTGTGAATACTTATCGGCTAATGCTACCTAGTCATATACCAGACTTACAGGGATCTCTTTCCCATCTGATCCTACAGGTCCGACCTCGGCCATATCGTTCGGGTCAGCCTTGGTATATCGCGTCTTCACCATGGCCCAGGCTTCCCTCGCACCTTGTTGGCAGGCCGATATCTTCCACAATCGGAAGCGCCGCCGTGCTCCCTTGAGCATATCCACAAGCTCCCCCATGCCTCCTGGCAGGGAGGCGGATGGACACAAGGCTTGGGCAATGCCCCGCATCAGCTGCCGAACTTGTTCGTGCATTTGTGAGAGCTCCGGCAGAAGATCGCCGGCAGATCCGGGCATCTCCTCTTCGGGATGACCTGTCAGCATGCCTACAGACATAATTATGTTAGCACGCTTCTTCGACGAACTTTATAGTGGTTCGTCAGAGCACTTACTAAATACGCCGCGTCGAAGCCTCTTATTCTCCTTTACAGAGTCAGCAAGCTGGGCCCGAACGTCCATTAATTCAACGTCCAGTCGGATGTTCGCGTCCTGGAGAGTATTTTTCTCCTTTATAACCTTTGTAAGCACACGCTGGCCAGCCTTCAGCTGTCGCCGAACATGTTGCTCATCCTCTGGTACGATCTCTGGATCGCCTCCGGGATTGTCTGCAGAATCTATTGTTAGAATCGCATTCATGCCGAATACTTAACTGGTACATGCCATGACATTATTTTTGTTTAAAGCAAAAATTACCAGATGGGGCCTTTGTAGACTCCTCCATCACGGCAATTGCGGCCCGCGGTTGGGCCTTGCAATCCTCCAGCTCTTTAGATAGCTGAGTATTCTTCTCTGTCAGAACCTATGCAGACGAGGATCCTTAAATCAGTTGTGCCAACTGTTTTAAGTCTCAGGGGCTACTGATATACATACTTATCAAATTTTATTACCCGTATATCCTTTACATACTGATCCGTGGCCCTGGCGAGGCCACCTTGAGCAGCCCGAACGTGTCCCCTGAGTTGAAGGCATCGAACACCTCTTCAGAGAAATTAGGGTCGCGTAGTGCGGCCCGTCGGCGCCTATGATTTATGGCGCTCTCCGCTTTGGAGTTTGTAGCGGAAAATCTATCAGCATCCCCTGTTGGAGGATCGTCCGCGTTGACCTCCGCCCTTGAGTCCGGCCTCGGAGTCCGGCTGGTGGAGGCGTGACCGGCAGGCTCTCCGGATATAGTCTGGCGAGCGCTTTTTCTGTCAGAAGACAGTGGACATTGTTATATTTTAACAATGATAATTTCATGGCAGGTTTTTAAATATACCTTTGCAATGGCGTCTCGGTCCTGACCGCCTTCCTTTTAAGCCTACCCGACTTTGGTGCCCCATGTTGGCGAGTCACTACGGGTTCGGCTTAGCGCCCCGATGGCCTTCCCTATAGGACGCAATACATGTGCGGTGGGTGAAGTGTAAAGAGGGAATCCTTTTTGGAAGTTGGGACTCTGGCTTTACTTACCTGGGATACAGGGAGTAGGCCAGGATAATCAGCTATGATGGCCACCATCACACCATCGCAGCTTAACTGGTAAAATGTCTTGTCAACAAGCTCCACAATTGTGTTCGGATCTTCTTCGAGTCCGGGGTCGAGAGCCCGGTTGGGGTCCCCTGGCTATGGAGATGGGCTGTGAACATCCTTCATAACTCTTCACAGTTCCTGCTATGAATTGACGAAGTAAACATCTGTGCTAAAAAACGTGTGAAAGACTTGAATAAAAGATAGCAACTCACCCAGCTTGGGGGGTTGTACATGGAGAATCCATCCCGTGGCTTGATATGGATGAACTCCTCCTCTTCTCCTTTGTACAAATCAGATAGTATCTTCGCCAGAGCGGCGGGAGAGTCTAGACCTTTACAGCCGCAGCGGGTGGCGTCATCTTCTCCATTGAAATGCCACATGGGTTTTCCCCGATATTGAAGTGGCTGCACTCCTCGCATTATACATATGGACATAACCTCAATTATTGCCAGTCCTGATTTGGCCAGCGTATTTATCCTGTCCATCAGGAAAAGGATCTCTCTGTTATCGTCCTCCTGGGGGCTTCTGGGGCGCCAGCTGTGGCGTTTCTTTAACAGGGCATTTACAAACTTGGGAAGGCCCTTCCGAACAGGGTCCGGAAGAGGGACGTCCTCCACGTAGAACCATTCCGAGGGACAGTCTTCGGATGTCTTCTTCGGGGTGCCGGATAGGTATCCGGTCCCGGCGATGCGCCATATTTCAGCTCCGCCCACTTGATATACCGACCCCTCCTGAGTGCGGGGTACGAGGCAAAATAGTATCTTCCACAGCTCGAAATGAGCTTCGCAACCCAGAAATAGCTCGCAAAAGGCAACGTAGCCTGCGATATGCAGTATGGAGGCTGGGGTGAACTTATGCAGCTAGAGGCCATAGAACTCCAGGAGCCCGTGGAGGAAAGGATGGATTGGAAATCCGAGTCCCCTCAGCAAATAGGGGACGAAGCATACCCGCTCTCCCTTGGATGGGTTTGGAGAGCTCTCTGCTTGCTCCCCGCCATTATAAGTGGCTAGTCCAGCTTGGACGGGGACCATGTACGTAGGCGGGAGAAACCCCTTGGTCTGCAACTCTATTAGTCGGCTGTGGGGGACAGAACTATTGGAAATATGCCCTAGAGGCAATAATAAATTAGTTATTATTATTATATTTCCTTGTTCATGATAATCGTTTATTATCCATGCTATAATTGTATTGATAGGAAACTCAGATACATGTGTGGATACATAGACAACACCATGTCCCTAGTAAGCCTCTAGTTGACTAGCTCGTTGATCAATAGATCGTTACGGTTTCCTGACCATGGACATTGGATGTCGTTGATAACGGGATCACATCATTAGGAGAATGATGTGATGGACAAGACCCAACCCTAAGCCTAGCACAAAGATGGTGTAGTTCGTATGCTAAAGCTTTTCTAATGTCAAGTATCATTTCCTTAGACCATGAGATTGTGCAACTCCCGGATACCGTAGGAATGCTTTGGGTGTACCAAACGTCACAACGTAACTGGGTGGCTATAAAGGTGCACTACGGGTATCTCCTAAAGTGTCTGTTGGGTTGGCATGAATCGAGATTGGGATTTGTCACTCCGTGTGACGGAGAGGTATCTCTGGGCCCACTCGGTAGGACATCATCATAATGTGCACAATGTGACCAAGGCGTTGATCACGGGATGATGTGTTATGGAACGAGTAAAGAGACTTGCCGGTAACGAGATTGAACAAGGTATCGGGATACCGACGATCGAATCTCGGGCAAGTACTATACCGGTAGACAAAGGGAATTGAATACGGGATTGATTGAATCCTCGACATCGTGGTTCATCCGATGAGATCATTGTGGAACATGTGGGAGCCAACATGGATATCCAGATCCCGTTGTTGGTTATTGGCCGGAGAGTTATCTCGGTCATGTCTACGTGTCTCCCGAACCCGTAGGGTCTACACACTTAAGGTTCGATGACGCTAGGGTTATAAAGGAAGTTTGTATGTAGTTACGGAATGTTGTTAGGAGTCCCGGATGAGATCCCGGATGTCACGAGGAGTTCCAGAATGGTCCGGAGGTAAAGATTTATATATGGGAAGTCCTGTTTTGGTCACCGGAAAAGTTTCGGGTGCTATCGGTTATGTACCGGGACCACCGGGAGGGTCCCGGGGGTCCACCAGGTGGGGCCACCGGCCCCAGAGGGCTGCATGGGCCAAGTGTGGGAGGGGACCAGCCCCAGGTGGGCTGGTGCGCCCCCCCCCCCCACCAGGGCCCAAGGCGCCTAGGGTTCGGGGAGGGGGCGCCTCCACCTTGCTTGGGGGGCAAGTTTCCCCCTCTCCCCCCCCCTTGGCTGCACCCTAGATGGGTTTTGGGGCTGCCGCCACCCCTAGGGAGGGAACCCTAGATGGGGGCGCAGCCCTTCCCCTTCCCCTATATATACTTGAGGTATTGGGGGGCTGCAAACAGATGAGTTTTTCCTCCCTCTTGGCGCAGCCCTACTGTCGGTGTCCAAACCGGCGGATCTCGGGTAGGGGGTCCCGAACTGTGCGTCTAGGCGGATGGTAACAAGAGACAAGGGACACGATGTTTTTACCCAAGTTTGGGCCCTCTCGATGGAGGTAAAACCCTACTCCTGCTTGATTAATATTGATGATATGGGTAGTACAAGAGTAGATCTACCACGAGATCAGAGAGGCTAAACCCTAGAAGCTAGCCTATGGTATGATTGTTTTTCGTTCTACGGACTAAAACCCTCCGGTTTATATAGACACCAGAGAGGGCTAGGGTTACACAGAGTCGGTTACAATGGGAGGAGATCTACATATCCGTATTGCCAAGCTTGCCTTCCACGCCAAGGAATGTCCCATCCGGACACGGGACGAAGTCTTCAATCTTGTATCTTCATAGTCCAGGAGTCCGGCCAAAGGTCATAGTCCGGTCATCCGGACACCCCCTAATCCGGGACTCCCTCAGTAGCCCCTGAACCAGGCTTCAATGACGACGAGTCCGGCGGGCTAATTGTCTTCGGCATTGCAAGGCGGGTTCCTCCTCCGAATATTTCATAGAAGATGTTGAACACAAGGATAGTATCCGGCTCTGCAAAATAAGTTCCACATACCACCGTAGAGAGAATAACATTTGAACAAATATAATCTGCTGACGTATTCCACAACGTGACATCACGCCACGGCCAAGCCTTTATTCGAATCATTTTATTGTCCCACCTCAGCGTGTTTAGCGAGGCGGCATCCTTGGCATGTCTTGTCAAAGAAGAGATCGTGTCCCCTTATTCCAGGATTCTCATCAATACGTGCGTGGGTAACCCAACCGCGCCATTAATCATGGCGCTTGGGAGATAAGCGAGTTTTACTAGGCTGGTGGGGTTACATATCTTCGTCCGCCCATATAAGGGGATAAGGATCCACTCTTTCCATTTACGCCTTCTTCCTCCTTTGCTTATCCATCTCCGCGCACTCGAGCTCCAATGCCCAAGCCCACACTTCCCACCTCAACCTTCTCCAGTCATGTCCGGAGCGGGAGGCAGGTGGATGGCCTCCTCCGTCATGGAGGGGCACATCAAAAAGTTGAGTAAGGCCGGATACTTATCCAACGACATCACGCACCGGCTCCCAGATGAGGGGCAGCTCATCCCCACCCCTAGGCCCCATGAGAGGGTGGTGTTCCTCCCCCATTTCCTCCGCGGACTGGGCTTCCCACTCCACCCATTCGTCCGGGGGCTCATGTTCTACTACGGCCTGGACTTCCACGATCTGGCCCCGAACTTCATCCTCAACATCTCAGCGTTTATCATCGTGTGCGAGGCCTTCCTCCGCATTAAGCCCCACTTCGGCTTATGGCTAAAGACCTTCAATGTCAAGCCGAAGGTAGTGGGCGGCTGGCAAGTAGAGTGCGGAGGCGCCATGGTGGGAAAAATGCCCAATGTCACATGGCACGAGGGCTCCTTTGTGGAAACCGTCAAGGGGTGGCAATCGGGGTGGTTCTACATCACCGAGTCGCGCGACCCTAAATGGGCAGCGGCCCCCGAATTCCGATCTGGCATCCCCACACGGCTCACCTCTTGGAAAGAGACGGGCCTGTCATGGGGCAATCCGGAAGAGGTGACCGGACTCCAAACCTGCGTCCAAAACCTGATGGACAAGAAGGTTAAACTCGTCACCGTAGTCCAGGTCATGCTCTTCCGCCGCATCCTCCCATGTCAACGACGGGATTTTAACCTGTGGGAATTCGACCCGGCCCAGCACCAAACTTTGTCCAGGCTTTTTGACACAAAGCACGAAGATGCCTGGAAGGTGCTATTCAAGGGCTCCAAGGTTCATCCTCCCACTACCGAGGATCGCGTATTCTGCGCAAAGTACCAAGCCAGCGCGGTGAGTTTATCTTGCCCATCACAGGATATTTGTTTTTCATAGTTTGACTCTATGCGGGATCTAAGCTCCCGTTCCTTTGAAAGGACTGGCAGAAGAAGTCCGGACAGATCGATTGTCCAGCTCCTTCGCCCGAGGGCCCGGCAGATGCCCGTTTGCAGAGCTGCTGGTCCCGACGCCTCACGTGGTGCCGGAGAAGAAGGCCCAGAAAAGGCCACGTGAGGGTTCCTCGTCCGAGGATTCCGAAGAGCGCTCCTCCCACGAAGGCGAGGAGGAGGAAGAAGAGGCCTCTCCCCCTCCAACGGGGGGAGGAAAGAAAAGGAAGGCCACCCCGACTAGGGGGGCCGGAGGGTCCAAGAAGGGAAAAACCCTTCTCCCGGACTTCTCCACCAACGCCGACGACGGTGAAGAGGAGTGGCGATTCAGGGCCAAGCCCGTAGCGAAATCGTAAGTATCCGGATATCAGAATAACTCACGGTGTTCCTTTACGGCACAGTATCTTCTAACGCCGAACATAATCATGCAGTCCGCCGAACTCCCAGCTCGACGCTTCGTCGAGCGGATCCCTGGATTCGTCAGACGCGAATAGTATTTCACTTCCGACCGCTACCTCCCCTCGCCCTATGGACGATGCCGAGGTGGAGTCCCAAAAGGGGACGAGCCAGGAGGAGGTAGCCCCGGAGGCACCGCAAGTCAACCTTCCGGATTCCAGGCGCCAAGGGGAAAAAACCCCAAAGGGCTCTAAGTCCGGCCCTGGACCGGACGCTGCACCGGAACCTTCAGTGGTTCCGGAGTCCGGCAGGCGGCCCCCTCGTAAGAAGGGAAAGCCTACAACGCCGGTGACCCCCGTCCAACCGGAGGCACCGGACAATTTGCTGGAGGTGCTTAAAGGCTCCTCCATCGACGAGGAGCATCGCACTATTATGAGTGCGGTGGTCAAGAAGGTTCAGTCCGCCAAGAGCGGGCTAACAGAAGCCTGTGCCAGCCTTCTAATAGGCTTCGAGGTATGTATTAAGATATGTAAAAATATTACCACATAGACAGTAGCCCCTGATGCTCAGTTTGGTGTTCGGGAAGAAAAGCCGGACTGAGGATCTAAAAAGATATACGCAGGAGTCTAACATAAATATGTCAATATGGGAATGCAGGCTTCGCTGCTGACCTCTGCCGCACTGACTGCGGAGGTCGATGCATTGAAGCAGAGCCTCGAGCGGTTCGAGAACGAGCTCGGCCTTGCCAAGAAGCAGCTCGAGGACAAGGAAGGTAAATAGTACCTGATGTTAGTATATAAAAAATACCTGGTTGCAAAAAATGACAGGACCAACGTGAGTGTTACAGGGGCCACAACCGAGGTGGCGACCCTAAAGGAAGCATTGTCCAAGGCCGAAAACAATGCGGCCGTGGAGCGCACCGAGCGAGGAAAGTAGGAGGCGCGGGTGGCGGAGGTGCGGCAAGAGCTCCATACTCTTGTGAAGAAACACGAGAGATTGGAGCTTGACTCAAAGGCTCGAGAGTCCGAGCTTGCCTCGGCTCTTGAGAGCTCCAAATCCGCCAAGGCCGAAGCCCAAAAAGCCCTCCAGGAAATTGAGGCGATGAAAAAGATAGCGGCGGGTAAGGCATTCTTTATGCAAAGCAAGCACGTGAAAGTAAGTTACTTGTTACTTACCCGAATCCGGAGCTCTCCAGGAGCATTCGCAGATCTGCCCCGCAGTGTGTCTGATACTGCCGCATTCTACCGAGCCGAGGAAGGGAGCTCGACGGAGAAGGTGTTCTGGTCCCAGTATGCTGAGGCCGGACACCCGGTGCCCTTGAGCGACCAGCTGAAGCAGCTGGTCGAGCTCCAAAAGGTAGCCGAACAGGCCATGAAGGGCCTTATAGTCCGGCTATGGCCTAGCGAGGTCGTGGCCGGGAGCTACTTTGGGCTGGTGAGGCGGCTGGTGGATGCCTGTCCACGGTTTGAAGTCATCAAGCGCTCCGTATGCATCGAAGGCGCCTGTAGGGCCCTTGCTCGTGCTAAGGTACACTGGGGCAAGATGGATGCTGAGAAGCTGGTGACAGATGGGCCACCAGAGGGCAAGGAGCATCGCAAGCCCGAGATGTATTATGAGGGCGTCCTGAAGGGTGCCCGCCTTATGGCAAATGAATGTTCCAAGGATTTAATTTTTTAGTAAACTCGCTCGTGTTTATCCTATGCGCTGAAAACGTGTTCATGTGCGCTAAGCAATGCCTTTTGAATTTAAAATATTACCTTCCGTGTGGTCGTTTACTAAATCTGAGAGATGCGAGTTGTCAGCTTCTGCCCCCATGCCGCGAGTGCTGGGGTGTTCGGGATAAACCTGAGCGCTCTTGTTCCCATTCTTGGGTCGTTTGAGGGAGGCGCTCAGCACAACGAACAAGGCAATCGGACTATAATGCTTTATCACTCTCACTTAGCCATAGAATTCTATAATTTTAAATTTCGGCGAAGCCCCTAGTATTCGGAAGACCGAGTTCGGGGCGCTATCCATGCCTAGGCCGGACAAAGCCAGCTCCTCGCTCTAAGCGGCATAAGTCTTTAGGGACTCGAAAACCTCTCGAACAGCGACCGGCTCTCGTCCTATCATGACAGTCAGTTTTAGCTTTCTCTACTGAGGTGCTTAACCCAGCTCAACTGGGGCACAATCGCAGTAGTTCTCCCAGCGCTACCTTAGCCGATATAACGGAACGTAAGGTACCAAAACATGGGAGCCGGGCAAACCCAACTATTGACCCAAGACATGATTCGGAGCCGATGCATATCATGCTATAAGTTCGGGGTGTCGCACTCGTGAGAGTGTTCGGACTTCTCACACCATATTCTGGGGTACTTAAGCCCCTGATGTACTAGCCATACCAGAGTGTGCGGTTGCATAATGTCATAACTGAACATATTTAAAGAAAAAGAAAAAAATGAATGCAATAATAGGCAAGAGCTATGTATTGTTTATTAAAAGGCTGCTGTAAAAGCAGAACGATACAAATAGTGCGATAAGCAAGAGGTGGGATTGTTTGACATGTCCCCCTCCAGGGGCAAGCTGCGAAATTTTAAGTAAGACAGGTTTTTAGCTCGCTATAGAGACCACCTGAACGTTCGACGTAGCTTGCTGCTTCCCTGGCTATTGCATCATGTGTTCGGCGATTATACTGCCGGACAGGCCTTCCGGATAGTGGAGTCCTGAGAGTAAGAAAAAGGAAATGACAAAGCTTGGAGCCCCTGGTGTGGTTGAGCCGCGTGTTGGGCGTGCCATGGTTGTGCCCCTCCCCGTATGCCCATGGTACTTCCAGAGCGTAATTATGTACGCGTAACACTGGTTTCGCAATTTCCCAAGGGCTGGGGTTGGGGCCGCACTGCTACGCTTGCTCGGAACGTGCCAGGTGGTCTATTTGTAGGCTACTCCGGGCGCGCTTGACGGTGTCCGGACGTTTAATAGCCGGACTAGAGAATTGCCTTGAGAGGCTACTTTGTACTTCCGCCGCTAGGGCCGCCATATGCTCCTCCATTCGGAGAGAGTGTTCGGTGTTTCCGTTGACCGTAATGACTCCTTGAGGGCCCGACATCTTGAGCTTGAGGTATGCGTAATGCGGCACCGCATTGAACTTTGCAAATGCGGTTCGTCCGAGCAGGGCGTGATAGCCACTGCGAAACGAGACTATGTCGAAGATTAACTCGTCGCTTCGGAAATTATCCGGGGATCCAAAGACCACTTCCAGTATAACTGAGCCAGTACAGTTGGCCTCTACACCTGGTATGACGCATCTAAAGGTCGTCTTTGTGGGTTTAATCCTTGAGGGATCTATGCCCATTTTTCGCACTGTATCCTGATAAAGCAGGTTCACGCTGCTGCCGCCGTCCATAAGGACTCTGGTGAGGTGGAATCCGTCAATGATTGGGTCTAGAACCAATACAGCGAATCCGCCGTGGCGGATGCTAGTGGGGTGGTCCCTTCGATCGAAAGTGGTCGGGCAGGAGGACCATGGGTTGAACTTTGGGGCGACTGGCTCCAACGCATATACATCCCTGAGTGCACGCTTCCGTTCCCTTTTAGGGATGTGGGTTGCGTATATCATGTTCACCGTCCGCACTTGTGGGGGAAAGCCCTTCTGTCCCCTATTGTTCGGCGGCCGGGGCTCCTCCTCGTCCTTGCTATGCAGCCCCTTGTCTCTGTTCTCGGCGCTTAGCTTGCCTGCCTGCTTGAACATCCAACAATCCCTGTTGGTGTGACTGGCTGGTTTTTCGGGGGTGCCGTGTATCTGGCACAAGCGATCGAGTATTCGGTCCAAATTGGACGGGCCCGGAGTAGTTCTTTTGAATGGCTTTTTCCGCTGACCGGGTTTAGGGCCTCGGAATCCGGCATTAACTACCGTATCCTCTGCGTTGTCGCCATTAATGCGGCGCTTGTGTTTGTTGCGACGCGACCTGCCATTGTTGTCCTTGGTATCCAAATTATCAGGGCTCTTGGTCATGTTATTGCTACAAGCTAGCCAGCTGTCTTATCCCGTGCAAAAGCGGGTCATGAGTGTTGTGAGGGCTGCCATGGATTTCGGCATTTCCTGTCCTAGGTGCCGAGCAAGCCATTCGTCATGGATGTTATGTTTGAAGGCTGCAAGGGCCTCCGCGTCCGGACAGTCGACTATTTGATTTTTCTTGGTTAGGAACCGTGTCCAGAATTGTCTGGCCGATTCATCTGGCTGCTGGATGATGTGGCTTAGGTCATCGCCGTCTGGTGGTCGCACATAGGTGCCCTGGAAATTGTCGAGGAATGCAGCTTCTAGGTCCTCCCAGCAACCAATTGACTCTGCTGGCAAGCTGTTATCCTCGATTCATACCGCCGGATCTGTTGTGCCATCATATGATTCGATGTTTACGGGTTTAAAACCCTCAAGGATTTGATGATCCATTACTTCATCTGTGAAGCATAGTGGGTGTGCGGCGCCTCTGTACTGGGCTATATCACGACATAGCTCAAATGAGCTTTGTCTGCTGTGTTCGGCCTGGCCGTATTTGCCATATCCGGCATGACGGTTATCATTACGTGTCGTGGGGCGCCCACGCGATCCGTAGATCGATCTTGTTTGCCTTGCCTTGTCCTCCAATATGTCTCGTAGGTCCGGCGCATTTCCCCGTGCCTTGGTATAGCGGCACCGGGGTGCGGCTTGAATTGATGGCCGAGAGGCCTCTCTGTCGCGGCCACGAGGTGGCCGGTCGGCCGCGTCATGCGCTGGTGATGCGGGTTTGGGTGCTTCTTCCTCTAATCGGGGTAGCAGCTTGCGGTTTGGGTAGCTCTTGGAGGGGCGTTCGAGTTCGTATTCCTCGGCCGCCAGGATGTCGGTCCATCTGTCGGCTAGCAAGTCTTGGTCAGCTCTAACCTGCTGGTGTTTTTTCTTGAGGCTGCTTGCCGTGGCCATAAGCCTGCGTTTGAAACGCTCTTGTTCGACGGGATCCTCGGGCACGACAAATTCGTCGTCGTCGAGGCTTGCCTCGTCTTCGGAGGGAGGCATGTAATTATTGTCATCTACCTCTCTGTCTGCCGCTTTCTCATGAGGGCTGGTCTCTCCATCCTCCTGTGCTAAATCCAGCTGGAGGGAGTTGTCTTCGGCACTGTTCGGGGTGTTATTATTTCCCGTGCTGGAATCACCATTTTTGATTTGGCGGGATTTAGAGCGGCGCCGCTGACGCTGGTGCTTAGGCTCCTTCTTGGAGGGGTCATCCACCATTGTTCCATCGCCATCCCCTTCTTTTGGGGTGTCCACCATGTATATGTCGTATGACGAGGTGGCCTTCCAGTGCCCTAGAGGCGTTGGGTCTTGGTCGTCTCCTGCATCGGTGTCCATACCGTCGATGTCTTCGGAGTCGAAGTCGAGCATGTCGGTTAAATCATCGACAGTGGCTACGAAGTGGGTGGTGGGTGGGTTTTGAATTTCTTCGTCGTCCGCATCCCAACCTTGTTGGCCATAGTCCGGCCAGGGACCTCCTGATAAATAGAGAGACTTTAGTGAATTTAGAATGTCGCCAAAGGGCGAGTGCTGAAAGATGTCCGCGGCGGCGAACTCCATGATCGGCACCCCATCGGGTTCGATTGGCAGGGGCGCGGAAGGTTCGGAGTCCGGAAAGGAGTCCGGCATCTTGGAGTCTCGAGCTTTGCAAAGGACAAGGCTGGTGTTCGGCTCGATCGCCGTGGAGATTGCAGGATTGCCACGCTTAGGATTGCCACGCTCCTCCACCACCACCACGCCGTCGTGCTGCTGCTGGACGGAGTCTTCCCAACCTCTCCCTCTCTCCTTGCTGGATCAAGGCATGGGAGACATCACCGGGCTGCATGTGTGTTGAACGCGGAGGTGCCGTCCGTTCGGCACTAGGATCATCGGTGATTTGGATCACGACGAGTACAACTCCATCAACCCCGTTCACTTGAACGCTTCCGCTTAGCGATCTACAAGGGTATGTAGATGCACTCCCCTTTCCCTCGTTGCTAGATTACTCCATAGATTGATCTTGGTGATGCGTAGAAAATTTTGAATTTCTGCTATGTTCCCCAACAGTGGCATCATGAGCTAGGTCTATGCGTAGTTTCTATGCACGAGTAGAACACAAGTTGTTGTGAGCGTTGATTTTGTTCAATATGCTTACCGTTACTAGTCCAATCTTGTTTCGACGGTATTGTGGGATGAAGCGGCCCGAACTGACCTTACACGTACACTTACGTGAGACAGGTTCCACCGACTGACATGCACTTGTTGCATAAGGTGGCTAGCGGGTGCCAGTCTCTCCCACTTTAGTCGGATCGGATTCGATGAAAAGGGTCCTTACGAAGGGTAAATAGCAATTGACATATCATGTTGTGGTCTTGCGTAAGTAAGAAACGTTCTTTCTAGAAACCCATGGCAGCCACGTAAAACATGCAAACAACAATTAGAGGACGTCTAACTTGTTTTTGCAGGGTATGCTATGTGATGTGATATGGCCAAAAGAATGTGATGACTGATATGTGATGTATGAGATTGATCATGTTCTTGTAATAGGAATCACGACTTGCATGTCGATGAATATGACAACCGGCAGGAGCCATAGGAGTTGTCTTAAATTATTGTATGACCTGCGTGTCATTGAACAACGCCATGTAATTACTTTACTTTATTGCTAAACCGTTAGCCATAGTAGTAGAAGTAATAGTTGGCGAGACAACTTCATGGAGACACGATGATGGAGATCATGGTGTCATGCCGGTGACGATGATGATCATGGATCCCCGAAGATGGAGATCAAAAGGAGCAAAATGATATTGGCCATATCATGTCACTTTTGATTGCATGTGATGTTTATCATGTTTATGCATCTTATTTGCTTAGAATGATGGTAGTAAATAAGATGATCCCTCATTAAAATTTCAAGTGTTCCCCCTAACTGTGCACCGTTGCGAAAGTTCATTGTTTCGAAGCACCACGTGATGATCGGGTGTGATAGATTCTAACGTTCACATACAACGGGTGTAAGCCAGATTTACACACGCGAAACACTTAGGTTGACTTGACGAGCCTAGCATGTACAGACATGGCCTCGGAATACAAGAGACCGAAAGGTCGAGCATGAGTCGTATGGTAGATACGATCAACATGAAGATGTTCACCGATGATGACTAGTCCGTCTCACGTGATGATCGGACACGGCCTAGTTGACTCGGATCATGTAATCACTTAGATGACTAGAGGGATGTCTATTTGAGTGGGAGTTCATAAGATGGACTTAATTATCCTGAACATAGTCAAAAGATGTTTGCAAATTATGTCGTAAGCTCGCGCTTTAGTTCTACTGTTTAGATATGTTGCTAGAGAAAATTCAGTTGAAAGTTGATAGTGATTATGCGGACTAGGTCCGTAAACTGAGGATTGTCCTTGTTGCTTCGAAGAAGGCTTATGTCCTTAATGCACCGCTCAGTGTGCTGAACCTCAGACGTCGTCTGTGGATGTTGCAAACATCTGACACACACGTTTTGATAACTACGTGATAGTTCAGTAATATTAAACGGTTTAGAGTTGAGGCACCGAAGACGATTTCGAAACGTCACGAAACATATGAGATGTTTCGAGGGCTGAAATTGGGATTTCAGGCTCGTGCGCACGTCAAGAGGTATAAGACATCCGACGAGTCTCTTAGCCTGCAAACTAAGGGAGAAAAGCTCAATTGTTGAGCATGTGCTCGGATTGTCTGAGTACAACAATCACTTGAATCGAATGGGAGTTGATCTTCCAGATGAGATAGTGATGTTTCTCCAAACTCATTGCCACCAAGCTGTTGGGGAACGTAGTAATTTCAAAAAAATTCCTACACACACGCAAGATCATGGTGATGCATAGCAACGAGAGGGGAGAGTGTTTTCCACGTACCCTCATAGACCGAAAGCGGAAGCGTTATGATAACGCGGTTGATGTAGTCGTATGTCTTCACGATCTGACCGATCCAAGTACCGAACGTACGGCACCTCCGAGTTCAGCACACGTTCAGCTCGATGACGATCCCCGGACTCCGATCCAGCAGGGTGTCGGGGATGAGTTCCGTTAGCACGACGGCGTGGTGACGATGATGATGTTCTACCGACACAGGGCTTCGCATAAGCACCGCTACGATATGACCGAGGTGGAATATGGTGGAGGGGGGCACCGCACACGGCTAAGGAACGATCATGAAGATCAACTTGTGTGTTATGGGGTGCCCCCCTGCCCCCGTATATGAAGGAGCAAGGGGGGAGGGGGCGGCCGGCCTAGGAGGGGGCGCACCAAGGGGAGTCCTACTCCCACCGGGAGTAGGACTCCCTCCTTCCTTGTTGGAGTAGGAGAAGGGGAAAGAGGGGGAGAGGAAGAAGGAAAAGGGGGCTGCACCCCTTGTCCAATTCGGACCAGAGGGGGGCGCAGGCCTCCTTCCTTTTGGCCTCTCTCCTCTATTCCCGTATGGCCCAATAAGGCCCATATACTCCCCGGCGAATTCCCATAACTCTCCGGTACTCCGAAAAATACCCGAATCACTCGGAACCTTTCCAAACTTCGAATATAGTCGTCCAATATATCGATCTTTACGTCTCGACCATTTCAAGACTCCTCGTCATGTCCCCGATCTCATCCGGGACTCCGAACTCCTTCGGTACATCAAAACTCATAAACTCATAATATAACT
The DNA here is from genome assembly GCF_018294505.1 of Triticum aestivum. Classification (NCBI taxonomy): domain Eukaryota; kingdom Viridiplantae; phylum Streptophyta; class Magnoliopsida; order Poales; family Poaceae; genus Triticum; species Triticum aestivum. The sequence goes on from NC_057798.1 coordinate 784,134,653, forward strand.
GTCATGGAAACCTTAAGCGTGCGGACCCTACGGGTTCGAGAACAATGTAGACATGAACGAAACACGTTTCTGGTCAATAACCAATAGCGGAACCTGGATGCTCATATTGGCTCCCACATATTCTACGAATATGTTTATCGGTCAAACCGCATAACAACATACGTTGTTCCCTTTGTCATCGGTATGTTACTTGCCCGAGATTCGATCATAGGTATCTCAATACCTAGTTCAATCTCGTTACCGGCAAGTCTCTTTACTCGTTCCGTAATACATCATCTCGCAACTAACTCATTAGTTGCAATGCTTGCAAGGCTTAAGTGATGTGCATTACCGAGAGGGCCCAGTGATACCTCTCCGACAATCGGAGTGACAAATCCTAATCTCGAAATACGCCAACCCAACATGTACCTTCGGAGACACCTGTAGAGCTCCTTTATAATCACCCAGTTACGTTATGACGTTTGGTAGCACACAAAGTGTTCCTCCGGTAAATGGGAGTTGCATAATCTCATAGTCATAGGAACATGTATAAGTCATGAAGAAAGAAATAGCAACAAACTAAACGATCAAGTGCTAAGGTAACGGAATGGGTCAAGTCAATCACATCATTCTTCTAATGATGTGATCCCGTTAGTCAAATGACAACTCATGTCTATGTTTAGGAAACTTAACCATCTTTGATTAACGAGCTAGTCAAGTACAGGCATACTAGTGACACTATGTTTGTCTATGTATTCACATATGTATTATGTTTCCGGTTAATACAATTCTAGCATGAATAATAAACATTTATCATGAAATAAGGAAATAAATAATAACTTTATTATTGCCTCTAGGGCATATTTCCTTCAGTCTCCCACTTGCACTAGAGTCAATAATCTAGTTCATATCACCATGTGATTTAACACTAACTTTCATATCTGTATATGATTAACACCCACAGTTCACATCGTCATGTGACCAACGCCCAAAGGGTTTACTAGAGTCATAATCTAGTTCACATCGCTATGTGATTAACACCCAAAGAGTACTAAGGTGTGATCATGTTTTGCTCGTGGGAGAAGCTTAGTCAACGGGTCTGTCACATTCAGAGCCGTATGTATTTTGCAAATATTCTATGTCTACAATGCTCTGCATGAAGCTACTCTAGCTAATTGCTCCCAATTTCAATATGTATCCAGATTGAGACTTAGAGTCATCTGGATCGGTGTAAAAGCTTGCACCGATGTAACTCTTTACGACGGGCTCTTTTATCACCTCCATAATCGAGAAATATTTCCTTAGTCTTCACTAAGGATATTCTTGACCAATGTCCAGTGATCTACTCCTAGATCACTATTGTATTCCCTTGCCAAATTCAGAACAAGGTATACAATAGGTCTGGTACATAGCATAGCATACTTTATAGGACCTATGACTGAGGCATAGGGAATGACTTCATTCTCTTTTCTATTTTCTGCCGTGGTCGGGATTTGAGTCTTAATCAATTTCACACCTTTGCAACACAGGCAAGAACTCTTTCTTTGACTGTTCCATTTTGAACTACTTCAAAATCTTGACAAGGTATGTACTTATTGAAAAACTTATCAAGCGTCTTGATCTATCTCAATAGATTTTGATGCTCAATATGTAGGTAGCTTTACTGAGGTCTTTATTTTAAAGAACTCCTTTCAAATACTCCTTTATGCTTTCCAAAAAAATTCTACATCATTTCTGATCAACAATATGTTACTCACATATATTTATCAGAAAGACGGTAGTGCTCCCACTCACTTTATTGTAAATACAGGCTTCACCGCAAGTCTGTATAAAACTATATGCTTTGATCAACTTATCAAAGCGTATATTCCAACTCTGAGATGCTTGCACCAGTCCATTGATGGATCGCTGGAGCTTGCACATTTTGTTAGCACCTTTAGGATTAACAAAACCTTCTGGTTGCATCCTATACAACTCTTCTTTAAAAAATCCATTAAGGAATGCAGTTTTGACATACATTTGCCAGATTTCATAAAATGTGGCAATTGCTAACATGATTCAGACAGACTTAAGCATCGATACGAGTGAGAAAATCTCATCGTATTTAACACCTTGAACTTGTCGAAAACCTTTCGCAACAAGTCGAGCTTAGTAGATAATAACACTACTATCAGTGTCCGTCTTCCTCTTGAAGATCCATTTATTTAACATGGCTTGCTGATCATCGAGCAAGTCAATCAAAGTCCATACTTTGTTCTCATACATGGATCATATCTCAGATTTTATGGCCTCAAGCCATTTCGCGGAATCTAGCCTCATCATCGCTTCCTCATAGTTCGTAGGTTCATCATGGTCTAGTAACATGACTTCCAGAACATGATTACCGCACCACTCTAGTGCGAATCTTACTCTGGAAGACCTACGAGGTTTGGTAGCAACTTAATCTGAAGTTTCATGATCATCATCATTAACTTCCTCACTAATTGGTGTAGGAATCACTCGAACTGATTTTTGTGATGAGCTACTTTCCAATACGGGAGAAGGTACAATTACCTCATCAAGTTCTACTTTCCTCCCACTCACTTTTTTCGAGAGAAACTTCTTCTCTAGAAAGGATCCATCTTAGCAACGAATAACTTGCCTTCGGATCTGTGATACAAGGTGTACCCAATAGTTACCCTTGGGTATTCTATGAAGACGCACTTCTCCGATTTGGGTTCGAGCTTATCAGGTTGAAAACCTTTTTCATATAAGCATCGCAACTCCAAACTTTAAGAAATGACAGCTTAGGTTTACTGCTAAACCATAGTTCATACGGTGTCGTCTCAACGGATTTAGATGGTGCCCTATTTAAATGTGAATTCAGCTGTCTCTAATGCATAACCCCAAAATGATAGTGATAAACCGATAAGAGACATCATAGATTGCACCATATCTAGTAAAGTACGATTACGATGTTCGGACACACCATTACATTGTGGTGTTCCAGGTGGCGTGACTTGCGAAACTATTTCACATTGTTTTAAATGAAGACCAAACTCGTAACTCAAATATTCGTCTCCACGATCAGATCGTATAAACTTTATTTTTCTTGTTACAATGATTTTCCACTTCACTCTGAAATTCTTTTAACTTTTCAAATGTTTCAGACTTATGTTTCATCAAGTAGATATACCCATATCTGCTCAAATCATCTATGAAGGTCAGAAAATAACGATACATGCCGCGAGCCTTAACACTCATCGGATCGCATACATCGGTATGTATTATTTCCAATAAGCCAGTAGCTCGTTCCATTGTTCCGGAGAACAGAGTTTTAGTCATCTTGCCCAAAAGACACGGTTCGCAAGCATCAAATGATTCATAGCCAAGTTATTCCGAAAATCCATCTTTATGGAGTTTCTTCATGCGCTTTACACCGATATGACCCAAACGGCAGTGCCACAAATAAGTTGCACTATCATTATTAACTTTGCATCTTTTGGCATCAATATTATGAATATGTGTATCACTATGATCGAGATCCAACAAACTATTTTCATTGGGTGTATGACCATCGAAGGTTTTATTCATGTAAACAGAACAACAATTATTCTTTGACTTTAAATGAATAACCGTATCGCAATAAACATGATCAAATCATATTCATGTTCAACGCAAACGCCAAATAACATTTATTTAGGTTTAACACTAATCCCGAGGGTATAGGGAGTGTGCGATGATGATCATATCAATCTTGGAACCACTTCCAATACACATCGTCACTTCACCCTCAACTAGTCTCTGTTTATTCTATAACTCCTGTTTCGAGTCACTAATTTTTAGCAACCGAACAAGTATCAAATACTCGGGGGCTACTATAAACACTAGTAAGGTACACATCAATAACCTGTATATCAAATATAGCCTTGTTCACTCTGCCATCCTTCTTATCCACCAAATATTCAGGGTATTTCTGTTTCCAGTGACTATTTCCTTTGCAGTGTAAGCACTCAGTTTCAGGATTTGGTTCAGCTTTGGACTTCTTCGTGGGAGTGACAACTTGCTTGTCATTCTACGTGAAGTGCCCCTTTCTTTCCCTTTGCCCTTTTCTTGCAACTAGTGATCTTGTCAACCATCAACACTTGATGCTCTTTCCTGATTTCTACCTTCGTTGATTTCAACATCACGAAGAGCTTGGGAATCGTTTTCGTCATCCCTTGCATACTATAGTTCATCACGAAGTTCTAGTAACTTAGTGATGGTGACTAGAGAATTCTGTCAATCACTATCTTATCTGGAAGATTAACTCCCACTTGATTCAAGCGATTGAAGTACCCAGACAATCTGAGCACATGCTCACTAGTTGAGCGATTCTCCTCCATCTTTTAGCTATAGAACTTGTTGGAGACTTCACATCTCTCAACTCGGGTATTTGCTGGAAATAATAACTTCAACTCCTGGAACATCTCATATGGTCCATGACGTTCAAAACGTCTTTGAAGTCCTGATTCTAAGCCGTTTAAGCATGGTGCACTAAACTATCAAGTAGTCATCATTTTGAGCTAGCCAAACGTTCATAACGTCTGCATCTGCTCCTGCAATAGGTTTGTCACCTAGAGGTGCATCAAGGACACCTCAGATCACGGATCCAATCCGCATCATTGCTACTAACATCTTTCAACACAGTTTTCTCTAGGAACATATCAAAATAAACATATGAAAGCAACAACGCGAGCTATTGATCTACAACATAGTTTGCAAAATACTACCAGGACTAAGTTCATGATAAATTTAAGTTCAATTAATCATATTACTTAAGAACTCCCACTTAGACAGACATCTCTCTAGTCATCTAAGTGATCACGTGATCCAAATCAACTAAACCATGTCCGATCATCACGTGAGATGGAGTAGTTTCAATGGTGAACATCACTATGTTGATCATATCTACTATATGATTCATGTTCGACCATTCGGTCTCCGTGTTTCGAGGCCATATCTGTATATGCTAGGCTCGTCAAGTTTAACCTGAGTATTCCGCGTGTGCAACTATTTTGCACCCGTTGTATTTGAACGTAGAGCCTATCACACCCGATCATCACGTGGTGTCTCAGCACGAAGAACTTTCGCAACTGGGCATACTCAGGGAGAACACTTCTTGATAATTTAGTGAGAGATCATCTTAAAATGCTACCGTCAATCAAAGCAAGATAAGATGCATAAAGGATAAACATCACATGCAATCAATATAAGTGATATGATATGGCCATCATCATCTTGTGCTTGTGATCTCCATCTCTGAAGCACCGTCGTGATCACCATCGTCACCGGCGCGACACCTTGATCTCCATCGTAGCATCGTTGTCGTTACGCCATCTATTGCTTCTCCGACTATCACTACCGCTTAGTGATAAAGTAAAGCAATTACAGGGCGTTTGCATTTCATACAATAAAGCGACAACCATATGGCTCCTGCCAGTTGCCGATAACTTCGGTTACAAAACATGATCATCTCATACAATAAAATATAGCATCACGTCTTGACCATATCACATCACAACATGCCCTGCAAAAACAAGTTAGACGTCCTCTACTTTGTTGATGCAAATTTTACGTGGCTGCTATGGGCTGAGCAAGAACCGTTCTTATCTACGCATCAAAACCACAACGATAGTGCGTCAAGTTAGTGTTGTTTTAACCTTCACAAGGACCGGGCGTAGCCACACTCGGTTCAACTAAAGTTGGAGAAACAAACACCCGCTAGTCACCTGTGTGCAAAGCACGGCGGTAAAACCAGTCTCACGTAAGCGTACACGTAATGTTGGTCCGGGCCGCTTCATCCAACAATACCGCCGACCCAAAGTATGACATGCTGGTAAGCAGTATGACTTATATCGCCCACAACTCACTTGTGTTCTACTCGTGCATATAATATCTACGCATAAAACCAGACTCTGATACCACTGTTCGGGAACGTAGTAATTTCAAAAAAATTCCTACGCACACGCAAGATCATGGTGATGCATAGCAACGAGAGGGGAGAGTGTTGTCCACGTACCCTCGTAGACCGAAAGCAGAAGCGTTATGACAACGCGGTTGATGTAGTTGTACGTCTTCACAATCTGACCGATCCAAGTATCGAATGTACGGCACCTCCGAGTTCAGCACACGTTCAGCTCGACGACGATCCCCGGACTCCGATCCAGCAGGGTGTCGGGGATGAGTTCCGTCAGCACGACGGTGTGGTGACGATGATGATGTTCTACCGATGCAGGGCTTCGCCTAAGCACCGCTATGATATGACCGAGGTGGAATATGGTGGAGGGGGGCACCGCACACGGCTAAAGAACGATCACGAAGATCAATTTGGGTGTTATGGGGTGCCCCCCTGCCCCCGTATCTAAAGGAGCAAGGGGGAGGGGGCGGCCGGCCTAGGAGGGGGCGCGCCAAGGGGAGTCCTACTCCCACCGGGAGTAGGACTCCCTCCTTCCTTGTTGGAGTAGGAGAAGGGGAAAGAGGGGGAGAGGAAGAAGGAAAAGGGGGCTGCGCCCCTTGTCCAATTCGGACCAGAGGGGGGGCGCAGGCCTTCTTCCTTTTGGCCTCTCTCCTCTATTCCTATATGGCCCAATAAGGCCCATATACTCCCCGGCGAATTCCCGTAACTCTCCAGTACTCCAAAAAATACCCGAATCAGTCGGAACCTTTCCGAACTCCGAATATAGTCGTCCAATATATCGATCTTTATGTCTCGACCATTTCGAGACTCCTCGTCATGTCCCCGGTCTCATCCGGGACTCCGAACTCCTTCGGTACATCAAAACTCATAAACTCATAATATAACTGTCATGGAAACCTTAAGCGTGCGGACCCGACGGGTTCGAGAACAATGTAGACATGACCGAAATACGTTTCCGGTCAATAACCAATAGCGGAACCTGGATGCTCATATTGGCTCCCACATATTCTACGAAGATGTTTATCGGTCAAACCGCATAACAACATACGTTGTTCCCTTTGTCATCGGTATGTTACTTGCCCGAGATTCGATCGTAGGTATCTCAATACCTAGTTCAATCTCGTTACCGGCAAGTCTCTTTACTCATTTCATAATACATCATCTCGCAACTAACTCATTAGTTGCAATGCTTGCAAGGCTTAAGTGATGTGCATTACCGAGAGGGCCCAGAGATACCTCTCCGACAATCAGAGTGACAAATCCTAATCTCGAAATACGCCAACCCAACATGTACCTTCGGAGACACCTGTAGAGCTCCTTTATAATCACCCAGTTACGTTGTGACATTTGGTAGCACACAAAGTGTTCCTCCGGTAAACGGGAGTTGCATAATCTCATAGTCATAGGAACATGTATAAGTCATGAAGAAAGCAATAGCAACAAACTAAACGATCAAGTGCTAAGCTAACGGAATGGGTCAAGTCAATCACATCATTCTTCTAATGATGTGATCCCGTTAATCAAATGACAACTCATGTCTATGTTTAGGAAACTTAACCATCTTTGATTAACGAGCTATTCAAGTAGAGGCATACTAGTGACACTATGTTTGTCTATGTATTCACACATGTATTATGTTTCCGGTTAATACAATTCTAGCATGAATAATAAACATTTATCATGAAATAAGGAAATAAATAATAACTCTATTATTGCCTCTAGGGCATATTTCCTTCACAAGCTGCTAGAGCTTGGTGATGAACTATAACATATCAGGGATAGATATGATGATCCTTGAGATATTCGCGATGTTTGACACCGCGAAAGTAGAAATCAAGAAGGAGCATCAATTGTTGATGGTTGGTGAAACCACTAGTTTCAAGAAGGGCAAGGGCAAGAAGGGATACCTCATGAAACGGCAAATCAGCTGCTGCTCTAGTGAAGAAACCCAAGGTTGAACCCAAACCCGAGACTAAGTGCTTCTGTAATAAGGGGAACAGCCACTGGAGCAGAATTACCCTAGATACTTGGTAGATGAGAAGGCTGTCGAGGTCGATAGAAGTATATTGGATATACATTATGTTAATGTGTACTTTACTAGTACTCCTAGTAGCACCAGGGTATTAGATACCGGTTCGGTTGCTAAGTGTTAGTAACTCGAAATAAAAGGCTATGGAGTAAACGGAGACTAGCTAAAGGTGAGCTGGTGATATGTGTTGGAAGTTTTTCCAAGCTTGATGTGATCAAGCATCGCATGCTCCCTCTACCATCGAGATTGGTGTTAAATCTAAATAATTGTTATTTGGTGTTTGCGTTGAGCATAGACATGATTGGATTATGTCTATCGCAATACGGTTATTCAATTAAGGAGAATAATGGTTACTCTGTTTATTTGAATAATACCTTCAATAGTCTTGCACCTAAAACGAATGGTTTATTGAATCTCGATCGTAGTGATACACATATTCATGCCAAAAGATATAAGATAGTAATGATAGTACCACCTACTTGTGGCACTGCCATGTAAGTCATATTGGTATAAAACGCATGAAGAAGCTCCATGTTGATGGATCTTTGGACTCACTCGTTTTTTTGAAAAGTTTGAGACATGCAAACCATGTCTATTGGTGTATATGCATGAAGAAACTCCATGCAAATGAACCGTTTGGACTCACTTGATTTTGAATCACTTGAGACATGCAAATCATACCACATGGGCAAGATGACTGAAAGCCTCGTTTTTCAGTAAAATGGAACAAGAAAGCAACTTGTTGGAAGTAATACATTTTGATGTGTGTAGTCCAATGAGTGCTGAGGCACGCAGTGGATATCGTTATGTTCTTACTTCACGGATGATTTGAGTAGATACTGAGTATATTTACTTGATGAAACACAAGTCTGAATTATTGAATGGTTCAAGTAATTTTAGAGTGAAGTTGAAGATCATCGTGACAAGAGGATAAAATGTCTATGATATGATCATAGAGATGAGTATCTGAGTTACGAGCTTTGGCACGCAATTAAGACATTGTGGAAATTGTTTCACAATTAATACCGCCTGGAACACCATAGTGTGATGGTGTGTCCGAACATCATAGTTGCACCCTATTGGATATGGTGCATACCATGATGTCTCTTATCGAATTACCACTATCGTTCATGGGTTAGGCATTAGAGACAACTGCACTCACTTTAATAGGGCACCACATAATTCCGTTAAGACGACACTGTTTGAACTATGGTTTGGAGAAACCTAAGCTGTCGTTCCTTAAAAGTTTGGGGCTGCGACGCTTATGTGAAAAAGTTTCAGGTTGATAAGCTCGAACCCAAAGCGGATAAATGCATCTTCATAGGACACCCAAAAACAGTTGGGTATACCTCCTATCTCAAATCCGGAAGCAAAAGGGATTGTTTCTACTAACGGGTCCTTTCTCAAGGAAAAGTTTCTCTCGAAAGAATTGAGTGGGAGGATAGTGGAGACTTGATGAGGTTATTGAACCGTCACTTCAACTAGTGTGTAGCAGGGCACAGGAAGTTGTTCCTGTGGTACCTATACCAATTGAAGTGGAAGCTTATGATAATGATCATGAAACTTCGGATCAAGTCACTACCAAACCTCGTAGGTCGACAAGGATGTGTACTGCTTCTGAGTGATACGTAATCCTGTCTTAGGAGGTCATGTTGCTAGACAACAATGAACCTACGAGCTATGGAGAAGCGATAGTGGGCCCGGATTCCGACAAATGGCTCGAGGCCATAAAATCCGAGAGAGGATCCATGTATGAAAACAAAGTGTAGACTTTGGCAGAACTACCTGATGGTCGTAAGGCTGTTGGGTACAGATGGATTCTAAAAAGGAAGACAGACAATGATGGTATGTGTCACCATTAAGAAAGCTTGACTTGTCGTTAAGATGTTTTTTGACAAGTTCAAGGAGTTGACTACGGTGAGACTTTCTCACTCGTAGCGATGCCAAGAGTCTGTTGGAATCTTATTAGCAGTTACTGCATTATTTATGAAATCTTACAGATAGGATGTCAAAACATTGTTTCCTCGACGATTTTCTTGAGGAAAGGTTGCATGTGATACAACCAGAAGGTTTTTGTCAATCCTAAAAGATGCTAACAAGTATGCAAAGCTCCAGCAATCCATCTAAGGACTAGAGTAAGCATCTCGAAGTTGGAATATACACTTTGATGACATAATCAAAGTTTTGGGGTTTATACAAAGTTTGTTAGAAACTTGTATTTACAATAAAGTGAGAGGGAGCACTACAACATTTCTGATAAGTATATGTGAATGACATATTATTGATCTGACATGATGTAAAATTTCTGGAAAGCATTAAGGGTTGTTTGAAAGGAGTTTTTCAAGGGAAAACCTGGATTAAGCTGCTTGAACATTGAGCATCAAGATCTATAAGGATAGATCAAAACGCTTAATGGTACTTTCAAATGAGCACATACCTTGACATGATCTTGAAGGTGTTCAAGATGGATCAGTCAAAGAAGGAGTTCTTGCCTGAGTTGTAAGGTATGAAGTTAAGACTTAAAGCTCGACCATGGCAGAAGAGAGAGAAAGGACGAAGGTCGTCCCCTATGCTTTAGACGTAGGCTCTACATATGCTATGCTAAGTACCGCACCTGATGTGTGCCTTGCCACGTGTCTGGCAAGGGGGTACAAGAGTGATCCAGGAATGGATCAATGGACAGCGGTCAAAATTGTCCTTGGAGTAATAAGGACATGTTTATCGATTATGGAGGTGATAGAGAGTTCGGCGTAAAGGGTTATGTCGATGCAAGCTTTAACACCTATCCGAATGACTCTGAGTAGCAAACCGGATACGTATAGTGGAGCAACCATTTGGAATAGCTCCAAGTGGAGCGTGGAAGCAGCATTTACAATATGACCTAGAGATTTGCGAAGTACATACGGATATGAATGTTGCAGACCCGTTGACTAAAACCTCTCTCACAAGCAAAACATGATCAAACCCTAGAACTCATTGAGTCTTGATCACATGATGATGTGAACTAGTTTAGTGACACTAGTAAACTCTTTGGATGTTGGTCACATGGCGATGTGACCTATGAGTGTTAATCACATAGCGATGTGAACTAGATTATTGACTCTAGTGCAAGTGGGGGACTGTTGGAAATATGCCCTAGAGGCAATAATAAATTAGTTATTATTATTATATTTCCTTGTTCATGATAATCATTTATTATCCATGCTATAATTGTATTGATAGGAAACTCAGGTACATGTGTGCATACATAGACAACACCATGTCCCTAGTAAGCCTCTAGTTGACTAGCTCGTTGATCAATAGATGGTTACGGTTTCCTGACCATGGACATTGGATGTCGTTGATAACGGGATCACATCATTAGGAGAATGATGTGATGGACAAGACCCAACCCTAAGCCTAGCACAAAGATGGTGTAGTTCGTATGCTAAAGCTTTTCTAATGTCAAGTATCATTTCCTTAGACCATGAGATTGTGCAACTCCCGGATACCGTAGGAATGCTTTGGGTGTACCAAACGTCACAACGTAACTGGGTGGCTATAAAGGTGCACTACGGGTATCTCCGAAAGTGTCTGTTGGGTTTGGCACGAATCGAGATTGGGATTTGTCACTCCGTGTGACGGAGAGGTATCTCTGGGCCCACTCGGTAGGACATCATCATAATGTGCACAATGTGACCAAGGGGTTGATCACGGGATGATGTGTCACTGAACGAGTAAAGAGACTTGGCGGTAACGAGATTGAACAAGGTATCGGGATACCGACGATCGAATCTCGGGCAAGTACTATACCGGTAGACAAAGGGAATTGAATACGGGATTGATTGAATCCTCGACATCATGGTTCATCCGATGAGATCATCATGGAACATGTGGGAGCCAACATGGGTATCCAGATCCTGTTGTTGGTTATTGGCCGGTGAGTTGTCTCGGTCATGTCTACGTGTCTCTCGAACCCGTAGGGTCTACACACTTAAGGTTCGATGACGCTAGGGTTATAAAGGAAGTTTGTATGTGGTTACCGAAAGTTGTTCAGAGTCCCGGATGAGATCCCGGACGTCACGAGGAGTTCCAGAATGGTCCGGAGGTAAAGATTTATATATGGGAAGTCCTGTTTTGGTCACCGGAAAAGTTTCGGGTGCTATCGGTAACGTACCGGGACCACCGGGAGGGTCCCGGGGGTCCACCAGGTGGGGCCACCGGCCCCAGAGGGCTGCATGGGACAAGTGTGGGAGGGAACCAGCCCCAGGTGGGCTGGTGCATCCCCCCACCAGGGCCCAAGGTGCCTAGGGTTTGGGGAGGGGGCGCCTCCACCTTGCTTGGGGGGCAAGTTTCCCCCTCTCCCCCCCTTGGCCGCACCCTAGATGGGTTTTGGGGCTGCCGCCACCCCTAGGGAGGGAACCCTAGATGGAGGCACAGCCCCTCCCCTTCCCCTATATATACTTGAGGTATTGGGGGGCTGCAAACAGATGAGTTTTTCCTCCCTCTTGGCGCAGCCCTACCCCTCTCCCTCCTCGTCTCTTGCGGTGCTTGGCGAAGCCCTGCAGGATTACCACGCTCCTCCACCACCACCACACCATCGTGCTGCTGCTGGACGGAGTCTTCCCAACCTCTCCCTCTCTCCTTGCTGGATCAAGGCATGGGAGACGTCACCGGGCTGCATGTGTGTTGAACGCAGAGGTGCCGTCCGTTCGGCACTAGGATCATCGGTGATTTGGATCACGACGAGTACGACTCCATCAACCCCGTTCACTTGAACGCTTCCGCTTAGCGATCTACAAGGGTATGTAGATGCACTCCCCTTTCCCTCGTTGCTAGATTACTCTATAGATTGATCTTGGTGATGCGTAGAAAATTTTGAATTTCTGCTACATTCCCCAACAAGAACATTTCTCCCAATCGCCTGGCCTAGTGCTACAGGAGCGAGAGGAGGAACCGCGACGACCGGCCATGGTGGTATGGATATTTTCAGGCGCACTCTGATGAATACTCGCTGGGAGGAGATGGTGTGATTTGGATCTGAGAATCCCCGTCTCTTTTATAGACGGTTTACTCGCATGGTCGGGGTGGCAAATGTAAAAATGCCTCGACTTCTCGCATTCTCTCAACACGTGGAGACAACCGTAATTAAAGCACAGAAGCCGAGGAGCTCGACATTGATGAGAAGCCGGACACTGCTCGTTACAACAATACTCTGGAGGATTCGGAGAAGAACCCGCCTTGCAATGCCGAAGACAATCTACGCGTCGGACTCATCGTCATTGAAGCCTGGTTCAGGGGATACTGAGGGAGTCCTGGATTAAGGGGTCCTCGAACAGCCGGACTATATACTTTGGCCGGACTGTTGGACTATGAAGAGACAAGATTGAAGACTTCGTCCCGTGTCCGGATGGGACTCTCCTTTGCGTGGAAGGCAAGCTTGGCAATTCAGATATGTATATTTCCTTCTCTGTAACCGACTCTGTGTAACCCTAGCCCCCTAACGTGTCTATATAAACCGGAGGGTTTAGTCCATAGGACAACAACAATCATAATCATAGGCTAGCTTCTAGGGTTTAGCCTCTACGATCTCATGGTAGATCAACTCTTGTAATACTCATATCATCAAGATCAATCAATCAGGAAGTAGGGTATTACCTCCATCGAGAGGGCCCGAACCTAGATAGAACATCGTGTCCCCTGCCTCCTGTTACCATTAGCCTTAGACGCACAGTTCGGGACCCCCTACCCGAGATCCACCGGTTTTGACACCAACAGGTGTGCCTGCAGGTAAACTGCTAGGGTTTCTGGTTTTGGAACGGGGCATTGAAGCTAACTCGGAGAAAATTAAAGCCATCACTTCACTTTCTAAGCCGGCGTGTGTTAATGATGTTCAGCGTCTGGCGGGTCGTATTGCGGCTTTGAGCCGGTTTATAAGTCGCCTGGGAGAGAAGGCAATTCCTCTATATCATATGATGAAGAAGACAGACAACTTTGTCTGGAGTGATGCTGTTGATCAAGCATTTGAGGACCCCAAGAAACAGTTAGCTGAGCCGCCCATCCTAGCTGCTCCTATCGACAAAGAGCCTTTGCTCCTGTATGTGGAGGCTAATAACAAAGCAGCCAGCGTAGCAGTTGTCGTAGACCACAAGGAGGCGGGTAAGGAGTACCCAGTTCGGCGGCCGGCTTATTATGTCAGTGAGGTACTGACTAAGTCCAAGCAACTATATCCACATTGGCAGAAACTGGTATTTGGGGTGTTCATGGCAAGTCGCAAGATGAAGCATTATTTTCTGGGACATCCTATTACTATGGTCAGCTCTGCTCCTTTAGGTGATATTATTCAAAACAGAGAAGCCATGGGCCGGGTTGCTAAGTGGGCAATTGAACTTGGACCTCATAATTTGAAGTATATACCAAGAACAGCCATCAAGTCTCAAGCTTTGGTGGATTTCATAAATGATTGGGCAGAGTTGCAAACACCTGAGGAGAAGCCTGGCAACACATATTGGACAATCCACTTTGATGGGTCCAGGCAGTTGGAGGGCTCGGGGGCTGGAGTTATTTAACTTTCCCACGAGATGAGAAATTTTGTTATGTTTTAAGGTTAATGTTTCTTTGTACTAATAATGCAGTTGGGTATGAAGCTTTGCTCCATGGGCTCCGATGGCTAAGGAGATGAATTTAAGCCGGGTCAGGTGCCTGGGCGACTCAGATCTGGTGGCTCAGCAAGTCTCAGGCAAATGGGACTCTAAAGATCCGCTCATGGCGGCTTATTGTCAGGCGGTTGATAATATTGCTGGTCACTTTAAAGGCTATCAAGTGGATCACCTTGATCGGCGGAAAAACGAGGCGGCGGATGCACTATCCTGTCTTGGATCTCAACGTAAGCCGGTGCCTCCTAATATTTTCCTCGATGTGTTACACAATCCATTGGTCAAGTTAGCGTTTGAGGAAGACCTTGCTATCCTTGACCAAGAGGCGCAGTTGGTGGCGGCTCTTCACACTATTCCTAATTGGATGTTGCCTTATCTAGCTTATATGACTCGGGGAGAGTTACTTGAGGATGAGACTTTAGCCAGACAGATCACCAGGAGGTCTAAGTCTATGATTATTATCAACGGCGAGTTACACCGATGCAGTGTAACAGGTGTGTTCCAACGCTGTGTTTCTCCAGAGGAGGGCCATGAAATTTTACGAGAAATTCATGAAGGCGATTGTGGTCATCATGCCGGCTCAAAATCTTTGGTGGCTAAAGCTTTTCATCATGGGTTTTACTGGCTAACAACTCATGCTGATGCGGAGGATATTGGTAGCAAGTGTGATGGGTGTCAAAAGAATTCCAAACAAGCTCATGTGCCGGCTCAGGAATTGTGGATGATCCCAATCACTTGGCCGTTTGTGGTTTGGGTGCTTGATATGGTTGGGCCGTTCAAGAGGTCTATGGATAAGAAGACCCACCTTTTGGTGGTGGTTGACAAGTTTACCAAGTGGGTTGAGGCAGAGCCAGTTAGCAAGTGTGATGTCGTGACTGCAGTTCAGTTTGTTAAAAGGTTGATCTTCCATTTTGGTTATCCTCATAGTATTATCATTGATAATGGAACTAATCTGTCCAAGGGTGCTATGAAGGAGTTCTGTCAAAGAAAGCATATCCGTCTTGATGTTTTTTCAGTGGCTCATCCACAGTCTAATGGTCAAGTAGAACGGGCTAACCAAGAAATTTTGAGAGGCATTAAGCCCCGGCTTATGGTTCCTTTGGAGCAAACGCTGGGTTGTTGGGTTGAAGAGCTTCCTTTAGTCCTTTGGAGTATCAGAACCACCCCTAACAGATCAACATACTATACGCCTTTCTTCATGGTTTATGACGCAGAGGCGGTTCTCCTAAGCGATATCCGTCATGACTCACCCAGGGTGGCAGCTTATGTTGAAGCTGATAATGAGGCAGCATCAGAATGCACTTGGTGCTTTGGATGAAGAACGTGATCTTGTAGTAGCTCCATCGGCGATTTATCAACAAGACCTGCGTCGCTATCATAGCAGCGGAGTCAAAACTCGGGCGTTTCAAGAGGGCGACTTAGTGCTCCGACTGATTCAAGATCAGACAGGCATGCATAAGTTGTCCCCGCCTTAGGAAGGACCTTTTGTGGTTAGCAAGAATCTCAATAATGGCTCGAATTATCTCATTGATATACATGAGTGCAAGAAATCACATACTTCTGAGCAAGAGACCAACAGGCCGTGGAACATTGCTCATCTTCGGTCTTACTACACTTGAGTCATTGGCTCTCATCATTGTATATACCTTCATTGATGTACATACCTTTCTATGATCATATAATAAAGCCGGCTTCCCCAAATTTCGGGGCCTCTGTCGTTTCATGTCAAAGTTTCTGAGCAAGAGTCATTGTTGATTAGTCATAAGGTCACTTGGGGGCTTCCTGCTCAATTAGCATAGCTTCATAACCCTCTTGATCGGCTTTTATGTCATATTCTAGGTCATTTGGGGGCTTCCTGTTCAATGAGCATAGCTTCATAATGATGTCTACTACACAACTTTATTCTTGTAGACTCGTGCTGGGCCTCCAAGCGCAAAGCTTTGTAGGACAGTAGCAATTTTCCCTCAAGTGGATGACCTAAGGTTTATCAATCCATGGGAGGCGTAGGATGAAGATGTTCTCCCTCAAATAACCCTGCAACCAAATAATAAAAAGTCTCTTGTGTCCCCAACACACCAAATACAATGGTAAATTGTATAGGTGCACTAGTTCGGCGAAGAGATGGTGATACAAGTGAAGTAATGATAATAGATATTGATTTTTGTAATAGGAACAATAAAAAACAGCAAGGTGGCAATTGATAAAATGGAGCACAAATGGTAGTGCAATGCTTGAAAACAAGGCCTAGGGCCCATAGTTTCGCTAGTGCAATCTCTCAATAATGCTAATAGTTGGATCATATAACCATCCCTCAATGTGTGATGAAGAATCACTCTAAAGTTCCTATCTAGCGGAGAACATAAGACAAAATTGTTTGTAGGGTACGAAACCACCTCAAAGCTACTATTTCTGATCAATCTATCCTAGAGTTCATACTAAAATAACACCAAGCTATTCTTTCCGATCGATCTAACCAAGAGTTCGTACTAAAATAACACCATATGATACACATCAACCAACTCTAATGTCACCTAGATACTCCAATGTCACCCCGAATATCCGTGAGTTGATTATACAATATGCATCAAACAATTTTAGATCCATAATACTCAATCCAACACAAAGAACCTCAAAGAGTGCCCCAAGATTTCTACCGGAGAAACAAAGACGAGAACGTGCATCAACCCCTATGCATAGATTACCCTAATGTCACCTCGTGAATCCGCGAGTTGAGTGCCAAAACACATATCAAGTGAATCAATATGATACCCCATTGTCACCATGGGTATTCATAGCGAGACATACATCAAGTGTTCTCAAATCCATAAAAGTATTCAATCCGATGAAACGAAATCTCAAAGGGAAAACTCAATTCATCACAACAAGATAGAGAGGGTAAAACACCATATGATCCAACTATATTAACAAAGCCTGCGATACATCAAGATCGTGACATCTCAAGAACACGAGAGAGAGAGAGAGAGAGAGATTAAACACATAGCTACTGGTACAAACCCTCGGCCCTGAGGGTGGACTACTCCCTCCTCATCATGGCTCATCATGGTGGCTGCCGGGATGATGAAGATGGCCATCGGTGATGATTTCCCCCTCTAACAGAGTGCCGAAACAGGGTCTAGATTGGTTTTTCGTGGCTATAGAGGCTTGCGGTGGCGGAACTTCTGCTCTAGGGTTATTTCTGATGGTTTCTCTATTTATAGGATTTTTTGGCGTTGGTTTCACGCGAAGAATGGTCCTCGAGGTGAGCACAACCCACCGGGGCAAGCCGGGCCCCTCAGGCGCGCCCTTTGGGTTGTGCCCTCATCGTGGCTCTTCTGGCCCTCCCACGAAGCTTCAGGGGTCTCTTTTGTTCCAAAAAAATTGTCAAAAAGTTTCAGCTCATTTGGAGGACTTTCATTTCTGCACAAATACAACACTACGGTAGTTCTGCTGAAAACAACGTCAGTCCGGGTTAGTTCCATGCAAATCATACCAAAACCATATAAAATTGCTGTAAATATGGCATGAATACTTCATAAATTATAGATACGTTGGAGAGGTATCAGCATTCCCAAGCTTAATTCCTACTCGTCCTCGAGTAGGTAAATGATAAAATAAGTAATTTATGAAGTGTGAATGCTAGCATAATGCATAAGTTTGATCAATGATAATTTCAATCACTTTTCCTAGCATCATAACAGTAACTCTTTCTCATAAAACTCAGCATGACAAAGTAGCAATCAATTCACATGTTAAGGTTCAAACAATGAATTCTCTTGAAACTCAACAACCTATATTCTTAGTCACCAAACAATTGCAATATTCAACTTATTCAACAGAGTCTAAGTAAGAGCTCCACATACTCAATCATCATATAGTCTTCCATGATTGCTAGTACTCAAAGCATATTCTTAGAACAAATAGCATCCATCGAACACAGAGAAAGATAGGGGCTTAATATTTTGCCTCCCAACTCATTTAGCATAGAGATAATTGTCAATAATAATAAATCATGATCAAATATATTTGACTGGTCATATGTGCCTAGATCTTTCCCACCACATGATGCTTGCCAACTAGAGAATAATTGATGTTAAAATGAGAATGCATACTATTGACTCTTTGCATAAAAGTAAATACTGAAAAGTAAAAGATAGGCCCTTCGCGGAGGGAGGTAGAGGTTGTCATGCGCTTTTTATTTGGATGCCCAAGCTCTTAATGCAATGGAACGTCACGTTATATTGCCCTTATGATAGCCACCTTTATTATGCAGTCTGTCGCTTGTATTACTTTGCCATCACAAGTTCATACAATACTCAATTTTCCCTTACAATAAAAAATCAAACATATTTAATTAGGAGCAATTTTTATAGCTTTATGCACCGATGACAACTTACTTGAAGGATCTTATTCAATCCATAGGTAGGTATGGTGGACACTCATGCAAGAAACTGGGTTTAAGGATTTTTGGATGCACAAGTAGTATCTCTACTTAGTACGAATTTTTGGCTAGCAAAAGATTCTAGGCAAACACCACATGTTGGAGGATCCATAACAATATAACTTCTATGCAAATACCCAAACATAACTCATTAGGGTCTTCCTTGTCCAACTTCAACTAATTTGCTCAAGTTTGAAAATAATTAATGGGTATTCACAGTCATAGAAGATGTCCAAGATAATATATTTGCATGTGAAAGTTTTCTTCCTTATACTAATCATTCATGAATTGGTTGTATGACCAATATTGTGATTGTCAAGCTTCAAAAGATTTCACTTTCTAAACCCATGTGAAGCTACCACTAGGCATGATATAATTTCAACTTCATGATATTCAATTCATTCAATAATTTACTCATAGGATATAAGTGAAAGCACAAGAGTAAATGACAAGCTACTCCAAAAAGATATAAGTGAAGTTCAAATGAGTACTTAAGTAAATGGGTAGCTATTTGAGGACCCTCTCTTATTTACAAACTTTCAGATCTAAGTATTTTATTAAAACAGCAAGCAAAACAAAATAAAATGACATTCCTAGAATAGCACAACTCATGTGAAGAAGTAAAAACTTAGGCTCAACCGATACTAACCTATAATTGTTGATGAAGAAAGGTGGGATGCCTACCGGGGCATCCCCAAGCTTAGATGCTTGAGACTTCTTGGAATATTATCTTGGGATGCCTTGAGCTTTTGTGTCTTCTTAATTCCTTTTATATCACGGTTTTCCTAAATCTTAAAAACTTCATTCGCACAAAACTCAACAAGAGCTCGTGAGATGAGTTAGTATAAATCAATGCAAAAACCTTATCATTCTCTATTGTAGAAAATCACTAAAATCATTATTTAACATTATATATTAAATGCTTCTGCATATTTAATACTCCTATCCTCAAATAGAATCATTAAACAAGCAAACATAACAACAATCTGTCTAAACAGGACAGTCTGTAAAGGATGCAAGAATATCAATACTTATTTAACTCCAAAAATTCTGAGAAATTACCATACTATAGAAAATTTATCATAGCTTTTCTGCAAAAAGTTTCAACATTTTATCACATTCTGACTCTTTTCAAGAATTCACGCACTAGCGTGCATTTTTCTGTTTTCAAACAGCAACATATAGACTTGCAAAATAAACATGGCAAAGGCTATACTTGACATTTTTATTGAAATGAAAGATGCAAAACATGATTCTAAATAACAGCAAGCAAATCAAAACAAAATAAAATGACGCTCCAAGCAAAACTCATATCATGTGACGAATAAAAATATAGCTCAAAGTAAGGTTACCGATAATGTTGGAGACAAAAGAGGGGATGCCTTCCGGGGCATCCCCAATCTTAGTTGCTTGTATCTTCCTTGAATATCACCTTGGGGTCCCTTGGGCATCCCCAAGCTTAGGGTATTTTCACTCCTTATTCTCCTCATATTGATATCTCACCCAAAACTTGAAAACTTCAAACACACAAAACTTAACAAAACTTCGTGAGATAAATTAGTATTATAAAGACAAATCATTCACTTCGGTACTGTAAAAGACAATATTCATAAATTTTTTTGAAAGCAACAATATTCATAATTGTTCTCACACAATACCTACCGTAGCTTATCATTTCCACAATTATAGTGGCTAGCGAGTGGAGTGAGCTCGTGCCTGCTTAGGTTTGGGCATGTTCTTCTTGGGTTGGGCCAAATGTTGGAAGCAGGCTGGTCATGGCCCAATCTCAAGCCCTTCTATTTCAAAATACGTGAACACATTCAAAAAATATATTTCAAAATACATTTACATCTTTTTCGCATAGAAAATACATTTACACTGACCATGTATAGAAAACAGATCAACCTTTACAATACCAAATAAATATAATTTGAGAATATATTTGATGGATGGATCTAATGATGAAAAATATTTACATCAACAACTTTTTTTTTCTTCAATAACTAGAAATTTCATTTTTCCTGCAAAAAAAGATAGAAATTTCATTTACCTGTCATCAACAAGAATGTGCTAACCTGCACATTTTGAAGAGCCTAAAGTGGCTTTGACAGGGCAAGAATAAATTCCTGTCATGTGTTTAATTAGCCTAGAGAGAGATGTACAGTAATAAGCGACACTTGTAGGCATCCTGTTTCAAACCTAGAGTCTGTCCCTGGCCTCGAGATATTTATTTACTCCTCTAGATCAGGAGTTTGTCACATTCTTCTGAGTTTCTTTGGAATTTCTCCATTTTCATACAACGCCTCTAGATTGAGCGAAGATTTCCGATCAAAGTCGTGACAAATGACAGTGTTCATAAATGTATTACAATTGAAATGATCAACATGTAGACTAAAACACATGCTTATTCAGAGAAGCAGTAAGCCGTAAGCGAGCAACATTGTTGAGCAGAAACTTCGTCATGCATGTTCAGAGAGTAGAAGATGCAAATGAGAGGGTAGTACTGCTTCACTTTTTCTTCTCTACTGATGTCTGAAAACTCAGCAAATATTCAACAGAGATAGGGTATTTGTGCTAGATCTGGTAATAAAACTTGTGATGCGAGTCAAACAAGTTTTACAGTGCATTTTCACACCAAATCCTCTCAGCATGCAGTCAACAAGTGGCAGTAGGAAGACTATAGAAATTCAACGACTCTAGAGTTAGACTTTTAAGTTGGGTACCACCAGCCTTCTGGTCACATGAGTACCATCACATTCAGTTGATCAACTACTCCAATCCAAGCCAAAAGAGCATTTCCCTAACAAAGCATGCTTCACTTGTCAGCCTCACCATGAGCTTTCATTAATTCCCTGGCCTTCCTGTACAGAGTTAACCAAAATGAAACAAATTTCAGCTGTAATCGCAGCACCATCAGATATATGGAAGGATGGCACCCGGCAGTCGGCACGCTGGTCCAGCGTGCAGCTGCTGGTCATTAGTATGCAAGTATATGACGTTCATGCTTGCAAGACGTATACTCAAATCAAAAGAGATAAATACAAGACAGTAGATTACCGTAGCTCTCTCTCAACCTCTACGTTTCCAGGATCCAACTTTTGAGCGTCCAGGAGAGCATCACAAGCTTGTTTATGCTCCTAGACGTAGAGCACATCAAAGGAGGAACATGAGCGACTATATAGACTGGACAGAGTGGGGAAACACAATGGCAAGCTGGACATGTAGTAACTCACTTTGAGTAGCATGTGAGCTGCAGCCTGACGGTAGCAAGCTTTCACCCAGTTAGGTCGCAGCATTCTGCATCTGAGAGCATCTGACAGAGCACCTTCACCATCATCCAGCAGCAGTTTGCAAAGACTCCTGTTCGCGTACAATGTTGCACTCGGCGCGACATCTATTGCCTATGGTCAAACATAACAGGTTATACGATTATCATCTCACCATGGCAGGTTGATTAGTGCCGCAAAATAATATTAATCCGGTAGAAATGCTTAATAATGGCAAATTAACAGCTAATAAGCGGGAAACTAGAGAACAATATTAGGAAACTGTTCAGCAAACAAATAATGTTCTGCAATTGGTTCCCTGTTAATAGAAAAACAAAACTTCTAAGCCACCATGCTTTTGATAAGGTTTAAGGGGCTTACCACACCATATGCTTTTGATGCCACCTTGTAGTCCTTCAGCCTGAATAAATGATCTGCATGTGCCTTGAGTGTAGCTTTTGTTTGTTCAAGCTGCCTTCCATCCTGAATGATTAAACAATGGAAAAAATGTAGGAATGAAGCATCATTTCAAAGACATTCCAATTAAAATAGACACTTCACAACTCAGTTACACATTCTTCATAGCTTGGTATCCAGATATGCTTATGCTGCAATGCAAAGTGCACATTATGTTACACAGCAAAAGGCAGCAGTTACTCACACAAGATTTTAGTCACAAGAGGAAAAGGTCCAACATAATTTAGAATTAATATGTCAAATTATTACTATATGTTACTAAAACAGCATATACATGGGTGTATTTCACAGTTCACAACTTCAAATCCACAATAAAGGAACCATGCTTCGAGCTATGTACAACAGTACAAGCATTATGCTTGTAAAGCATTTCTGTATCTTAAAGGCTGCGCATGACGAACAGTTTACAGCAGTTCATTGGATCGATACTGAATAACCAAGTTTTTTTTAACCAATGAACAGCCGACAACAAATAAGGGGTCCCAGTCTGGTCCTTCCAATTTAGATTTGGTAGTTTGTTCTCAAGAGCTTTAACTACTTCAATTTTATTGTTTTGACGAGGTGATGCTCTAAAGAAAACCCCATAAAAAAGTCACGATATTATTTTTAAATGTGATGATCTCATGCATATATAGTAACTCCAAGTCATAACAGTTGATGGACAAATTCAGGACTGACGAACAAAAAGTATGACCAGGAATTCAAGTAAATTTTATCTACAGGGCATAACAGCAATAAATAACGTACCAGTGGCTTTGCACTTTCAAATTTTGCATGCGAGATGATTCCATCTATACTCCAGTTTGGGATAGTTGGTATTGGGGAAGTCAAAGGAAACAACATTTCAACTTCTTCCATGCAGTCACGTATAGCAGCAAGCTCTATTGGTAAGTTACCATACTGGGCAACAAAAGGAAAAGTGTCAACTCTTTTGAAATTAACTACATAATTAAAGGACCCTCTAGAATGCAGTAAAAGAATATGAACATTATGAATGAAAAGATATAAACCATATGGGAAACTATAGTACCATGGGAGAGGACCAGGGTGTACATAATACTGGTACAAAATGTTTCAACCAGGATTCATCCCAGCAAGCATTTCTAAATTCTAGTAGCAATTCAAACAGTCAACATACTCCTACAGCATACCAAAAGGCTTCCTTCAGCAAGGGACTAAAAACAGGTATTTCAGCAATAGTTGAGATTGAGAGGTAACATGGATTTTTAGTGGCATAACCTTTACGAGTCCCTATGAATTATATAGATAAAACTATAGGGAAAAGTAGCTACATATACGATTATTGAAAGCACAAATATAATTTGATACTTCAGAGTAAATGAACGAATACCAACGATTGGGATGAAGAAAACAGCATAACGTAAGCTGAATACATACATCCAAACGCAGCCTAAGTGAATTCAAATCATTTTGGTGATTGCTGGATGAGTATATTTGATAAATGTGGATACCCTGAATGCTGCATTATGAGATCTCAGTATCTCATCAAATGTTAAGTTAAGCACCGACCTCGTATCTATATCATGGGTACTTGTGGCCTTGTGGGCTCCATACAAGGACATCCACCGTATTCAAAAACATTTCAGACTAAGGATACAAATATACATTATTGCACAGAACAGAGCATGTTGTTCTAGAAGAACCCAAAATTTGCTACTTCGCTCCAAAATATTTGATGATATTGTTTTCTCCTAAGTCAAATTTCTTGAAGTGCAATTTGGTTTGGTAGATGTTGGTAAATCTATCTATAACTTGATGAGACTCAAAGAATTGTGACAAAACTAGAGCGTCAAATATTTTCAAGCAGAGGGAATAGTCAACAACAGTGATATGCATTCGTTGATATAAACCATTAAACTGGGAGCTCACACACCTACCTTTTGCCTACACATGCAATATTTTGGTAGGTGTGTGCAACTTCTCATGGCACAGTCAAAAGACTAAAAGCAACTTAAATTCATATCAGTACAGGTTTCAACAGAATACATCTAGAAAATATTGAGAACATACAGCATCAGGAATATTAGGATCCGCTCCTGCCTTTAACAGAAACTTCACAAAGTTTGTATAGCCTCCCCACCCTGTAGTGAACACTAAGGGAGTCATCGGAAGGGAGCTCCCTCGATTGACATCAGCACCACCCTGTAAAAAGGATTGTGGAATAGAACGTGTCACGGCTCCCTCTCCATGTAGATTGACACAAAAGCATGGCTGAGATGGTAGAACATAGCGATGAACGGATATAGAAAACAGAATACTGGCCTTGATCAGCAGCTTCATGCACTTCAAAGAACGGTAAAGAAGGGCACCCATCAGGGCAGTACCAATTCCGACAACAGTGGCGTTAGGCTGCCAAGAGTAATAATTGTTATAAAATACAAAGGAACAAAGAAATGGATTATGAGCTGCCATAAATTGTCGATCCAAGTAGCCGACAAAATAAAAAACAAGCTATCTATGCAAATCAAATCTAGAAAACAAAAATAAGAAATGGTAAGAGTTATATACATCTGCATGGTGTTCCAACAAAATCTTCACTGTTTTATCTTGTTCATTAGTAGCAGCTTGATGGAGTGGTGTACCACGGCCACAGTCTATGTCAACAGGTACTCCTTTTGAAAGTAGGAACTCGGTGACCGTACAGCTTCCTGTGGTGAATAAAATAATTGCAATAGTCATGTGGCTACGCATCTAAGTGTACAGCAGCAAGTAACTACTAGTACTATAATGACCACCCTGGTGTAAATCATAGATGGGCAAAATTTATCCAACTTTGACTAGTTATAAATCTATATTAACCATATGAAAAATGACCACAAAACTTTTCTTCTATGCATGGGTGAGGGGCCATACCCATAGTGTCCTACACAAAGATACGCTTTGTAATACAGAAACAAATTGCGTGGGTGAGGGGCCAAGAGAGCTACCTATGCATGCTGCATGGTGGAGAACTGTGCGTCCTTTAGCATCTGACTTTGTTAGATCACCGCCATGATCAAGCAAATACTTCACAGTAGAAACATCGCCAGACTGAGCAGATGACATAAAGGGTGTCACACCTGCAAAGTCTGCAAGCAAAAAGCACAACAACACAATTCAGGCATCTCATGGTGCGAAACATAGACATGACAGGTGCCAATTTCCAGAAAAAAAAAAGAAGGAAGAGTTAGAGAAAGACCTCCTATTCCAGGAGCAGGAGCATTCACATCTCCCCCGAGTTCCTCCACCAAGTATTTGCAAACCTCAAGATGCCCTCCGACGGCTGCGATGTGCAGCACACCAATGCCACCACCCATGTCGAAAGAGAAGATCACCCTTGGGTCGTCGAGGCTCTTTACAATACCTTTCTCCCAAAGTGAACACCCGAGCATCAATACACTGATGAATCAAACTGCCAAATCATAACTAGCTAGACAACCAAAAGAAAAGAAGCCCACATGTGTTGCATATATGGACAAGAACCTCGCTCACTAAGTCAAGCAGGGATGCAATCATGCAAACTGGTGAGCTTTAGGGTACCCTTCATCCCTCCTTAGTTCAATCAAATGAACTATATTTATGGTTTCAGGAATTCAGTTCACTTGATTGAACCAAAGAGGATTGGAGGGTACCCAAAAGGTTTCCCATTTGCACTCCTAAAGTAAAGGGACTTGTTCACGTCTTGGACACAGAGTCAATCAGTTTATAAACTTGACAAAAGAAAATGGTGCTCTGATCGTGTAAAGCCATCCCCGTGCAAGGACAGCTTCCCAGTAATCGCATACTATCCCCTTAAACAGTCCACAGTCGCACAACTTGTTTTTCATAATTCAGAGAACAATTACATTACAGTATGAACCTAATTTTACACTTAATTGCCTACTACACGAACGCTGGCACCAAAATCAACACGATACTCTACATACAGCGCAATAATAAGAAACCCACCATCACACTACTCAACTCCACACAAAAAAATGCAGAAAGAAAATCATGCTAACAGGGGACCCTTCCTAGCATCCAGCAAATATAACCCGAACCACACTACTCCACTCATCTTGTGTAGTATGTAATCTAGCTGACGGAAACTCGACTACCACGGTAGCCAAAAGGTTACCCATTTGCACTTCTAAAGTGAAGGGACCTTTTTTTTAGTGTCAGTGTTCACGTCTTGGGCACACACACAGTCAGTCAATCAGTGCATAGACTTGACCCAAAAAAAAAACAGTGCTCTAATCGTGAAGTCATAACATGTACCCGGTGCAAGGACTTGTGTTAACCAGATTCCCAATAAACTGCCCATAAGACCGCAATCGCACAATTATTTTTTTCACAATTCAGAGTATAATTATAGTATACAACTATATACATCTAATATGAACACTGACACTAAGATTAACAAGGTAACCATGGCAACAAGATGAGCCGCCGTCAGACCAGTTCACACAAGTGCAGGACAGGAGGAAAATTAAATTGCGCTAACAAGGGATCCTTCCTAGTGCCCTGCAAATTAAATAGGACCCCGAATCGGTGTGCCTAACGGAACAGCATTGGCATTTGCGTCACCTCACCCTGTGCAAGGGCTTGTTCTAACCAAATTCTGAATAACTCGCATGTGCCTTTTAACGGTCCACAAGACCGCAATCGCACAAAACGATTTCTTGATTCGGAGAATAATCACTGTGTACACCAAATTTTACACTTAATTGACTACACAATGCGAAAGCTGACACCGAATTAACAAGACAACCATGGCACAGGTCTACATACAGCATAGTAAGAATAAGATGACCCACCATCATACTACTACACACAAGTGCAGAAAGGAAATTATGGTAACAAGGGATCCTTCTAGCAAATGCAAACATAACCCGGATTGGTGCGGCGACGGAACAATGCGGCACTCGCATCATCTCATATGCTGTAACAGCATTATCTAATCCAGCCGCCGGAGACTCGACGACTGCCACGTACGGTACGGCGGCCAAAGGCTGAACCCTAGCCCAGCCCAGCAAATCGCGGCCTCGATCGCAAGGCGGGGAGAAGGCCGGGAACACGGGGGCGGAAGGAGAGGGGAGGGGAGGCCAACCTCTGAGGCGCCGGAGGTCGCCGTCGAAGGCCGCCTTGATGGCGGCGTCCTGGCCTGCGCAAACAGAGGACGATTCGCCCTTACTTAGAGAGAGGCAGAGATGGAGACAGAGAAGGAGGAGGAGGGGGACTGGGGAAGAAGCCTCGCCGTACATGTGCCGGCGCCGGAGCTCGGGGCGTAGACGAACGGCGGCGCCATGGGCCGGCGGGGGTCGCTCTCGCAGTCGCAGGGGAGGCTTCCAGAAGAAGATGGCAGTGTGGTTTTTGGCCAGCCAGCCAGCCAAAGCTCCCTCGCTCGCTTTGGGTTTGGCTCTGGCTCTGGTCGATTCGGGGGATGGAGCTGGACTCGGTGCACGGCTGTGGGTGAGATCACGGGAGCGCCGCCCGCTCATGGGCGTACGGGGACCCGGTTCACGGGAGCGCCCGATGGGGAGAGGATGGGAGCGGGGACTGGGCTGCGTGGGCAAATTTGACCATTTTGACCTATGGACGAAATCAATTCACGGAATGAACTGACCGTGAAACTATTTCACAGACTTAACCTTTTTGTGTAGCGCCCGCCACGACGGCGCCACACCCTACTGTGCAGCGCCGAAAAGGTTAGGGCTGTGAAATAGTTTCACGATGAGTTCATTCCGTGAATTGATTTCGTCCATAGGTCAAAATGGTCAAATTTGCCGGCTGCGTGATCGTCGCTGGGACGGTGGGGCCAATGAATCTGCACGCACGGCACGGGCGATGACATGGGTGGCCCGCAGGCGAGATGGGAGTCTCCGCGGAGAAATACTACTGGTCGCCGGGTGGCGGGTAGAGACGGGGAGGGGTGAGAGTAGCAGCAGCAGCAGAGTGGCAGTGGGGAGGGGAGGTTACGTACGTGCGTGGGTGGGCATAGCGCGCCGATCAAAGCTGCTGCTACAGTGCTACTGCTTCACTGTCTTTTGACTTGCGTGGGTGTACTCTTTTTTTTTTTTGAATTTTGGATTTGCACAGCTTTAGGCTTTTTTTTTTCTATTATGGGACAACTTTAGGCTATTGAAATAGTCCTAAATCGTATCACAAACTTAATTCCACTCAAAAGAAAAAAAGAACTTCGCAAACTTTTTTTCTTTGTGATAACATATTTTTTTAGAATAATGGGACGGAGGGAGTAGACGGTATTGTAAAACATGAATATGATTTCATTATTAGTAAATCGTATTTGTAAGACGTGAATACAATAATTTCATATTACTAAATCATTTCTGAAAGTTGTCGGGTTTTCTTGAAGTACCCCATGGCTACGTTAAATGAGACTAGTCAAAATCTTCCTCTTCTCTTGTAAGAAACCTATATCTAAATGGAGTTATAGTACGCCGTCTCGCCTTCTACATTCGAAACCCCCGTGTTCGTACGCTCAAGTTTTCAACACCCCGAGTGCATGCGCTCAAGTTCTGGTAGGAAAAATAGAAAAAAAAAGTTTATTTTTTAAAGCTTTTATTAGTCTCCCATCACACAACACGAAAACAGAAAAACTTTTAACTTGTCATTTTACATCAGGAGGCCGCACTCATTGATCCTTCTCTCCTCATTATGGCCCAAGTTGAAGGTGCCGCAACATGGTCCACGTTGCAAAGGTATAGAGCACAAGATGCTGTGATCAAAGGCCCATGACACAAGCGCCCCAAGGTCCATGTTGCAAAACTCTAGAGCACAACAGTCCTTATTGCAAAGGTTGCGGCTGACGCGGCGCAAGATCAAACGGTTGTCTAGCACGCCATCAGCACGCTAACGCCCCCAAAAGCAAACAAGCAGTCACAGCAACCAAAAAATTCTTTTCTTCTACACCCCAACACCGGTGAATTTCAACTGGCATATTGATCTAAAATTACTTGCTACCCAAAAGTTTCCGAGAATTCCATCACAGTATGCTCAAACAAAAATGAGTGACCAGCTATCACAACTACATGTCCTCAGCTTTCAAGCAACAGTATGGGTTACTGTTAGTCTTACGAAAACAAAAAAGTTCATGTCTAGGCACCCTCCTGATGAGATAAATGTCAAAGCAATCACCCCAAACCGTCTCGCTTTGCCGCTCCCCTCCTGGTACGAAACCTTAGGATCTATTCTTTGGAGGTTTGACCTTGTATATGCGCACTATCCAGTTTGATGTTGTGAATGCCTCCTCCAAATACTCAAGCTTTATGTCTTTGTTGCCTATCTCCACTCCTCGCACTCTATCGTATCTGCACCGAGAATAATAAACAAAGTACAAAAATGTAGTGTTAGTATCGATCACTTGCGGCCATAATAAGAACACTAGTCTACAGGGTATTGGAAAGAAAACACAAGTCTGTCTACAGGTGTTATGAGAAAAGAACAAGTCTGCAGGAGAAAGGATCAAGCATGCTTAAACGAGCACATATGCTGCTTATCTAGAAACCAACAATGACCTCGGCAAAATCAAGTACAGACATCTCCATTCAAGACTAATTAATCATGAACTTGAAACAGGCACATAAAAAACAATAATAATGGTGAGCATGTACAATACCCTGGAGGTTTTCCATATTCCGTGGTCAGTTCTCCAAATCGATAATAACAGAGCTTGTACCTGCCAAACAAATAAGGAGATGAAGCCAATGAAAACAGCAATGGGTAGCTTAACTCTAGTTGATGGAAGGATAATGGTGGCACATATTTAGACATGCCAAATGTCCTGAGAATTTTTCAGAAGTTCGACAATACCAAAAACGGGACTAAAAAATTAAATGTCAAAACCATATCTTTATTAGGCATATATCACTTGTGGGACCTACCACAACAGAAACAAACAAATCTCAGCAGATCTGCTACAGAATAGACAAAATCTATTTGTTTCACACTGTATCAGCTCCATCGCGAATTTTGATTGATACTATAACAATTTTCTTCTCATTCTGGCAATTTATTTATCATACGAACCAATGAAAGAAAGCAGTATCACAACACGCACAAATTTACTTCACTTGTAAACAGTACTTACATTAGACAGTTCAACATTTTTGGTGATGCCCCCTTGTCAACACGATATTCCCCATTGACAAGGTAATCAGGCTCTTTGATCACAGGAAAAACTCCTCCACCAATACGGACCATCCATAAGAACCTGGAAATGAGCAGCTAAGTAAGAGAATCTGTTTTGTGATTCAGATTAAAATTGTCTTGCCCCAGCATCAAATTAGAGGCATATATAAATTACATTATACATGATCATGATTAAGTTTATTAACTTACTTATTGATGTCATCAGAGGAGTACCCAGTAACACCTCCAAATACGACAAGCACATAATTCACATCCAGTGACTGCATTATCTCATATGCCTCGTCTTCATAAGATGACATTGCCCGCCCAACAGTTGCTATGTGTGTATTATTCCACGTGTTATTATCAACAATAACAGTTCTGTTACCCATGGCTGTAATTTGGTAGCCATAGTCCCACCATGACATAATCTTGGCATCAGTAGGAGTGTTCTGACGAAGCCAGTAGTATGCCTCACGATAATCATCGAATATAACCCTTCCTCCATTGTGACCCCTTGCGGACAGAACGATGGAAGGAGAAGAGTAAGCCTCAGAAGTTACCCAAGTGCAGTGTATGGCATATCTACTGAGCAAGTAGAAAGCGCCCAGAAGTAAAGCAACAGCCACATTATGTTGGAAAGGCAACGGTTGATCAACTGCTCCCTGTTTTACACAAGAACACGAGTCAGTTGCAAAGTGGAACTTAAAACAGTTAGCAGAAATAACCTTAAAATCACAAAATTCTTGTCCAATTCAAGTTAAAACTTAGGCAATTGTATTTTGTCAACAAATGACGCAAACAAAGCCTATCTGAGACAGTCAGCAGAGCAGAGCAGACCTGAAAGGCTCAGCAATCTGTGGTTATCATAGGAGTGGGTTGTCACAACCCCAATGGATTGGTCTTTTGCAACCATCCAGGGATTTCTATACTAGTGACAGGACTATGGTTGTCGACATCAACGGGTAGGCACAGGGATTAACAACAGAGCCAACAGGGTGGCATCATGACCAACATTCCTGCGCTGCTCCCCACCATTGATCCAATCTTAATTAGCTTGCTCTATTACCATACTAGTAAGTGAGTGAGGCGTTCCTCATATCTCTAGGGGATGGTGTTATTGCCTTATCCTTATCAGGGCTGGAGATAGGGTGGGCAAATGAATCGATAATGGAGGGGCAAAAATACTGAAATACCCTACAGTTTCAGTATACTATAGTTCCGCACTCATTACATCAACTAATATGATAAGATGGTGACAGGATGAGAATGGATAAACATTAACTATTCCTTTATCTCACAGTTTTGTGTTCCACATGTGATTGGCCAAGTTTGGATCTAGCTAGCTAGTTTAGAGCACTATTGAATGTTAACACATGGATCGACACAAGATGGTGATCGCAATTAAGCTACAACATGCATTCCTCACGTCCAGGAGTTTATAACGTTAAAAACTTAATTATATGCTAATTAAGGCTGAAGATCACAGGGATCAATAATGGACAGGACCAGTCGATTGAGATATCCTAGAGTTTTAGCATACAGTAGAGCACACGTTGTATTAAGATTGTGACAAGATTAGGACGCGTTAAAAAAACTATCCCTTTACGTACTAATTTTCTGTTGCACATGTGATTGGCTAAGTTCAGGTCTAGCTGGACTACTTCAAACTACTACAAAAGATTGCTAACTATGGACTGACGGGCAATTAGTTAACCTACCACACACAGGCTTGATCAATCCCATCTATCATGATAATCCAGAAAACATAAATTGTATATTTGTATTCAGTAATTAAAAATCTCGTACTATGAGCTGAGAATTAAGTACTTCTCGATCAGATTCCATATACATAACTCTACATGTGGTTTTTGTGGGCCACCGATCTAGACCATGGTATACCATCTTTTGCCAAAGTACCAAAGTCCATATTATAAATTCCTGTTTCTTGTCACTCTTGTATTATTTAGTAGACAAATAGTAGTCTCGCATTCAACAGGATGGTGACTTGCCCAAAA
Source organism: Triticum aestivum (assembly GCF_018294505.1). NCBI lineage: Eukaryota > Viridiplantae > Streptophyta > Magnoliopsida > Poales > Poaceae > Triticum > Triticum aestivum. Next base: position 784,167,563 of record NC_057798.1, read on the forward strand.
ATGTCAGGTCAGTTCTAAATCCAACTGTTTACCATTATGCCAAATAATGAAATATGCATATATCTCCCATAAAAGATGTACAATACAAAATAAGCAACTTCAATTGCATTACTTTATTCTCAGTCAAAAAGACTGTTTTATTTGGAACCTGTTATCGAACTTACTTATTTATACTTTGGTTTTAGGGTCCACTATACTACAGAAGTAAATTGTACAAGCAAGTGTAAGTGAAAATAGAAGGTATAATACCTTTGCAGCTGCCTTCGAGCCTGTTGTTTTTCCTGTAGTCTGTGGACTTCTGCTTTTTGACCGGATCAATGTTGTCAGATTCTTTATTGTAGCAGATACAGCAATGGCACTAATAAGGCAAACGGCAGGTGCTGCAACAAGAATCAACCTCACCATCACACCAGCAAAGTACATACTTGTGAGGCCATACATAACTATGAATATTGTGGCATCTGACAGACGCTTGAAGCAGAAATAGAGGCCCGCTGGGAACAGGAAAAGAAGGATGTGGAAATCAAACATAAAAGAAGACCAGGCTGTGGGCTGATGCTCAGAAACAGATGCGATGATTGGTATATGGTCTTTCGCATAGGTCGGATCAAGCAGGGAATAAAACCGCCCTGTCCAAGGGGAGATGTAACCTGACGCAGTACCAATCCCAAGAGCCAGGGTGCCGACACTTATCACACAGGTCAGGGTAATTCTCAAGAATGACTTGAATAGTTTGACATCATTCAGCATGTATTTCACCCAATCCAGGAAGAAGAAAACCTGCAAAAGCAAGGAAGGGGTTTATGTCAGCTCTTCTTTTTCCATGCTACCATGATACATCTAGACTCTAGAGAAAGTACAGGAGATCTTGACTACAATAGATAACTATCCAGGCAGAAATCAAATTATCAACAGTACAGCAGTAGATCTACAGTTCTTAACTCCTGCTTTTGTCCGCAAACAGAAGTGGACATTTTTTCTTGAGACAGACAGGAGGGTAAGCCTCTATGCATTTCATTGAAAAATAGGCAGTAAACATCATAATACCGATGATATAAGTTAGTTGACTGTTGACACTCATAATTGAGAATCACGAGTATTACTTGTTGATTTAAATAACCATATATGAAATAGAAGTTAAGTGTGGTAAATAAGATGGTATGTTATACTTTGCAAAAGAAAAGTGGGTATAACCAGAAACACAATCTACCTAAAGGCGGAAGATGAATAAATTGGCAGTGGTATCTCATAATGCTGATACTGCATTAATCTGAAAGCAGTTTTCAGTCAACTGTAGCCTAATGGACATCCTCAATGGTATAAACAACCGGATCATGTAGCATGCCATTTAACTTTATGCTAGACAAACTTTGCTGTTCTACTAATTTTGTTTTTCTGTTTTCAGTTCTGAATTCAGAAATGATATGAATGCATTTTCCAAGTCAATGAAGCCTAACAATTCATTAACAGGGCCATATGAATGAACAACTCTTATATTAAGTGAAGTGTTAACATTTCAGCAGCTTGGCCATTTAACTATTCCAATGTTTCTCATCTCTATTCACAACAAATATTTCCATTGCATTTCTGAGTAATGTTTGCGAAACTACCTGCAACAGGAAGAAGACTCCCATGGCGGCCATGTGTTCCCCAGACTGAACATGCTGGAAGCCGACGAAGCGGATCTGCATCCCGAGCAGCATTCCCAGCACATAGGTGCAGTTGTAGGCGACATAGAGCCTCTGCGAGTACCTCCCGGTGACGAGCAGGACGAGCACGTAGAGCGGGAGGAGGTTGATGATGAAGACGTAGCCTCCCCAGGCGGAGACCATGTAGAAGTAGCCGAACGCGGCGGCGAGCGACCAGGCGAGGGACCCGGTGTTGACGGCGCGGACGAAGAGGTAGAAGGTGAGCAGCAGCGCGAAGATGGCGACGCCCTCGTTGTCGTAGGAGCCCGCGACGGAGCGGGAGATGTAGCCGGGGCAGACGGCGATGAGCGCGGCGGCGACGAGGCCGGCCCCGGAGTCCCAGATCTCGCGGCCGAAGGCGTAGGCGACGAGCGTGGTGTTGGCGGCGAAGAAGGGGGCGGTGAGGACGCAGACCTCCCGGATGTGGACGGCGAGGGAGAGCGCGCGGAGGAGGCGGTGGAGCAGCGCGGCGGTGACCATCAGCCCGGGGAAGAGCGTGCCCCCGACGACGCGGCCGAGCGGGTACCAGCTCTCGTGGTCGAACCAGTTCCAGAACTCGGAGTAGCCGTGCTCCGTGAGGTAGAGCGTGGTGCGGTAGTTGAAGTAGGGGTCGAACTCGTGGATCATGGACTCGTAGCGGAGCACGGAGAAGAGGCGCACGGCGAAGGCGAGCACGTAGACGAGCGCCAGCGCGGAGACGCGGAGGAGCAGCTCCTGCTGCTTCGTCTTGAGCCGCAGCGCCCGCAGCAGCGGCGCCGGGAGGGAGTCCAGCATCGTCGTCGCGGCGGCGGCCATGGACGGCGGGGTGAGGGGATATGGGCTAGGGTTTCATCCGCGCGCAGGGCGGGGCGGGGGTTTAGTTTGGGGGAGTGGTGGCGGAGCTCGTGTGGTGTGGGGTTGGTGGTGGTGGATCTGGGAGATCGGGGAAGACGATGGTGGCGGGCGGAGTGGGTCCGGGCTGGGCCGGGCCGGGATCTGAATGGATATCTGTTTGGGAGGGGGTGGGTGTGCTGCTGACTGGTGGGGCATCGGAGGCCGGCTGGGCAGTTGACTGACGTGGATGGTCGTGTTGGGTGTTTACGTGACGCTGAGTGGTGGGCTCGGCTTGGATCGGAGCAGGTGATTGGCTGGAGAAGGTAGAAGACACGTGGTCTTGGGTTCTCCTAAAAAAACGTGGTCTTGGGTTCAGCAGACACGAGGGGATCTGGTGGGGATACCCCCTGCAAAATGAAATATAGTGTGTGCGCTATATTTAAGGCAAACGTTTGGGCGCGGTGCGCCGGCCGAACTTTCGGCCGGTTCGCACGTCACGCTGGCAAACGCGCCCGCGCATCCCCGCCTCCTTTCTTATGCGCCTTCATTCCCTACCTTCAGCCTACGTGCGCGCACCTTTCCCTCCCCCGAGCTGCGACTGGGCCTCCACGAACTCCATCGCCGGCGGCCAGGCGCTCCCTCACCGGCCGTCATGGTTGCCTGCTGCCATGGCCAGATCCATTCCCAACCTACAGCCTTCAAGCGCGCGCATCCCCTCCCCTCCTCCTCCTCCCGGGCAGAAACTGGGCCACCACAAGCTCCATCGCCGGCGGCCAGGCGCTCCCTCGCCGCCCGCCATAACTGCCTGCCCGCCATGCCCGGATCCACCCGCGTATAAAAGTGTTGCAACTGTCACCTAAAAAAGCTTCAACGGCCATTCAAAAAAGCTTCAACCATAGATATAGAAAGCTTCAATGGCACTGCACAACAAGGGGAAGCTGCAACCATAGTTGAATTTTGCTACTACCGGCAAAGCTTTTTGCTACATCTATCAGGCGGAGCTCGGACCTCGCGACGACGACAACGATATTTTGCTGCAACCGTAGCAGGTTTTTGCTACTACGTTGGTTTTTTTTTTGCTACATCGATGTAAGGCGGAGCTGCGACCTCGTGAAGGCGGCGACGGCGTTTTTGCTGCATCCGTAGCTTGATTTTGCTACTACCGTTGAAGTGTTTTGCTACATCCAGCGGAAACGGCGAGCTACGACCAGTGAAACGGCGAAAACAACGACGTTTCTTTTTTTTGCTGCAACCGTGTCTCCATTTTGCTACGACAAACAACGAAAAATGCTACAACGGGCAATTCTATTTTGCTGGAACCAGTCAATCGCCAACGAGGCGGAGCTGCATCCATGGCGTGCGCGGGCGGCGAGGGCGGGATCCATCCATGGCGAGCGTGGGCGGCGAAGCTGCATCCATGGCAAGCGTCGGGCGACGGAGCTGCATCCATGGCAAGCGCCGGGCGGCGGAGCTGCATCCATGGTGAGCGCAAATCTCTGATGAGTGTGGGCGGCGGAGCTGCATCCATGGCGAGCGCGGATCTGGGGCAAGTGCGGACGGCCGGCGAGGGCGCTCACCGGCGACGAGGAACGCCGCGGTGGTGCTTCAAACTCGGCTGTTTTCTCGCGAGGATATGTCGTGGTGTCGCCGGCGCTCGGGCAGTTGCAGTCTAGAAAATTGACTCAGGAGGAGGACAAAGCGAGGGACAGATCTGACGGTCTAATCGCTGCATCGGGCGGCCAGGGCTGGACCGGCCCAACTATTGGTCCGGTGCGCCGGCGCCTAGCGTCGCCCTATATTTAAACTCTTTTTACATAAAAGCACAAAAGCATCTCAAACATAATAAAAGTTACATTAAAATTTCAAAAGCATCGAACGGCCACTATTACTGTCAAAACGAGCCGCCAATGCGCCCATGTCACCGCTCCCCTAGTGGAGCCGGTTTTGCCTTGCCCTTGTTGATGACAGCCGAAAAGTCTTCATGCAGATGTCCCTAAGCAGTGGCGGGGCATGGCGAAAGCACAAGAAAGGGCCAGCTCCATATAAGAACGCAAAATGTGCATGAAAAAACCATTAAGTCATATTCATAGAACATATGCAAGAGATAATTGTGTGGATATCATGATAATATATCTATCTTGTTCACACAAATACAACATATATAACATTTTCACCCTTTTGGTGGTTAAAAAAAAGATCACACCATGTCCAAAAGATAACTAAACAAGACCAATAACTAGAGATATGTTATTCTACTCTTCCTACTTATAGTGTATCAAATTTTGTAGCATTTAATGGAGTGGACATCCAATTTTTTTTCTGGAATATGCATTAGAGTGCATATCATCTATTGATAGAAGGAGTAGGGTTAGAGAAACCCTCCACAAGTAGCGTTACATGTGATACAGGCAATCACTACTCTACCCGGCCACGACCGGCATTACAAGCCCTATCCTACTTGCATATATATCCACCGATGTAGCTCCACTAGAAGATGGCCCAAGCCGTCCTTGATGAGTCCAGCGCGCTTCCAGTTTGCGCATTCCCGATGGATCGCTTCAATCACCCGAAGCATGGAGGGGGTTGCATTGTCAAAAACGATCGAATTCCGGTGCTTCCAAAGGGTCCAGAGTCCTAGAGTGAGGATCGTTCTGCTGTCCTTGTCCGATAATCTGCCCTCGTTCCTTCTTGTGCACCACTCGGTCAGGGTGTCGTGCTGTGTGGGCATGCATGTAGGCGAATCCATTGCCACGGTGAGCACCATCCACACTTGCCTCGAGAACACGCATTGGAGTAGAATGTGGTTGATTGTCTCGTCGTCCTGCTCGCAGAACGGGCATTTGTCGTGGTGGGGAAGACCCCTTCGTGCAAGTCTATCTGACGTCCAACATCTGTTCTTTACCGCTAGCCAGGAGAAGAACTTGCAGCGTAGCAGGGCTCGCGATTTCCATGTGAACGACGCCGTCGGGGAAACTTCTCTGCCCCAAAACTTGGCGGCATAAGCTGAACAAGTTGAGAAGTGCCCGTCTTTCTCCCATGCCCAAGAGATCTCATCCGGGTGCTCACTGTTTAGCTGCACCAAGGCCGTGCGGTCCCATACCTCGAAGAGCTCAAGGAGCTGCTCCAGGTGAGCTCAAGGCCAAAGTCATGCGTCCAGGACTCCTGCCCCAGGGCTTCTTTGACCGTCTTCGTCTTCCTGATTCTGTTTGGAATGGCATTGTATATGCCAAGCGCGAGCTCCTGCACCCGGTACCCCTGAAGCCAGCGATCTTCCCAGAACAGAGCGGTGTTCCCGTCTCCGATTGTGGTGTGGGCGGCAGCTCTGAATAAATCCATCGACTCCTTCGGTACCTTTATCTGAAATTCATTCCACGGCCGCAAGGGGTCTGACCGCTGAAGCCATGGCCAGCGCGCCTGCATTGCGCAGTTCAGCCACCCCAGGTCAGGGAGCCCTAGCCCTCCAGCCCACTTGGGCGTGAAGACGGTGTCCCAGGCGACCGCGCAGCTCCCACCATTTGCCTTATCAGATCCACACCAGAGGAATCCTCGGCAGATCTTCGTCATTGCTAGCAGAGTCTTCTGTGGTATATCCAACGCCATCATCGCATGAATTGGTATTGCGCATAAGACCGACTGCACCAGCAATAGGCGGCCACTCTTGGGCAGGGTTGATGCACGCCAAGTGGGAAGACGAGCCGCCAGTAGATCGACCAGATAGCTCAGCTGAGATGCCCTTTGCTTTCTGAGAGTTAATGGCAGCCCAAGGTATTTGCATGGGAAAGAACCCACTTGGCAATTCGGGGTGCTCCGGACTGCCGCTACGTCGTCCTCCGAGCATCGGATGGGTATTGCTGCACTTTTAAGAAGGTTCACCTTAAGGCCCGAAGCCTCTCCAAATATCTCAAGGATAAATTCTCAATTATCATCTGTAATCGAAAAATATGACATACACATTCTGTAATCAACCAGCCACTAACCAAGCAAGCAAAGCAACTAGGCAAGCTCGAAGCACTAAACTAAACCAGCAAGCATGGGCGTTTGGTTTCAATCTACGAGGAGTCACAAGGCCGCAAGAGGATTAAGTTCCGGCTGATCCGCCATCCGACGATGGTGCGCGGCTTGCTGGCGTCGGTGGCATGCAACTCCAACACTCATACCAAGACGAAGGGGGTTGATTGATTGAAGAGGATTGGAGGAAGTCGGACGGACGGAGGAGTTCATGGTCGTAGACCGTAGACGGCAGGTCGTCGTGGTCGAGCCCTGAAGTAGCGGAGGCTTAGGGAATTGGCGATGGAGGAGGCTGGCTGGAGGTGGATGTGTATACCATGTGAACAGCCGAAACAAGGGAAGGGAGAACACTGGTCGATCGTGCTCCAAGCCTACTGGTGGGCTTTATCATCTGGGCTGAAGTACTATATGTACCTAGTAATTTTTCTTTTGCCATTTCGGAAGGAAGGGCCACGACCTAGTTTTGCCTCCACTACGCTCCACCAGTGCCCCTACAATGGAATATCCTAGCGGGCGCTCACTGCGATAGAATGTCAGAGCGAACGCACAGAGGCGAGCGACCTAGCGATCCAGATGGGCCGGCCCAACTACGAGATAGTACATGCGCTACGGTAACCGGTTTTGGGTACTATCTAGAAGGTTCCCAAAACCGGCCAGGAACCTTCCAGAAGGTTCTTGAACCGGTTTTTCATTGTTTTTTCTTTTTCTTTTTCTGTTTCTTTTTTTCTTCTTTCTTTGTTTTTCTGTTTCTTTATTTCATTTTTCAATTACTTTTTCTTCTCTTTCTATTTCCTTTTTGTTCTCCAGATTTTCAAATTCCTTTCTGTTTCTTTTTCTTTTCTTCTTTTTCGTTTTTTCTGTTGTTTTTTTCTTTGGTTTCTTATTTCTTTTTCTTTTTATTTTCTCCTTTTATTCAAAATATTCAAATTTTGTTTGCCTTTCCATAAAATGGTCAGCTTTTTCAAAAATGTTTTCAAAATTCAAAAATTGTTCTTGTTACACAAAAAAGTTCAAAACTTTCAGAATTAATATAATGTTTACCAGACTTCAAATTTTTTGTTCACATTTTCAAAAAATGTTCGCGCTTCCAAATTTGTTCGGGATTTTCAAATTTGTTCTCTGTTTCAAAATTTGTTCTCAATATTCAAAAAGTGTTCGTGCTTTAAGAAATTGTTCGCTTCCAAATTTGTTCTCAAGATTCAAAAAAAATGTTCATGCTTTAAAAAAAATTCCGCGCTTCCAAATTTGTTCTCCATTTCAAATTTTGTTCTTAAGATTTAAAAAATGTGTGTGCTTTAAAAAATGTTCATGTTCGAATTTTGTTCTTGATTTCAAAATTTTGTTCTCTAAATTCAAAAAATGTTCGGGATTTTAAAAAGTGTTTATTTTATCAAAACTTTGTTCAAGCCTTTTAGTTTTTCTTCTAAAATTTGGAAAGTGTTCACTTTTTAATAAACACCTTTTCAAAATAATTTTCACGTTAGGAATTTGAGAAAATGTTCGGATCTCCATTACATTTAGCTTCGCGCGCCATGGCAAACCAAGAAAGCTTGTCTATTGCGTTGGCTATGCTCGTGCGTACAAAGATGGAGGTCCTTGGTTTGATCCCTCCCTCGAGCAGAGTTTTTTGGGATTTTTTCACTGCGTTGCGCTAATGGGCCGGCCTGTGTGTCCGCTCGAAAATTCACCGCAACGAGCGGCGCATAGGAGCTCTCCCCTAAAATACCTCTGTATAGACTAAAGATATTGGTAGTTAGTCATCAGTCTTTGGTGGACATGAAAACTGGAAATATAGATAAAAGAACACGAAAAACATAAAAATACCGATAACTGAAATTACTTACTCATACTAAAGAAACTAACCCTAACACTAAAAGTGACACCTACTGGAACCTGAAAATGACGCCGGTCCCTGTTTAAGAAACTGAAACCTGAACAAAGACTTAGTGACAGAGCCTAATGATAATAAGGGCCAGTTCTTTTGGGCGGCTTAAAAAATAAGCTACCTCTCCCCAGCTTAAAAAATAAACTGCTCCTAAAATTTGTTGAGGCTTCTATATTAGTTATCCCATAACTAGTCCAGAAGCCCCGATGAATGTGGAAGGCGGCTTATGAAAAAAGCTGGGGAGGAGGCAGCTTATTTCTTAAGCCGCTAAAAGAACTGGCCCAAAGAATGAGAGAATACTTAGATATTCTAAATAAATGACAACACTGATAGGTGAACTATAAAGAACAATTCTAACATACAACATGAATGTAATTAATGAATAAATAAATAACTGATTCTTAGGTATTGAAAAGTGTACATATGCACTGAAGATGACTGAAACTTAATTTGACAAAAGGAGGAATAGAGAAAACTGAAACTAGAACTAAGATACTGAAGAATAGACAATACTAAATGAAAATACTAACTGAAGGTCTTGCTGAATTAATCATGAGTAGGCACTTCCTGATAAACACTAGTGTAGGAGACTTGCTGAGTTAATCATGAACAGACTGAAAGAGTGAATGAATGACAAAACAAGGACTGTATCTGAATATGACTGAACAAAGAGGAAAAATGGACACTCAGGACAAAAGAAGACAATGAAATGAAAAACTGAAGAAAATGAGCATATTGAGGAACAGATTGGACTAAAACTTGAGGACATATATACTCAAGAAACCTGACTGAGGAATGACACTTAAACAAAAAAATACCTACCACCAAAACAAACTAAGAAGCAAATATCTAAAACTGAAGAAAACTCTGAAAAACTGAAAGAAACCTACAATGAAGATGATTGAAACTGAAAAATAAAAACTGAAACACGGACCAGTCATCTTTCTCTAAATTGCTGAAAAAATTATCAACAAACTGGAAAAAATGAAGAGTAATCACTGAAATCATGGAGGCTGATAATAGAGAATACACGATGTCTGATGACTGAAAACACTACTAAATAATAATCAATGTCGGAAGACTGATGACAACTAGCACACAAACAAAATCTGAGAATCTAATGGATGAATGACAAGTGAACTAAAGGACATGACAGAACAAACTGATCAAGGTTAATGGATCTAAAGACTGAAGCGAAAATGAACATAGTTGAATTCAAAGGAGTAAGAATCACTAGAATGGAAACCAATAAATTCTAAACTGACAAAAATCAGCATGGACTAAACCTACATTCTGAAGACAAAACTGAAGAAGTCATACAGATAAGAAAAACCGATGCCTTAAAAGACAGAATCAACTACAAGACTCATGCTGAGATACTGATCTACTACTCCCTCTGGTTCAATATGTAGTGTGCATGGTTTGCAGCTCCAAAACCAAGGCATGGCGTGGAGTTGTACTTTTGGACCACAATAACCCTGCCCGCACACACTCTGTACACATGCATGTGGATGTGGTTGCATCTCCTGTGAACAGTTGAGGGTAATTGCTGTCCAAAGTAGCTCGTGCGCACTACATTGTGGAATTCTAGCAAAAAACTAACGTGCACTAGATAAGGGAATGAAGGGAGTAAATGAAACATGACTTAATTTAGAATCAACTAAAGACTGATGACTGAAAATGATCGGTACACTAGTGTAGAAACGGGCTATAGTCCCGGTTCGTAAAGCCCTTTAGTGCCGGTTCTGGAACCGGATGTAAAGGGTGGGGACTAAAGCCCCCCCGCCCTTTAGTCCCGGACTCAAAGGGGCTCAGCGGACAGGATAAAAGGGGGTCGGGACACCCGGGTGCCATTACATCTTTCCGTTCTTAGGTATTGAAAAGTGTACATCTGCACTGAAGATGACTGAAACTTAAACTGACAAAATGAGGAATAGAGAAAACTGAAACTAGAACTAATATACTGAAGAATAGATAATACAAAATGAAAATACAAACTGAAGGTCTTGCTGAGTTAATCATGACCAGGCACTTACTGATAAACACTAGTGTAGGAGACTTGTCGAGTTAAATCATGAACAGACTGGAAGAGTGAATGAATGACAAAACAAGGACTATATCTGAATATGACTGAACAAAGAGGAAAAATGGACACTCAGGACAAAAGAGGATAATGAAATGAAAAATTGAAGAAAATGAATATGCATATTGAGGAACATATTGGACTAGAACTTGAGGACATATATACTCAAGAAACCTGACTGAGGAATGACACTCAAACAAAAAAATACCTACCACCAAAACAAACTAAGAAACAACTATCTAAACTAAAAGAAACCTAAAATGATGATGATTGAAACTGAAAACTAAAACTATAACACGGACCAATCATCTTTCTCTAAATTGCTGAAAAAATTATCAACAAACTGGAAAAAATGAAGAGTAATCACTGAAATCATGGAGGCTGATAATAGAGAATACACGATGGCTGATGACTGAAAACACTACTAAGTAATAATCAACGTCGGAAGACTGATGACAACTAGCACACAAACAAAATCTGAGAAACTATTGGATGAATGACAAGTGAACTAAAGGACATGATAGAACAAACTGATCAAGGTTAATGGATCTAAAGACTGAAGCGAAAATGAACACAGATGAATTGAAAGAAGTAAGAATCACTATAATGGAAACCAATAAATTCTAAACTGACAAAAATCAGCATGGACTAAACCTACATTCTGAAGACAAAACTGAAGAAGACATACAGATAAGAAAAACCGATGCCTTAAAAGATAGAATCAACTACAAGACTCATGCTGAGATACTGATCTACTAAATGAAACATGACTTAATTTAGAATCAACTAAAGACTGATGACTGAAAATGATCGGTACAATAGTGCAGAAACGGGTTATAGTCCCGGTTTGTAAAGCCCTTTAGTGCTGATTCTGGAACCGAGAGTAAAGGGTGAGGACTAAAGCCCCCCCCCCCCCGCCCTTTAGTCCCAGACTAAAGGGGCTCAGCGGACAGGATAAAAGGGGGTCGGGACACCCGGGTGCCAATACATCTTTCCGTTCTTAGGTATTGAAAAGTGTACATATGCACTGAAGATGACTGAAACTTAATTTGACAAAATGAGGAATAGAGAAAACTGAAACTAGAACTAAGATACTGAAGAATGGACAATACTAAATGAAAATACTAACTGAAGGTCTTGCTGGATTAATCATGAGCAGGCACTTACTGATAAACACTAGTGTAGGAGACTTGCTGAGTTAATCATGAACAGACTGAAAGAGTGAATGAATGACAAAACAAGGATTGTATCTGAATATGACTGAACAGAGAGGAAAAATGGACACTCAGGATAAAAGAAGACAATGAAATGAAAAACTGAAGAAAATGAATATGCATATTGAGGAACCGCTTGGACTAAAACTTGAGGACACTAGTAAGCGTGCACGTGCAACGCACGTCTCGACTAATATTATATTCGCGTTACTCTATTCGGGTGACATGGAAAAAACCCTACCTGCACCGCAAGACCACCCTCTCCTCCCTCGCTTCACCGCTGTCGGAGGGGGCGCCGACAAAGCCACCTATGCCCCAGGGAAGGTGGAGGCAAGGCATCCTTTTTCGCAGGCTGTTATTTTGGCACAGGTCTCAGGTGAACGGTGGAGCGTGGCGGTCCGATGGTGTGTGCCGCGTGCTGCTCATAGGGAGGCGTCCCTCTCAGCAACTGTGCCACCCCTAGACAATGATGGGTGGCGGCGGTGGTTGCGCGGCTCCATGTGGGAGGGTCGTGGCAGCACCTATGCTGTCTGTGGGGGCACAGTCCCAGGAAGGTTTAGCCCCAGTGGTGCCCGTCACGACGCCCATTGGCGGCTATCTGCTTCTTCTCGCGTAGGTTGGATCCGCGTCTGGTGGGTGAGGCGACATTGGTGTGTCTGGAAGTGATGGTTTGGCGGAGGTAGGCAGGCGTTGGTCAGACTCAGATCTCCACTCCGATCAACGATGATGCTTGATTGTTTCACCTTCTGTTTTTTAAATAAATGGTAATGAAAATAATACAGGTCCGCTTTTGCCCACCTTGGTCACCGACAAAAATAAGAATTCCCATAGAAAAGATATTCTAATACTAATAAAGATATTACAAATCAACCTATCATTTAAATGAATCATCGTATGCATAGAGCACTGGCACCTAATTATCTCGGTTTTTTATATGTTTAATCAATTGTTATAAAGCGTAGGCATCTTCATTCTCGTTGTAGTTGAGAAGGTGAACAAAAGAAGACTTCATTCAATTTATTTATTTTTTGCGAAAAGGCCTAGGATTATTGAGTATTAAGCAACACACGTCCTTATAAACCCAAGTTGTAAAAATAGGAATGCTTGTAAGGAAGTAGAAGAAAGAACCGTGAAAATGTTCGGCATTGTTTGGAGAGGATCGATACTCTCGATGTATTCCGAGCAATGTATGGCAGATCCCAACGACGGTTCTTCTGCTCTGCAGAGAACTGGCTCAGGCGCCCACTTCGTCCTTATTTCTCTGACGATGAAATTGAACATGTCGTCGTCGCCGCGCTCGCTTCGTCCACAGAAAATGATTCCATGCACGTGAAAAGGTCGTCAGGTCTCATGTTGCATGTCCCTATAGAAAACTGAAGAAAAACCAAACCTCGCTCCATCCATACAATCAATGCATGTGCGTGCGCGCAGGTGCGCGCAGGAGACATCCACGAAAATAAGAGGTTATACAATCAATGCATCGAAGTTGTGTGCATCCTCCTGTTTTTGTCCGATGTACTCGCCGCCGGTAGCGCCTTAGGAATGGGCGCGTGCGGGCGCCTTCTGCACGCTGACGCAGATGGAGAGGGACCCAGAGCCCATGGACAACGTCAGCGAGTGCAGGAGCGCACCAGAGTTGTCGTGGCTGGCCGGCACGATGGCTCCTTCGTCGTCCTCGCCGTTGTCGGTGTCCACGTCGTAGACGTCTCCTGCAGGCGCCATCCATGGCCTCCTGCCGCCATGCGCCGCCGCGACGGTCGCCGTGGCCTCCTGCCGTCGTGCGCGCTCGTCATGGTCTCCTGCCGCCGATCATCGTCGCCACTTGTCGGTCTGCTCGATCTGGCCCGGTCTAGAGCGCAGGCGTTCTAGTCACAGAAAACAAGATTGACATACTGGTCAGACCGGCATGGACCGTCTCCACCCTGATCTGGTAGCGCGTCGAATCGGAGGTCGCGGCAACTCCGATGTCCCAGACGACGGCGACAGAGGTGGTGTGTGTTGCGTTGCAGAGGCAATGGCAGATAGTGTGAGGGATTAGAGAAGATATGTTTTCAGCCGAGGTATAACAGGAAGGGACGATGACATATATAGGGAGGGCACAGGAAGGGATGAAGGGGCATGTTTCGACGCCGATAGCATCAGATGCGGGGTAGGAAGAGATCAATTAGGTTGAGTGGCTTCCTCTTTTAGTTGATACTAATAATTAGATGCTCCGGCAACAAAAAAGGATAATAATAATTAGATGGCAATTATATATGGTATAGGAGTAGTAATTATCGAAGATTTAGTGGGATGCTTGAGCGAAAGTTGCCGAAGCAGGCGTAGAAAAATTTCGTCCGCCGGTGGAGCGGTCCGCCTTCAGTAATTGCTAATTGCACCCTTTGATATCTCATCAGATTAGTCTGATCTGTTAGCTTTCATTAATTTAGATGATCAAACGGTGATAATTAATCAATGTACACTTAACGGGGTATCTTTAAGAAAGAAAATGTTTGCTTGTTTAATAGTAGTAGAGATATATACTCAAGAAACCTGACTGAGGAATGACACTTAAACAAAAAATACCTACCACCAAAACAAACTAAGAAGCAAATATCTAAAACTGAAGAAAACTCTGAAAAACTGAAAGAAACCTACAATGAAGATGATTGAAACTGAAAAATAAAAACTGAAACACGGACGAGTCATCTTTCTCTAAATCGCTGAGAAAATTATCAACAAACTGGAAAAAAATGAAGAGTAAACACTGAAATTATGGAGGCTGGTAATAGAGAATACACGAAGGCTGATGACTGAAAACACTACTAAATAGTAATCGATGTCGGAAGACTGATGACAACTAGCACACAATTTCTTGTGATCCTCTAATATGCGTTGCAACTTCAGCCTCTCCTTCTCACTTGCGCGGTTTCTCTTTGCATCGGCAATGGCCCGACCTAGATCATCAACAGGCTCATCTGATGTCTTTTCTTCAGCTTCTTCCTGCATTGCCGGCTTAGCTTCTTCCCCATTGTTGTACCATCGTATTCAGGGAACCCATGGCCAGGATAGCTGTTGTCGTCCCCTTCTTCTTTATTGTCTTCCATCATAACTGCTCTTTCTCCTTGCTTGGTCCAAATATTATAGCGGGGCATCAAACCAGACTCAAACATGTGGACGTGAATGGTTCCCGACTTAGAGTAATTCCAATCATTCTTACAACCCACATGGACAAGACATAAAACCATCTGCCCGCTTGTTTGCCTCAGCCGCAAGCAGGAAAGTACGCACGTCATTAACGAACTGGGGAGAGCACCGGTCATCGTACATCCATTGCTGGCTCATCTTCATTACGCAACACCAAAAAGACCAAATTAATACAATTTCATACAGAAAGTTCATACACACTTATCTCATAAAACAATATACAACCTCTCTAGCTAAAACATTTAAATGCAACAACAAATGTGATCTAGATCGCAACTAAGGTAATGATACGTCTCCAACGTATCTATAATTTTTGATTGTTCCAATGCTATTATATTATCCCTTTTGGATGTTTATGGGCTTTATTTTACACATTTATATCATTTTTGGGACTAACCTACTAACCGGAGGCCCAGCCCGTATTGCTGTTTTTTTGCCTATTTCAGTATTTTGAAGAAAAGGAATATCAACCGGAGTCCAAACAGAATGAAACCTTCGGGAGCGTGATTTTTGGAACGAACGTGATCCGCAGAACTTGGAGTGCAAGTCAAGAAGCAAACGAGGCGGCCATGAGATAGGACGGCACGCCCACCCCTCTTGGGCGCGCCCCCTGTCTCCTGGGCCCCACGAGCGGCCACCGATGTACTTCTTCCTCCTATATATATTTACGTACCCCGAAAACATCCAGGTAGCCAACGAAAAACAATTTTCACCGCCGTAACCTTATGTACCCGCGAGATCCCATCTTGGAGCCTTCGCCGGCGCTCCGCTGGAGGGGGAATTGACCACGGAGGGCTTCTACATCAACACCATAGCCCATCCGATGAGTTGTGAGTACTGTCGGGGAACGTTGCAGAAAATTAAAATTTTTCCTATGGTTTCACCAAGATCCATCTATGAGTTCATCTAAGCAACGAGTCATGGGAGATGCATCTACATACCACTTTGTAGATCGCGAGCGGAAGCGTTCAAAAGAACGGGGTTGAAGTAGTCGTTCTCGTCGTGATCCTATCACCGGAGATCCTAGCGCCGAACAGACGGCACCTCTGCGTTCAACACACGTACGGAGCGGATGACGTCTCCTCCTTCTTGATCCAGCAAGGGGAAAGGAGAGGTTGATGATGATGGCTCCAGCAGCAGCACAACGGCGTGGTGGTGGTGGAACAGCAGCACTCCGGCAGGGCTTCGCCAAGCACGTGACGGAGGAGGAAAAGGTGTAGTAGGGGGAGGGAAGCACTGTTGGAAATATGCCCTAGAGGCAATATTAAAAGGATTATTATTATATTTCCTTGTTCATGATAATTGTCTTTTATTCATGCTATAACTGTATTATCCGGAAATCGTAATACACGTGTGAATACATAGACCATAACATGTCCCTAGTGAGCCTCTAGTTGACTAGCTCGTTGGTCGACAGATAGTCATGGTTTCCTGACTATAGACATTAGATGTCATTGACAATGGGATCACATCATTAGGAGAATGATGTGATGGACAAGACCCAATCCTAAGCATAGCACAAGATCGTGTAGTTCATTTTGCTAGAGCTTTTTCAATGTCAAGTATCTCTTCCTTAGACCATGAGATCGTGTAACTCCCGGATACCGTAAGAGTGCCTTGGTTGTACCAAACATCACAACGTAACTGGGTGACTATAAAGGTGCACTACAGGCATCTCCGAAAGTGTCTGTTGGGTTGACACGGATCGAGACTGGGATTTGTCACTCCGTATGACGGAGAGGTATCTCTGGGCCCACTCGGTAATGCATCATCATAATGAGCTCAAAGTGACCAAGTGTTTGGTCACGGGATCATGCATTACGGTACGAGTAAAGTGACTTGCCGGTAACGATACTGAACGAGGTATTGGGATACCGACGATCGAGTCTCGGGCAAGTAACGTACCGATTGACAAAGGGAATTCTATACGGGGTTGTTCGAATCCTCGACATCGTGGTTCATCCGATGAGATCATCGAGGAGCATGTGGGAGCCAACATGGGTATCCAGATCCCGCTGTTGGTTATTGCCCGAGAGCCGTCTCGGTCATGTCTACGTGTATCCCGAACCCGTAGGGTCTACACACTTAAGGTTCGGTGACGCTAGGGTTTTATGAATATGAGTATGCAGCACACCGAATGTTGTTCGGAGTCCCGGATGAGATCCCGGACGTCACGAGGAGTTCCGGAATGGTCCGGAGGTAAAGAATTATATATAGGAAGTGATGTTTCGGCCATCGGGAAAGTTTCGGGGTCACCCGTTATTGTACCGAGACCACCGGAAGGGTCCCGGGGGTCCACCGGGTGGGGCCACCCATCCCGGAGGGCCCCAAGGGCCGAAGTGGGGAGGGGAACCAGCCCATAGTGGGCTGGTGCGCCCCCTTGGCCCACCCCCTGCGCCTAGGGTTGAAACCCTAGGGTGGGGGGGGCCCACTTGGCTTGGGGGGTACTCCACCCCCCTTGGCCGCCGCCCCCTTGGGAGACTGGATCTCCCAGGGCCGGCGCCTCCCCTGGGGGGCCTATATAAAGGGAGGGGGAGGGGGCAGCCGCACCCTGAAGTTCTGGCGCCTCCCTCCCCCTGCTACACCTCTTCCTCCTCTGTCACGTGCTTGGCGAAGCCCTGCCGGAGTGCTGCTGTTCCACCACCACCACGCTGTTGTGCTGCTGCTGGAGCCATCATCATCAACCTCTCCTTTCCCCTTGCTGGATCAAGAAGGAGGAGACGTCATCTGCTCCGTATGTGTGTTGAACGCGGAGGTGCCGTCCGTTCTGCGCTAGGATCTCCGGTGATAGGATCACGACGAGAACGACTACTTCAACCCCGTTCTTTTGAACGCTTCCGCTCGCAATCTACAAAGTGGTATGTAGATGCATCTCCCATGACTCATTGCTTAGATGAACTCATAGATGGATCTTGGTGAAACCGTAGGAAAAATTTTAATTTTCTGCAACGTTCCCCAACAGTGGCATCATGAGCTAGGTCTATGCGTAGTTCTCTATTGCACGAGTAGAACACAATTTTGTTGTGGGCGTAGATCTTGTCAACTTGCTTTCCGCTACTAGTCTTATCTTGCTTCAGCGGTATTGTGGGATGAAGCGGCCCGGACCAACCTTACACGTACGCTTACGTGAGACCGGTTCCACCGACTGACATGCACTAGTTGCATAAGGTGGCTGGCGGGTGTATGTCTCTCCCACTTTAGTTGGAGCGGATTCGATGAAAAGGGTCCTTATGAAGGCTAAATAGAAGTTGACAAAATCACGTTGTGGTTATTCGTAGGTAAGAAAACGTTCTTGCTAGAACCCAATTGCAGCCACGTAAAAGATGCAACAACAATTAGAGGACGTCTAACTTGTTTTTGCAGCAATTGTCATGTGATGTGATATGGCCAGAAGTTGTGATGAATGATGAATGACATATTGTGATGTATGAGATCATGTTCTTGTAATAGGAATCACGACTTGCATGTCGATGAGTATGACAACCGGCAGGAGCCATAGGAGTTGTCTTTATTTTTTGTATGACCTGCGTGCCATTGAAGAACGCCATGTAAATTACTTTACTTTATTGCTAAACGCGTTAGCCATAGAAGTAGAAGTAGTCGTTGGCGTGACAACTTCATGAAGACACGATGATGGAGATCATGGTGTCATGCCGGTGACAAGATGATCATGGAGCCCCGAAGATGGAGATCAATGGAGCTATATGATATTGGCCATATCATGTCACTACTATATAATTGCATGTGATGTTTATTATGTTTATGCATCTTGTTTACTTAGAACGACGGTAGTAAATAAGATGATCCCTTACAACAATTTCAACAAGTGTTCTCCCCTAACTGTGCACCGTTGCTAAAGTTCGTCGTTTCGAAGCACCATGTGATGATCGGGTGTGATAGATCCTTACGTTCACATACAATGGGTGTAAGACAGTTTTACACATGCAAAACACTTAGGGTTAACTTGACGAGCCTAGCATGTACAGACATGGCCTCGGAACACGGAGACCGAAAGGTCGAACACGAGTCGTATGGAAGATACGATCAACATGAGGATGTTCACCGACGATGACTAGTCCATCTCACATGATGATTAGACATGGCCTAGTCGACTCGGATCGTGTAACACTTAGATGACTAGAGGGATGTCTAATCTGAGTGGGAGTTCATTAAAATAATTTGATTAGATGAACTTAATTATCATGAACTTAGTCTAAAACCTTTGCAAATATGTCTTGTAGATCAAATGGCCAACGCTCATGTCAACATGAACTTCAACGCGTTCCTAGAGAAAACCAAGCTGAAAGATGATGGCAGCAACTACACGGACTGGGTCCAGAACCTGAGGATCATCCTCATAGCTGCCAGGAAACAATATGTCCTAGAAGGACCGCAAGGTGATGCACCCGTCCCACAGAACCAAGACATTATGAATGCTTGGCAGTCTCGTGCTGATGATTACTCCCTCGTTCAGTGCGGCATGCTTTACAGCTTAGAACCGGGGCTCCAAAAGCGTTTTGAGCAACACGGAGCATATGAGATGTTCGAGGAGCTGAAACTAGTTTTCCAAGCTCATGCCCGGGTCGAGAGATATGATGTCTCCGAAAAGTTCTATAGTTGTAAGATGGAGGAAAATAGTTCCGTTAGTGAGCACATACTCAAAATGTCTGGGTTGCACAACTGCCTGTCCCAGCTGGACATCAACCTCCTAGACGAGGCGGTCATCGACATAATTTTTCAGTCGCTCCCACCAAGCTACAAGAGCTTTGTGTTGAACTACAATATGCAGGGGATGGTGAAGACCATTCCTGAAGTATTTTCCATGCTGAAGTCAGCAGAGGTTGAAATCAAGAAAGAACATCAAGTGTTGATGGTCAATAAGACCACTAAGTTCAAGAAGGGCAAGGGTAAGAAGAACTTCAAGAAGGACGGCAAAGATGTTGCCACGCCCGGTAAGCCAGCTGCCGGGAAGAAGTCAAAGAATGGACCCAAGCCTGAGACTGAGTGCTTTTATTGCAAGGGGAAGGGTTACTGGAAGCGGAACTGCCCCAAATACTTAGCAGATAAGAAGGCCGGCAACACTAAAGGTATATTTGATATACATGTAATTGATGTGTACCTTACCAGTACTCGTAGTAACTCCTGGGTATTTGATACCGCTACCGTTGCTCATATTTGTAACTCACAGCAGGAGCTGCGGAATAAACGAAGACTGGCGAAGGACGAGGTGACGATGCGCGTCGGGAATGGTTCCAAGGTCGATGTGATCGCCGTCGGCACGCTACCTCTACATTTACCTACGGGATTAGTTATGAACCTCAATAATTGTTATTTAGTGCCAAGTTTGAGCATGAACATTGTATCTGGATCTCGTTTGATACGAGATGGCTACTCATTTAAATCCGAGAATAATGGTTGTTCTATTTATATGAGAGATATGTTTTATGGTCATGCCCCGATGGTCAATGGTTTATTCTTAATGAATCTCGAACGTAATATTACACATATTCATAGTGTGAATACCAAAAGATGTAAAGTTGATAACGATAGTCCCACCTACTTGTGGCACTGCTGCCTTGGTCACATTGGTGTCAAGCGCATGAAGAAGCTCCATGCTGATGGACTTTTGGAGTCTCTCGATTATGAATCATTTGACACATGCGAACCATGCCTCATGGGCAAGATGACCAAGACTCCGTTCTCCGGAATAATGGAGCGAGCAACCAACTTGCTGGAAATCATACATACCGATGTGTGCGGTCCAATGAGCGTTGAGGCTCGCGGAGGATATCGTTATGTTCTCACTCTCACTGATGACTTGAGTAGATATGGGTATGTCTACCTAATGAAACACAAGTCTGAGACCTTTGAAAAGTTCAAGGAATTTCAGATGAGGTAGAGAATCAACGTGACCGAAAGATAAAGTTCCTACGATCAGATCGTGGAGGAGAATATTTAAGTCACGAGTTTGGTACACACTTAAGGAAATGTGGAATCATTTCACAACTCACGCCGCCTGGAACACCTCAGTGTAACGGTGTGTCCGAACGTCGTAATCGCACTCTATTGGATATGGTGCGGTCTATGATGTCTCTTACCGATTTACCGCTATCATTTTGGGGATACGCTCTAGAGACAACTACATTCACTTTAAATAGGGCACCGTCTAAATCCGTTGAGACGACACCATATGAATTATGGTTTGGGAAGAAACCTAAGCTGTCGTTTCTAAAAGTTTGGGGATGCGATGCTTATGTCAAGAAACTTCAACCTGAAAAGCTCGAACCCAAGTCGGAAAAATGCGTCTTCATAGGATACCCTAAGGAAACCATTGGGTATACCTTCTACTTAAGATCCGAGGGCAAGATCTTTGTTGCCAAGAACGGATCCTTTCTGGAAAAAGAGTTTCTCTCGAAAGAGGTAAGTGGGAGGAAAGTAGAACTCGATGAAGTACTACCTCTTTAACGGGATAGTAGTGCAGCTCAGGAAAATGTTCCTGTGATGCCTACACCAACTGAAGAGGAAAATAATGATGATGATCAAGGTACTTCGGATCAAGTTGCTACTGAACTTCGTAGGTCCACAAGGACACGTTCCGCACCAGAGTGGTACGACAACCCTGTCCTGGAAATCATGTTGTTAGACAACGGTGAACCTTCGAACTATGAAGAAGCGATGGCGGGCCCAGATTCCAACAAATGGCTTGAAGCCATGAAATCCGAGATAGAATCCATGTATGAAAACAAAGTATGGACTTTGACAGACTTGCCCGATGAACGGCGAGCGATAGAAAACAAATGGATCTTTAAGAAGAAGACGGACACGGATGGTAATATTACCGTCTATAAAGCTCGACTTGTCGCTAAGGGTTATCGACAAGTTCAAGGGATTGACTACGACGAGACATTCTCTCCCGTAGCGAAGCTGAAGTCTGTCCGAATCATGTTAGCAATTGCCGCATACTATGATTATGAGATATGGCAGATGGACGTCAAAACGGCATTCCTTAACGGACATCTTAAGGAAGAACTGTATATGATGCAGCCGGAAGGTTTTGTCGATCCTAAGAACGCTAACAAAGTATGCAAGCTCCAGCGATCCATTTATGGGCTGGTGCAAGCATCTCGGAGTTGGAACATTCGCTTTGATGAGATGATCAAAGCGTTTGGGTTTATGCAGACTTATGGAGAAGCCTGCGTTTACAAGAAAGTGAGTGGGAGCTCTGTAGCATTTCTCATATTATATGTAGATGACATACTCTTGATGGGAAATGATATAGAACTTTTGGACAACATTAAGGCCTACTTGAATAAGTGTTTTTCAATGAAGGGCCTTGGAGAAGCTGCTTATATATTAGGCATCAAGATCTATAGAGATAGATCGAGACACCTCATAGGTCTTTCACAAAGCACATACCTTGATAAGATTTTGAAGAAGTTCAAAATGGATCAGTCCAAGAAGGGGTTCTTGCCTGTATTGCAAGGTGTGAGATTGAGCTCGGCTCAATGCCCGACCACGGCAAAAGATAAAGAAGAGATGAGTGTCATCCCCTATGCTTCAGCCATAGGATCTATTATGTATGCCATGCTGTGTACCAGACCTGATGTAAACCTTGCCATAAGTTTGGTAGGTAGGTACCAAAGTAATCCCGGCAAGGAACACTGGACAGCGGTCAAGAATATCCTAAAGTACCTGAAAAGGACAAAGGACATGTTTCTCGTTTATGGAGGTGACGAAGAGCTCGTCGTAAAGGGTTACGTTGACGCTAGCTTCGACATAGATCTGGATGACTCTAAGTCACAAACTGGATACGTGTATATGTTGAATGGTGGAGCAGTAAGCTGGTGCAGCTGCAAGCAGAGCATCGTGGCGGGATCTACATGTGAAGCGGAGTACATGGCAGCCTCGGAGGCAGTGCATGAAGCAATTTGGGTGAAGGAGTTCATCACCGACCTAGGAGTCATACCTAATGCGTCGGGGCCGATCAAACTCTTCTGTGACAACATTGGAGCTATTGCCCTTGCCAAGGAGCCCAGGTTTCACAAGAAGACCAGGCACATCAAGCGTCGTTTCAACTCCATCCGTGAAAATGTTCAAGATGGAGACATAGATATTTGCAAAGTACATACGGATCTGAATGTCGCAGATCCGTTGACTAAACCTCTCTCGCGAGCAAAACATGATCAACACCAGAACTCTATGGGTGTTCGATTCGTCACTATGTAACTAGATTATTGACTCTAGTGCAAGTGGGAGACTGTTGGAAATATGCCCTAGAGGCAATAATAAAAGGATTATTATTATATTTCCTTGTTCATGATAACTGTCTTTTATTCATGCTATAACTGTATTATCCGGAAATCGTAATACACGTGTGAATACATAGACCATAACATGTCCCTAGTGAGCCTCTAGTTGACTAGCTCGTTGGTCAACAGATAGTCATGGTTTCCTGACTATGGACATTAGATGTCATTGACAATGGGATCACATCATTAGGAGAATGATGTGATGGACAAGACCCAATCCTAAGCATAGCACAAGATCATGTAGTTCATTCTGCTAGAGCTTTTTCAATGTCAAGTATCTCTTCCTTAGACCATGAGATCGTGTAACTCCCGGATACCGTAAGAGTGCCTTGGGTGTACCAAACGTCACAACGTAACTGGGTGACTATGAAGGTGCACTACAGGTATCTCCGAAAGTGTCTGTTGGGTTGACACGGATCGAGACTGGGATTTGTCACTCCGTATGACGGAGAGGTATCTCTGGGCCCACTCGGTAATGCATCATCATAATGAGCTCAAAGTGACCAAGTGTTTGGTCACGGGATCATGCATTACGGTACGAGTAAAGTGACTTGCCGGTAACGAGACTGAACGAGGTATTGGGATACCGACGATCGAGTCTCGGGCAAGTAACGTACCGATTGACAAAGGGAATTGTATACGGGGTTGTTCGAATCCTTGACATCGTGGTTCATCCGATGAGATCATCGAGGAGCATGTGGGAGCCAACATGGGTATCCAGATCCCGCTGTTGGTTATTGCCCGAGAGCCGTCTCGGTCATGTCTACGTGTATCCCGAACCCGTAGGGTCTACACACTTAAGGTTCGGTGATGCTAGGGTTTTATGAATATGAGTATGCAGCATACTGAATGTTGTTCTGAGTCCCGGATGAGATCCCGAACATCACGAGGAGTTCCGGAATGGTCCAGAGGTAAAGAATTATATATAGGAAGTGATGTTTCAGCCATCGGGAAAGTTTCGGGGTCACCCGGTATTGTACCGGGACCACCGGAAGGGTCCCGGGGGTCCACCGGGTGGGGCCACCCATCCCGGAAGGCCCCAAGGGCCGAAGTGGGGAGGGGAACCAGCCGATAGTGGGCTGGTGCGCCCCCCTTGGCCCACCCCCTGCGCCTAGGGTTGAAACCCTAGGGTGGGGGGGGGCGCCCCACTTGGCTTGGGGGTACTCCACCCCCTTGGCCGTCGCCCCCTTGGGAGATTGGATCTCCCAGGGCCGGAGCCCCCCCTGGGGGGCCTATATAAAGGGAGGGGGGGAGGGGGCAGCCGCACCCTGAAGTTCTGGCGCCTCCCTCCCCCTGCTACACCTCTTCCTCCTCCGTCACGTGCTTGGCGAAGCCCTACCGGAGTGCTGCTGTTCCACCACCACCACGCCGTTGTGCTGCTGCTGGAGCCATCATCATCAACCTCTCCTTTCCCCTTGCTGGATCAAGAAGGAGGAGACGTCATCCACTCCATACGTGTGTTGAACGCGGAGGTGCCGTCCGTTCGGCGCTAGGATCTCCGGTGATAGGATCACGACGAGAACGACTACTTCAACCCCGTTCTTTTGAACGCTTCCGATCGCGATCTACAAAGTGGTATGTAGATGCATCTCCCATGACTCGTTGCTTAGATGAACTCATAGATGGATCTTGGTGTAACCGTAGGAAATTTTTTAATTTTCTGCAACGTTCCCCAACAGGGGTCTTGTCCATCACATCATTAGGAGAGACGGACTAGTCATCGTGGGTGAACATCCTCATGGGAGATGTGATGGACAAGACCCCTGTTGGGGAATGTTGCAGAAAATTAAAATTTTTCCTACGTTTCACCAAGATCCATCTATGAGTTCATCTAAGCAACGAGTCATGGGAGATGCATCTACATACCACTTTGTAGATCGCGAGCGGAAGCGTTCAAAAGAACGGGGTTGAAGTAGTCGTTCTCGTCGTGATCCTATCACCGGAGATCCTAGCGCCGAACGGACGGCACCTCCGCGTTCAACACACGTAAGGAGCGGATGACGTCTCCTCCTTCTTGATCCAGCAAGGGGAAAGGAGAGGTTGATGATGATGGCTCCAGCAGCAGCACAACGGCGTGGTGGTGGTGGAACAGCAGCACTCCGGCAGGGCTTCGCCAAGCACGTGACGGAGGAGGAAGAGGTGTAGCAGGGGGAGGGAGGCGCCAGAACTTCAGGGTGCGGCTGCCCCCTCCCCCTCCCTTTATATAGGCCCCCAGGGGGGGGGCGCCGGCCGTGGGAGATCCAATCTCCCAAGGGGGCGGCGGCCAAGGGGGGTGGAGTACCCCCCAAGCCAAGTGGGGCGCCCCCCCTAGGGTTTCAACCCTAGGCACAGGGGGTGGGCCAAGGGGGGCGCACCAGCCCACTATGGGCTGGTTCCCCTCCCCACTTCGGCCCTTGGGGCCCTCCGGGATGGGTGGCCTCACCCGGTGGACCCCCGGGACCCTTCCGGTGGTCCCGGTACAATATCGGGTGACCCCGAAACTTTCCCGATGGCCGAAACATCACTTCCTATATATAATTCTTTACCTCCGGACCATTCTGGAACTCCTCGTGACGTCTGGGATCTCATTAGGGACTCCGAACAACATTCGATATGCTGCATACTCATATTCATAAAACCCTAGCGTCACCGAACCTTAAGTGTGTAGACCCTACGGGTTCGGGATACGCGTAGACATGAACGAGACGGCTCTCGGGCAATAACCAACAGTGGGATCTGGATACCCATGTTGGCTGCCACATGCTCCTCGATGATCTCATCGGATGAACCACGATGTCGAGGATTCGAACAACCCCGTACACAATTCCCTTTGTCAATCGGTACGTTACTTGCCCGAGACTCGATCGTCGGTATCCCAATACCTCGTTCAGTCTCATTACCGGCAAGTCACTTCACTCGTACCGTAATGCATGATCCCGTGACCAAACACTTGGTCACTTTGAGCTCATTATGATGATGCATTACCGAGTGGGCCCAGAGATACCTCTCCGTCATACGGAGTGACAAATCCCAGTCTCGATCCGTGTCAACCCAACAGACACTTTCGGAGATACCAGTAGTGCACCTTTATAGTCACCCAGTTACGTTGTGACGTTTGGTACACCCAAGGCACTCTTACGATATCCGGGAGTTACACGATCTCATGGTCTAAGGAAGAGATACTTGACATTGAAAAAGCTCTAGCAAAATGAACTACACGATCTTGTGCTATGCTTAGGATTGGGTCTTGTCCATCACATCATTCTCCTAATGATGTGATCCCGTTGTCAATGACATCTAATGTCCATAGTCAGGAAACCATGACTATCTGTTGACCAACGAGCTAGTCAACTTGAGGCTCACTAGGGACATGTTATGGTCTATGTATTCACACGTGTATTACGATTTCCGGATAATACAGTTATAGCATGACTATCTGTTGGAAATATGCCCTAGAGGCAATAATAAATAAGTTATTATTATATTTCCTTGTTCATGATAATCGTTTATTATCCATGCTATAATTGTATTGATAGGAAACTCAGATACATGTGTGGATACATAGACAACACCATGTCCCTAGTAAGCCTCTAGTTGACTAGCTCGTTGATCAATAGATGGTTACGGTTTCCTGACCATGGACATTGTATGTCATTGATAACGGGATCACATCATTGGGAGAATGATGTGATGGACAAGACCCAATCCTAAGCCTAGCACAGAGATCGTGTAGTTCGTATGCTAAAGCTTTTCTAATGTCAAGTATCTTTTCCTTAGACCATGAGATTGTGTAACTCCCGGATACCGTAGGAATGCTTTGGGTGTACCAAACGTCACAACGTAACTGGGTGACTATAAAGGTGCATTACAGGTATCTCCGAAAGTGTCTGTTGGGTTGGCACAAATCAAGACTGGGATTTGTCACTCCGTGTGACGGAGAGGTATCTCTGGGCCCACTCGGTAGGACATCATCATAATGTGCACAATGTACCAAGGAGTTGATCACGGGATGATGTGTTACGGAACGAGTAAAGAGACTTGCCGGTAACGAGATTGAACAAGGTATCGGTATACCGACGATCGAATCTCGGGCAAGTACAATACCGCTAGACAAAGGGAATTATATACGGGATTGATTGAGTCCTTGACATCGTGGTTCATCCAATGAGATCATCATGGAACATGTGGGAGCCAACATGGTTATCCAGATCCCGTTGTTGGTTATTGACCGGAGAACGTCTCGGTCATGTCTACATGGTTCCCTAACCCGTAGGGTCTACACACTTAAGGTTCGATGATGCTAGGGTTATAAATGAAGTTTGTATGTGGTTACCGAATGTTGTTCGGAGTCCCGGATGAGATCTCGGACGTCAGGAGGAGTTCCGGAATGGTCCGGAGGTAAAGATTTATATATGGGAAGTCCTATTTTGGTCACCGGAAAAGT
Source organism: Triticum aestivum (assembly GCF_018294505.1). NCBI lineage: Eukaryota > Viridiplantae > Streptophyta > Magnoliopsida > Poales > Poaceae > Triticum > Triticum aestivum. The sequence goes on from NC_057798.1 coordinate 784,195,172, forward strand.
TTCGGGTTTTTCCGGTAACGTACCGGGACCACCGGGAGGGTCCCGGGGGTCCACCAAGTGGGGCCACCGGCCCCGGAGGGCTGCATGGGCCAAGTGTGGGAGGGGACCAGCCCCAGGTGGGCTGGTGTGCCCCCCCCATAAGGGCCCAAGGCACCTAGGGTTTGGGGAGGGGGCGCCCCATCTTGCTTGGGGGGCAAGTTTCCCCCTCTCCACCCCTTGGCCGCCCCCCTAGATGGGATCTAGGCCTGGCCGCCGCCTCCTAGGGGTGGAAACCTAGGTGGGGCGCAGCCCCCTCTCCCCCTATATATTGTGGAGGCATAGGATCAGCCCAACACATGAGTTTCTTCTCCTGTTGGCGCAGCCCTACCTCTCTTTCTCCTCATATCTCGCGGTGCTTGGCGAAGCCCTGCTGGACTACCACGCTCCTCCATCACCACCACGCTGTTGTGCTGCTGCTGGATGGAGTCTTCCTCAACCTCTCCCTCTCACCTTGCTGGATCAAGTCATGGGAGACGTCACCGGGCTGTACGTGTGTTGAACGCGGAGGTGCCGTCCGTTCGGCACTAGGATCTCCGGTGATTTGGATCACGACAAGTACGACTCCTTCAACCCCGTTCTCTTGAACGCTTCCGCTTAGCGATCTACAAGGGTATGTAGATGCACTCTCCTTCCCCTCGTTGTTGGTTTCTCCATAGATAGATCTTGGTGACACGTAGGAAAATTTTGAATTTCTGCTACGTTCCCCAACAGTGGCATCATGAGCTAGGTCTATTGCGTAGATTCTTTGCACGAGTAGAACACAAAGTAGTTGTGGGTGTTGATTTTGTTCAATATGCTTACCGTTACTAGTCCAATCTTGTTTCGACGGTATTGTGGGATGAAGCGGCCCGGACCGACCTTACACGTACTCTTACGTGAGACAGGTTCCACCGACTGACATGCACTTGGTGCATAAGGTGGCTAGCGGGTGCCAGTCTCTCCCACTTTAGTCGAAACGGATTCGATGAAAAGGGTCCTTATGCAGGGTAAATAGCAATTGGCATATCACGTTGTGGTTTTGCGTAGGTAAGAAACGTTCTTGCTAGAAACACATAGCAGCCACGTAAAACATGCAAACAACAATTAGAGGACGTCTAACTTGTTTTTGCAGGGTATGCTATGTGATGTGATATGGCCAAGAAGAATGTGATGAATGATATGTGATGTATGAGATTGATCATGTTCTTGTAATAGGAATCACGACTTGCATGTCGATGAGTATGACAACCGGCAGGAGCCATAGGAGTTGTCTTTATTTATTGTATGACCTGCGTGTCATTAAACAACGCCATGTAATTACTTTACTTTATTGCTAACCGGTAGCCATAGTAGTAGAAGTAATAGTTGGCGAGACAACTTCATGAAGACACGATGATGGAGATCATGATGATTGAGATCATGGTGTCATGCCGGTGACGATGATGATCATGGAGCCCCGAAGATGGAGATCAAAAGGAGCAAAATGATATTGGCCATATCATGTCACTATTTGATTGCATGTGATGTTTATCATGTTTATGCATCTTATTTGCTTAGAACGACGGTAGTAAATAAGATGATGCCTCATTAAAATTTCAAGAAAGTGTTCCCCCTAACTGTGCACCATCGCGAAAGTTCGTCGTTTCTAAGCACCACGTGATGATCGGGTGTGATGGATTCTTACGTTCACATACAACGGGTGTAAGCCAGATTTACACATGCGAAACACTTAGGTTGACTTGACGAGCCTAGCATGTACAGACATGGCCTCGGAACACAAGAGACCGAAAGGTCGAGCATGAATCGTATGGAGGATACGATCAACATGAAGATGTTCACCGATGATGACTAGTCCGTCTCACGTGATGATCGGACACGGCCTAGTTGACTCGGATCATGTAACCACTTAGATGACTAGAGGGATGTCTATCTGAGTGGGAGTTCATCAGATGAACTTAATTATCCTGAACATAGTCAAAAGATCTTTGCAAATTATGTCGTAAGCTCGCGCTTTAGTTCCACTGTTTAAATATGTTCCTAGAGAAAAATATAGTTGAAAGTTGACAGTAGTGATTATGCGGACAGTAGAAAGCTTATGTCCTTAATGCACCGCTCAGTGTGCGGAACCCCAAATATCGTTTGTGGATGTTGCGAACATCGAACATACACGTTTTGATAACTACGTGATAGTTCAGATAAACGGTTTAGAGTTGAGGCACCAAAGATGTTTCTGAAACGTCACGGAACATATGAGATGTTTCGAGGGCTGAAATTGGGATTTCAGGCTCGTGCCCACGTCAAGAGGTATGAGACCTCCGACGATTTTCTTAGCCTGCAAACTAAGGGAGAAAAGCTCAATCGTTGAGCTTGTGCTCGGATTGTCTGAAGTGCAACAATCACTTGAATCGAGTGGGAGTTGATCTTCCAGATGGAATAGTGATGTTTCTCCAAAGTCATTGCCACCAAGCTGCTAGAGCTTCTTGATGAACTATAACATATCAGGGATAGATATGATGATCCTTGAGGTATTCACGATGTTTGACACCGCGAAAGTAGAAATCAAGAAGGAGCATCAATTGTTGATGGTTGGTGAAACCACTAGTTTCAAGAAGGGCAAGGGCAAGAAGGGATACTTCATGAAACGGCAAATCAGCTGCTCCTCTAGTGAAGAAACCCAAGGTTGAACCCAAACCCGAGACTAAGTGCTTATTTAATAAGGTGAACAACCACTGGAGCAGAATTACCCTAGATACTTGGTAGATGAGAAGGCTGGCAAGGTCGATAGAAGTATATTTGATATACATTATGCTAATGTGTACTTTACTAGTACTCCTAGTAGCACCAGGGTATTAGATACCGGTTCGGTTGCTAAGTGTTAGTAACTCGAAATAAAAGAGCTACGGAATAAACGGAGACTAGCTAAAGGTGAGCTGACGATATGTGTTGGAAGTGTTTCCAAGTTTGATGTGATCAAACATCGCACGCTCCCTCTACCATCAAGATTAGTATTAAACCTGAATAATTGTCATTTGGTGTTTGCGTTGAGCGTAGACATGATTGGATTATGTCTATCGCAATACGGTTATTCTTTTAAGGAGAATAATAGTTACTCTATTTTTGAATAATACCTTCAATGGTCTTACACCTAAAGCAATGGTTTATTGAATCTCGATCGTGGTGATACACATTTTCATGCCAAAAGATATAAGATAGTAATGATAGTACCACTTACTTGTGGCACTGCCATGTAAGTCATATTGGTATAAAACGCATGAAGAAGCTCCATGTTGATGGATCTTTGGACTCACTCGTTTTTGAAAAGTTTGAGACATGCAAACCATGTCTATTGGTGTATACGCATGAAGAAACTCCATGCAGATGGATCGTTTGAACTCACTTGATTTTTGAATCACTTGAGATATGCAAATCTTACCACATGGGCAAGATGACTGAAAAGCCTCGTTTTCAGTAAGATGGAACAAGATAGTAACCTGTGGGAAGTAACACATTTTGATGTGTGCAGTCCAATGAATGCTGAGGCATGCAGTGAATATCGTTATGTTCTTACTTCACAGATGATTCGAGTAGATGTTGAGTATATTTACTTGATGAAACACAAGTCTGAAGTATTGAGTGGTTCAAGTAATTTCAGAGTGAAGTTAAAGATCATCGTGACAAGAGAATAAAATGTCTATGATATGATCATAGAGATGAGTATCTGAGTTACGAGCTTTGGCACACAGTTAAGACATTGTGGAAATTGTTTCACAATTAATACCGCCTGGAACACCATAGTGTGATGGTGTGTCCGAACATCATAGTTGCACCCTATTGGATATGGTGCGTACCATGATGTCTCTTATTGAATTACCACTATCATTTATGGGTTAGGCATTAGAGACAACCGCACTCACTTTAATAGGGCACCACGGAATTCTGTTGAGATGACACCGTATGAACTATGGTTTAGAGAAACCTAAGCTGTCATTTCTTAAAGGTTTGGGGCTGCGACGCTTATGTGAAATTTTTTCACGCTGATAAGCTCGAACCCAAAGCAGATAAATGCATCTTCATAGGACACCCAAAACAGTTGGGTATACCTCCAGTCTCAGTTCCAGAAGCAAAAGGGATTGTTTCTATAATTAGGTCCTTTCCCGAGGAAAAGTTTCTCTCGAAAGATTTGAGTGGGAGGATGGTGGAGACTTGATGTGGTTATTGAACAGTCACTTCAACAAGTCTGCAGCAGAGCACAGGAAGTTGTTCCTATGGCACCTACACCAATTGAAGTGGAAGCTTATGATAGTGATCATGAAGCTTTGGATCAAGTCACTACCGAACCTCGTAGGACGACAAGGACATGTACTGCTTTGGAGTGGTACGGTGACCCTGTCTTGAAGGTCATGTTGCTAGACAACAATGAACCTACGAGCTAGGGAGAAGCGATGGTGGGCCCATATTCCAACAAATGGTTAGAAGCCATGAAATCCGAGATAGGATCCATGTATCATAACAAAGCATGGACTTTGGTGGACTTGCCCGATGATCGGCAAGCTATTGAGATAAAAGGATCTTTAAGAAGAAGACGGACGTGGACGGTAATGTCACCGTCTATGAAGCTCGACTTGTGGCGAAGAGTTTTTCACAAGTTCAAGGAGTTGACTACGATGAGATTTTCTCATCCGTAGCGATGCTTAAGTCCGTCGGAATCATGTTAGCATTAGCTGCATTTATGAAATCTGGCAGATTGTTGTCAAAACGAGTTTCCTTACCAGTCTTCATAAGGAAAGGTTGTATGTGATACAATCAGAAAGGTTTTGTCGATCCTAAGTATGCTAAAAGGTATGCTAGCTCCAGCGATCCTTCCATGGATTGGAGTAAGCATCTCGGAGTTGGAATGTGCACTTTGATAAGATGATCAAAGATTTTAGGTTTATACAAAGTTTATGAGAAACTTGTATTTCCAAAGAAGTGAGTGGGAGCACTATAGAATTTCTGATGAGTATATGTTGTTGACATATTGATGATCAGAAATGATGTAGAATTTCTGGAAAGCATATAGGGTTATTTGAAAGGTGTTTTTCAATAGAAAACCTAGATTAAGCTACTTGAACATTGAGCATCAAGATCTATAAGGATAGATCAAAATGCTTAATAATACTTTCAAATGAGCACATACCTTGACATGATCTTGAAGGTGTTCAAGATGGATCAGTCAAAGAAGGAGTTCTTGCCTGAGTGGTAAGGTATGAAGTTAAGAGTTAAAGCTCGACCACGGCAGAAAAGAGAGAAAGGACGAAGGTCGTCCCCTATGCTTTAGACGTAGGCTCTACAGTATGCTATGCTGTGTGCCGCACCTGATGTGTGCCTTGCTACATATCTGGCAAGAGAGTACAAAGGTGATCAAGGAGTAGATCACCAGATAGCGGTCAAAATTGTTCTTGGAGTAATAAGGACATGTTTCTCGATTATGGAGGTGATAAAGAGTTTGGCGTAAAGGGTTACGTCGATGCAAGCTTTAACACCTATCCGAATGACTCTGAGTAGCAAACCGGATACGTATAGTGGAACAACCATTTGGAATAACTCCAAGTGGAGCGTGGAAGCAACATTTACAATATGACATAGAGATTTGCGAAGTACATACGGATCTGAATGTTGCAGGCCCGTTGACTAAAACTTCTCTCACAAGCAAAACATGATCAAACTCCAGAACTCATTGAGTCCTAATCACATGATGATGTGAACTAGTTTAATGACACTAGTAAACTCTTTGGATGTTGGTCACATGGCGATGTGACGTGTGAGTGTTAATCACATGATGATGTGAACTAGATTATTGACTCTAGTGCAAGTGGGAGACTGTTGGAAATATGCCCTAGAGGCAATAATAAATAAGTTATTATTATATTTCCTTGTTCATGATAATCGTTTATTATCCATGCTATAATTGTATTGATAGGAAACTCAGATACATGTGTGGATACATAGACAACACCATGTCCCTAGTAAGCCTCTAGTTGACTAGCTCGTTGATCAATAGATGGTTACGGTTTCCTGACCATGGACATTGGATGTCATTGATAACGGGATCACATCATTGGGAGAATGATGTGATGGACAAGACCCAATCCTAAGCCTAGCACAGAGATCGTGTAGTTTGTATGCTAAAGCTTTTCTAATGTCAAGTATCTTTTCCTTAGACCATGAGATTGTGCAACTCCCGGATACCGTAGGAATGCTTTGGGTGTACCAAACGTCACAACGTAACTGGGTGACTAGGTGTATTACAGGTATCTCCGAAAGTGTCTGTTGGGTTGGCACGAATCGAGACTGGGATTTGTCACTCCGTGTGACGGAGAGGTATCTCTGGGCCCACTCGGTAGGACATCATCATAATGTGCACAATGTGACCAAGGAGTTGATCACGGGATGATGTGTTACGGAATGAGTAAAGAGACTTGCCGGTAACGAGATTGAACAAGGTATCGGTATACCGACGATCGAATCTCGGGCAAGTACAATACCGCTAGACAAAGGGAATTGTATACGGGATTGATTGAGTCCTTGACATCGTGGTTCATCCGATGAGATCATCGTGGAACATGTGGGAGCCAACATGGGTATCCATATCCTGCTGTTGGTTATTGACCGGAGAACGTCTCGGTCATGTCTACATGGTTCCCGAACCCGTAGGGTCTACACACTTAAGGTTCGATGACGCTAGGGTTATAAAGGAAGTTTGTATTTGGTTACCGAATGTTGTTCGGAGTCCCTGATGAGATCCCGGACGTCACGAGGAGTTCCGGAATGGTCCGGAGGTAAAGATTTATATATGGGAAGTCCCGTTTTGGTCACCGGAAAAGTTTCGGGTTTTTTCGGTAACGTACCGGGACCACCGGGAGGGTCCCGGGGGTCCACCAAGTGGGGCCACAGGCCCCGTAGGGCTAAATGGGCCAAGTGTGGGAGGGGACCAGCCCCATGTGGGCTGGTGCGCCCCCCACCAAGGCCCAAGGCGCCTAGGGCTTGGGGGAAACCCTAAAGGGGGGCGCCCCCCTTGCCTTGGGGGGCAAGGCAACCCCCCTGGCCGCCGCCCCTCCTCAGATTGGATCTGAGGGGGCCGGCCCCCCTCTCCCTTGCTCCTATATATATGTGGGGGGTTGCGAGGGCAGCCGCACCCATGTTCTGGCGCAGCCCTCCCCCTCTCCCAAGTACTCCTCCTCTCCTGCGGTGCTTGGCGAAGCCCTGCTGGATTGCCACGCTCCTCCACCACCACCACGCCGTTGTGCTGCTGCTGGATGGAGTCTTCCTCAACCTCTCCCTCTCTCCTTGCTGGATCAAGGCATGGGAGACGTCACCGGGCTGTACGTGTGTTGAACGCGGAGGTGCCGTCCGTTCGGCACTAGGATCTCCGGTGATTTGGATCACGACGAGTACGACTCCTTCAACCCCGTTATCTTGAATGCTTCAGCTTAGCGATCTACAAGGGTATATACATGCACTCTCCTTCCCCTCGTTGCTGGTTTCTCCATAGATAGATCTTGGTGACACGTAGGAAAATTTTGAATTCCTGCTACGTTCCCCAGCAGTGGCATCATGAGCTAGGTCTATTGCGTAGATTCTTTGCACGAGTAGAACACAAAGTACTTGTGGGCATTGATCTTGTTCAATATTCTTACGGTTACTAGTCCAATCTTGTTTCGACGGTATTGTGGGATGAAGCGGCCCGGACCGACCTTACACGTACTCTTACGTGAGACAGGTTCCACCGACTGACATGCACTTGTTGCATAAGGTGGCTAGCGGGTGCCAGTCTCTCCCACTTTAGTCGGATCGGATTCGATGAAAAGGGTCCTTATGAAGGGTAAATAGCAATTGGCATATCACGTTGTGGTCTTGCGTAGGTAAGAAACGTTCTTGCTAGAAACCCATAGCAACCACGTAAAACATGCAAACAACAATTAGAGGACGTCTAACTTGTTTTTGCAGGGTATGCTATGTGATGTGATATGGCCAAGAAGAATGTGATGAATATATGTGATGTATGAGATTGATCATGTTCTTGTAATAGTAATCACGACTTGCATGTCGATGAGTATGACAACCGGCAGGAGCCATAGGAGTTGTCTTTATTTATTGTATGACCTGCGTGTCATTGAACAACGCCATGTAATTACTTTACTTTATTGCTAACCGGTAGCCATATTAGTAGAAGTAATAAGTTGGCGAGACAACTTCATGAAGACACGATGATGGAGATCATGATGATGGAGATCATGGTGTCATGCCGGTGACGATGATGATCATGGAGCCCCGAAGATGGAGATCAAAAGGAGCAAAAATGATATTGGCCATATCATGTCACTATTTGATTGCATGTGATGTTTATCATGTTTATGCATCTTATTTGCTTAGAACGACGGTAGTAAATAAGATGATCCCTCATTAAAATTTCAAGAAAGTGTTCCCCCTAACTGTGCACCATCGCGAAAGTTCGTCGTTTCTAAGCACCACGTGATGATCGGGTGTGATGGATTCTTACGTTCACATACAACGGGTGTAAGCCAGATTTACACATGCGAAACACTTAGGTTGACTTGACGAGCCTAGCATGTACAGACATGGCCTCGGAACACAAGAGACCGAAAGGTCGAGCATGAGTCGTATGGAGGATACGATCAACATGAAGATGTTCACCGATGATGACTAGTCTGTCTCACGTGATGATCGGACACGGCCTAGTTGACTCGGATCATGTAATCACTTAGATGACTAGAGGGATGTCTATCTGAGTGGGAGTTCATAAGATGAACTTAATTATCTGAACATAGTCAAAAAATCTTTGCAAATTATGTCGTAAGCTCGCACTTTAGTTCCACTGTTTAGATATGTTCCTAGAGAAAATATAGTTGAAAGTTGACAGTAGCGATTATGCGGACAGTAGAAAGCTTATGTCCTTAATGCACTGCTCAGTGTGCTGAACCCCAAACGTCGTTTGTGGATGTTGCGAACATCGGACATGCACGTTTTGATAACTACGTGATAGTTCAGTTAAACGGTTTAGAATAGAGGCACCAAAGACGTTTTTCAAAATGTCGCGGAATATATGAGATGTTTCGAGGTCTGAAATTGGGATTTCAGGCTAGTGCCCATGTCAAGAGGTATGAGACCTTTGACGATTTTCTGAGCTTGCGAACTAAGGGAGAAAAGCTCAATCGTTGGGCTTGTGCTCAGATTGTCTGAGTACAACAATCACTTGAATCGAGTGGGAGTTGATCTTCCAGATGAGATAGTGATGTTTCTCTAAAGTCATTGCCACCAAGCTGCTAGAGCTTCATGATGAACTATAACATATCAGGGATAGATAGGATGATCCTTGAGGTATTCGTGATGTTTGACACCGCGAAAGTAGAAATCAAGAAGGAGCATCAATTGTTGATGGTTGGTGAAACCACTAGTTTCAAGAAGGGCAAGGGCAAGAAGGGATACTTCATGAAACGGCAAATCAGCTGCTGCTCTAGTGAAGAAACCCAAGGTTGAACCCAAACCCGAGACTAAGTGCTTCTGTGATAAGGGGAATAGTCACTAGAGCGGAATTACCCTAGATACTTGGTAGATGAGAAGGCTGGCAAGGTAGATAGAAGTATATTTGATATACATTATGTTAATGTGTACTTTACTAGTACTCCTAGTAGCACCAGGGTATTAGATACCGGTTCGGTTGCTAAGTGTTAGTAACTCGAAATAAAAGAGCTACGGAATAAACGGAGACTAGCTAAAGGTGAGCTGACGATATGTGTTGGAAGTGTTTCCAAGTTTGATGTGATCAAACATCGCACACTCCCTCTACCATCAAGATTAGTATTAAACCTGAATAATTGTCATTTGGTGTTTGCGTTGAGCATAGACATAATTGGATTATGCCTATCGCAATACGGTTATTCATTTAAGGAGAATAATGGTTACTCTATTTATTTGAATAATACCTTCAATGGTCTTACACCTAAAGGAATGGTTTATTGAATCTCAATCGTGGTGATACACATTTTCATGCCAAAAGATATAAGATAGTAATGATAGTACCACTTACTTGTGGCACTGCCATGTAAGTCATATTGGTATAAAATGCATGAAGAAGCTCCATGTTGATGGATCTTTGGACTCACTCGATTTTGAAAAGTTTGAGACATGCGAACCATGTCTATTGGTGTATACGCATGAAGAAACTCCATGCAGATGGATCGTTTGGACTCACTTGATTTTGAATCACTTGAGATATGCAAATCATACCACATGGGCAAGATGACTGAAAAGCCTCGTTTTCAGTAAGATGGAACAAGAAAGCAACCTTTTGGAAGTAACACATTTAGATGTGTGCAGTCCAATGAGTGCTGAGGCATGCAGTGAATATCTTATGTTCTTACTTCACAGATGATTCGAGTAGATGTTGAGTATATTTACTTGATGAAACACAAGTCTGAATTATTGAATGGTTCAAGTAATTTCAGAGTGAAGTTGAAGATCATCGTGACAAGAGGATAAAATGTCTATGATATGATCATAGAGATGAGTATCTGAGTTACAAGCTTTGGCACGCAATTAAGACATTGTGGAAATTGTTTCACAATTAATATCGCCTGGAACACCATAGTGTGATGGTGTGTCCGAACATCATAGTTGCACCCTATTGGCTATGGTACGTACCATGATGTCTCTTGTTGAATTACCACTATCGTTCATGGGTTAGACATTAGAGACAACCGCACTCACTTTAATAGGGCACCACATAATTCCGTTGAGACGACACCGTTTGAACTATGGTTTGGAGAAACCTAAGTTGTCGTTTCTTAAAAGTTTGGGGCTGTGACGCTTATGTGAAAAAGTTTCAAGTTGATAAGCTCGAACCCAAAGCGGATAAAAATGCATCTTCATAGGACACCCAAAACAGTTGGGTATACCTCCTAATTCAGATCTGAAAGCAATAGGGATTGTTTCTATAACCGGGTCCTTTCTCGAGGAAAAGTTTGTCTCGAAAAGTTGAGTGGGAGGATGGTGGAGACTTGATATGGTTATTGAACCATTACTACAACTAGTGTGTAGCAGGGCACAGGAAGTTGTTCCTGTGGCACCTACACCAATTGAAGTAGAAGCTTATGATAGTGATCATGAAACTTCGGATCAAGTCACTACCGTACCTCGTAGGGTGACAAGCATGTGTACTGCTTAAGAGTGGTACAGTAATCCTATCTTGAAGGTCATGTTGCTAGACAACAATGAACCTACGAGCTATGGAGAAGCGATGGTGGGCCCAAATTCCGACAAATGGTTAGAAGACATGAAATCCGAGATAGGATCCATGTATCAGAACAAAGCATGGACTTTGGTGGACTTGCCCAATGATCGGCAAGCCATTGAGATAAATGGATCTTTAAGAAGAAGACGGACGTGGATGGTAATGTCACCATCTATGAAGCTCGACTTGCGGCGAAGAGTTTTTCACAAGTTCAAGGAGTTGACTACGATGAGATTTTCTCATCTGTAGCGATGCTTAAAGTCCGTCGGAATCATGTTAGCATTAGCTGCATTTATGAAATCTGGCAAATGGATGTCAAAACGAGTTTCCTTACCAGTTTTCATAAGGAAAGGTTGTATGTGATACAATCAGAAAGGTTTTGTCGATCCTAAGGATGCTAAAAGGTATGCTAGCTCCAGCGATCCTTCCATGGACTGGAGTAAGCATCTCGGAGTTGGAATATGCACTTTGATAAGATGATCAAAGATTTTAGGTTTATACAAAGTTTATGAGAAACTTGTATTTCCAAAGAAGTGAGTGGGAGCACTATAGAATTTCTGATGAGTATATGTTGTTGACATATTGATGATCAGAAATGATGTAGAATTTCTGCAATGCATATAGGGTTATTTGAAAGGTGTTTTCAAGTGAAAACCTAGATTACGCTACTTGAACATTGAGCATCAAGATCTATGAGGATAGATCAAAAGCCGCTTAATGATACTTTCAAATGAGCATATACCTTGACATGATCTTGAAGGTGTTCAAGATGGATCAGTCAAAGAAGGAGTTCTTGCCTGAGATGTAAGGTATGAAGTTAAGACTTAAAGCTCGACCACGGCAGAAAAGAGAGAAAGGACGAAGGTCGTCCCCTATGCTTTAGACATAGGCTCTACAGCATGCTATGCTAAGTACCGCACCTGATGTGTGCCTTGCCACATGTCTGGCAAGAGGGTACAAAGGTGATCAAGGACTGGATCACCAGATAGCAGTCAAAATTGTCCTTGGAGTAATAAGGACATGTTTCTCGATTATGGAGGTGATAAAGAGTTCGGCATAAAGGGTTACGTCGATGCAAGCTTTAACACCTATCCGAATGACTCTGAGTAGCAAACCGGATACGTATAGTGGAGCAACCTTTTGGAATAGCTCCAAGTGGAGCGTGGAAGCAACATTTACAATATGACATAGAGAATTGCAAAGTACATACGGATCTGAATGTTGTAGACCCGTTGACTAAAACCTCTCTCACAAGCAAAACATGATCAAACCCCAGAACTCATTGAGTCTTAATCACATGATGATGTGAACTAGTTTGATGACACTAGTAAGCTCTTTGGATGTTGGTCACATGGCGATGTGACCTGTGAGTGTTAATCACATGGCGATGTGAACTGGATTATTGACTCTAGTGCAAGTGGGAGACTATTGGAAATATGCCCTAGAGGCAATAATAAATAAGTTATTATTATATTTCCTTGTTCATGATAATCGTTTATTATCCATGCTATAATTGTATTGATAGGAAACTCAGATACATGTGTGGATACATAGACAACACCATGTCCCTAGTAAGCCTCTAGTTGACTAGCTCGTTGATCAATAGATGGTTACGGTTTCCTGACCATGGACATTGGATGTCATTGATAACGGGATCACATCATTGGGAGAATGATGTGATGGACAAGACCCAATCCTAAGCCTAGCACAGAGATCGTGTAGTTCGTATGCTAAAGCTTTTCTAATGTCAAGTATCTTTTCCTTAGACCATGAGATTGTGCAACTCCCGGATACCGTAGGAATGCTTTGGGTGTACCAAAAGTCACAACGTAACTGGGTGGCTATAAAGGTGCACTACAAGTATCTCCGAAAGTGTCTGTTGGGTTGGCACGAATCGAGACTGGGATTTGTCACTCCGTGTAAACGGAGAGGTATCTCTGGGCCCACTCGGTAGGACATCATCATAATGTGCACAATGTGATCAAGGGGTTGATCACGGGATGATGTGTTACGGAACGAGTAAAGAGACTTGCCGGTAACGAGATTGAACAAGGTATCGGTATACCGACGATCGAATCTCGGGCAAGTACAATACCGTTAGACAAAGGGAATTGTATACGGGATCAATGGAGTCCTTGACATCGTGGTTCATCTGATGAGATCATCGTGGAACATGTGGGAGCCAACATGGGTATCCAGATCCTGCTGTTGGTTATTGACCGGAGAACGTCTCGGTCATGTCTACATGGTTCCCGAACCCGTAGGGTCTACACACTTAAGGTTCGATGACCCTAGGGTTATAAAGGAAGTTTGTATGTGGTTACCGAATGTTGTTCGGAGTCCCGGATGAGATCCCGGATGTCATGAGGAGTTCCGGAATGGTCCGGAGGTAAAGATTTATATATGGGAAGTCCTGTTTTGGTCACCGGAAAAGTTTCGGGTTTTATCGGTAACGTACCGGGACCACCGGGAGGGTCCCGGGGGTCCACCAAGTGGGGCCACGGGCCCCAGAGGGCTGCATGGGCCAAGTGTGGGAGGGGACCAGCCCCAGGTGGGCTGGTGCGCCCCCCACCAAGGCCCAAGGTGCCTAGGGCTTGGGGGAAATCCTAAAGGGGGGCGCCCCCCTTGCCTTGGGGGGCAAGGCAACCCCCCTGGCCGCCGCCCCTCCTCAGATTGGATCTGAGGGGGCCGGCCCCCTCTCCCTTGCCCCTATATATATGTGGGGGGTTGGGAGGGCAGCCGCACCCATGTTCTGGCGCAGCCCTCCCCCTCTCCCAAGTACTCCTCCTCTCCCGCGGTGCTTGGCGAAGCCCTGCTGGATTGCCACGCTCCTCCACCACCACCACGCCGTTGTGCTGCTGCTGGATGGATTCTTCCTCAACCTCTCCCTCTCTCCTTGCTGGATCAAGGCATGGGAGACGTCACCGGGCTGTACGTGTGTTGAACGCGGAGGTGCCGTCCGTTCGGCACTAGGATCTCTGGTGATTTGGATCACGACGAGTACGACTCCTTCAACCCCATTCTCTTGAATGCTTCCGCTTAGCGATCTACAAGGGTATGTAGATGCACTCTCCTTCCCCTCGTTGCTGGTTTCTCCATAGATAGATCTTGGTGACACGTAGGAAAATTTTGAATTTTGCTACGTTCCCCAACAGTGAGTAGTTTACCTTAGACCTTCGGGTCCATAGTTATTAGCTAGATGGCTTCTTCTCTCTTTTTGGATCTCAATACAATGTTCTCCCCCTCTCTTGTGGAGATCTATTCGATGTAAACTCTTTTTGCGGTGTGTTTGTCGAGATCCGATGAATTGTGGATTTATGATCAAGTTTATCTATGAGTAATATTTGAATCTTCTCTGAATTTTTTAATGTATGATTGAGTTATCTTTGCAAGTCTCTTCGAATTATCAGTTTGGTTTGGCCTACTAGATTGATCTTTCTTGCCATGGAGAAGTGCTTAGCTTTGGGTTCAATTTTGCGGTGTCCTTACCCAGTGACAGAAAGGGTTGTAAGGCACGTATTGTATTGTTGCCATCGAGGATAAAAAGATGGGGTTTATATCATATTGCTTGAGTTTATCCCTTTACATCATGTCATCTTTCTTAATGCGTTACTCTGTTCTTATGAACTTAATACTCTAGATGCATGATGGATAGCGGTCGACGTGTGGAGTAATAGTAGTAGATGCAGGCAGGAGTCGGTCTACTTGTCGCTGACGTGATGCCTATATACATGATCATGCCTAGATAATCTCATAATTATTCGCTTTTCCATCAATTGCTCGACAGTAATTTGTTCACCCATCGCAATACTTATGCTATCTTGAGAGAAGCCACTACTGAAACCTATGGCCCCCGGGTCTATCTTTTATCATATAAGCTTTCAATCTACTTTTATTTTCATCTTTACTTTTTGCATATATATTATAAAATACCAAAAATATATTTATCTTATCATACTATCTCTATTAGATCTCACTTTCGCAAGTGGCCGTGAAGGGATTGACAACCCCTTTATTGCGTTGGTTGCGAGTTTTTTGTTTGTTTGTGTAGGTGCGTGGGGCTTTTGAGGAGTTTCCTACTGGATTGATACCTTGGTTCTCAAAAACTGAGGGAAATAGTTACGCTACTATTGTTGCATCACCCTTTCCTCCTCAAGGAAAACCAACGCAAGCTCAAGACGTAGCAGGTAACAATTGATCCAACATCATAATGATACCAAGCCTCACTATCAATGGCATATTTTCTAATCTTTCTAATCTTCAAGCACATTTTATCCATCTTGATCTTGTGATCATCGACGACATCGGCAACATGCAACTCCAATAACATCTTCTCCTCCTCAATTCTTTTCAATTTTTCTTTCAAATACTTGTTTTTATTTTCAACTAAATTTAATCTCTCAACAATAGAGTCGGTTGGAATTTCTGGTTCACATACCTCCTAGATAAAAATATCTATGTCAACTTGATGGGCATAATTTTTCATAAACTCGAAATGCAACAAATAGTTATAAAAGAGAATATACCACATCCGAATCATAAATCGGACGAGGGCCGACGGGGACGGATATCAAAAACATGGCACTATGTATAACAAACAACGTGCGGGTAAGATGATTATACAAGTAACTATATATCTAAATCACATAAACATGGTTTTTTTATATAAAAAAGATAAGAACAAGAGGCTCATCACAAGGTGGTGCCGGTGACGGGACGATGCGGGAGATCGACAGTGGTTAGAACGGAGACGGAAAGGCACTAAGTAAACTACATATGCAAACTAAGAGTTATTTTGAGCTCAAATTGCATATAAATCAAATAAACTACCACACATAATTCCTCCCAAACTAAAATCCACAAATCACTATACTTATAGAGCATTGCAAGAGCTAATCTAGCAATGAGAGATGAAAGAATAAAGTTGCTAACCTTTGTGATCACTTGGATGGATGGGGTGCCTTCAAATCTTGACAAATTTTGTGAAAAATGAAGGATGAGCTCGAGAGGAGAGGAAGAAAACAGAGACGAGAGGAAAGGGGAAGAACAGAGAGCTCGGCCTCGACGAATGGTTTATATAGGATGATCTTTAGTCCCGGTTGGGACTAAAGGTGCATCTCTAGTCCCGGTTCGTGCCACGAACCGGGACTAAAGGTGTTGCTTAGTCCCGGTTCGTGGCACGAACTGGGACTAATG
This sequence comes from Triticum aestivum, assembly GCF_018294505.1. Classification (NCBI taxonomy): domain Eukaryota; kingdom Viridiplantae; phylum Streptophyta; class Magnoliopsida; order Poales; family Poaceae; genus Triticum; species Triticum aestivum. The sequence continues at coordinate 784,211,676 of NC_057798.1, forward strand.
AGCACCGCCTGCCTAGCCGTTGGAACCGGCACTAATGGTCACATTAGTGCTGGTTCATTTACAAACCGGGACTAATGAGTTGAACATTAGGCTGTTTTTCTACTAGTGGTAATACACACTGCTACAGATGATAAATACTGAAACTATATACAAGGCCGATGGAATTAAATGATCAACTGAAAAATAAAAGAACTAAACTGAGAAAAGGCAGAGCAAAAGCTAAAACATCTGAATACTGAGGGGAAGAATGAGCTGATAACAAAAACATGCATAGCTCACACCTTTTAAGCTGCTGAAAATAAAATAAATATAAATCACACACACATATGCATGCATTGAGAACCACCACAACTACCTCACAAAAAATAATGGGCTGCTGTAGAAATTTTGCCACTGAACAAAAATCCTAGTACACATGATGACTGTCAGAGAGTAAAATCCATATTTCAGATTTGGGATATGAACTGCCTCACAAGAGTACTGAACTTGAACATCGCAAATGCTTACTGAACTCGAACACAGGGGAGATCGTCGGGTGATTTACAAATTTTAAATTCCCCCAAATCTGAACAGCTCAAACTCAAAATCGCACGTGCGTGCTGGCAAAAAATAGTGGAACGAGGACTCAAAGGTGTGCTGAGATTCGTACTGATCGGACGGCACAAAAAACGACCTAAAGCCAATTTAAAAACAGACAGCTGAATTTTAGTAAAACTGTTCTTTTTTGACATCATCTATATCTATACTACTATTAAAAGAGCAAACATGAATTCCCCTAAAACCACCCAAGCAAATGTACACAGGATAAATAGAGCCCTTAGATCTAATCCAATTACTCAAATCTAAGAGTCCATAGTAATTTCGTGGTCTGCCAGCTAATCGAATGGTTCAGATTCGATGTTCTGCCCGGTCAGATCGACCCGGATGGAGCACATCAACAAACCGCTAATCCCGCCCGACAATCCTTCGTCCACGCCCCACGCACGCCGCATCTTCCTCGCTAACTCCTCCGGTTATGCGGGCGAGAATGAGGCCCTCAGATCCCGTCACCGCCCCCACGCCATTGGCACAGACCCCCCATCCCGTCGCTAGGTGGAGGATGCCGCGGAGGCAGCCGTGCCAACGACGAGCGTAGGACGCGGGTGGACTTCCCTCGCCCTGCTCTGCCGCCCCTGCAGCCCTCATCATCCTCGCGCTTCTCCCGAACCGGCGTCTCCCGTCCGCCTCGGCGCCTTCCGTAGCAGGCCAGGGCCGGAGCCGAGAATGAAGCGTCCGCACGCGTCCATCTCTCCCTTCGAGCCCCTTCGATGCGCCCCCGACTGTCGCCGCCATCTTCACTGGAAGCTCTACGATGGTCAAGGTAATCCCCAAACAAACCATTGCCTGCTCACGATTTCAGAAGAGAAGCGGGGGAGTGTATTCATGCGATGAGTAAGAAGATAAATTTGTGTGGTTCAGACACCGGATCAATTGTTAGCTGCCCCGGTGGTACTGTTAGTGTGTTACTACATCTGAAATTACATCTCAGCTAGCAGCTTCCTTCACAGTCCTGCGGACCTCACCGAGCTGCAATTTCTGAGTAGTTTCCATACACTAACTATCGGAGTTAGAGATGCCTTCAAGCACAAACTCGGCGACCCCCAGCAAGGCGACCGAGCACGGGCAGCCTCTGGCCAGCGAGCAGGAGAAGCTCACCGCGGAGGCTAAGTTCAGAACTACATGTAGGTAGGTAGATGGATGAGAATGAGATACCTTTTTCCTTTTTCTTCAGTTTATCTAGATCGGCCGATCGCCAAGGCATGTAGCTGTTTGTGATTAGTATTGGAAGTGCAAGCATTCTCACATAGATAAAAGAAAATGGTTGTAATCCGCGCAGAGAGTGATTCTCTCTAATTCATGGGAGCGCTTAATCGCCGTGAAGATTCAGCGGTTAGCTCTCACTAATTCAGGTCGAGCACCTGCACCACGACGGCGGCAGTCACTATACGGATATCAGGCCAGTTGCATATTTCTTGCCTAATATTTTTATTTATTGTTGCAGACTGGGGAAGGATGCCGAAGATGTAGAGGTTGTTGCCCCAGTGACGCTGGAGCCCATTCAAAGGAACAGAAGATGCGCGTTTTTCCTCCTGACCATTTGAGTGGTGTTCTGTGCAATTTATGCTTGTTTTGAAAATTTGGTTATAGACGTCGAATTTATCTCCAATCATCTGTTGTACTATATCTTCTACAATCTTTCATATTTTAGCATGAATTTTTTAAAATTTGTGGTAGGAAGCTTGTATGCCATTCATGGATTGGACAACATACATGTGCTATTTTCTTTTGATTATCCCCTTCCAGACTGTTCGGGGTTTCTAGATCAGAATAGTTTGTCCAATATACCTCTTTGGATCTCAGAGAATTCAGAATAAGTTCTTACAACAATCCTTACTAGATAAATCATGTATGATACCATGCTTGCACCCTTGTTTGCAGCTGTATTTCAGGTTGTTGCTCAATCAGGTTAGTTTGTTTTTTCTGCTTTTCGGTTCACATCTGTTGGCATGAATTGACCTGTGCACTTGGTACTAGCACTGATGATAATTTGAACCTGTCAGACGGCGAAAGATATGCCCATTACGAGTGCATCTTGATTCAGTTTGAGGAGAAAGAGTAGTTAATTCAGCTTGTGGCATGCGCCCACACTTGGTAACCAATTAAGCCTTTTTCATTTGTGTCTTAAAAGTACTTTTGTTAACATTTGCAAGCTAACAGAGGATCTACTTTTGCTAATAGTGGTCAAATAAAAGAGGATCCAGAGTTCCAGACTCTGTGTTGTAGAGAATTATTCTTTGCCAACAATAGTTTTGCTAAGTTGCTCTTGCCTCTCAGTGTTATTAGTCTGAATATTCTATGCAGCTGAACTCATTACTACAGAGATTTATAGAAACACAAGGAATGATTGCTGATGAAAGAACCACAGATAGATCTGGGATTTCTCCATTGGCCAATAATTCAACTGCATGCTTTAGGAACCACAAATAGCTTTGGGTATTTTCTTTGTACGCATTAATAATTTAATATTATCTTGAGAACTGAAATAAGTATTTTGTCATATTTATTTAAAACTTTTCGCATTAATAGTGCCATAGACGTGCAATGCATAGATTTATTTTTCTATGTTTTTATGTTTATTTCCACCAGACTGAAAATATAAGCTCCTTTTTCATGAAAATTGTTATTTCCTTATGGTAACCATTTCCATACGAACTGCTATTGTTTGCTTGCCGTTTTTCTGTTGCGTCATGTCCACTCCACAACCTTTATATGGAATCCCGAAGGTAGTTGAATTCATCCTATTTCATTTTGATTTTAATGCTTTAGTATTATGCAGTGGCGGAGCTAGGGTAAAATCCTTGGGTGGGCCAAACAGGCCAGATTGAAGCTAACCTTACTAATTTTCCTATTAAGAGTCTCTCAATCTTCACTATTTGGTGCTACACTAGGCGGGCCATGGCCGGGTTTTGCCCCAACGTAGCTCCGTCACTGGTACTATGCATTTCATCTTTTGATGGTAGAATTTTTTTGCGCTTCAACATTTTAATAAGTTGTTCAAGCCTTCTGAATTTACTTCATTTGCGTCCTACACTTAGCTATAATTGTTGTATGTGGCGATTTAACTGTCTATGCCCCTCGAGTTGAGAAGAAGCACATCCCATTACTATTACATGGCAAAAGCGGCTGCATGGCAAGGAGAAAGTCGCAACTCTGCCATGGACATATGTAGTGACGGGAGTAGAGAGATGGCAATGCATGCTGGTAGTGCTATAAGGCCACGCCAGGGTTTGTGACATTTTTTTTTTGCGAAGGAGAGTTTGTGACATTGCCGAGTGCTGGTATGTTTCTACCATTGGCCCTTGTAGATCGCTTTAGTGAAAGGGCGGAGGTTATTAGAATAAAGATCGTGCATTATTGCACGTGCAAGTTTGGTAGAGACGTGCATTCACGTTTACTAGTGGACCGAAAGGCTTCGATTGTGCACAGAGTGCACCTTTTCATTTAGAACCAACTAGCAATGGGCTTTGCTCCCTACCTTTCAAATTGGCATAAGTGAAACTTTGTAAATGAGACTAAGTGCAAGATAATGTCTCACAACACTTTCAGGTCAGACTAAATGTGCAAGATCGTCATGCCCAAATCCCAAGGTACAAAGTGCAAGGCTACCATGCCCAAATCCAAACCCCAAGGTACAACGTGCAAGATTTGTCATGCCCAAAACCTTGACACCGGTATATTTACAACGAACCGTCTCACAACAAAGGCCCATGCCCATCACAAGCTTACAACGGAGCTAGGAAAACACAGGACCAAATAAACGACATACTACTCTCCCATACATGGCTTAGCACACATTACCCAGACAGCCCCTGCTACTTACCACCTGCATCTGCATGTGTGCCAGAGGTGGAGAGCAGGGACCAGGCAACGGTCACCTGCATCTTGCAGAAACGAAGATCACACATGCCAACGCTCGTCCCGGACATCTTGGGCTCGAAGACGGCCGCATTTCTCATAAGGAAACCGACGCGCCGCGCCTGCACGGACACCATGAGCTTATCCCTCCCGCCCAGCTCTGCGCAAACAACGCACCTGGAGAGCTCAAACATGCCGTCCGAACCGATGGGCATGTTCCCATCTCGACAGTCAAGCAGCACCATCTTGGTATCTTTTATGCTGTCGGTGCAGGAGAAGACCAGTCCCTGGTGACCGTCCGGCCACGACCCGTCGACGAGCTGGACGCTGACGGTGGCCTCGACCGAATGCCGCAGAGGCGCGAGCGCAAACTCGAGCGCACAATGCTTGTAGGGGATGCGTGTACAGATACTGTCTTCTCGGCGAGATCCCTGGTGGAAATAGAAGACTTTGGAAGCCAGCACTTTATCTGCAAGTTCAGTTTTGCTCTTTACCATCAGCTGTACTTCGAAGGTGACCAGACCAGCCAACAGGACTGCGCGAGACGGGCCTGTTAACAGCAAAACTGGATCCTGCAATGCCAGCATAACCACTAATTAGTTAGCTGACAGACTGTTCGAGATACCTTTGTTCCTTCCAAATAACAAAGCATAGAAAATGGCATTGCCCACTACGCCATGGACATGGAGAAACATACACAAGTCCACTGGGAGGGGCAACACGATTTCAGTAAATTATGATGCTGAATATTACTAGCGGCAAAAGGATAGATGACGAAAAAAGGTAAACAAGCAAGCACCTCTTTGGTAAGGATTTGGCAGTTATCCCTCGTGCGCCTGAAAAGAAAGTTGCGATTATGATCTGCCTCATCTCTGGTGGCAACCAAGCCATAGACATGAAGTGGCCACCAGAGACCTTTCAGGTCAGTAACTCTGACAGAGAAGATCTGCAAGGTGCTAGCTGGAACAGCATTTTCCGGGATAGGTCCAGATGTGTAGCGCATGGGACCAAGGGCAGCTGCAAGAAGCCAGATTAAGTTATTAGATGGATCAGAGATACAGTACTTTGGATAGCAATGGCAGCAGCTTACTATCAGGAAGATGGTTTGTTTATATTCATCTTATATAATCTAATGGGTTGAATATGTGGTTGTTTCCTGGTAAAATAGATGTACTCCTTGGTTACCAAAGCTGGAGTAACAGTTTTCAGAGAGACCCCTCTTCTGGTTGAAGAAGGGGGATGGCAAAGAAAATCGATCTAGTTTCATGCGCCCATTGCTCATCCTTGCAATTAATTGTTGTTACACTACAAATTAACCGAAAACCGCATCGCGCACGCTACGAAATCGCATATCGGATTGTGCTGAAACTTGATTTGACACTAGCTTGATGGAAAGATAAAGTGAGCTGAGATGAGTATAGGCACAACAGTTTTGTTCTTACTTTCGTCGTCGAAGGAGCCGAAGACGCCGCCGAAGGAGGTCTCCCAGGCACGGCGGTAGACGGGGATCGCGCCCTCCTCTTCCTCGTCGCCTCGACGTGGGGGGCGGCGCCCTGCCTTGATCGAATCGCGAAAAAGTTGGCGCTCCCGCCGCCGTGCGTTTGCCCCGGCCTTGCTGCAGATGGGCTCCTTCCCGGTCGCGGCCCCGCGAGTTCCGCCGGCCGGCCTTGCTGCGCCGTCGTCGTCGCTAGTGTGGGTCTTGAGCCCCGCGAATGCGCTGCTCATCGTCTCGAACTCCATCTCCGCCGCTCGCCGCCGCCGCCGCTCAATCAGTCGACGGTGGTTAGGGTTTCCTCGGTGCGGCTTTCCCCTCGCTGTAGCTTCTCTTTCCGAATCTTTCCTTCTCTCTTTTTTTTGACGGGGCCGGTGGGCCGTGGGTGATAGGCGAAGGAGCTACTGGGTCGGCTCAGTAATGCGCTCCTTCATTTGTTGGTTCGTCAGTTGGTTTCTTTTTTATTTTTATTTCTATATATTTTAAATATATATTTCCTTCATTACATTAGATAGTTTTCTTTAGATCATGCAGTATAAAAATTTATTCACACAAATTTTAGAAAAAATGATAGCATTCAAAGGAAAAAAATTGTGACATTTAAAAAATGCTGAAGCGTTCGAAAAAAAGTATTCGTGAAATTTTCAAAAAGTTTTTGTGCAATTTAAAAAATGTTTCATACCATTCAAAAAACAGTGTTCATGTGTTTTAAAAATATGTTCATCACATTTTAGAAAAAAGTTTATACAATGTAACACAATGTTTTCATAGTTTAAACAAGTGTTTCGTACAATTCAAACAAATGTTTGTGGAAAATGTCACACATTCCAATAACTTGTCCTGAGAATCCAATCCAATCTGCCAACCAATGATAAAAAGACGGCCGGACGAGAATTCAAACATTGTCCCTTCCTACTGAGGAATAAAAGGTGTACGTAAAAAAAGGAGTGTTGGAAATACCAGTGGGCCGTGACAGCGACACACGGTAATACCAGTGGTATGGCGTGCGGTGCACCGGGATGTAGAGCCGTTCCAATGGCCGGCGAACCCTCCCCGCAGACGGCAACATCGCGAAGGCGGTGGCGCGCGGGATGAGCTGGCACCGACGTCAAGCTTGCCCTTGCCTTTGCTGTTGAAGAAACCCATGTCGGATGCGTGGGTAGCTAGGGTTTTCTGTCACCGGCGAACCCTCCCCGCAGACGACACCATCGCGAAGGCGGCGACGCGTGCGATGAGCCTGCGCCGGCGTCGAGCTTGCCCTTACCGTTGCCTTTGCTATTGAAGAAACCCATGGCGGGCGCGTGAGTAGCTAAGTTTTTCTGTCACCGGTGAGTGAGCGAGGCTGACTAGATGTAGATGGGAGAAGTGGACGATGATGAAGCCATGTACCTAGGGTAGGGTCATGGACCTGTCCAAGATACCCTCCTCAAGGACATCTCTAGAAGAAACTGACTTTCAGTCGACCTGGAAGGATTCCACTCGACCATGAAGACTCACTCGACCACCAGGAGATCTAGGGTCATTCTGCACCCAAACGGTCTGTTATTAAGTAGTCTTTATGGCCATGATAGCACTTTATGTAGAGCGTTACCAGTAACGTCAGGCCTTTACGTACATTGAACCCTCCGCTACGTGGGCTGGCTGGGTTCCTGGCGCACTCTATGTAAGCCACCCCCCTCCACAGGCAGAAGGGTTCGCACCCTTGTAACTCATACGCATATAATCCAATTGACCGCCTCCGGGCTCCGAGACGTAGGGCTGTTACTTCCTCCAAGAAGGGCCTGAACTCGTAACATCCTTGCGTATACAACTACTCCATAGCTAGGATCTTGCCTCTCCATACCTACCCCCTATTCTACTGTCAGGCTTAGAACCACGACAGTTGGCGCCCACCGTGGGGCAGGTGTCTTAGCGAATTATTGGAGAAGTTGCAATTGTTCCGATCGCCTTCACCATGGTTTCTGGCGGAGGTTTAGTGGAGGGCCGCGAGATCCGTCTCGGCGCGCTCACGTTCATCGCCGACGACTCCGCTTGGCTCCAGGAGGCTCCACTCGACATCGACGCGCTCCCAGTCCGCAGGGCGACACACTTTCGCGCATGTGTCCGCGGCGTCCTGCTGCGGCAATCATCGGCCCCGTATCAGTCGACTCCTGCGTCGTCCTCCCTCCCTGTCTCCCGCCAGCCCAAGCGCTCTGGTCGGTCGAGGCTTCAGCGGTGGTTGAGACACGCAGTGGCTCGTCAATCGGCCACCACCCAAGTCACGGCGATTGAGCCCGACGAATCTCTCTACGGCCTGTTCGATCTATCGACTGGCTCCGTAGAGACTGCATCCGAGTGCGACAGCAGTGATCCAGCGACGGAGGTCCTGATGGTCAATGGGCCTCGTAGTCCTCTTGGCTTCCCCCGCACCAACGGAGGGGACGGTGGAGGCGACCCAGCTCAGGTCCATGAGGAGTATCAACCCGAGCCACTCACTTCGCTGCAAAGAGAAGATCTTCGCCGCCGGAACACGGATGCTTTGCATACTCCTATCGTAGGAGAAACCCCCGAGGCTCGCGCCTTGGAGGGCGCGCGTTTGGCTAACTTGGCTGAGCGCACTCGAATGAAGAACCTCCAGCGAGCACTCGATGAGCGCGCGCGGCAACGAGTTCCAGACTCCAGTCGACTTCAACTCTTTCCGCCATCGACTCAGGTATATCGAACCCCAATTCAGAATCTGGCAGCTGCAGCCCGTATAGCGGAGTCGATTCAGCCCTCTCAGTCAGAGGCTGGCAGAGGCTTGATGCAGATCAGAGATTTGCTCCGGGCAGCAGGAGATCAAAATTCAGCTGTATCGCAGTCGCGTAATAGGATTCACAGTCAATCCGTCGCTACGAATATAGTCCAATCGGCCCATAGCCCAAGATCGCCTCTGCGGCGTGAGGGACGTGGAGGTCGACGTGATCAGTATGATGACCGATTCGATCGCGATGACCGGTGTCGAGTGCCCACTCCTCCCCCAAGGGGTGGGTCTTACGCCCCTCGGCAGCAAGATGACAGACGCCAGCGCAGTGTTGGGCGAAGGGTTCCAGTCGACCCCAGCGAACCAGGCTTTGACACGAGATCCATTATCATGCAAGGTCTGGTCGACCGGAACAGAGCTCACCGAGAAGGCCATGATAGAGATGTGCCCATCAGCAGCCGAGTTCATGTCTCAGGTCCGGAGTGTTTTAGCAGAGCCATCAGAGCCGCGGTGATCCCTCCCAACTTCAGGTTAGCGACTGTGGTGAGTAAGTTCACTGGTGAGTCCAAACTCGATACTTGGCTTGAGGACTACCGAGTGGCTATTCAGATTGGCGGTGGTAATGATGAGGTGGCCATGAAACACTTACCGCTTATGTTGGAGGGCTCGGCCAGAGCCTGGCTGAATCAGTTGGCACCTAGCAGCATTTACACTTGGGAAGATCTTGCCCGAGTGTTTGTCAAGACATTTGAAGGGACGTGCAAATGACCTACAGGTTTGACAGAGCTGCAGGTTTGCGTACAAAAGTCGAATGAAATCCTGAGGGATTACATCCAGAGGTGGATCACATTGCATCATACGATGGAGAACGTATCTAATCACCAAGCAGTCTGTGCCTTCAAGGAAGGTGTTAAAAACAGAGAGTTAAGTTTGAAGTTTGGTTGGACCGGAGACATGACCCTGAGTCGAATGATGGAGATTGCCACCAAATATGCCAATGGTGAAGAGGAGGATCGACTCAAGCCGAGCCAGTCGGAAAAAGGGAACTCCAGTCGGAAGCAGAAGCGGAAAGCCGAGCCAGCTGCTCCTGGAGAAGCCTTGGCCATGACTCAGGGCAAGTTTAAAGGGAAGCCCAAAGGATCTTGGAACCCCAAGAAGGTGAAGGACAAGGAAGGAAATGACGTGATGGATTTGCCATGCCACATCCACACGAAGAAAGATGAAGAGGGTAACTTCATTTACCCGAAACATACCACTCGCCAGTGCCAGCTCTTAATCCAGCAATTTCAAGGGAAACAACCCAAGGATAAAGAAAAGGAGTCGGACAAGATTGAGGACAAAGATGACAGTGATGGAGGATACCCCCATGTCAATTCCACCCTGATGATTTTTGCTGATGTTGAGAGCAAAAATCGATTGAAAGTTATCAACCGGGAAGTGAATATGGTTGCTCCGGCAACACCCAGTTATCTGAAATGGTCTCAGACCGCCATCACATTCGACCAGTCTGATCATCCGACACACATAGCCACCCCTGGGAGGCAAGCTTTGGTGGTCGACCCAGTCGTCGAAGGCACTCGACTGACTAAGGTTCTGATGGACGGTGGTAGCGGACTGAATATATTGTATGGAAGACGCTGAAGGGAATGGGCATTCCGACGTCCAGACTCAGTTCCAGCAACATGAGTTTCCATGGAGTCATTCCTGGGAAGAAGGCTGAGTCACTCGGCCAAATTGCTCTTGATGTGATTTTCGGCGATTCAAAGCATTTCCGCAAAGAAAAGTTAACATTTGAAGTTGTAGATTTCCAGAGTGCTTATCATGCCATTTTAGGCAGGCCAGCTTATGCACGATTCATGGCTCGACCATGTTACGTGTACCTCAAATTTAAGATGCCTGGTCCCAAAGGTGTGATCACCATCACTGGCAATCGGAAAAAGGCAGAAGAGTGCTTTCAGAAGGGCTCAAAGATCGCTGATGCTCAGATGGCAGTGGTGGAGCTGCAGGAATACCAGAAAACTGTAGATCCGAGTGATTTGTTGCGACCCAAGAAGCCTGCTACAGAATCAGCATTTCAGTCATCTGGTGAGACGAAGCCGATTCACATCCACCCGACCGACCCCAATGCTGCTCCGACTCATATCTCAACAACAGTCGACTCCAAATAGGAAGAAGCGCTCATCCAGTTCCTCCGTGAGAACTGGGACATCTTCGCATGGAAGCCTGCTGACATGCCGGGTGTTCCCAGGGGGCTGGCTGAGCATCGTCTATGAGTCGACTCAAAGGTGAAACCTGTCAAGGAACATCTTCGACGGTCCGCCGTCCAGAAGAGAAAAGTCATTGGTGAGGAGGTGGCTCGGCTCTTAGCAGCAGAGTTTATCCGAGAGATTTACCAATTCGAGTGGCTCGCCAATGTTGTCATGGTCCCCAAGAAGGACAAGTCACTTTGCATGTGCATTGATTTCAAACATATCAATCGGGCCTATCCGAAAGATCATTTTCCTCTCCCCGCATCAACCAAATAGTCGACTCGACTGCGGGATGTGAGCGCCTGTCTTTTTTAGACGCCTATTCCGGTTATCATCAGATCCGTCTGTATGGACCCGACGAGATCAAAACAGCTTTTATCACCCCATTCGGATGCTTCTGCTATGTCACCATGCCATTCGGCCTCAAGAATGCCGGAGCCACATTCATGAGGATGATTCAGAAGTATTTACTCACTCAAATCAGTCGGAACGTGGAAGCATACATGGATGATATTGCGGTCAAATCACGGAAGGGTTCCGACCTGTTGACTGACCTTGCTGAAACATTTGCCAATCTCAGGAGGTATGATATCAAGCTTAATCCATCAAAGTGCACATTCAGAGTTCCTGGCAGAAAGTTACTCGGTTTTCTTATTTCCGAACGAGGAATCGACGCCAACCCAGAAATAGTTGGCACTATACTCCGAATGAAACGCCCCGTGCGTGTGCACGATGTCCAGAAACTTACTGGATGCTTGGCCGCGTTAAGTCGATTCATCTCTCGCCTCGGTGAAAAGGCATTGCCTCTTTACCGACTGATGAAGAAGTCAGACAAGTTCGAGTGGACTCCAGAAGACGATGCAGCGTTTGCAGAACTAAAGCTCTGCTCTCCACCCAGCCGGTGCTTGCTGCTCCAATCAGCAAAGAGCCTCTGTTGCTTTACATTGCAACCACAGGACAAGTCGTCAGTATAGTACTTACGGTCGAGCGGGAAGAAGAAGGGAAAGCCTTTAAAGTTCAGCGCCCAGTATATTATCTTTCCGAAGTATTGACCCCATCGAAGCAAAGATACCCTCATTATCAGAAGCTTGTATATGGGATTTACATGACCACGAAGAAGGTTGCTCACTATTTCTCTGATCATTCCATTACAGTCGTCAGCGACGCCCCATTGTCAAAGATTTTGCACAACAGAGATGCAACTGGTCGAGTGGCAAAGTGGGCGATTGAACTCCTTCCCCTTGATATGAAGTTTGAGGCAAAGAAAGCCATTAAGTCCCAAGTAGTAGCAGATTTCATCGCCGAGTGGATTGAACAACAACTGCCGACTCAAGTTCACTCGGAGCACTAGACCATGTTCTTTGACGGTTCTAAGATGTTGAATGGTTCCGGTGCTGGGGTAGTATTGGTTTCCCCCCGAGGAGATAAGCTCAGATATGTGCTCCAGATCCACTTTGATTCCTCCAACAATGAAGCAGAATACGAAGCACTTTTGTATGGGTTGCGCATGGCCATTTCACTCGGCGTCCGTCGCCTTATGGTTTATGGCGATTCAGATTTGGTGGTCAATCAGGTGATGAAGGAGTGGGACGTTAGAAGCCCAGCCATGACTGGTTACTGCAATGCGGTAAGAAAGCTGGAGAAGGAATTTGAAGGGTTAGAGCTCCATCATATACCCAGACTGAAGAATCAAGCGGCTGATGATTTGGCAAAGATAGGTTCCAAGAGAGAAGCCATTCCTAGTGATGTGTTCTTGGAACATATCCATACTCCATCAGTTCAGGAAGATCCTTTTACCGAAGAAGCTCCGCAGCCAAAAAGTGTCACATATCCGACTGAAGTAGAAGTTCCAGCGGTGGTCGACCTGATCATGGAAGCATGGGTCATCACTCCCGACTGGAGAGTGTCGTACATCGCGTATATATTAAGGAAAGAGCTCCCAGAGGATGAAGAAGAGGCTCGACAGATCGTCTGCCGATCCAAAGCCTTTACCGTGATAAAGGGACAGTTGTGCAGAGAAAGCGCGACTGGAGTCGGTCAGAGATGTATAACGCCAGAAGAAGGTCAGATAATCCTTGACGATATCCACTCGGGGACCTGTGTCCATCATGCGTCTTCTCGGACCATTGTGGCTAAAGCATACCGAGCGGGATTTTACTGGCCGAGAGCAAATGAAATGGCAAAGGAGATAGTCGACAAGTGTGAAGGATGTCAATTTTACTCCAATATGTCACACAAGCCCGCCTCAGCCTTGAAGACCATCCCACTCGTCTGGCCTTTCGCTGTATGGGGATTGGATATGGTTGGACCACTAAGAACAGGCAGAAGCGGCTTCACCCATGTGCTGGTGGCAGTCGACAAGTTCACTAAGTGGATTGAAGCTAAACCCATCAAGAATGTTGATGCCGACACTGCTATCAGCTTCATCAGGGAGTTGATATTCAGATATGGAGTTCCCCATAGCATCATCACTGATAATCACTACTAGGGAAAAGCCTAGCAGCAGCGCGGGTTTTGGGCCTATCAGTAGCGCGGGCAGGAGCGCTACTGATAAGGCGCTACAGCTAATGCTTAGCAATAGCACGTCTTGGCCCACGCTACTGCTAAATTGACTTAGTAGCAGCGCTTCATGAGAACATCGCTACTGGTAACTAGTAGTAGCGCTTCTCCTTACCCGCGCTACTACTATTTTTTAGTATTTTATTTCTTTTCTTTTTCTTTTCATGTTGTATTCATACACCTTTACACAAGTTTTCATACAACATGAATTTAGAGATTGTTTTTACATCATAATGAGTTATTACATCATGGGGTGAAAGAACCGTGGACTAGTTTCAAGTGGATGTCCATCCACTTGAAACTAATCCGCGGTTCTTTCACCCAATATCATCATCATCATCATATCAATAACAACTTAGCATCATAATACATCATTGTCATATAACACCTCCTCAATATCATCGTTTTTATCATTGACATCACATAACACCTCCTCAAGATCATCATTATCAACTCTAACACATTACCACATAATAAACATATTGTACCTCATAGGACCTATTACATTCGATTAAGACCTACTACATTTTCTAAGGTAAAATAACAAAAAACAAGATAGCCCCTGACTCTCCATTATGGAGAATGGAGATTAGCCTGTCTCCAATTCTTGCCTTTCGCTGAATGTTACTTCCAAGAACCTCCTTGCGAATGTCCATACATTTCTTCCATTCTCTGATGATCATGTGTTCACGGATTTTAGAAATCCGATATGCACAGGTGAGCTCCGTAGATTTACCTGGCAGTATGTTCAGAACTGAGAGGCGACCATGCAGAGACATCAGATGAGGCACACAATCCATCGGGAGTTTCTGTTGAAAAACATAATAATAACTTCGTAGTTAGCAATGATGTACTAGTTTTAGAAGTATGCAAAAGATGCACGGATGTCGTAATAGTAAAAAATCTTACCAGGGTATCTCCAAAGAAGTTATCGTTGTTCAACACATGCACTAGTGGCACGTATTCACCATAATTTGGAGGAGTTCGATAATAGTCATTGTAATTCTCAAGAAAAGTACAAAATGCGATCAGATGATTTTTCTCCTTATACGTTAATTGGGTGCCTTCGGTGTAGTGGGTTTTATCTACCATCTTCCACACAGTCTTTGAAGAATCAAAATAAGTTGTCAATGGAAATAAGCTATCAACTATTTTGAAATAAACAATATAAATTAGTTAATAACTATGTTTGAGAAACTCACATAGCGGTACAATCGGAAGCGTATCAACAAGGACCCAAATGTCCATATTGTCTTCCTCGCTATCAGGATCACCAAGATCCATGGTGACAATCATACCCTCATAAAAACCATACATTTTGCAAAGTGCTTCCCAATTTTGGCAACCAAAATGGGTTACGCTCTGAGCATTGCACAGATTTACTTCAAAATCCATATCATGATGGGTCCTTAGGTGTATTTTCTTTGTTTCAAAATTTTCATGGTCTTCAAAATCCATCCTCTCCAAGACATAGCGTCTTGCATGGCATGGGATAAGCTAGTCGAATTGTAAAATATGAAAATTAGACGTTGAAATAGTTGAAGTCATGCCTAATGGAGAAAAAAAACTTGTCGTTGTTGCGTACCGTTTCACAATCGAAGGTCTCCTCGAGCTTAATGCTGAAGCGCCGATCTTCGCCCAGCCGAACGAACCTGTCGCACATACCTCGATCATCGTGGCACCAGCTACACTCCCCCGGGAGACCGTCGTCGTCCGAGTACGACATTTCCTACAATCATAATTCAAAGATTAAACTTGTACATATTCTAGCACAAGTCATGCCAGAATTCATGACAAAATCCGGCATGACCTTTGCTAAAAAAGGACATATCGAGCGCCTGAAATTTGCCGGAACGGAAATTAATCAACACTCCGGCAAAACATAGGCCACTCGGAGATGTAAACTGAACATGAACGGCCACTTGGGCAACCACATATCCTATTTGAGCAACAACACAAGATATACAAGGATATTTGGCTGGTCTCACCTCGATGTCGGAGGGGGTCGGTGACTGGGACGACGGCGGGGATATCGGAGGGGGTCGGTGACGGGGACGACGGAGGTCACCTGAAACCATATAAGTTATCACTAACAACAAACATGACATGTTCAACTAGTTTTATTAATTCAACTAGTTCTTACTAAATATAAACTTACTATAAATAGAAAAAAAACTAGTTCTTTCTAAAAATAAAGTAGTTCAACTAGTTATATTAATTATCTTACTAAAAATAGATTAGTTCTGTTAATTCAACTAGTTTATTAATTTACTTACTAAACTAGTTCAACTACAACTAAAGTAGTTCAACTACCACTACTACTACTAAAAATCTAGTACTAACTAAGCAACATCTAGTACTAGCTAACCCTAAATTAACATCTACTACTACTAAATCTAGTACTAACTAGTGGCAGGGGGTGGGGGGCGACGGAGAGGTAGCTAGGGCGGCGAGGTCGAGGGCGGTGGGAGGAGGGCTGCCGGCGGAGGAGGGAGGAGGGGCGGCCGCAGGCGGAGGGAGGAGGGCGGCGACGGAGGAGGGAGGGGCGACCGCAGGAGGATGGAGGAGGGACGGAAGGAGGGGAGTACCTCGGCGGCGGACGGACGAAGGCGGTGGCGGCGGCGACGCACGACGACGGTTTACGCGGGCGAGAGTGAGAGTGTGAGTGAGAGGGCCGGTCGTGCGCGTGGGGATAAGGTAGGGATAGTTGTAGCGCGTTTGCCGAAATGCGCTACAGCTAACCTGAATAGCAGTAGCGCTCTATAG